>NC_140523.1:2208032-2815416 GCF_964339955.1 Pipistrellus hanaki
GGACCTTTCAATCTGCAGGCCGACGCTCTATCCACTGAGCCACACCAGTTTTGACCTCACTTATATTTGAGAGTTTCTCTCACAGTCACATATAAACCTTGGAAGATGCAGGTAAACACTGGCCCTGCACCTCCTCCCTCTTCCCCTCCATCCACACAGTCTCCTTCACACAAAGCAAGTGCTTTGAAAATGCCAAAATCCGGAATGCAGAAACCTATTCGTCCACAGCGAAGGCATCAAGACATGTTTTTTTTAAAAAAATGCCACATCTGTGCCTCTCCATGTGTGAAACTTCACTGAAGTTTAGGAAAGAACTGGTTAATTGTGTTTGCTTTCCCCCCTTCTGGCTTCCGTGTGACCAGTCTCTGTCACATCAGCTCTGTTCATGCACTTAGATCTTGACCTGCAGACCCCCGTGGGTGTACAATTCCCGGCTGCACTGTGACCCGAGCTCCACACGGAAAGGCCTCGGCTTCGGCATCCGAGAGGAACAAAGCCTGTGACACGAGACACTTTGGCTGGGGTAATTTTAGCCGGTCCCTCACTGTGCAGAGCAGGTCTATTTGCAAATCTGCTTTACCTCTCTTTGTTTTTCTCTCTGGATCTTCATCTCTCTCTTCTCCTTTTAAGCGCAACACTCCCTCCCGGTTTTCTCTAAGTATTCAGCGACAGAAAGGCAGCAGCTGTATAAAACACATTCTCTCTCTCTCTCTCTCTCTCTCTCTCTCTCTCTCTCACACACACACACACACACACACACACACACACACACACTCACACAATCACAGGAGACGGATTTGAAAAGTAAGCCCAGACCTGCCCAGCTTCTGCAGGGTTTGCCAAGTCAGAGAGGAGCCTTCAAAATAGCCTTTGTGTGAGGACCTCGGCTTGTCTGTGCTGACAGTTACACATTCCAGCTTGTCATTTGTCTCGGACTTACTCTCCCAAATGCTCCCACCGAGCTATGCCACTTATCACCTGCTTAATATGTGCCACTCTATCTGCCAAGACAAATGACACGTGAGGAAAGCCTTCTGGGTGAGTGAGGGCAGGACAGGATTGCGACATACAGCGTTTGGGCATTTTCTTTGAATCTGCTTTTTCTTTTTCTTTTTTTAAATACATTTTATTGATTTTTTTTTTATTTTTTTTTTTATTTTTTTATTTTTTATTTTTTTTTTTTTTTACAGAGAGAAAGGGATAAGGATAGAGAGAAACATCGATGAGAGAGAAACATCGATCAGCTGCCTCCTGCACACCCTCTACCGGGGATGTGCCCGCAACCAAGATACATGCCCTTGACCGGAATCGAACCTGGGACCCTTCAGTCTGCAGGCCGATGCTCTACCCACTGAGCCAAACCGGTTAGGGCTGAATCCTATTTTTCAAGTCTGCTTTCCAGATCTTGCCTGTTGCTGGGGTTAATGGGGTTTTTATTATAGGTGGGCGTATTGTACTTAGGTTAGAGACGGAGCCTCAGGTAAATGGATCTTTTTTTTTGTTGTTTTTGTTTTGTTTTTGTTGTTGTTATTGTTAATCCTCACCCAAGGACATTTTTCCATTGAATTTTAGAGACAGTGGAAGGGAAGGGGAGCGACAGAGATTCTCCTAGATATGAGAGGGACACATCGATCGATCGATTGCCCCTGTAAACTCTAACCGGGGCAGGGATTGAGCCTGCAACCCAGGTCCGTGCTCTTGACGGAAATCGAACCCTGCACCCTTCAGTCAGCGGGCCAACAACTCTATCCACTGAGCCAAACCGGCTAGAGCCAGATAAATGGATCCTGAGCGGTAGCACCAACTGCCCTTGAAACTCCAAAAACCCTGACAGCAAATTTGATCACAAGAAGTGTCGGTGATTAGAAACAAATGTTCTGGAGCTACCAACAACTGAGGTCATCGGATTTTTTCAGGGCACTTCTGTGGACTTTTCACATGCATAATATCTTTTTAATTAAAACGGAGGACATGCTTCTGAAAGAGAGAGGCTGACAGCATTGGTCAGGGCCAGAAATAGAAGGCAAGCCCTTGGAGTGCCTTCACGGCCAGACTTTATAGCCCTAAACTGGTTCTGCTACGAAATTTCAGGGCTGGGTTACATGCCCCAGAGGCCTCTGAGAGTCAGTTTTCCAGAGTGACAATCACCCTCTCCACATCGGGGAAAAAAATCTCAAACCTCCAGTGCACGTTGTGATAACTGTAGATTTGGCTCTCCGGTGAAAAGAGAGCCAAATGATTGCGTGATAGTGTCAATATTTCTATTCAGCCCTAGCCGGGTTGCTCAATGTTAGAAGCGTGAGCTCCTGAACTGAAGGGTAGTAGGCTGGATTCCGGTCAAGGGCACACATACCTTAGTGACAGTGAATGGATGGGTCTCTCTCACATCCATGTTTCTCTCTCTCTCTCTGTCTCTCCCACTCTGTTCTACTCTCTCTTTAAAAAAAATCAATGGGACCGTATCCTCGGCTGAGGATCACCAACAATAACAAAAATTCTATTCCATTCCAATCTCCAAACGCATAGCAAACAAAACCAAAGTCCCATCCAGCATGAGGTCTCTAACAATTTTAATTTGTGAACATGTAACTTTCTCTGTTCCGTGGCAGGTGGATAGGGGAGTGTCTTGAGTTCGTATTAACAATCTGCCTGTCGACGTAAATTATCATGGCAATTTAAAAAAGCAAATCTGATCATGTTACCCTCCTACTGAGACTGCTTCCAAGACCCTGTCCATTTCATGTTAGATCCCCAAGTGCACAGCTTAGCCCCCTCTGACATCTGAGCACCTTTGCTTTGGTTCCCCTGCCTCAATAGTCCCTCTGGTCCTGCCGGTCACCTACTCCTGTTTGCCTTCAGACTCTCGATGCCCCCACTTCCCATCATGCCTCACTTCCCAGCACACACACACACCTCTGGAGACTTTCCCAGGCATCCCATTTAGACACTCTTCCTGGGACATGCACAGCACTCTATTTTGCCCTTATAGATCTTACCACAACAGTCCTATTTATCTGTTGTCCTCTCTAAACTGAGACCCACAACTCAGGGATATATTGCCAGCTCCTGGTATAGTCCCTAACACAGAAAATGTGTTATTCTTTTTGTCACATAAAAAGAAGAATGGAACCGAAACCGGTTTGGCTCAGTGGATAGAGCGTCGGCCTGCGGACTGAGAGGTCCCGGGTTCGATTCCGGTCAAGGGCACGTGCCTTGGTTGGGGGCACATCCCCAGTAGGGGGTGTGCAGGAGGCAGCTGGTCAATGATTCTCTCTCATCGATGTTTCTAACTCTCTAACCCTCTCTCTTCCTCTCTGTGAAAAATCAATAAAATATATTTTAAAAAAATATATATATATTTCATTGATTTTTTTACAGAGAAGGGAGAGGAATAGAGATTTAGAAACATCAATCAGCTGCCTCCTGCACACCCCCAACTGTGGATGTGCCCTCAACCAAGGTACATGCCCTTGACCAGAATCAAACCTGGGACCCTTTGGTCTGCAGGCAGATGCTCTATCCACTGAGCCAAACTAGTTAGGGCCCTACGCTTCATTTGGGATGGATTATACACATTTTCATGGAGGTTCCGGGTGCAGCGAAGAGCATTTACGTATAGACACGCTCTTACCCGTGTGGCTGTGGGACTCTCTCCTGCCACAGAGACGCCAGTCATGTTTGGTCAGCAGCCACGGTTACTGTGATCTGCCCAGCTCATCCCTCTCAGGCCCAGGAGAACAGCCATTTCTGTCCAGGGCAGTCCATTCCGGCCCTCCCGAGTTTGTGAAACCAGCTGTACCTTGGCAAGCCCTGGCCGAGGATTAACTTGGCCCAAGGTTATTCAGCGATTTCTCTGACTCACAACGTTGGGGCCCACTCGGAGCACCAAGCCCCAGCCCTGCCCGCTTTTGCTTTTTCTCTGTGCTGATTCACGCTGGGTTGGGATTTTATTGTCAGAGGTCGTAATTGTGCATGGGTGGAAGTGGGATTTTAAAGATGAACAGGAGGCCAAGTCTAGGGCTGGGCTAGCTTTCTTATTTACTGTGTCATTTTTAAATATATATATATATATATATATATATATATATATATATTTTATATTTTGACCGGAAATTGAACCCATGACCCTTTGGTCTTTGGGTCAGCATTCTAACCACTGAGCTAACAGGCCAGGGCCACATTTTTAAATTTTTTTTTTTTTTTTAATTGGCAGCGGTCAGTGAAGTGTGAAAGTGTGTCAGCCTGGGCCAGTGGTCGGCAAACTCATTAGTCCACAGAGCCAGACATCAACAATTACAACAATTGAAATTTCTTTGGAGAGCCACAGTTTTTAAACTTAAACTTCTTCTAAGGCCACTTCTTCAACATAGACTCACCCAGGCGGTGGTATTTTGTGGAAGAGTCACACTCAAGGGGCCAACGAGCTGCATGTGGCTCACGAGCCGCAGTTTGCCGACCATGGGCCTGGGTGAGAGACTTGTGGAGATCTGGGTGGACACAGTCCTTCCAACTCACCATGACCCCCAGGAGAATGGCACAGGATCGCTGTAACAGCGGGTCCCGCTTCCTGAACTCCCCAGACCTGGGACTTGAGGAAAGTGACTGTAACCCTTTCTGGGGAGTGGCAGGGGGAGGAACTGGCTTGGGCAGGGAAAGCCTGGTCAAGGCTGGGCCAGGCCCTAACCTGTTTGGCTCAGTGGATAGAGCGTGGGCCTGGGGACTGAAAGATCCCAGGTTCGATTCCGGTTAAGGACATGTACCTTGGTTGTGGGTACATCCCCAGTAGGGAGTGTGTAGGAGGCAGCTGATGGATGTTTCTCTCTCATCAATGTTCTAACTCTTTCCTTCTCCCTTCCTCTCTGTAAAAAATCAATAAAATATATACATTAAAAAAAAAAGGCGGGGCCAGGTCCATTAACAAGGCCACCTTACAAATTGATAAGAACTGGCCACACCGCTGCTGCTCCTGCTGTCTTTGTTGCACAGGCGGGACGGAGAAATATTCAAATTCCAGCGATAGAGCCAACTGTGCAAATTCCTGACAGGCAAATTGAGGCCCATTATCTGTAATTACAGTCGCCTGAATTCCATACCAGAGAGAGACCCTGTTTTCTAGACAGGCAGTCAGCGCAGCTGCTGCTCTGGGGCCAAATGCTTGCAGGGACAGTCCCAGGAATGGAGAGGAGCAGCATTCACAGGGTATTCCTGGCAGCCGCTGTCAAGAAAGCCAAATCTCGCCCTGGCAAGTGTGGCTCAGTGGTTAAGCACTGACCCATGAATCAGGAGAGGTCACCTGTCAGGGCACGTGCTTGGGTTGCAGGGTTGATCCCCAGTAGAGGGAGTGCAGGAGACAACCGATCAACGATGCTCTCATCATTGTCTCTCTCATTCTCCCTTCCTCTCTGAAATCAATAAACACCTTTTTTTATTATTATTAAAAAAAAAAAAAAAAGAGGAAAGAAAATACACTGGCCGGGAAAGGCCTTACAGAGGAGACAGTTAAGCAAAGGCATGAAAAAGCTTAAGTTTTATCTGACTGTCATTAACTCTGAGGCTGGCCTCAAGTGACCTTCCCCCCCCCCCCCTTTGTCTTCTATTTTATTTTATTTTTTTATTGCCTAAGTTTTACATATGTCTCCTTTTCCCCCAATTGACCCGTTCCCCCGCTCCCCCCACGCCATTCCCACCCCAGGCAAGCCCCCACTGCCCCCATGTCTGTGTCCATTGGAAAGTGACTTTTTTTTTTTTTTTTTTTGAAAAGCCATTTTGTCAGGATGTTTTCTCTTGCAAGTGGCACAACTATAGACTCAAATTGACTTAAGCAAAAAAAATGGGAACTTATTACATCAGGGAATTGAAAAGCACAAGCCAGGCTGCATTCAGGGGTCAAAGAATGTCATTAGGATATAAGCTTCTTCATTTGAAATCTGTCTTACTACATGTGGGCTGCTGTAGCAAAAACAGCATAGACATGGGAGCTTACAAAGCAACCATTTAGCCCTAGCCGGTTTGGCTCAGTGGATAGAGCATCGGCCCGCAGACTAAAGGGTTGCAGGTTAGATTCCAGTCAAGGGCAAGGACCTGGGTTGCAGGCTAGGTTGGTTGGGGCGCCTGTTGGATGCAATGTTTATCTCTCTTTGTTTCTCCTCCTCTCTTACACACTCTCTCTCTCTTTTTCAAATATATATTTCATTGATTTTTTTACAGAGAGGAAGGAAGAGGGAAAGAGAGTTAGAAACATCGATGAGGAACATTGATCAGCTGCCTTCTGCACACCTCCTACTGGGGATGTGCCCGCAACCAAGATACATGCTCTTGGCCAGAATCAAAGCTGGGACCTTTCAGTCCGCAGGCCAAAGCTCTAGCCGCTGAGCCAAACCGGTTAGGCCACTCTCTCCTTTTATAAGGACACTAAATTCCATTGATGAGGGATCCACCCTTATGGCCTAATCATCTCCCAACTAATACCATCATCACATTGGGGTTAGGGTTACAACATATGAATTTGGAGACACAAACATCAGTCCAGAGCAGTCTCTCTGCTTTCCTCTGTGGTGAGTTCCTTTTCTAGCTTCACACAAAGGTAAAAAGATTGCTGACAACTCATCCTGCCAGGCTCAAACCCAGAAGGAACGACAGCGCCTCCCTACCTACCATCCAAGCAAGAGTCTCATTGCATAGCGTTGGGTTGCAAGGTCATCTGGACACATTGCTGAGTTCAGGAAGGGAACACCTGGCTCTGATTGACGGGCATCTGAGGAGAGTCAACCTATCACCAGCAGAGGAGGGCGGGGCCAAAAGACACTAGGGGCGTGGCTAAAAGGGAAAGTGTGACTGCAGAGTGGAGAAAGCAATGAGTTCCCACTATCTTCTCTAAAAGCATTTTTTTTAAAAAAAAATTCATTGTGTGCAAGGTTGAATCAGTGTGCCCCAGGCCCAAAGGATGGTTAGGCATAGATTTCTCCCTAAGAGGTGGTCTGCAGAGGGCTCAGCTTGCTCAGTGGGACTGGAGGTTTGTTCACGGGCAACTGGCCCCTGGGAGAGGCGTAGTTTTGGCCTGTGACCTCTTGTGTTTCCTCTGTGGGCTCCAGTGAGCCACATCATAAGTACCTGACCTCACCAGTGTCAGAAGTTCATGGCTTTTAGAGTCTTGTTCCATTCATGCTGACCTATCACTCACTGGGCCGGACAACAAGCTAAGGCTGCAGTCCTGAATTCTAAAAACAGAGCCTAATGCTGAAGCCGGTTTGGCTCAGTGGAGAGCGTCAGTCTGAGGACTGAAGGGCCCCAGGTTTGATTCCGGCCAAGGGCATGTACCTTGGTTGCAGGCACATCCCCGGTGGGGGATGTGCAGGAGGCAGCTGATTGATGTTTCTCCCTCCTTCTCCCTTCCTCTCTGTAAAAAAAAAAAAATCAATAAAAAATGTATAAAAAAGAATGTGCCTTCTTTAATCAGAACAAAACAATCACAGTTAACAGAGGATGATTAATATTGCTTACAAGTGTAGCTGGTCTATACTATTTCTGACCCTATCAAAGTGACTCCCTGAGCCTTGGTTTTTGCCATTTGCATAATGAGGTTATGAAGAAGTGTAAATAAATGACCTTGTAGAAGGAAGCTAGTATAATACTGGCATGGAATAGGGGCTCAGAAGATTTTGTTGATTTTTTTTTCTTCTTCCCTGATCCCATTTCCCCGAGTTGACTATCAATCTCTCTTGGAACCCATATAATGCAGTTTGCAGATAAACCTGTCACATACAAAGAAAAGAAATGAGAGGGAGAGGCAGTTAAACCCTGGGCAGAACTGTCAGCGTGTACAGTTGAGTAGGAAATCATCCTTTGGAATCAAGTTGGGTTTGGAGTCCAGAAAGCCTTGGGAAAATTCGTAACATCCCAGAGTTGTTTTTCTCATCTCCACAATGAGAAAAACATGAATTGCTATTTATGGTTGTTGTGAGGATTAATTGAAATAATGTATGTAAGGAAGCTGGCCTAGAGGTCCATGAGTCTTAGTTCTGCTTTCAAAAGTCATTAGTGCCTGAGTGATATCTGATGGACAATCAAGAAACTCACATGAAGATTCCCCGAGAGAATATCTATTTTTTGGAAGACTGGAAAATCCAGATCTTTGCCTTATTCTCCTTTGCTTGTGCATGTTTTTCCTTATGTGGAAGGCTGAGCAGAAGAAGGAAAAGCCAGTCAACAAGGTGTACTGCTATGTGTTATGGGTGGGGAGCCAAATGAATAAAAAATATGATCCCGACTTTGAGAAGCTTCTGAATTAAGGGAAATAAAACATGCAAAATAGGCCATGTAAAAACACTCGCAGTCCAGCTGGTGTGGTTCAGTGGTTGAGCATCAACCTATGAACCAGGAGATGACAGCTCAATTGTGGGTCAGGGCACATGCCCAGGTTGTGGGCTCAGTCTTCAGTGAAGGGCGTGCAGGAGTCAGCCAATCAGTGATTGTCCCTCACCATTATATTTCTATCAGAGTCTCTCTCTCTTTCTCCTATCCTCTCTGAAATCAATAAAAATATATTTCTTAAAAAGCCACTCCCAAATAAAACAGTTGATTTGCTAAACGCCAAGGTAGACTATGAAGTTGTCACCAGAGTGGAGTGTGAAATGTCAGGAAGATTTTTAAAAAACATATTTTATTGATTTTTTTTACAGAGAGGAATAGAAAGTTAGAAACATCCACTCAGCTGCCTCCTGCACACTCCCCTCACAACCAAGGTACATGCCCTTGACCGGAATCAAACCTGAGACCCTTGAGTCTGCAAGCCGATGTTCTATCCACTGAGCCAAACCGGTTAGGGCAGTTAGGGAGATTTTTAAGGGCAGAGAGGAGCAGGAAGCAGAGGCCCCAGCAGAAGCTCAGAAGGGGAAAGAAAAATCTCCTGGGAGTGGGACGGTGGCCTCCCTCATGGTTGCATACCATTAAGGCATTGTGAGGGGAAGATGAGATAAGAGGCTCTTGGGCAATAGAATGAGGTCAATTAATCGCAAGTAGGTGTTCTTACCTGTTAACACTGTCACTGGTAACAAAAACAAAGTCAAGCCCTAGCCGGTGTGACTCAGTGGATAGAGTGTCATCCTGCGGACTCAAGGGTCCTGGGTTCGATTCTGGACAAGGGCATATACCGTGGTTGCAGGCACATCCCCAGTAGGGAGTGTGCAGGAGGCAGCTGATGGATGCTTCTCTCTCATCAATGTTTCTATCTCTCTGTCCCTCTCCCTTCCTCTCTGTAAAAAAATCAATAAAATATTTAAAAACAACAGCAAAGTGAAACCATCTTCCCAAACAACAACAACAACAAAAAACAAAGTCAAACCATCTCCCCAAACTGACCAGTTGGAAGAAGAGTTGAAACTCTCTTCCACACAAGGTTACCCTAGTTGTATCTGCGTGTGAACATTCTGGCAATTCTCCTAGAACAGCAAAGGCCAGCTTTCTCTGGGTAGGGTTACATGGAACAAGTCACAGTGCCACCTCTTCCTGGAGCTCAATGAATGAATTTGTCACCTCCACCCCTGAGGACAGAGGTCTCTGAAAGGTGAGGCTCCTACCTATGGACACTGGTGTGCAGTTTTGTGGGTTTGTGTGTGTGTGTGTGTGTATGTGTGTGTGTGTGTGTGTTTTAAAAAATATATTTTATTGATTTTTAACAGAGAGGAAGGGAGAGGGATAGAGAGTTAGAGACATCGATGAGAGAGAATCATCGATCAGCTGCCTCCTGCACACCCCCCACTGGGGATGTGCCCGCAACCAAGAATCAAACATGCCCTTGCCCAGAATCCAACCCGGGACCCTTCAGTCCGCAGGCCGATGCTCTATCCACTGAGCCAAACCGGTTTTGCCCAGTATGCAGTTTTAATCTTCAAAGCCTACCTTAAATTCTGACCAGAACCTTCCTCTGTGCTGTTCTCTGCGGCTGAGTGAAGTCATAGCCTGGTGATTACGAGCATGACTCTGTCTCTTACTTGCTGGGTGGAATTCACTTGCTAGCTAAATATAAAGATGATGCTAATGGTGGTGATTCTCTCCTATGATTGCTGGGAAGTCATTAATTTAAAAGACACACAAATGTGTAACACCCAGCAATCCCTTACTAAGTAGGGACTTTCTGTTGTTGTAAACCAGTTTGGAGTTTGGTGATCTTAGGATACTACTTATCTCTACAGCACAAAGGGCAGGTTCATGTGGCCCAGAATGGTCTGGAGCTCAGGTTCAATCCAGATGTGATTCAGACTTAGTGGGATGAAGGAAACTTTGGCCTTTGATTTTTTAAAAATATATATTTTATTGATTTTTTTTTACAGAGAGGAAGGCAGAGGGATAAAGAGTTAGGAACATCGATGAGAGAGAAACATCCATCAGCTGCCTCCTGCACACTTCCTACTGGGGATGTATGTGCCCGCAACCAAGGTACATGCCCTTAACCAGAATCGAACCTGGGACCTTTCAGTCCGCAGGCCGAAGATCTATCCACTGAGCCAAACCGATTAGGGCTGCCTTTGATTTTATGGTGATTTCAGTGTTTGAAACGTTCCTCAGGAGGAAGTTTCACGGAGACTCAGTGACACAAAGGCCTGTGTGTGTGTGGGAACTTTATTTTCTGAGTCTTCAAAGCGCAGTTACTTTTCCCAGGCATTGCTTAGAAATGCGCCTCAGGCATGTGTCTATGAGGCCTAGAGCGATATATACACAGAGTTTATACATGTACATAAACTACACCAGGTTTGTTCATCTTCAATAGGATGGGCCAGGTGCCACGAGAAGACAGGAAGACTCAACAAAGGCTTTACCACATGCTGGATGTGTGATCTGGAGACAGTCACCCCCTGCCTCCGCTTACTCAATGGCAAATCGTGGCGCAGTGAACGCGCAGGGCTGTTGTAGGGATTAAATGGGATACCAAATGGAATGTGTCTGGCACATAGTGGTATTTCTTTCTTTTTTAAAAATATTTTTAAAAAATTCATTTCAAGAGGGAGACGGAGATAGAAACATCAGTGATGAGAGAGAATCCTGGATCCACTGTCTCCTGCACACCCCCTACTGGGGATCAAGCCTGCAACCTGGACATGTGCCCTGACTAGGAATCCAGCCATGACCTCCTGGTTCATAGGTCGAGGCTCAGCCACTGAACCATGCCAGCCAGTCCAGTATTTTATTTTTAAAAATTTTTCTTCTGTTCTAGCTGGCTTGGCTCAGTGGATAGAGTGTCGTCCTGTGGACTGAAGGGTCCCAGGTTCTATTCCGGCCAAGGGCACATGCCTGGGTTGTGGGCTCCATCCCCAGTAAGGGGCCTGCAGGAGGCAGCTGATCAATGATTCTCTCTCATCATGGATGTTTCTATCTCTCTCCTTCTCCTTTCCTCTCTGAAATCAATAAAGAAATACATTTAAGAAAATTTTTTTTCTTCAGATGTTAAATAAAAGTTAAACTGGGACATAGAGCCTTGCCAACCAAGTCTTGGCATCGTACCCAGCTCTTTTACACTCTAGGCGCTAGGGCAGTTTGGAAGAAATGATAGATAAAAGAACGCCTGCTCAGGGAAGACTCGGCGAAAAAGGGAACTGGATGGGTTAACATATGTGATCCTTGATGCAATCCTAATGGGTGTAATGACAACCGGAACCTCCTTCAGACAGATGCTGATGTCATGCAGCCCATCTTGGTAGGAGGTTTCCAAACGAATTGCCTTGGCAGTCGAGCTAGGTTGTTTGGATAGCAAGACTACACTTGTGACCTAGATCCACCCTCTCTCTGGACTGCAGCTGACAACTGGGAGCATCTGGATTCTCCAGGTTGTGGTGTGGAGGCTGGGGAGGGTGGAGTTCTGGGAGTGAAAACACCTGAGTTCTGGTCTCCCTTGCTGCTTGCCCATGGACGTGTCACTTGATTTCTGGACCTCAGCTTCTGTGGGTTATAACCGATATTCTCTAACTTCCTTCCATGTCCTAGTATTTTATTTTATTGGTTAAATATATTTTATTGACTTCAGAGAGGAAGGGAGAGGAAGGGGAGAGAGGTAGAGATATCAATGATGAGAGAGAATCATTGATCCGCTGCCTCCTACACGCCCCCTTTCTAGGGAATCGAGCCTGCAACCCCGGCATGTGCCCCGACTGGGGATCGAACAGTGACTTCCGGTTCATAGGTTGGCGCTCAACCACTGAGCCACACCAGCGAGGCTGTACTAGTATTTTGTAATTTCTCCAATGTGTAACTTGGTTCCTGACTCAAGAATATGGTCTTAATGGACTGAAGAAATACCAAAACAATATTGCTTCATTCCGTTATGAAAGGTCTGTGGCTTTCTTAAAGGGGCAGGGAAGAGTTCAGCCAGATTAATAATGAGGATCAGAAGATATGTCACTAAATCCAGGACACAGAGTCTGGCCTTTCATGACTCAGAGGCGGCACCCTCTGCTGCCTCTACCACCCCACCCTGTGGCTTGATTCCTCCTTGGGGATCCTTGATCCCTCTTGGGAAGAATCTTTTTTCTTAATACTACTTAAAAAAATTTTAAATATGTCTTATAATATTGATTTTTTAGAGAGAGAAAGGGAGAGGAATAGAGAGAGAGAAACATCGATGAAAGAGAAACATCAATTGGCTGCCTCTTGCACGCCCCCCGCACCGGGAACCAGGAATTAAGCCCACAACCCCGGGCATGTGCTTTGATTGGGAATTAATCCAATGACCTCTTGGTTCATGGGTTGTTGCTCAACCACTGAGCCACACTGGCCGGGCTGGAAAGAATCTTTTTCACTCTCTGATTGAGGTTGTTCTCGTGGACTCTGAGCTGGTTTTCAAGTCCACATCTTGTAAGAGAGGCTTCTGTCTGCTCTCAGACTCCCAATGAGGGCTGCCCACGACTTCCGGTGATGGTGATGGATGTGTCAGAGAAAGTCAAGTCATGGGGAAAGCATGAGCTCTCCTCTGTGCTTCCCAAGCAGGTCCCTGGGGCTGTTTTCTCTGGAATCAAGCTCGGCTATTTGAAAAGAATCTCCAAAAATCCATGCAGATTGTCTGTTTCCCGGTGAAGTATTTTTGTTTGGTTGTGTTTATAAAACGGATAGGCCTCATCTGAGAGAAGGTACCCACGGAGTGATGAGAACTGCTATCAGAGTATTACTGGGCATTTTCTAGCACAGGCAAATGATAATCAACCATTTATACTTTTTTTTTTTTAAAGTGCGTGGCCGGTGATGAAGAAACCCTTTTGCATGTCTTGTATTATCTTATGCAATGATTTTCAACCAGTGTGCTGCAAGAATTTTTAAAACATGCAATACTTGCCCTGGCCAGTTTGGCTCAGTGGATAGAGCATTGGCCTGCGGACTGGAGGGTCCCGGATTCAATTCCGGTCAAGGGCAGTACCTCGGTTTCAGGCTTGATCCTCAGTAGGGGCATGCAGGAGGCATCTGATCAATGATTCTTTCTCATCATTGATCTTTCTATCTCCCTCTCCCTTCCCCTCTCTGAAATCAATAAAAACATCTTTTTAAAAAAATCTACATCCCCCCATAAGCAGGAAAAATTCTGTGAGCATTTCTCCGTCACTGATTTTGTGATTCATTGGCCCAATGTTTTTTCTAATATCAGTTTTATCGTGGTTTAGTCATTTTCCTGATTCCTATATCGCATGCAGAATAAAATGAAGTAGATAATGGGGCTGCTCATATGAAGTTTATATTCCAGGGAAACAATTCAAGTGGAAGAATAATATTTTATGGAATTTTTGTTTGTTTGTTTAATAAAGAATAATGGGCAAGAGACTAAAAAAAATCCCCATCATTCTATCAAATATTAACTGAGCATCTATTATGTGTCAAGCTCGCTAAAGCAACTGGGGATACAGTGATGAATAAGGCTTAGTCCCTACCATTAAGTAACTCAGCTCCACGGGGGAGACAGGAGCATGAACCAGTCATTGCAAATAGGGTGTGATGAGAGCCCCAGGGGAAGCACGAATGTGAAGGTTTGTGGTTACACTGAGTCAAAAAAAAAAGGCTTGACAGAGGAGGTAATATTTTACCCACGTTGTAAAGGATTAATATAATCTTTCCAAATAAATAAGGGGGGAGGGAGATGATCATTTCAGAAAATCATCAGCATCCTTAGGACTACCCCATTACCACGTAATTACTTCCTGTATGCCAAACCCCTGCTCCAAACATTCTGTAGACATGAACTCATCTGATCCCCACAATTAACCACAAGGAGGTTTTATAATTATCCTCATTTTTTTTTTTCAGAGGAGGAAAATGGACAGAGAGATTAAATGACTTCACCAAAGTCACCCGGCTGGTCAAGTGGCGGAACTGGGCCATCCAACCACAGGGACGATGGGGATGCTTATACACCTCACAGATGGGGTTTGCATCTCCTCTTTCAGGAGGGACGAGTGGTCTCTGGGGAGGTTGCTAAAGCTTGCAAAAACAGAGCCAGTCAACGAATGCTTTAGAATTCCCGAAACCTGAGAGGGGAGAAGGTCTGGCGGCGGGAATCCCTGCTCTAGAATGTAGCCACTGTGCCTCTGGAAGCTGAGAGAAACGGGAGGATGGAATAGGAAAGGAGATCAACAAATACCGTCACTACAAAGCACTTACTCAGACGGGCCTCCTCTCTTATCCCAGAGACCAGAAAGGAAGTCACTCCTCCCTTTAGAAAATAGGACTCTCAGAGCGGGGGAGACACCCTTGGCCTGGGCCCAAGGCTTGGGAAGGCCCAAGAGTAGCCTGTTTAGGAGTCCGTATACATTAGAGGTGGTCAATATATATTGAGTGAATAAAAGAGAGAGAAAGATAGATAGATAGATAGATAGATAGATAGATAGAGAGAGGTTGGCACATATTCTACTCTAAACAAATCAACTTCTACCTCTAAACAAGACCAATTTTGCTATAGAAATATAATAATCATAACTACAAACATTAAGTTGTTTCTGTATTCAAGACATAGTTATAAATCTTTCCATCATTACCTCATTTCTTTTTTTAAAAAATGAATATATTTTATTGATTTTTTACAGAGAGGAAGGGAGAGATAAAGAGTTTGAAACAACGATGAGAGAGAAACATCGATCAGCTGCCTCCTGCACACCCTCCACTGGGGATGTGCCCGCAACCAAGGTACGTGCCCTTGACTGGAATCGAACCTGGGACCCTTGAGTCCGCAGGCCGAGGCTCTATCCCCTGAGCCACACCGGTTTCGGCCCATGCATTACTTCATTTCATCTGCACAGTTCTTTAATGTAGACTCTTCTGCTATCTTCATGCAAATGAAGAAATTTAAGCACAGAGAGGTCACATGATTCCCCCGAAGTCAGACAGCAAGCGAGTGGTGAATGTGGGAATGTGGAAGAAGTGTAAGGACTGAATGTAGGGGAACTTGGACTGGAATCTTGGCCCCGTTATCTATGAGCCGAGTGACCTTTTGCAAGTTACTTAGACTCCCTGAATCACATTTCCCTCATTGGAAACATCAGGTTAATTGGGTGTACGTCACAGGGCTGCTTCTGTGAAAGTTGGACAAGTCTTAGAATTTTGAGAGTTCTGTAACTGAAGGGCTAGTAATTTGGACCAGCCTTACTACTGAAAATAACTACGCATGCTGAGTCATTTTTCTTCCCATCTTCATAAAAGCATCAAAGAGCTGATGAAATAATAATAAAATCCC
Organism: Pipistrellus hanaki; assembly: GCF_964339955.1. Classification (NCBI taxonomy): domain Eukaryota; kingdom Metazoa; phylum Chordata; class Mammalia; order Chiroptera; family Vespertilionidae; genus Pipistrellus; species Pipistrellus hanaki. The sequence continues at coordinate 2,223,733 of NC_140523.1, forward strand.
AGTCCTGAATCTAAAAGAAAGCAAGAACCTAAAGAAGAGCAAAATCTCTTTTCTTCTGAAGGCATTTGTAAAATGGGATCATCCGATTTACAAATTTATCAAGCAGTTTTTTGGTTTTTTTTTTTTACTTGATGGAAAACATTTTAATATATCTTTATTGATTTCAGAGAGGAAGGGGAAGGGAGAGGGAGATGGAAACATCAATGATGAGAGAGAACCATTGATTGCCCCCTTACTTGGGACCAAGCCTGAAACCCAGGCATGTGCCCTGACTGGAATCCAACCATGACCTTCTGGTTCAGAGGTCAATGTTCAACCACTGAGCCACACCAGCCACGCTCTTTTTTTTTTTTTTTTTTTTTTTTTTTTTTTTTTACATTACTGCCTCTAGTTAAGTGATTTGAGGTATATTTAAGGCACTTCTTTCTTGTGTCACTTTGAGAGAAGGGACAAGGGAACAGAAATAGCAGGATGAGCAATGGAAAAAGGAGGCAGCAGGTTTCAGCCTTGGTTCCCAAGAGGCAGCGAAGGAAAAAGGACACAAAGCGAATGGGAAACACAGAAAGCCATTGAAAGGAGAGGGAAATGCCTCCGGAAATGCAAGAGAAAGCAGAGGCGGAGGAGTAGGAAGTAGACAAGAGACTGACAGTCTCAGGCACGGACACTAGAGGAAGTGGGGTCCTCCCAGCTGGACATGAGGGCATTTTCCAGAAAGATGAAAACTGGTCACTGCTGGAATCAAAAAGGGAGTTGGAAGCAAAAAGGCATGATGGGGTGGGCACCACGCTCTGCCATGGGCCATGTGACAGATGCCAGCTGTTCCTTCTCCAGGGGCAGGCACATGCTGCAGGGGCTGGGAATAATCCCAACACAGATCCCTTAAGAAACACAGTGAATTGGAACCAGTGTGGCTCAGTGAATAGAGCCGTGGCCTGCAGACTAGAAGGTCCCTGGTTCGATTCCAGTCAAGGGCATGTACCTTGGTTGCAGGCACATCCCCAGTGAGAGGTGTGCAAGAGGCAGCTGATCGATGTTTCTCTTGTCGATGTTTCTAACTCTCTATCCCTTTCCCTTACTCTCTGTGAAAAATCAATAAAATATATTAAAAACAAAAACAAACAAACAAGTAAACAACAAAACAAAAAAACACAGTGAGCTGGGCTGGTGTGGGCTCAGTGGTTGAGTGTCGACCCATGAACCTTGGAAGAGGTCATTGCTTCAGTTCCCAGTCAGGGCACCTGCCCAGGTTGTGAGCTTGATCCCCAGTAGGGGGTGTGCAGGAGGCAGCCAAATGATGTTTCTCATCAATGTTTCTATCTCTTTACCCCTCTCCCCCTTCCTCTCTCTACAATCAATAAAGACTTATTTAAAAAACACACATCACAGTTGAAACCGGTTTGGCTCAGTGGATAGAGCATCGGCCTGTGGACTGAAAGGTCCTGGGTTCGATTCTGGTCAAGGGCATGTACCTTGGTTACAGATACATCCCCAATGGGGGGTGTGCAGGAGACGGCTGATCGATGTTTCTCTCACATCGATGTTTCTAATTCTCTCTCTCCCTTCCTCTCTGTAAAAAATCAATTAAAAATATATTTTAAAAAATAAAAAAATAATAAAAATAAAAAACACACACCACCAAGTGATAGCTGGAAGTGGATTTCCAACAATTTTACTAAGTGTTCAGGCCTGAACTGGGAGGAGACCCTATAGACTCACGTAGAGTAAGCCTCTGACCACAAAGGAGGAGGGCGTGGACTTCGGGTGAGCGGCACTATAGTGCTATGAAAGGGCTGCTATCTCGACTTCACAGGTGAACAAAGGGGTGGGGTATCCAGTGACAAAGTATTATTCATTCATTCATTCCCCAAGGTCACACGGCCCGGCCAGTGTGAAGCTGAGATTCAAACCCCAGCCTTCCCAGGCCCAAGCCTCGCCGTTCACGTCATCCTGGGCATTGTTTCATTTTTGGAAAGCTCACCTAAGGCCAAGTTCTTTTTTATACTTTCCCTGAGCTATAAACAGGACCCAGCCGGTGCTTAAGTGTCAGCGTGTCAGCATTTCACAAACCTGCCACTTCCCTGTGACCCGAACACCTAGAGCTAAAATTGAACTGGGCCTCAGAGCCCAAGCGTGTCTTTTCCTTTTCTGACTTCATCGGGATGGGGTGAGAGAGGAAGTTCGGAGTGGGTAGAGTCCAGATTAGGAAATATATCCTTAACGGGCACTTGGGCTTGCTCTCGTATATCCTTTCCTTATAGTCAAAGCTTGTTTAAGAAATATGACCCCTAGCCCTAACTGGATTGGCTTGGTGGATAGAGCATCGGCCTGCGAACTGAAGGGTCCCAGGTTCGATTCCGGTCAAGGGCATGTATCTTGGTTGCAGGTACATCCCCAGTAGGGGGTGTGCAAGAGGCAGTTGGATTGATGTTTCTCATCGATGTTTCTAACTCTCTATCCCTCTTTCTTCCTCTCTGTAAAAGCTCAATAAAATATATATTAAAGAAAAAAAAAAAAAGAAATATGACCCCCAAAGAAATAAAGAAAAAAAAAAGAAATATGATCTCAGCCTTAGCCAGTGGCTGGAGCATTGGCCGAGGGACTGAAGGGTAACTGAAAGGTACGGGGTTAGATTCGGATCAAGAGCACTTACCTGGATTCTAGGCTGGATCCCTGGCCCTGGTCAGGGCATGTGTAGGAGGCAACCAACTGAAGTGTCTCTCACATTGATGTTTCTCTCTCTCTCTCTCTCTCAAAAAAAAAAAAAAAATCAATGGGAAAAATATCCTCTGGCAAGAATTAACAACAAAAAACAAACAGAAATAAAAATCAATAAATAAAAATAGCTATTTTGTGGAAGAGAACAAGCATTCATTGTGAATTTATGTATCAGCTGCGTTAATCTATATTATGTCACTTCTGGGAGGAAAAATATTATTTATTTATTTTTTAATATATTTTATTGATTTTTTACAGAGGAAGAGAGAGGGACAGAGGGTTAGAAACATCGATGAGAGAGAAACATCGATCAGCTGCCTCCTGCACACCCCCTACTGGGGATGTGCCCGCAACCAAGGCACATGCCCTTGACCGGAATCGAACCTGGGACCCTTCAGTCCGCAGACTGATGCTCTATCCACTGAACCAAACCGGTTTTAGCGAGGACAATATTATTACACTTACTTTATAGGTGAGAAAACTGAGGTTCAGAGACATTACAAACATGGTAGGTGGCAGGGCTGGGATTTGAACTCAAGGACACTTGAATCTTAACTAGACCACACGCCAGGCTTTCTGAAGGAAGTCTGGAGATGGAAGGAGATAAAACCTTGAAGGAGCTTAGCTTAGAACCAAACATGGAGCAACGTAAACCTTCCGTAAATGTTAACTACAGTTACCAGCATTATTATTGTTGGAAGATCATCTGTAAAAACCACCTTTCAGAGAATCTCTGATAAGTTTGTTTCTCAACCACATCTGGCAAATCCACCCGTACCTGGAGGTGACATTATTCTGATAACACTGGCGCTTCTGTTTACAGAGTGATTTGGGCTTTGTAAGCTTCCCAGTGTCTCCATTCTTGGGGGGCGGGGGGTTGGGAGGAGGAATAGGGGGAGAAAAGGGCTATCATATGAGTTTCCAGAAGGCTGTTGGCTTGTCCTTTCATCGTCAACAGCTGGAAGAATAGACACAGAGATTGCATGAGCTCAGGTTGCTGGTGGCAACTTGAAAAAGGCCAACTCAGGTCTTCCCTGTGATGAACAGAAAACAGCCCTGGGTCAGAGATAAGAGATGGGAGGGCAGAGGCCGTTGGGAAAGGCTTGCCTGGAACGCTGCCTGCTTGAAATGTGCTCCTGAGGTTGGTGAAGAGGAAGAGGGGGAGCTCATGACAGAAGCCCCATATCACTGAGTTAAGAACAGAAGGAAGGGCTTATACGGAAGGGTTGTGGAATCAAATTCCCATTTACTTCAGTACCCCGCCCTTTAAAATGTTCTCCATGTGGACTACTGGTTTGCTATTCCACTTTTCAAGTGCTTAAAAAATAAGCTCCATGCCCTAGCTGGTTTGGCTCAGTGGATAGAGCGTCGGCCTGCAGACGGAAGGGTCCTGATTTCAGTTCCTGTCAAGGGCACGTGCTAGGGTTTGCTGGCTCGATCCCCAGTAGGGGATGTACAGGGGGCAGCTGATCAATGTTTCTCTCTTATGGATGTTTCTGACTCTCTATCCCTCTCCCACTCCAATTCCTTTCTGTAAAAAAAAAAAAATCAATAATAATAATAATAATAATAAAAAGAATGAAGATTTGAACTGAGCTGCATCCAACACAGAGTGAACCAGTCTCTCAGCTAACCACTCAGATGTCTTTGGAATCACATGCTTAAAAAATAGGCCTGGTCAGTGTTGCTAAGTGGTTAGAGCATCGGCCTGTGCACTAAAAGGTCTCAGGTTCGATTCCTGGTCAACCAAAGGGTCGAGGGTTCAACTCCCAATCAAGCACAGGTGCTTTGATTGCGGGTTCTCTTCCCTGCTCCCTGCAGGGTGCATGCAGGAGGCAAACAGTTGATAACTATTATAGAAACACATTGATGTTTCTCTCTTTCTCTTCCCTTCCTTCCCTTCCTTCTACACTCTGTGAGAAGCAATGGAGAAAATATCCTCTGGTGTGGATCAACAAAAATAAATAAGTAAAAAGTAGTCAACCTTCACTTCCCCTTCCACCGCCTCCCTCGCCACCAACTGTTCTCTCTAATTGCTGAATCCTGTTTTGAGAGATAAAAATGGTATCACGAGGGGTGAATCCAAAAATCTAACAAGTGATGACAGGGATAAAATCTTGGGTGATGCATTTTTGTCTTTCCCAGGAGGCAGACTTCCTGGGGTCTGTCTGATGTATTGCCTACAATCAATTCATGTTGTCAGTGGTCAGCAAACTCATTAGTCCACAGAGCCAACTATCAACAGTACAACGATCCACATTTCTTTGGAGAGCCACATTTTTTAAACTTCAACTTCTTCTAATACCACTTCTTCAAAATAGACTCGCCCAGGCTGTGATATTTTGTGGAAGAGCCATACACTCAAGGGGCCAAAGAGCCGCCTGTGGCTCGGGAGCCGCAGTTTGCCGACCATGACTTTAGGTCAACAGCCAGAAATGGTAGATGCTGGCTCATGGTAGACACAGGCTGCCCTAGCTCATCTTCCACCAGCTCCTCAGGGGAATCCATGCGTGGTGCAGGCTATGGGACTCTGGGCTTGAACTTCCCTGGCACGTGTATAAAAAGCAGTGTGATCCAACTGGTAGCAGAAATTCCATGTTTATGCAGACCCACATCTGCAGATTTTATCTGCAGCACAGCCCAGTCAGAGTCACACGCGGCATTTAAGGAATGAAGTGAAGCAACCGCAGAGAGAGAGATAAAATGACAAGTCCTCTCTGCCCGGAGTCTCTGTAGCTGTCTCAAATATGAGTAGGCTTCATAACTAGAAAAGGAAAAATGGGAAGATTGAGTGGGAGTGGTGGTAGTGAGGGAAAGACAGAGATATGGACACTTATCTATGGGAGCTGACGTAGGAAACCGGTTCTGGGTTAGCTTTGGAGTAAAGGGAATAAATTATGGAAAGCTACAAAGCAGTGACTCCTGGCTCTGGCATGTACCAAATGATGTAAGCACCACGACCTTGTTTATAGTAACAAAAGACTGTAAACAGCCCAATACCCAACCATAGAGGGCTAGTTAATTAAATTATGGTATGTCCAGACAATAAAATACCGAATGAGGAAAAGACTGAGGAAGCTCTTGGTGTGTTGATATGACAAGGTCTATAAGATATTTAAAAAAAAAAAAAAATATATATATATATATATATATATATATATATATATATATATATATATGTATGTATATATATATATATATATATCGTTGCCGAAACAGGTTTGGCTCAGTGGATAAAGCATCAGCCTGCGGACTGAAAGGTCTCAGGTTCGATTTCTGTCAAGGGCATACACACCTTGGTTGCGGGCACATCCCCAGGAGAGGGTGTGCAGGAGGCAGCTGATCGATGTTTCTCTCTCATCGATGCTTCTAAATCTCTCTCAACTCTCCCTTCCTCTCTGTAAAACATCAATAAAATATATTAAAAAATAATAAAAATCAATGGACAAATATCCTCAGGTGAGGATTCATAAAACAAAAAGGGGAAAAAAAAGTTGTCTCTGAACACTTCTCTTTTAGGCTAGGGCAGCCTCTGGAAACCCCTGTTTTATTTCCTCCCTTGGCTGATTTCTTTTTTAAAAAATTATTTTTATTGACTTTATTTTATTTTTTTATATTTTAATGATTTTTTTTACAGAGAGGGATAGAGAGTTAGAAACATCGATGAGACAGAATCATCGATCAGCTGCCTCTTGCACACACCCCTCCTCTCCACTGGGGATGTGCCCGCAACCAAGGTACATGTCCTTGACTGGAATTGAACCCGGAATCCTGCAGTCCGCAGGCCAATGCTCTATCTATCCAAACCGGTTTCGGCCCTTGGCCAATGATTTCTTCCAAAGGAGCTCCTCTTGCAGTGTCCACTCCTGCCCAACCTCCCCGGGAGCAGCCCGCAGCCTCAGGCTCCTCCCTGTGAAGGAAGCCGCCAGACGGAGCTTTGAGCACTTGGCGGCATTCAGGTTCATTTTCCGTCCAGATCAGTTCTCTGGGCTGCAGAAGCTTCGTGTTATCAGGGAACCAAATCTTCTGCACCAGGGGCGGGCGAGCGGGCGGGCGGGGAGGGATCTGAGCGGCAAGGCGGGGCTCTGAGGGGCCACCCAGCGCTGCACCCTCCCTTGGTGAAATAGTTAGGGGCCACTGGGGTGCTCTGACTTCGAGACTGGTATTTGATCTCCGGCAAACCGGCGCAGAGAGTCGCAAGCAGAAGGCGTGGATGTTATGAAAGACTACAGCTGGTGGGAGGGAGGGATGGAGTGGGGTTGGAGCGGGGAGGAGGCTGAACAAAGCCGGCTGCAAACCTGCGCAGGGAAGGACCACGTGCGGCCTCTAGCGGCCTCTCCTAGATCTGCTCTCCTGAGTCTTCGCACATGGGGACTGGACTATTCATCTTTTATTACATTTTTTTTTATTTTTTTAAAAATATATTTTTTATTGATTTTTTTTACAGAGAGGAAGAGAGAGGGATAGAGAGTTAGAAACATCGATGAGAGAGAAACATCGATCAGCTGTCTCTTGCACACCCCCCCCTGGGGATGTGCCCGCAACCAAGGTACATGCCCTTGACCGGAATCGAACCCGGGACCCTTCAGTCCGCAGGCCGACACTCTATCCACTGAGCCAAACCTGTTTCAGCGGACTATTCATCTTAAAAAATACACACACACACACACACACACACACACACATATTAAATTTATTTCAGAGAGGAGGGGAGAAGGAGAAATAGATAGAAACATCCATGATGACAGAGAATCATTGATCAGCTGCCCCACCTTGGGAATGGAGCCCGAAAGCTGGGCATGTGCCCTGCCGGGGAATTGAACCATGACCTCCTGGTTCATAGGTTCTGGCTCAACCACTGAGTCACGCCGGCTGGGCAGGGGACTGTTCATCTTAAACTAGGCCACAGCTCCAGAGCCGTGGGAAAGATGCTCAGGACGGCGTGACATTGTCCTTGGAAAACCTTCTCCAGGCAGCCGCGTGGCCTGTCCTGCAGACAAGTGTGTGTGTCCGGCTGGACCTGCCCACCCCACCCGCCCGCCCATGTGGCTTGGGGTGGGTTCCACTCTCCTCTCCCTCAGCTCTGTCCCCTTCCTCCTCAGTAACCAGGGGAATGACCTGCACACAATCTCAGGCCATGGTTTGCAGCACTGGGTTGCTGCTTTCCTTGAAGCTCTTCTTTGCACAAATTCTGGGGCCTCATATTGAATGAATGAATGAATAAATGAATGAATGAAGTCGAGCCAAATTGGGTTAAGTTGAGAGTGGACCTGAAGTTGAACCTGCTCAGTTTCACTGCAACCTGTTTTCTAGGTTATTTTAAAAACACAACCTTGATTTTTTTTTTTTCTTTCTTTCATCGTTACAGAATTTCGGTGTTGTGGGGTGCTAGGGTTGGAAATACTACTGATCAAACTGACATCTACTGATTTCATAGGTCAGTCAGTATAAGTTCCACCTATTGGGGAAAATAACACAACAAACCAACCCTTGAGCACTCACTGGACACGTGAAACTGTGTTAGGAGCTCGGCACTACATTTCCGCTCACCCAAGGTGGGTCCCTTCAGGACAATCGAAAGGATATAACACGGCATTAATGTTTTGCACATATTCCTTCAGATTTTCTGTTTTCTCTATTACAAGCTACCATCCACAGAGGGTCATAAATCCCCCAGAGACGTCATCTGTCAGTCCGAGTGATTAAGCTTTGCATCTGTTTTGCAGCTGTTCACTCTGCAGGTTTTTTTTTTGTGTTTTTTTTTTTTTTTTTTTTTTGCCTTTTGGAAACCCTAGAGCAGTGCTTCTCCAACATGAATGCACATACAGTTCACTCGGGGATTGTTTTAAAATGCAGATTTTGAAGTCAGGAGGTCTGAGGCTCTACAGTTCTAAGGAGGTGCCAGTTGGTGCCAATTCTGCTCCTTGGGACTCGGTAAGTAGACTAGTAAGGTGCTAAAAAAAAAAAAAAAAAAAAAAAGTAGAAACAGCCGGGACCGGTTTGGCTCAGTGGATAGAGCATCGGCTTGGGGACTGAAGGATCCCGGGTTCGGTTACGGTCAAGGGCATGTACCTTGGTTGCGGACATATCCCCAGTAGGGGGTGTGCAAGAGGCAGCTGATCGATGACTCTCTCATAGATGTTTCTGACTCTCTATCTCTCTCCCTTCCTCTCTGTACAAAATCAATAAAATATATATTTTTTTAAAAAGTAGAAACAAAAGACAGTGGTGGGTTTGCTCAGTGGTTAGCGTGTCGGGCCATGGACCAGAGGGTCACGGGTTCAATCCGGGTCAAGGGCATGTGCCTTGTTGGAGGCTCATCCCCAGTAGAGGGCTGTACAGGAGGCAGCCGATCAATAATTTTCTCTCATTATTGATGTTTCTATCCCTCTCCCCCTTCCTTCCTCTCTCTCTGAAATCAATAAAAACATATATTTTTAAAAAATATCTCCAGGTATTTCCAGAGATAAAGTTGGGGACCAAAATTGCCCCTGGTTGAGAACCACTCATGTAAAGTAAGGTATAATCTATCAGTTCTACGGAATATCATCTACGTCCCTTTACATTATCTACCTGCCTTTTTGAAACTCATCTTATCTTTTCAGTTTCTGGTGGGATGTTTCTAAGTGGGAAGCCACAAAAATGAAACTTCTAAACAAGTGGAAGCTAAGGCATATGTGTTTGCACTCTGGCCTATTCCAACTGATTAGTTCTGGCTTCTAGAGATACTAGTTTTAAAAGGATTCTGAGGACTTGACTAACAGTCGAGGAAAAACACATCGTCTGTCGTGAGTGTGGAGTAAAGGGACTGTTATGCTTGTCATGGGTTCGTCTTGTTTGAAACTATACATCCTCTTTTTTCCTTGCACCTCAAGTATTTGCTTTGCCTCCCACGGGTTAGTAGCTGTGGTAAAATGGAAAGCATGTTGGCCGGGAGATCTGAAGATTCAAATTGGAATCCCAGTTATGCCATTTACTAAATTTGACCTTGAAGGAGTGGGTCATTTAATCTCTTCAGCTTGGAATTAGGCAATTTATTCCTAGCTGATAAGGTGGGTATGAGGATTAAAGGAAGCAAATGAAAGTATCTAAATAATTCCAGGTTTATAGGGAGTGCCAAGTAATAATTGTGCGATTATACACTCTTTATTTATGTATCCATCAAATAAATAGACGATATAAATGTAGGGCCAGGGAACATGATCCTCTATTGAATGTCTGGAGAATTTCAGAAGATGAAAGTAGGATTCTGAAAGGGCTTGTCCAGAAGGAGAAAGGGAAGAGCTGGGAGGATCAGGTCACATGCCCGGGTTGGGGGCTCGATCCCCAGTAGGGGGTGTGCAGGAGGCAGCTGATCAATGATTCTCTCTCATCATTTGTGTGTTTTGTTTTTTTTAAAAAAATATATTTTATTGATTTTTACAGAGGGGAAGAGAGAGGGACAGAGAGTCAGAAACATCGATGCGAGAAAAACATCCATCAGCTACCTCCTACTGGGGATGTGCCCGCAACCCAGGCATGTGCCCTGACTAGGAATCGAACCGTGACCTTCTGGTTCACAGATTGGCGCTCAACCACTCAGCCATGCTGGCCGGGCCATACTACTGTTTTTAACTTAGCTTTTTAACTCAGCACGGCTACTTAGATGTGCTGAGGATATTTCACCCCACAGATTGTTCTGTTTACACTTACTCATGAGAGCTAACGATGAATCATGGGCTTCAAAGCAGAAAATGGACTCAAGGGTCCATTTAGAATACCAGACAGCCTGTGTTTGGTCCAAACTATGGGCCTGCCTGATGCCCCAACGATGGCAAGCTCTGTGTTTCTGAGGACTCACTGACATGACCTGGCTCTCCCGACTTCACCAGCAGGGGTGGGATTTGAAGCTAGACTGTGACTCAGAGGCTCTGGTCAGCTTTTCTTTTCTTGGGAAACTTCATCTCAAAGAGACAATACTGCTTATTCTTTTCATGGTTAAGGGTATTGATGACTGAGTTTTTAGGAATGAAGTAATATATCGTTTAGGGATAAATACATCTGTACTACAGTTTTAAAATATATATATATATATATATATATATATATATATATATATATATATATATATATATATATATATTTTACTGATTTCAGGTGGAAGGGTGAGGGAGAGAGAGAGAGAAACATCAATGATAAGAGAGATTCATTGATTGATTGCTTCTTGCACACACCCCCCCTACTGGGGATCGAGTCTGCAACCTGAGCATATGCCCTCCCCGGGAATCGAACTGTGGCTTCCTGGTTCATAGGTGGACGTACAACCACTGAGCCACTCCAGCTGGTCGATGATACAATTTTTTGAAATAAAAATGGACCTAACATCCAGCAAATGGGATCCTGGGGAGGGTGCTTGAGTTATTGTGAGTCGAAGGTGATAGAGCTGAGGTAGAATTATCCGACTGTGAGAGGGGGGAAAAAAAAAAATTCCCCATGAGATATTAAATTCTCCTAGGAAGCTTTCTTCCGGACTTGTAGGAACCTGTTCCTCAGGAGTTGAGTCACAGGAAACATCGATGTGTTTTTTTTTTTTCTTCTTTACCAACTGCTGGGCTGTGGCTCCATCCTCTCTGCCTTAATTCAGATATTACTGGGGTGGGAGGTGGTGCTAATTATAGTCAGTTACTGACTCATAACCATACTTTGATCGTGGTTCTGTCCTCTACGAGGAAGGTATGCGGTATTTTTTGCCTAACTTGTGTAACATGACCTTCAGCCAAAGGGTGGGTCTCCCAAGGAGCTAGCTCTTTAAGTCGCGCCAGCTGTGTGCAAAGCTGTTGGGATTGCTTTAAGCAGACACACCCAGGATGTGGGCGTGGCTCCCAAATGCCCAGCTCTCTCCCGAGTGTCATTGCACACTACCTGCGGTGGTCAGGGGTAACTGAACAGGATGTGGGACCGACCCACTTCTCTATGCCAGTCAGGGCTCTCTTTTCGTGGCGAGGGGCAGAAACCCCATTCACAGACTTCAGCACGAAAAGATGAATAGGCTCAGTTAACTGCACAGCATAGGAGGATATGCAGGTGCAGCTGGATCTAAACGCTCCTCTCTCATCCGCTGCCTGCTGCACGCCCCCTACTGGGGATGGAGCCTGAAACCCAGAGGAGTGCCCTGACCTGGAATTGAATAGTGACCTTCTGGTTCATAGGTTCAAGCTCAACCATTGAGCCACACCGTCAAGGCAAGTCCACCTCTTTTCCTGGAGAAGGTCTTAAATTCCCTACGTTTACATAGATTTTTCATTTTTTTTAAATTAAGGTATTATATGTGTACATATCTTACCAATCTCCCTCCCCATATATGCCCTCCCTCCCAGGAGTTTTGAGTCCATTGGTTATGCTCATATGCATGCATACAAGTCTTTTGGTTGATCTCTTATCTCCCCCATATCTCCCTACCCTCCCAACTGTAATTTCACAGTCTGTTTGTTTTACTGCCTCTGTATCTATCTTTTTATTCATCAGTTTATAATGTTCCTTATTGGATGTATCTATCTCTTTTTTTAAAAAAATTATTTATTTTAAAAAACGATTTTATTGATTTTTTACAGAAAGGAAGGGAGAGGATAGAGAGCTAGAAACACCAATGAGAGAGAGACATCCACCAGCTGCCTCCTGCACACCCCCTACTGGGGATGTGCCCGCAACCAAGGTACATGCCCTTGGCCAGAATCGAACCCGGGACCCTTCAGTCCGCAGGCCGACGCTCTATCCACTGAGCCAAACCGGTTTCAGCTGTTTCTATCTCTTTATCCCTCTCCCTTCCTCTCTCTCTAAAAGTAAAAAAAATAAATAAATAAAAAATAAAATGTTAAAAACAAATAACTTAAAAAAGAAGTGATTTTGGAGCTAAGGTGTTCATTCCAAAGTCTTTCCCTCATTAATGGGGAGACACGTTTTTCTGACCTCACTTTTCTCCTTCTTAGTTTGGGGGGGGTGTAGGGGGGTATGTATGGTGTTCTCGTTCACTGCCCAGGGGACAAAGTGTACTTTGGGGAGAGGTGCTGGCTGCCTTCAAATCCCTTACTATGACTTGGTCAGAGACCTCTTTGCCTCTCTGGGCAAACCCTCCTACATGGCACCGTCTCCATACATGTCTCAGGACAGTGCCAGGCACGTCGTGAGCCCTTTTTGAATTTTTTGTTGCTGCCATTCTTGCTATTTTAAGTTATTTAAAATAACTTGTGCTTGGATGCACACGTCCCGCGCGGGCCTGTTTCACTTCTGGCTGAGATAGACGCTGGGAGGGTGGAGGGCCGATGCCTGAAGCGAAGCCGCCTCCTGAACAAAGAAGAGACGGAATAGAGGAGAGGAAACCCAAGTCCTTTTTTCTCCAAAAAGCTATCAAACCACGGTCTGCCGCCGGCTCTGGGTCTCGGGGATGGCCGGAGGTCAGAGGAGCCTCTGAGCACAGGGCTGAGTTATAAAACTCTTGAATGGAAGGTTTTGGCCCTTGGCGTGGGCTGGGACGGCAAGGTTTTTATAGAGGCGATTCATGGAACGGCTTATGCTGGTGGGGAATCCAGACTGGCATGACTCACTTGTCTCTTTATTGCTTTGGACCAAGAACTGTTGTTTCTCTCTAAGCCCATCTGTGTGGGAGCTGAGCTACAGCCGCGGGTCAAGATGACTCTTTGAGAAAGTAACTGCACCCTCAGTGAGTGTGAACGCGAATGGCCCTTTGTCAGGCTCGGGTCAAGGGCCCTGGACACGCAGAGTTAAGGATTTTATTTTATTTTTATTTTTTAAAAAAATATATTTTATTGATTTTGTACAGAGAGGAACGGAGAGAGATAGTCAGAAGCATTGATGAGAGAGAGTCATTGATCAGCCGCCTCTTGCACACCCCCTACTGGGGATATGCCCGCAGCCAAGGTACATGTCCTTGACTGGAATTGAACCTGGGACCCTTTAGTCCCCAAGCTGACGCTCTATCCATTGAGCCAAACCGGTTTCGGCAAGGATTTTATTTTTTACCAGGGCATAGAGTTTCTTTTGGAAGCTTGCAGTATTTTTTTTTTTTCTTTTAATATATTTTATTGCTGGGACCGGTTTTGCTCAGTGGATAGAGCGTCGGCCTGCGGACTGAAAGGTCCTGGGTTCGATTCCGGGCAAGGACATGTACCTTGGTTGCGGGCACATCTCCAGTAGGGGGTGTGCAAGAGGCAGCTGATCGATGATTCTCTCTCATCGATGTTTCTAACTATCTATCCCTCTCTCTGCCTCTCTGTGAAAAATCAATAAAATATATTTAAAAAATATATATATATTTTATTGATTTTTTACAGAGAGGAAGAGAGAGGGATAAAGAGTTGGAAACATCAATGAGAGAGAATCATCGATCAGCTGCCTCTTGCACACCCCTCACTGGGGATGTGCCCACAACCAAGGTACATAACCTTGACCAGAATCAAACCCAGGACCCCTCAGCCCGCAGGCTGACGCTCTATCCACTGAGCCAAACCGGTTTCAGCAATGGAAGCTTGCAGTATTCTTAATGCTTTTTTTATTTTTTAAAAAATATGTTTTTATTTATTTTTTTAGAGAGAGAAGAAGGGAGAGGGATAGAGTGATAGAAATACCCATGACGAGAGGAACATCATTGATTGGCTGCTTCCGGCACACACCCTATTGGGAATCCAGCCCGCACACAGGGCATATGCTCTGACCGGGTGGCTCAGTTGATTAGAGCATCATCCTGCACCGCAGAAGATTGTGGGTTTGAGTCCCAGTCAGGCACATACCAAGGTTTCCAGTTCAGATCCCCTGTCAGGGTGGGATGTATACAGGAGGCAACCGATCACTGTTTCTCTCTCTCTCTGTCTCTGTCTCTAAAAACACGCCACCCTCACACCCCCGTATATATTTTCTTTTTTTAAAAGAAAGAAAGTAGAAATCAGTGTGTCTGGGTGGAACTAGGGTCAGTACAAGGGGTCATTTGGAGTCTGGTTTGCCTGAGTTCCTGCTAGGCCTTCTGGGAAAATCTGGAAAGAGAAGTTTTGGACTGCTGGTAAGACCCAGTGGTGGCAGACTTGACTTCAAAGACAGCTTCCAAGGTTCCCCGCCTCCTGGAACCTGCTCCTTCCTCTTGTGTCTGGGCTAAGCCTAGTGACCTGCTTCTCATGAATGACTGTGACCAAAGTGATGGGATGTCACTTCCATGTTTATGTTACAAAAGACAGTGACTTCTACCTTGCTAGGACTCTCTCACTTGCTGAGGATGAACTTGAGGTAAGTAAGACTAGAGGAATTTTGCTGGAGATCAGCCACCTATTTGCTCTGAGCTTTCTTTTTTCTTTTAAAATATATTTTATTGATTTTTTACAGAGAGGAAGAGAGAGGGACAGAGAGTTAGAAACATCGATGAGAGAGAAACATCGATCAGCTGCCTCTTGCACACCCCCTACTGGGGATGTGCCCGCAACCCTGGTACACGCCCTTGACCAGAATCAAACCTGGGACCTTTCAGTCCGCAGGTCAACGCTCTATCCATTGAGCCAAACCGGTTTTGGCTGCTCTGAGCTTTCTATCAGCCAGTGCAAAGGAGGAAACTGATCAGGTGCATAATTTATAGAATCTTTGATATCAAATAAATGAGGTACTCAAAAGAAGTACACGGAGTGGCCAGATTATTATGTATTCAGAGATAATCATAATCTGGTCACCCAGTGTGTGTGTGTGTGTGTGTGTGTGTATTCTTAAAATAAGTGAATTTTAAGAATACACTTATTTTTGGTATTTTTGATACAGTGGTTATCTGGATGAATTTTCTGACCGCCTTTGTTAGGGAAGTTCAATATCGATTGTGAAGTCAAGACCTAGAGCTATTATCGGACTTGTGCACATTAAGGAGTGAACACTTCAACGGAGTTCTTTCACTGCATACTGAAAAGCCAGGCTGTTTTTTTTCTTGACTCCATTCTCTGCTGCCATCTGCTGGGACAAGCGTATCATAGCACCAAAGCAAGATAACCAGCGAAGACAGGCTGAAACAGTGGACAATTTACAACTTAAGTGGAGAAATAAGTGTTATATCCACACTACCTTCCATGTTCAGCGAATCTTCAGTATTTTTCAAAGACAAAATATCCTTCTATTTTTAAAAAATATATTTTATTAATTTTTTACAGAGAGGAAGAGAGAGGGATAGAGAATTAGAAACATCGATGAGAGAAAAACATCAATCAACTGCCTCCTGCACACCCCCTCCTGGGGATGTGCCCGCAACCAAGGTACATGCCCTCGACCGGAATCGAACCTGGGACTCTTTAGTCCGCAGGCCGACACTCTACCTTACTGAGCCGAACTAGTTAGGGCCACTTAATTCTTAAAGGTTCAACACTGTCTTGTGAAACATATGTCAGTATTAAGAACCTTGCATATCAAGCCCTGGGGTGTGAATATTTTTTGAAAGTTCACGTTCCAATGAGTTCAGTGCATAAAACTGCATTGAAACAGAGAGAAGCCAGAAGATGAGAACTTCCCAGCCTGTGGAAAGACAGTGGGGGGACCCAGATCACTTGTTGAGAGAGAGAGATGGATGGGGTCGGGAGGGACCATGTAGCCTGGAGGGGACCCAGCAATGAGCTGCCACCCAGCCTCTGTCTGAGCAAGCACTCTCTGTTGCTGGCAATGGAGAGCCCCACTGGCCACTATGCCCCTTGGCACTGGCAATGCTTATTGGTATTGCCAGTGCCAAGGAACTAAGATGGTGTTCCCTCCCTGCCATTGTACCAGGAACGCCCACGGAGATCAGCTAGTGGGTTTCTGGCTCATTGATCGACTGGCACGAGTGTTGTCCATCTGTTTCCTCAGACGCTGCTGCTAGCCTCCATCTGAATTACCTTGCGTGGCCCGGCCTGCTGCGTTGATCACTAGCACTTGTGAGCCCAGCTGGAGTGTGGCTCTGGACATCTGGAGTGGCGGTGGTGAGGGTCACACAGAAGGACGCAGTCATGCTTCTTTGGTGCAACTGCGTGAGATCAACTCTTTGGAGCGCCCACCCCACCTCTCAGACATCCAAATAAAATCAGGCTAATATTGTCTAGTCTAGTGTTTGGCAAACTCATGAGTCAACAGAGCCAAATACCAACAGGACAACGATTGACATTTCTTTGGAGAGCCACATTTTTTTAAACTTCAACTTCTTCTAATGCCACTTCTTCAAAATTGACTCGCCCAGGCCGTGGTATTGCATGGAAGAGCCACACTCAAGGGGCCATAGAGCCGAAGTTTGCCGACCATGGGTCTAGTCTATTTGGAGACTCTCCTTTTATCTTTTTAAAATAAAATATTTTTATTGTTTTCAAAGAGGGAGAAAGAGATAGAAACATCACGGATGAGAGAATCACTGGTTGGCTGCCTCCTGCACGCCACCCACTGGGGATTGGGCCCATAACCCAGGAGTGTGCCCTTGACCAGAATCAAACCTGGGACCCTTCAGTCTGCAGCCTGACGCTCTATCCACTGAGCAAAACCAGCTTGGGCTGGAGATCCTCTTTTCCCACAAAATAATCTAATCACGCATGTGCGAGTACTGCTATAATTTACTTTAAAAATCCTTTTTCGTTGGTGTTAAAGTGATTCCTAATGTTTTCTGCTACAAATAATTTTTAAAAGGGGGATTCTTTTCTTTCTTTAAAAAAATGTATTTTATTGATTTTTAAAAAATATATTTTATTGATTTTCCACAGAGAGGAAGGGAAAGGGATAAAGAGCTAGAAACATCCATGAGAGAGAAACATCGACCAGCTGCCTCCTGCACACCCCCTACTGGGGATGTGCCCGCAACCAGGGTACATGCCCTTGACCAGAATCGAACCTGGAACCTTTCAATCCGCAGGCCGACGCTCTATCCACTGAGCCACACCGGTTTCGGCTCTGCTACAAATAATGTAACAATGACTTTCCTTGTGAAATCTTTGTCAGTGTCTCCAAATTGAAAACAGATTCTTTAATAACGGCGAGCAATCACAAGGTAAGTATGGTGAGCATTATTGTCTGGATTTTGGCCTAATCCCCCAGGATTATTAGTGGGTCATAAAGCAGCTGAGGCCCCCGCTGCATTGCAGATGGACAAAGCCCGCAGAGGACTTAACACGCTGGGTGGGGGAAGAAGGGCAGACACAGGAACATAAGACTGCCATGGAAACATGCTTCCTGGCTAAACACACATGTTGGTGTCCAACCCATGTCTCAGAGTCTAGGATGACCCGTGGACATGAAACGAGATCCCTCTTTGCGCTCAGAGAGGAAGCTGCCATCTCCAATAATCTTGGCCTTCTCCCTGCGACTCAGGAAGTCCAGTCTGAGTTGTCCTCACACATGAACAGAAAAGTCATGAAATATTCATGCCCTGCTACTGACTCTGCTGGGAACACTTAAGAGAGCACCAATCCCTTCTGAATCATTAAGCCCTGCATTGTGCATAAGAGGGCCGTGAAGTCACATTTATCACTGCCCTTTGGGTTATGGGGTGGGAGGGCTAGAAGGATAGACCCAGGCTGGATGCCAATACTGGACGGTTGCAATCCACTTTTTCAATGTTTTTTTAAAAAAATGTATTTTATTAATTTTTTACTGAGAGGAAAGGAGAGGGATAGAGAGCCGGAAACTTCGATGAGAGAGAAACATCGATCAGCTGCCTCCTGCACGCCTCCTACTGGGGATGTGCCCGCAACCAAGGTACATGCCCTTGACCGGAATCGAACCCGGGACCCTTGAGTCTGCAGGCCGACACTCTATCCACTGAGCCAAACCGGCTAGGGCTGTAGTTTTAATGGAGCATTTTATAGGATTACATTTCGTCTCCTTTCTTAATATATCAATTATACATATGTCTACATTTTTAGTGGTTTAGATAGTTTGTAATGTATATTGATAGCTAATCCAAGTTCATTTTCAAATAACAATAACGCTTTATGGGTAGTGCAATTATCTTATAGCAACCAGATATTCCTAATTCCTTCCTCCTGTCCCTTGCTTGTACTTTGCATCATTGCTGTTCTTCATCTCATTTACTAGTATATAGACATAAATATATGTTTTTAAAAAAGGAAAAAACCCAAAAAGTAAAAAAAGCTTATATAAGCTATTGTTTATGTATTAAATATATACCAGGCATTATATATAAGTGAACATACATAATCAAACATATCTTTGCTGCTGTTCTTTTTTACAAGCTCTTATTGATCTGATTAAGAAGAATAAGAAAAGTTTTTATTTACCTTCATTTGTTCCTTCTCTCCCTTCCTTGATCAAGGCGGGAATGTCTGATCTGTGTCCATGTCCTCCTGTTCATTGAGAGGCCGCCATGACTGTCCGTGGCCCACGAGCAGGACCTGGATAATCCAGCTGGGTCAGATAAGTGAGCTGGACCCGGATAATCCAGCCAGGACCCGGATAATCGAGCAGGACCCGGATAATCGAGCCAGGACACGGATAATCCAGGAGGACCTTGATAATTGTGCAGGACCCGGATAACCGAGCTGGACCGGGATAACCGAGCAGGACCCGGATAATCCAGCCAGGACCCGGATAATCGAGCTGGTCCGGGATAATCGAGCAGGATCTGGATAATTAAGCTGGACCCAGATAATCGAGCAGGACCTGAATAATCGAGCAGGATCTGGATAATCGAGCAGGACCTGGATAATCAAGCAGGATCTGGATAATCAAGCTGGACCGGGATAATCGAGCTGGACCCAGATAATCGAGCAGGATCCAGATCACTGGAGCACCCTCCTCCGCTCCCCTGTCCTTGGATGATCTGTCCGCTCTCCATTCCCACGGTGGGTGTCATTCCCAAGGATGCAGCCTGGAGAGAGCAATGGGGAGCTGAGCCCCTCTGGCCAGTGTGCACTGAACCCCGCAAAGTCCTCCGTACCCATAAGATCCCGGTTGCGGGTGCCAAGAGCTACTTTTCTGAGATGATGCTCCTCATGGAGTCCGCCCCCAGGCCTGGAAGGGCCTCCTCTGTCCTGTCCCGCCCAGTGTGGGGGTCACGGCCTGAGGGCACCCCGGAAGCTCCGGGTTTCAAACCCACTCCTTCTCCCCGAGGAACTTCTTATACACAAAGGCAAGGCCACTGGCAACAACACATCCCCTCCGGTCCTGTTTGCCTTTTTAAATAATTTTTCAATGAATAATTTCTCCCGACATAGACATTTAGGTGGGTGTTGGTTTTGCTCTTGACACGTCAAATACGCCTCCCCCGCCCCCCACCTCTTCTGGGCGCCTGGTTTCTGACGAGAACTTGGACGGAGCATTCCATGTTGCTCCCGGTGGAGGGGTTTGTTTGTCTGTCTGTTTACCCTTTTAGGCTTCTTTCCAGATGTTTCCTTCATTTCGGGTTTTCTGCCTGAAAAAAAGGAAGGTTTATTCAGGCGCCGATTTGCACAGCGGGCGGCCGAGAAGCCAAAGGCGCCGCTTCTGCTGACAGGAGGAAGTTCGCGCCCAGTTTATCCTCGGGCTCGAGTTTATGCAAATGAGGCTCTAGGCTTCCTTCTGATTGGTTCTCGAATTGGGCCCTCCTGATTGGCCGCGAGGGAGCAGTTCTGATTGGACGGGGCCGGTCTGTCTCCAAGTGACAAGTGGAAGATGCAGGTTGGCGGGAAGGAGTTCTGTCAGAGATGCTTCCCGGGACGCCTCGGGCTGCGCATGGCGGCGGCTACACCCTCGCCTCCATTTTGGGGCTCCGGGTTGACGATGGTGAGTCCATCTCGGCAGAGAAATTCCTCCTGGGCGTTTATATGTCCAATGACTTTGTCTCTCGGGGGCCACACGGCCTGTATTTTGTTTGTCTCGCCTCTTCTCTGACCTTCCCAGGTCTGTGCCATTCATTTGGGAAAAGCCTCGGTCGTTATTGCTTTGCGCATTCTGTTCCTTTCCTCTCCCCTCGCTTTTCCCCTTAATTGCGTATTATGCCTTTGGAGTGGTCCCACAGTTTTTGGCTATCCCCTCACCCCTTTTTTTTTTTAATTTTGGTGTTATTTTTTAAAAATATATATATTTTATTGATTTTTTACAGAGAGGAAGAAAGAGGGATAGAGAGTTAGAAACATCGATGAGAGAGAATCACCGACCAGCTGCCTCCTGCACACCTCTCACTGGGGATGTGCCCGCAACCAAGGTACATGCCTTTGACCGGAATCGAACCTGGGACCTTTCAGTCCGCAGGCTCTATCCACTGAGCCACACCGGTTAGGGCTTTGCTGGTCTCTTTTGTGGGTGGAGGTGGGGGAGTGGGGCTGGAAGGAGGGAGACTTCGTTGAATGCATTAGGCCTTGACCACTTCCTGCTTCCCTCCACGCCCCAAGCAGGTTATTTTCCCATTTCCCTTATGCATTTAGAAGGACAGAGGGATTTCATGACCTTCATTAGCGAAGATGCTTTGGGGGATGGGCCATCATCGGAGGATCCTTCTCCCCCAGAATGTGAGTCCCGGACTCTGACATGTTTTAGTTGGGAGATGGTGAATGGAGACCCAAGAGAGGAGACCCACCAAAACCGGTGTGGCTCAGTGGATAGAGCATCCGCCTGCGGACTGAAAGGTCCCAGGTTCGATTCCTGTCAAGGGCATGTACCTTGGTTGCAGGCACATCCCCAGTAGGGGGTATGCAAGAGGCAGCTGATCAATGATTCTTTCCCATTTATGTTTCTAACTCTCTATCCTCTCTTTTTTAAAAGAAATTAAAAAATATATTTTATTGTTTTTTTTACAGAGAGGAAGAGAGAGAGTAGAGAGTTAGAAACATCGATGAGAGAGAATCATCGATCAGCTGCCTCCTGCACACCCCCTACTGGGGATGTGCCCGCAACCAGGGTACATGCCCTTGACTGGAATCGATCCTGGGACCTTTCAGTCCGCAGGCTGTCGCTCTATCCACTGAGCCACACCGGTTTCTGCATCTATCCTTCTCTCTTACTCTCTGTAAAAAAAATCAATAAAATATATTTAGAGAGAGAGAGAGAGAGAGAGAGAGAGAGAGAGAGAGAGAGAGAAAGAGAGAGAAGACCCAAGAGAGATGACTACCATCATCCACTGCTGATGAGAATTCTCGGAAACTCGAGCCACAGGAAGTTGAACTAACATCCATGGGTCTGCCAATGCGGGAAGCCTGGCACCCTGGCACCCTGGTGGTTCCCTTTCCCAAGCACCCCGCCTGCAATCAGAAGGGGATTTGCAGCGGAGAAGCTGCCTGCCCACGGCGCACACCGTTCAGGCTCCTGCCGGGAAGGAAGCAAGCGGGTTAGCATCGATCCCACCGACCAGGAGATCCAGGAGCCTCCGGAGCCTCCCTCCCTCCAGCCCGCCTCCCCGTGGTGGCTCGGAGCCGGGCGGGCGCCGCAGCGCTGCGCAGGGCGGGGCGGGCTCGGAGGCGGCGGCGGCGTGGGCGCCGTGTTGCAGGTGTGACATCGCGGGCTCCTTCCTGCCTGAGTCCCGATCGCCTGGGCGGACGCTGCTCCTCGGGCACCCGGTGGTGGCGATCGCCTGCTCGTGGTTTTCCGCCCGTGGATTTTTCCCATCCAGGTAGGGGATGGCGCCGCTCGCTCCTCCAGACCCGCAGGGGACGCGGGGACTGAGGGATCCCAGGCTTGCCTGGTGGAGCTGAAACAGCTGAAACAGACACGCTGGTACCTCCGAGTGTGGGTCGCAAAAGGCATGAAAGACAGGGAGAGGGAGGATCTTGGAAAAAAGCAAGGACTTGCCCTCCTGCGCAAGGCTGCGCGCTTCTGGGAAGGTGGCAATCCCCAAAGGGCCGGGGTAAAGCACCCTGCGTGAACTACGAGCTCGCCTAGTTTCTGCAACTTGTGCTAACTCCGTTTCCCTAAGCCAGCGGCTCTGAGTTTGCGTTCGATCCCCAGGGGATGGCTGTTGGTCGCTGCTGTTGGTTTGTTGTTAAGAGAACAGAGGAAAAAAAAAAAAAAAAACACATGCACACACCTAGCGGCTCCGGGTCCGGGTGTGTGCGGGTGCATTGCTGCATGCGGAGGGCGCCCTCCGAGGGAGCGGGAGCGGTTTCTTAGGGACGCGGAGGGTTTGTTTTGTAGCTGGAGGAGAACACGATTTGTTCCGCAGGGGATGGGTGAGCAAATGAAATGCGTTTAGCCGGGGAGGAGCGAGGGAGGCACTGCTGTTCCTTCTGCAGACTCGTATTAGATAGCTCGCTCTGCTGTCCAGCAGCCGGGCTGCTGAAACAGACCTCTTACTGCACATCACAGAGGCAAGCTCTCTGCTTCCAGGTAACTTAACGGTCCACTCTGGGCTCTAATGGGGTAGGGTGGGGCACTGGAGAATGCCTGCTCTTTTATGTATTTATTTTTATTTTTAATTTTTTTTCAAAGGCCTGTCGGGGAGGTACATGTGGATGGCTTTGAGGTTTGAGGGAGCGGCCATAAGGGGTGAGAGGTGTGTGTGGTTGGGGGCATTGCCAGGGGTCCTTCTGGCCAGCAATGGTCTCTTCTATGTTTCCCAGAGAGGAGCCTGCTTGGTCCTGTTTGCTCCAGCCCATGCAGCAGACACAGGACAGGCACATTCTGCATCTCTCTTGAGTCAGCAAATACTCACCAGGCGCCTGGCCTGTGTCAGAGGCCAGATTAGTCCTTGGGGTGGGGGGAAAGGGGGCGATTTGCAGAGGTGACATAAACACAGTCCAAACCCTAACCCCTGCAGCTCACACCCTGTGCGGGCAACCACCTGGATTAGTGAGTGCGATACCTTCAGGCATGCAAGTGTGGGAAGAGAGCGGTGCAAGCAGAGAGGAAGCGGGACGGTGATTATTATTATTATTATTATTATTATTTTTAAACGATGCTCTCGTCAATGAGACAGGGCGTGGATGTCCGCAGGGACTGGGTGCCTCATCTGTCTGTGACCCATATCATTCCGTTACCCGTCAACATCGCTGCCTCTGGATGGCAGGGCTTTAATAGGTCAGCGCAGAGCTGGCATCTGATCAGATCTCAGAAGACACACACACACACACACACACAGGCTGACACCAAAGGAGGAAGGCACCCCATGCAGGTCAGGCTGTGCTTTTTTTTGTTTTATGTATATTTTTAAAGTGGATTCTCTTCCCAACTCTCAGATCCAGGAAGGTTTTGAAGCAGGGGTTCTGGAAAATTCTGTGGAGCTCTCAGAGCAGGTGAACTGATTTTCCTCCCCCCCCCCCCCCAGGGTCCCTGACTTATCTGCATGTCCCAGTCCAGTTCAAAAGGAACGCTCTGACGTTGCCTCTGAGTGGGTGGGATACAGGGAAGCTAATGCCAGTACGAGGGGTCTTCACTGGGAGATGAAAATCCAGGCTCCCGGATGTCTGGTCCTGGGCAGAAGCCATGGTGGTCAAGAGCAATGAAAACGATAGAACGAAGAGCTCTCGTGTCACGTGTGTTTGCCAGAGATGCGCCTCACATGCGTTTTGTCACTTAAACCATCATATAAGGTGTTTGAAACGCTGGCTGCTGGCACAGGGCAGGAAGTGTGGGCTGTTGCTGATCAGACAGACCGAGGCGAGTGCCTTGAGAAAGTTACTTAGCTCTCTTTGAGCTTTGGTTTTCCCGATCTGTCAAATGGAGATAGCAATAGGTTGTTATAATAAGGACATAGAAATATTTGTTCATTGTGCAATAATTGTCAGATATAAATTGCTTGGCACAAACAGGTGCTCAAAAAAAAAAAAAAAAAAGGCAGTTCAGCCTAACCAGCATGGCTCAGTGGTTGACCGTCGACCTATGAACCAGGAGGTCACAGTTCCATTCCCTGTCAGGGAACATACCCGGTTGTGGGCTCGATCCCCATTGCGGGGGCACACAGGAGGCAGCCGATCAGTGATTCTCTCTCGTCATTGATGTTTCTCTCTCTCCCTCTCTCTGCCTCTCTGCAATCAACAACAACAAAAAAATTTTAATGGTAGTTCATTCATTGAGTACCTATTATGTCTTAGGTAACTTCCCTATGTAAGGGGAATGCACAATTGAACTAAATAAAGAGCTTAACTTGTGTGTGTGTGTAAGATATTGGACAAGTAGGTAACTAGTTAGTGTATCAGCGGATGGTGCATTGTCATGGAGAGACATAAAGTAAGGTGAAAGGGATTGGGAGTGCTGCCAGAGGATTGTTATTGCTATGCAGCTCGGTCGGGGAAGGTTTTGCTGATAAGTGACATTTGACTAGACCCCTGGGGAAATGCCGGAGTGAGGCAGGCAGCTGTCTGAGAAAGAGCATTGTGGGCATTTCGCTTCTTTGTGGTATGTTTGTGCTTTCTCTCCCACAGTGAAAGGAAGGGTCACCTTTATTGAATAGTCCTGCAGCTATTGTCCTCGCTAGTTGTTATTCATTTTTCGTTGAGGGCAATAATAGTATCTATGCTTATGGGAAGGTGTTGGAGTCAATTGGAAATGCACAGACCTTGGGTGTACCGCGGAATGCATATATATAATATCATATGATGAGTTTATTTGAGCTTCTAGGCTTAATAGGAGGATTAGTTTGCTGCTCTGCCCCTTTGAGACTTTGTTCCTCCAAAGAGCCTGGTTTTGGGATTTGAGAGCTCCACCCACAGGATAGATCCTGCATCCCTGTGCCGTATGTAGGGCTACTGCGGAGCGTTTCCTGAATGGATATAGGGCCGGATGTTTGAGAACTCGGTCAAAAGTTTCTGTGACATAGGATGCGGTGAGGCTGGGTCATGGCCAGGGTGGCGGGTTGGGTTAGGCCTAGTCCCCTAGGCCACCTCAGAATGTAACATTTACCTCTGTGAATCTACCCCATCCAAGATCTGGCTTTTAGCCCTGACTGGTCTGGCTCAGTGGATAGAGCGTCGGCCTGCAGACTGAAGGGTCCCAGGTTCGATTCCGGTCAAGAGCATGTATGTTGGTTGTGGGCACATCCCTTGTATGGGGTATGCAGGAGGCCGCTGATCGGTGTTTCTCTCTCATCGATCCTTCTAACTCTCTATCCCTCTCTCTTCCTCTCTGTAAACAATCAATAAAATACATATAAAAAAAAAAGATCTGGCTTTTAGTGTTGCTGCCTCAGGAACCTGATCTGTCTCTGTGGGTCACATGACAGTGCTGCCATTCTATTGACAATGCCATTTTATTGATTTGCAATGGCACTGTGTGGCATGGCTGGTATGTCTCCTTCCTGCAGACTTTGCTTCATGCGAACTACATCACAAGAAGGTTTCCTTGGTGAACATGTAATCAGAGCAAAGAGCATAGATGCCCACTCTAAGGACTGATCATACACATTATAGGTGCTCTTGCTATTGGGACGACAGAACAAACTGCCCCAAAAGTTAGTGGCTTAAGACAGCAAGCATTTAATATTTTCTCACATGTCTATGGCTTGGCTGGGCAGATGATCTGGGTTGTGCCTGGTTGATCTCCTCTAACTATGCTCATGTGATTTTGGCCTGCTGATGGTGTGGTCGAGAACTGGCTGCTTTAGGATAGCCTTGTTGGGATGACTTGACTCTGCTCCATGTGGTCTCTCATCCTCCAACAGGTGAGCCCAACGTGTTCATATGTAAGGTCAGAGTCCAAGAAAGACCGGACACTTGCATGGCATTTGAGGCCCAAGATTTTGGCTACATGCTGCCATCTCATCCTTGTCTGTTGACAAAAGTCAGTCACAAGGCCAGCCCAGAGTGAAGGAATAGGCAGTAGACTCCACTTCTTGATGGGAGAAGCAACATCATCACATTACAAAGAACGTAGATCCAAGAAGGGGAAGAAGAGAGGACATTTTTTTTGCAATCTTTTACCCTAAGGACTTTAATATTATATCCCTTTGGCTAAGACTCCTTGTTTCCCTGGGCTCTGCTTGAATGAACAATGCCTGCAACTCATTCCCCACCCCTGCCACCGTGTTTTCATGGTTGACCTACTTTACACATGTATATATATATATTTCTAAATATATAGGCAGGGAATCCAGCGGTAAAAATAACATGATCCATCCTCATGAAGCACTCATTTTAGTTGGGGGAGCCAAATAATATGCAAGTAAACACACAAATGTGTAATGTCAGGTGATGAAAGAACATCAAGGAGGGAAAGGAAGATGGCGAATGCCTGGTTGAGTTGGGGTAGGGAACCAGGGTAAAGTTGGGGGGGGTGGGCATTTTATATAATGCATATCTGGGAGAACGACCCTTCTAGTCTACAGGCCGACGCTCTATCCACTGAGCTACACTGGTTAGGGCACTTCAGTGGATCTTGAAGTGTAACTCCCTGAAGTTATTCCCTTTCTTTTTTCCTTTTCTTTTCTTTTCTTTTCTTTTCTTTTCTTTTCTTTTCTTTTCTTTTCTTTTCTTTTCTTTTCTTTCTTTCTCTCTCTCTCTCTCTCTCTTTTTTTTTTAAATATATTTTATTGATTTTTTACAGAGAGGAAGGGAGAGAGATAGAGAGCTAGAAACGTCAATGAGAGAAAAACATCGACCAGCTGCCTCTTGCACACCCCCTACCGGGGATGTACCCGCAACCAAGGTACATGCCCCTGACCGGAATCGAACCCGGGACCTTTCAGTCCGCAGACCAACGTTCTACCACTGAGCCACACCGGTTTCGGCGTTATTCCCTTTCTTTCCCAGGTCTCCTGGGAGCCTCACTGTGGATCTCTCGGCCTAAAAACAGACTTTAAATGTGAAGGCCCCCATTGCTTGTATCTCACAGAAAGCAATGTGTGATGACAAGTAAGAAAGAGAAACGAGTGGAAACCAAAAAATAGCTCCTGCTTTCAAAAAAAAAGGAGACAAAATCCTCTGGAGAGAGGTGGCTGAAATTCAGGGGTGTGATGTTCTTGGTTTATTATTGTACTGCTCTTAATTTAAAAGCAAGCAGGATCAGGGGAAAATCTTGAGGAAGGGAGACATTTATTTAAACCAATTTTATGCGAAGGGGGAAAAAAATCCCATATCTATAGCATCTTGAATAATGTGTTTCTGTTTATAAAAAGGGAGAAGTAGACAAATATAACCTTCTACGAAAAGAGGGGGAGGGGACTGGAATGATTTCAACCTCAGACTTGAGATTCTGTCCATTTCCTCCCCACAGTGTGGCTGAATATGGTGAGTGTGAGTGGTGAGTTTTGTTTGCGATGATATTGTGTGTGTGTGTGTGTGTGTGTGTGTGTGTGTGTGTGTGTGGAGGGGGGGGTGCGCCTCTGTGTGTGTAGGCCATCAAGGAAAAACATGATGGAAGCTCAGAAAGAAGTATGAGAAAGATAGCAAACTGGCCTCCACTTATTAAAAAATATATATTTTATTGAGTTTTTACAGAGAGGAAGGGAAAGGGATAGAGAGTTTAGAAACATCGATGAGAAAGAAGCATCGAACAACTGCCTCCTGCACCTCCCTCACTGGGGATGTGCCCGCAACCAAGGTACATGCCCTTGACTGGAATTGAACCTGGGACCCTTCAGTCTACAGGCTGACGCTCTATCCACTGAGCCAAACCGGTTTTGGCCGGCCTCCATTTTTAGGTGCGGGTATTAAGCCTTCTTGAATCACAGTTGTCTGGGTCTGGAGGTTGGCTAATTTTTACAGGCGCGTGAAATCCCTTTTAGACCCCTCAACGGCTTCCTCTGAAAAGCCTTGTGGGATTCCCCATGCTGGCTCCCCAAACCCAGGCCCAGCGAAGGCTGCTCTTATTTAGCCCATGGCTGTGCTCTCCTGGCACAGACAGAACCTGACCGTGGCCTCCCTCCCGCTCCTGGGGGCAGCAGATGGCACTGAGGAACGGAGCCCAGCTGGCATGCAGTAGGCTCGGGGGAGAGAAAACGGCCTTGTGGGACAGCCTGCTCTGGACAGAGTGCTGGGCCCAGAGATGGGGTGGGAGAGGTCACAGCAATGTCAGAAACTCCTGACCTTGGCCTTGAAGAGTGTGAGGGATTCAGTCCCACCCCTCCCCCAATGATAGTAAGTGATGAATGCATCCTACCCATGGCCATGAATCAAATGCAAACTCGTAAAGCAGTAGCTTAAAAATTAAAGTAATAGAAGAGAAACTCAAGAGGAACAATGAGCCTGGGCTGGTTTGGTTCAGTGGATAGAGTGTCGGCCTGCAGACTGAAGGGTCCTGGGTTCGATTCCGCTCAAGGGCACGTACCTCTGTTGCAGACTCAGTTATGTGTGGGAGGCGATCAGCTGATGTGTCTCTCACACTGATGTCACTCTCTCTCTGTTTCTCCCCTTCCCTTCCACTCTGTCTAAAGATCAATGGAAAGAAATATCCTCCGGTGAGGATTAACAACAACCAAAAAAGAGGAACAGTAAAGAGGTTCATGAGAAAGGGTCAGAAGCAATGCGGGCCGAAACTGGTTTGGCTCAGTGGATAGAGCATAGGTCTGTGGACTGAAAGGTCCCAGGTTCGATTCTGGTCAAGGGTATGTACCTTGGTTGCAGGCATATCCCCGGTAGGGGGTGTGCAGGAGGCAGCTAATCGATGTTTCTCTCTCATAGACATTTCTAGCTCTCTATCCCTCTCCCTTCCTCTCTGTGGAAAATCAATTATATATATATATATATATATATATATATATATATATATATATATATATATAAAAGAAGCAATGTGGAAGTGGTGGGATGCTGAGCCCCATTCTCCTCTCACTCCTCACAAAGGGGTGATTTTTCCCCCCCCTCTTCTCTGGGTGGTGCCAGCCAGTCTCTGGCAGAGAAGCTGTGCTGGGTTCCAGTCCTCCCATCACA
The DNA here is from genome assembly GCF_964339955.1 of Pipistrellus hanaki. Classification (NCBI taxonomy): domain Eukaryota; kingdom Metazoa; phylum Chordata; class Mammalia; order Chiroptera; family Vespertilionidae; genus Pipistrellus; species Pipistrellus hanaki. Next base: position 2,253,204 of record NC_140523.1, read on the forward strand.
GGATCGGTGGCCTCCTGTTTTCCCAGTGGCCTCAGTTTCCTCCTCTGTGAAATGGCCATAACCAGATCTACTTTCTGGGCTTATGGAGGGGCATTTATCAAAGAGATAACGGTTGTTGAGTGCTTGGCAGCGAACATGGCACTCCACAGGTGCTTCCCTACTGGACGGAAGTTCCCTGAGGACTGAGAGTTGGTCTACCACTGTAGCTCTGGTGTCTAACACAATCCCAGGCACATAGTAGGTGCTCTGTGGTTATTTATTAAACTTGGAGCACAGCCAAAAACAGTTTGGCTCAGTAGATAGAGCGTGAGCCCGAGGACTCAAGGGTCCCAGGTTTGATTCCGGTCAGGGGCATGGACCTTGGTTGCTGGCACATCCCCAGTAGGGGGCTTGCAAGAGGCAGCTGATAGATGACTCTCATCAGTGTTTCTCCCTATCTCTCTCCCTTCCTCTCTGTAAAAAAAAAAAAAATCAATAAAGTATATTTAAAAAAAAGAAAAGAAAAGAAACCTGCATATGTCAAAGGAGAAATGCTCTAACCCTGCATTGGCGAGGGAGGGAGGGGGAGGAATGTGGAGACTTTGGGGTGTTGGAGGGTTCCTTGATCAGCTCACCCAAAGGGGTTACAGAGCAAGAATTTGCCAGGGAAGGCGGGGGTGCTTCACGTTTCTAAAGTGCTTGGGATCGCTCTATATTTGGACGATGGCTCTCGTCTGCGGGTTAATCCTCTTTGTCCCAGTCATCAGCGAGGGGATTAACCGCTTTAAACTCCAAGCCTCACGGGGCCCGGACACTGTGAGCTCCGCGTTGCTGAGGCCCAGGGCTTCCAGGAATCAATGTCTATTGATCCAAACACACAGGCTCCTTTGTTGTTATTTAATCCCAGACTCTTAATACTGTGGAGGGGAGGCGGTTTATTTCCTGCGGCAGATCTGTGATCAGAGCCCCTGTTTCCTCGTTGGAGCTCTCCCCTCTGCTCTGGGCTGTCTCCGGGGAAGGGTTCGAGGGGAGGAGTTTGCCCCAGTGGGAGCATGCTCCAGGACTGACGTTCATGCCACGTGTCTTCTGAGGGAGTCTCAGTCTGTCTGTCTGAAAAGGCCAGCCTGCTCCCTGGCTGACAGATGGGCTGTTCGGAAACACCCCCAAAGGGGCTGAGTTCCCCCAACTTGTTTTCTGGATTTGTGTGCTCAGCGTGAAGATTCACATTCTGGAATGAGAGAAATGTGCCTGGCCCGTTCCTGAGGTCATCCCAACTCCGAGTCCCATCTGGAGTGAGGGAAGGGCAGTTCCTTGAAGGAAAACGGAGGACTTTTAGCAAACGAAAGGGTCATGTTTGCAGAGTCCACCCCACACGGAGCTGGGCTTCCCTTACTGAAATGACATCACCACGCATTAGCTTTGTCTGTGTCTAAGACTTTGAAAAGTCTGGCTGTATCTCCATCTTTCCTCTTATTTCCTCTTATTTCTAAGGGGTTCCAGTGTTCATAACCCTGTCCTTGCTTGCCCTGACCTTGCTGTTTCAAGGATTAATATATGCGAAGTTCAAAGATTGAGTCCCTGCTCCTCCTTAAATCACTTTTACATCTATTTAGTCAGCAGAGAGTTCCTTTCTTAAAATATATTTGTATTGATTTCAGAGAGGACAGGAGAGGGAGAGATAGAAACATCCACAATGAGAGAGCATCATCGATCGGCTGCCTCCTGCACGCTCCCCTGGATGGAGCCTGCAATCTGGGCATGTGGGTCCTGACCGGGAATCAAACCAGTGACCTCCTGGTTTATGGGTCTACGTTCGACCCCTGAGACACACAGGCTGGGCTCGGCAGATATTTCTTCACCATCCACTGTGGGAGTCAGTGGAGTGAGTGGTAACTAAAGAAGACATGACCCTGCCCTGACCAATGTGCCTCAGTGGATAGAGCGTCAGCCTGAGGACTGAAGGGTCCCAGGTTCGATTCCGGTCAAGGGCACATACCTTGGTTGAGGGCACATTCCCAGTAGGAGGTGTGCAGGAGGCAGCTGATGGATGTTTCTCTCTCATCGATGTTTCTAACTCTCTATCCCTCTCTCTTCCTCTCCGTAAAGAAGACGTGACCCTTGCCTTATAATTGCTAGCTTGTGTCTCCCTTGGAGGCCTGTCAGCCCCATTGCTGCCCATCAGAGGTACCGACTTCGGTTAAAGAGGTATCAACCTCGTCAGTTGCTGGATCTCACTGATGAGTTCATTTGCCAAAGAACATCACTTTGCATTGTCCCTGTGCATAGAACATCTTGGAAGTTGCAGAGAGAGAGAGAGAGAGAGAGAGAGAGAGAGAGAGAGAGAGACATCCATCCTGGGACTAAATTGCCTGCTGCTCTGCTCTCTGGAGCGCGTGGGCGGCCTTCCTTTGCAGACTGTGAATGGAGCCTGGCAACCTTGGCTTCTTTGTGTGCTGGTGTTTGAACACCGGACAGCATATTGCTTTGCTATTATCAGGTTATTTGTATAATCCCAGCAGCTGGCAACTGGGAAATAATATAATATTCAAAAGCAAAAAATCCAGAGATATTTGCTTAGAGAGAATAAAAACAGGCAGAGGAGGGCATGTGCTGTGCAAGGCTGGGCAGAGTGGCGGATGACTGGCTGCTGCTTGGCAAAGGCTGGCTTGGTTCCTTGGGTAGAATTCCCCTTGGGACTCCCCCTGCTCCAGGTTCAGAGAACGGTCATGCATGCTGGAAAGGAAGCCTGTCTCATTCTTTTTGTTATTGTTGTTGATCTTCACCCGAGGGTGTTTTTCCATTGGTTTTTAGAGAAGGAGGAAGGGAGGGAGAGAGAGAGAGAGAAACAGCGATGCCCTTGACTGGAATTGAACCCAGGACCCCTTCAGTCTATGGGCTGATATTCTGTCTGCAGAGCCAAACAAGCTAGGGCCTGTCTCATTCCTTTTGCACACACTGACAGAGCTGGAAAAAATGGCCTCAGCCCTTGGCATCTGCTCAGACTTGTGCTGTTAGAAGGCTCATAAGTGCCATCAGAACCTTAGCCCAAGGTTAGCACCAGAGTGCAGTACAGACTTAGAAGACCACAGACCGCCTTTCCCTCCTTCTGTTTTATGTTCCATGGTGGTTAGAATGTAGACTCTGGAATCAGAATATTAGAGTGGAAACTTTTCTCCTTCCTTTACCAGATATGCTTAAATGTCCTGCACCTCTTTTTCTTTATCTGTGAAACGAAGGTTATATTCATCATGGTCTTCATGAGACAGTTGCTAAGATAAATAAGTTGAGACTTATTCAGTGTTCAACAAAATGTTGGGCATATAGCAAGCAAGTGTATTAGTTAGCTATTACTGCATCATCATCGTAATGCTGCGTAACAAGCAGTACTAAATGTCTCAGTGGCTCCATAATAAACTTTATTTATCTCACAGCCAACTGGGGACATTCTTCTTCATGTTGCAGGGCAGGTTCAGGTCTGTTCCACATGTCTCTTATCCAGCTACTAGAGACATGTTCTCAGGGTAAATGATAGGAGGCCGTGAAGGGAGGGGGGATGGCATGCTGGCTGATCCGCTTGGGGCTCCAGCTTTTACCCTTAATCCCCAGCTTCTGTCTGGCAGGCAGCAGATGGAATCCTCTGCAGGATGCTCGGCCAAGTTAGTCCACTTTTTCAGACTACATCGGGGTCCAAAATACATCCATAAAACTCTGGCACCCAGCGTAGCATGGCAATGAGCAAAGGGTTGGCATTTCTGGGGGAACACGCTTTTTTCAAGAGTAAGAGCTATCTTTAAAAAAAACTTGCATCTTGTCCTAATTTGGCAATCCCTTTGCTCTCCGGGTAGGATTACGTAGCTCAAGTGGATGAGGAAAGGAGGTAAGCGATGTGGAAGGTATTATCATTTGAGATGTGAGTACCTCGATATGATGAGAATTCATTGGTTCTCACGCTGAAATCTGGGCCGCTTGGTGTTGCCTGCATTTAGCAAGTGACAAATGTCCCTCCTGGCTCTGGTTGTTGTAAACGAGTATCATACACAAATTGAGACTTATTCAAAACCTTGCATCTGCAAGGGGGTTTGGAATTATCCAAATTTATTGGTACAATTAGTGAGTATTTAAAGCCAAAACTCTATGGAGATAGGGCTTGGAAATGAGATTTGTTAAAGAAACCTCTGGTGCTTGCAATCTGTAGCCAAGGATGGAAACCCAGTGACGGAGTAAACATCCAATTTTGATTTCTATTTCTATTGTTTTTCTTTGTCTTCTGGCGTCACTCATGGCTCCTGGGTAGAATCTGTTCTTATTCATGTCTTTCATGTCCATTATATTCTCTAATTTCACTGTTTTATGCTTTTCTTGGCTTGTTGAAGATGGACTCAGCAGCCAGGTGAACCCAACAGGGCATGCAAGAGAGAGAGGAGTTGACTTAAAAACAGAAGCAAATGATGCACAGGGCAGTGTGGCTCAGCAGTCAGAGCATCGGCCGATGGACTGAGAGTCCAGGTTTTGATTCCGGTCAAGAGCATGTACCTGGGTTGTTGGTTGACCCCCCTCCCTGGTCTGGGTGGGTGTGGGAGGCAACCAATCGATATCTCTCCATCACATCAATGTTTCTCTTTCTGTCTCTCCTCTCCCTTCCACTCTCTCTAAAAAATCAATGGAAAAAATATCCTCCAGTGAGGATTAACAACAACAACATAGAAGCAAATGAGAGCAGAACATCAGCTCTCTTGCTGAAACTGGTTTGGCTCAGTGGATAGAGCATTGGCCTGTGGACTGAAGGGTCCCGGGTTTGATTCTGGTCAGGGGCATGTACCTGGGTTGCGGGCATATCCCCAGTGGGGGGTGTGCAAGAGGCAGCTGATTGATGACTCTCTCTCAATATTTCTAGCTCTCTATCTCTCTCCCTTCCTCTCTGTAAAAAATCAATAAAATATATTAAAAAAAAAAAAAAGAACATCAGCTCTCTTGAACCACGTGGGTCTCCATTCCAGTTGGAATCTATGCCACTCCCTACCCTTCTGCACCCACCTCAGATGCACTGTATTGCTCTGGAAGCCACCCCGTTGCAAGGTGTTCAGCTTTGAGAAGAGATCTGGACACACAATTCAGAGGAGATAATGAACTAGTAAATCCTCGCGAAATAATTTATCCATGTAACCTCGGGCCCCTCCTGATGGGAGGATCGTAGGGTGGGCAAACCGTGTTTCGGCTTGCTGGGACTGGTTTGCTATGCCTATCACATCCATTGAGTTATCAAAATGTTATTTATTAAGATTTACACAAAACCTCCCTGTTCCAGGGCCCATCTGTCCTTGCTATTTATTCCCTCAGGGAAGTCACGAATCTGCCATTTGTGATGTTACAGTTTTTTTTTTCCTCTTCATATCTTCCAGCGGCGTTTCCTGTGTGAGGCTAGGATGCATGACTGTCCATCCACGCACGACTCTTGGTGTGGGGGTGGGGGAGGCGGGACTCTCTCGGGACCGTGGAGCCAGTGCCTCTCCTTCCTCAGGAGGTGAGAAACCCTCCCTTGAATGTCAGGCCGAGCAGCCGAGTCCTGGTGGGAAAAAAAAATGAGCATTCTCACCCCACAAAGCAGAGATTTTTTCAGGCCCAGGGACAGAGGGACCGGGGACTTCTAAGTCGTGCGACAGCTTTCTGATGTCCAGAGATGCCAAAAATATCTGTTCTTGAGAGTGTATTCGTTCTCTGGGGCTCACACAGCAAAAGGCCACAGGCTGGGCGGCTTCACAGAGGTTGGCTCTCCTATTTCTGGAGGCGAGGGGTCCAAGCTCAAGGTGCCCAGCGGGTGGGTTTTCCCATGAGGCCTCGCTCCTTGGCTTGCAGATGGCGCCCTGCGGACGCCTCTTCATGTGACCATCCCTCTGTGTGTACTCACCTCTGGTGTCTCTTCATGTGTTCGAATCTCTTCTCAGAAGCACTTCCCTTAGATTGGGTTGGGGGCAGCCCTAAGGTCCTCATTGAACATAATCCCTTGTTTGGGCTCCATCTCCAGCCAAAACCGGTTTGGTTCAGTGGAAAGAGCATTGTCCTGCAGACTGAAGGGTCCCAGGTTCGATTCCGGTCAAGGGCATGGACCTTGGTTGTGGGCACATCCCCAGTGGGGGGTGTGCAAGAGGCAGCTAATCAATGTTTCTCTCTCATGGATATTTCTAGCTCTCTATCTCTCTCCCTTCCTCTTTGTAAAAAGTCAATATATATAATAAAGGCTCCATCTCCACATAGAGTCCCATTCTGAGGCACTGGGGACCTCAAGGTGGATGCTTGACTTTCTCTCTTTTTAAAATTAATATATTTTATTGATTTTTTTACAGAGAGAAAGGGAGAGGGATAGAGTTAGAAACATCCATCAGCTGCCTCCTGCACACCCCCACCTGGGGATGTGCCTGCAACCAAGGTACATGTCCTTGACCAGAATCGAACCTGGGACCCTTGAGTCCGCAGGCTGACGCTTTATCCACTGAGCCAAACTGGCTAGGGTTCGACTTTCTCTTTAGAGAAACAACAACTGTGGAAGAGATGGGCTGGGGAGCGTGGGTGGTGGATGTAAGCATTTCTGGAATGTTCTCACTAAGGGCCAGAGGCCAGGCAGGAAACAGATGCGGGCACCCTTGGCGAGGCCATGGCAGGAGAAGCTCATTAGGAGGTGCCCTCTGCGGAGGCTGGCGGGCAGATGCGCTGTTGCTGTTCTCCAGACCAGCAGGCCAGTGGCGCTGTCCAGCAGTTCTTGCATCCTCTGGCAGAAAGGCTCCGTGGGTGTTCAGAAAGCAGATGGTCCACCCTGTCCTCATTTTAGAAAAAAGACAAGGAAAGCGCTCTCTCTCTCTCTCTCTCTTTCTCTCTCTCTCTCTCCGTGTGTGTGTGTGTGTGTGTGTGTGTGTGTGTGTGTGTGTGAATCTTCACCTGAGGATATATTCCCACCTGCCCCCCATTGGTTTTTAGAGAGAATGGAAGGAGGAGAAAGAGAGGGAGAGAAACATCGATGTGAGAAAGACACATCCATAGGTTTCCTCCCACCTGCCTCCCACGGAGATACTTGCCCTGACGGGAATGGAACCCACGACCCTTCAGTCTGCAGGCCGATGCTCTATCTAATTAAGACAAACAGACTAGGCCAGTGGTCGGCAAACTCATTAGTCAACAGGAGCCAAACACCAACAGGAGAACGATTGAAATTTCTTTGGAGAGCCACATTTTTAAAACTTAAACTTCTTCTAATGCCACTTCTTCAAAACAGACTCGCCCAGGCCGTGGTATTTTGTGGAAGAGCCACACTCAAGGGGCCAAAGAGCCCCATGTAGCTCTTGAGCCGCAGTTTGCCGACTAGGTCAAGAAAAGCTCTCTCTCTCTCTCTCTCTCTCTCTCTCTCTCTCTCTCTCTCTCTCTCTCTTTTAAACGAATAGCCTCTTGGATGAGAAAATAAATACCCTAGAGGAATAACCGACGCAGGATGGGCCCATGGACAGCCCAGAAGGGTGTGTGAATGGGGGAGGGAGCTGAGATGCCTGAGGGGAGGTTGGGTAGGGGGAGGGGAAGAAGGAGGGAGGTATTTATTTATTTGTTTATTTTAAATATATATTTTTTATTGATTCCAGAGAGGAAGGGAGAGAGAGATAGAAACATCAATGATGAGAGAGAATCACTGATGGGCTGCCTCCCACACGCTCCCTTCTAGGGATGGAGCCCACAACCCAGGCAAGTGCCCTTGTCCGGAATCGAACCTGGGACTCTTCAGTCTGCAGGCCGACACCCTTCCCACTGAGCCAAAGCAGCTAGGGCAGGAGGGAGGTAGTTAGCCTAAGCCTTCTGCTGGGCTCCCGCACGCACGATGCTTTTATAAGCAAAGTTCTGATTTTGACTCCTGCCTGTTGGGGTGCAGACCCCAATAGTCCCAGGGGGTTAACCGGGATTTCTTTGTTACCTTTGCCATGCTTCATGGAGTCAGGAGCAGTTCTTGGAGCTTTTCTCTCCTCTCCTCTCCCTCTTTCTACGCCTTGAAATGACAAGTAATTTATGGACTGTGAGGAGACTTGGGAGGAAGGAGGGAATAATGACAGGCGGACCTCTGCAGAGCAAAGCACCCCCCAGGTATATTCGCGCACATCCCCTGGGGACAAAGGAGCCCACATCTGTGAGCGCTTATCTTTCTCAGGTTGATCTCTAGGGCTCAAAGCCGGCCTGAGATTGGGCAGAGCGTGGGTTTGCACCCTCTGGGGACAGAGCCCATCCCCAGCCCTCCGCCGGCTCTGGCAGCGACAGCCGGCCCCTCCCAGGAGCGGCTCCATCCTCTCCCACCAGTGAGTCATCCTCAGCGGCTGTTCTCCGAGAAGGTGGGACGTGAGAGCAGGAGGAGGAAGTGTCAGAATGCAAAAGCTGTTCTGTTCTTCCCTTGAAAATTAACTTTGCAGCTTGGAGGTGGGGATTTTTTTTTTCCCCCTCTTTTCCCTGCACAGAGTCGGAGCAAGGGAGTGGCTCAGGGAGTGAGCCAGGGTCTGGAACCCAGCCTCCCACCCACCTACCACCTAATTGAATGTGAGACTGTTATATTGTTCAGAGCAGGGGTCTTCAAACTACGGCCTGCGGGCCACATGCGGCCCGCAGAGCAGTCTGATCCGGCCCGCCAGGTTTTTTGGGCAGTGAGCGCAGCCGAGGTGTTACAGTAGGAATTAGTATTCATATAGTCCGGCCCTCCAGCTCTCTGAGGGACCGTGATCTGGCCCCCACTTTAAAAAGTTTGAGGACCCCTGGTCCAGTGCAAGCTTGTTCTTCAAACAGGGATAAAAGAATCATTGTGGCCAAAACCGGTTTGGCTCACTGGATATATGATTCTCTCTCATCGATGTTTCTAATTCTCTATCTATCTCTCTTCCTCTCTGTAAAAAAATCAATAAAATATATATTTTAAAAAAATAACACCAAAATTAAAAAAAGGGGGGGGATAGCCAAAAACTGTGGGGCCACTCCAAAAGGCATAGAACGCAATTAAGGGGAAAAGCGAGGGGAGAGGAAAGGAACAGAATGCGCAAAGCAATAATGACCGAGGCATCTGCTCATTCTTTCCAAATAGATGGAACTGGCGATAAATAATAATAAAAAAAATGTCGAATGCTAGGAACATGGCATGCATTTCCCTGATAGAAAGCCCTGCTTAATAATGGATGGGCACATCTTTTCTAATGGCGAAGGGCCTGTCCTTAGGGAGCTGTAACATGGGCAAGGCTGAGAGAGAGAGAGAAAGAGAGAGAGAGAGAGAGAGAGAGATTCTGACCCGTGGCCAGCCCCAAGACCACTAAGCCTTTTGCGCCTCAGCAGAGGAACGTCTCTCAGGCAAAGACAGGAGAGAGAGAGAGAGAGAGAGAGAGAGAGAGATTCTGCTCTTCTCTACTTTTCTCTCTTTATTCTGTGATGCTGAATCTTCTTTGGCAGCTGGCCTGTTCCTCATTTTTTTTTTTTTTTTTTAAACTGGGAAGCCACTGTAATGAACACCTCAAGCCTATTTCTGCTGTGTTAATTACCGTGCATCCAGGAGGTGACTTTTCCCTGAAGCGGTGATGAATAGGCCGGGTTTTCACGGAGGGCGCCTAGAGCGTTAGCAGATGCAGCCGTTGGCTCTGGGATGCATTCACATGGAAGAGCAACACACAACTAGTTGTGCTTGGTCAAGTCTACCAGGCTCTGGGGTGCAGAGAGTGGGCCCCAGGTTGCTCAGGGTGTTGTGTGTGGGGGGCTCTGAGGATGATGAGTACAGTGTAAGGGATCTGTCCACTGAAATCACTCAGGTCTGAGTTTTAATATATTTTTAATATATTTTTTTATTGATTTTTTACAGAGAGAAAGAGAGAGGGATAGAGAGTTAGAAACATCGATGAGAGAGAATCATCGACCAGCTGCCTCTTGCACACCTCCTACTGGGGATGTGCCCGCAACCAATGTACATGCCCTTGACCGGAATCGAACCCGGAACCTTTCAGTCCGCAGGCCGACGCTCTATCCACTGAGCCAAACCGGTTTTGGCTCAGGTCTGAGTTTTAAAACCACTGTGCACATAGTGTAAAGCACGTAGTAAGCAGTTCACAAGAATAACATTAAAAAATATTTTTATTGCCCTAACCGGTTTGGCTCAGGGGATAGAGCGTCGGCCTGCAGACTGAAGGGTCCCAGGTTCTGTTCCGGTCAAAGGCATGTACCTGGGTTGCGGGCACTTCCCCAGTAGGGGGCGTGCAGGAAGCAGCTGATTGATGTTTCTGACTCTATCCCTCTCCCTTCTTCTCTGTAAAAAATCAATAAAATATATTAAATTTTTTTTTATTCTGGGGGAAGGTCAGTGGGGAGAAAAAGGAGATATATGTACTGCTACATGTAATACTTTAAACTATAAACATATTTTTATTGATTTCAGAGAGCACGGAAGAGGGAGAGAGAAGCATCAATGATGAGAGCGAATCATTGATTAGCTGTCTCCTACACGCCCCATGCTGGGGATGGAGCCTGTAACCCGGGCATGTGCCCTGACCACGGAATCGAACCGTGACCTTCTGGTTCATAGGCCTATGCTCAACCACTGAGCCACACCAACTGGGCCACAAGAGTAACTTTGTCTCATTATTTCTGAGCACAGACACATTGGGTATTTAGACTTCTAAAAAAAAATATTTGATTTTTAGAGAGAGAGAGAAACATCGATAAGAGAGAAATATCATCGATCAGCTGCCCCCTGACCGGGAATCAGGAATCAAACCAATGACCTCTTGGTTCCTGGATCAATGCTCAACCACTGAGCCACACCAGCCGGGTTGTTTGGACTTTTGAGCTGGTGGGAGACCTAGGCTGGTGGCATATGGAGTCTTGAATGTCTGAGCCGTGCTGCCTTTTCTGCCTCCGCAGTAACTCTGGCAACAGTCTTGCTCTGTGCAATAGATTGCCGTTGATGTCAGACGCTTTCCACCGCCCTGGTCTGCTGGTTCGGGTCGTGTATCAAGTTGGCAGCTAATTTTCCCCGAGCCTGTGCTGGGAACGGGCTCAGAGGCTGTGCCTGCAGTCATAAAGCACACGGAGCCTGCTTAAATGGCCATCATCTCTCCTCTTGATGTACATGAATTGCTGCGGCTTTCCTGAGAGCAATCTCTTGCTCTCCTGAAAAGTCCTGTGCGTCGCCCACACAGACCGGTTTCGTGGCTTTGCGTGTGCTCTCTTTTCTCTGGGCATTTTGACAAAACTCAGTGCATTAGCCATGTTCCTGTGAGTGTTTTCGAGTTGTGGAGTGTTGCCCTGGCCAGTCTGGCTCAGTTGGTGGAGCATTGTCTCATGCACCGAGAGATTGCGGCTTCGAGTCCCAGTTAGGTCCGAGGTTGCAGGCTGGATCTCCAGTGGGGGACCTGAAGGAGGCAACTGATGGATATTTCTCTCTCTCATCCATGTTTCTTTCTCTTTCTTCCCCTTCTCCTCTCTCTGAAATAGATAAAAGCATATTATAAAAAACTAAAAAAAAAAAAAAAAGTAAATAAAGTGCTTGGCTGTTTGTGAATCTACCTTGCTCCATGGATCAAAAATGGAGATGGCCCTAACCGGTGTGGCTCAGTGGATAGAGCGTCGGCCTGCGGACTGAAGGGTCCCAGGTTTGATTCCGGTCGAAGGGCATGCACCTTGGTTGCAGGCACATCCCCAATAGGAGGTGTGCAGGAAGCAGCTGATTGATGTTTCTCTCTCATGGGTGTTTCAAACTCTCTATCCCTCTCCCTTCCTCTCTGTAAAAAAATAGTAAAATATATTTTAAAAAATGGAGATTACTGAAGATATCATTGCTTCCTTGATCTACCCCCTCTTTGAATTGTCTTTCCAAAATAGCCCTGACTGGATATCGAACTGTGATCTTCTTGTTCATAGGTCAGGCAATATAGTATCTTCTTAACAAGACCAGCAATGAAATAAGTCCTGATGGTCTTGTGTGGTGTTTTTTTGTTTGTTTGTTTGTTATTTTTTTGTGTTTTTTTGGGGGGTGGGGGGTGGGGAAGAGGGCCCAAGCAGTTATCTAGGGTGTTAAGCAAGTTGTGAAAACAAGACATGTTGAAATGATGAGCAGATGAAAATGTCAACATTTTCAAAGGCCAGGAGGAAAATTCAATTTGCGTTCCATCCTGTCCTTGGCAAACAGTCATTTTCCTCCCGCTCTGTTTTCCCCCCTGTTAATCACAAGCGAATGTGGATGAGGCTTCTTTACGTCTTTGATCTGCTTGCTCATTGCCATTCACACAGCTCTGGGGCTGGGCTTTCATTTCCTTTGTCCTCTGGATGAATGTCCGGGCGGCTGTGCAGCAAAGTAATAAAAGTGATTCAGTGGTAGAACTGAGTCTATGGGGAAGTCCAAAAGACTTGCTCTTCTCTCTCTCTCTCTCTCTCTCTCTCTCTCTCTCTCTCTCGATAAGGATTGCAGAGACTTATAATCCAGCTTGAACTAAATTCTTTCTGTTCTAAGAGACCAGATGCTATGAATTTTCTTACATTACTTTAAAAATAACCCAATAAATGTTCAACCGTAACTCCCACATGGAGAAAGTGACAGATGACAACCCCTCTACTCAGAGAAGTAACAACCTCAAGATGGTCGTCAAATGGATTATTCCACTTGTCCGTTGTTTATGTAATTGGTTAATTGGGTGAGTCATCATTTGGAGATAAGGAGCTAAAATAAAACTGAAAAAAAAAAAAAAAAGCTTTAGGCTACTCAGAAGCAGTGCTTAAAGGAAGAAAACACTCCTAGGTTAAGACAGTCCCTGATGCTACAGGATTCTTATCCCCACTGTTGTGGGACAATCCTGTGATGAAGGTTCTAACCAAGGATAGGCTTGGTGAGAACCGGAATGGTTCACAATATGAGATTTTACTATTGAAGGAAGTGGGATTGCACATTAGAGACACACAGAGAGAGGTATCCTATATAATAAAAGGCTAATATGCAAATTAACCAAATGGTGGAATGACCAGTTGCTATAATGCGCACTGACCACTAGGGGGCAGTTGCTCAACGCAGAAGCCGGGCTCAAGGCTGGAGCGTATAGCCACCGTGGCAGGAACCTCTCTTTTCTCTGTGGCAGCGCTAAGGATGTCCGACTGTAGGGAGTGGGCCTAAGCCGTCAGTGGGACATCCCCTGAGGGCTCCTGGACTGCCAGAGGGTGCAGGTCAGGCTGAGGGGACCTCCCCTGCAATGCACGAATTTTATGCACTGGGCCTTTAGTAAATGTATATTTACATAATAGGCATTTTTAAGACCTTAAATCTAAAAGTATATTAGGTTGAACTGTATGAAACGTTTTGTTCAACTTGCAAGCAATTTATTCCATGGTGGATACCAAAGTACAGTTTTGTAGTGAAGCGCATGGGTTCTGAGTCACATTTCCGGGTGTGTCCCTGGGCACCCTCGTGGATTTGCTACATGTCCTTCAGCAAGTGGACCCGGAATAATTTTATTATAGTGACATTAATAGATGTCTGTTCTCTTGGGTAGATTTATGCAAAATAGTCTGAGAAATCTTAAGACACTGTGGTGACATTTAGACTTTGAGCTTTTAAGCAAACATGTAAAAACATAGTTTTTTCAGTGCCTTTGTTTTCTCATGTGAAAAATGGGAATGATAGTGAGTCCCACCTCCAAAGATTAAGAATTAAAGAATAAATGTCCTCGTAAAATGCTTAGCACAATGAATGCTTGGCACACAGTGACTTTTCTTTAAAAAAAAAAATATCTTATTGATTTTTTACAGAGAGGAAGGGAGAGATATAGAGAACTAGAAACGTCAATGAGAGAGAAACATCGACCAGCTGCCTCTTGCACACCCCCTACCGGGGATGTGCCCACAACCAAGGTACATGCCCCTGACCGGAATCGAACCTGGGACCTTTCAGTCCGCAGACCGACACTCTACCACTGAGCCAAACCGGTTTCGGCAACACAGTGACTTTTCAATAAATGCTACCTGTTAGCACCTTTGCCTCATGAGCAAAGGATGTCAGCTATTGTGAGATTTGATGGATTAGTATTACTGTTCATTTTAATGTTAGGGTCAGATTTATTCCTTGGGTGGGGGGATTGGCTTTGCTAATGCTCTCTAAAATACCTCTTTCTTGATCTTGTATGCATATATGCATGGCCCATGGACACAGACAATGGGGTGGTGAGAGCCTGGGATAGGGGCGGGCTGGAGGGGCCGATGGAGGGAAAAAGGGGACATATGTAATACTTTCAACAATAAAGAATTATTTAAAAAATAGATATATTTTATCTTAAAAAAATTTCTTACTCTTCATGTTTTCCCCAAGGTCCTGCTCTTGGAGCCTACACTGACTTCTGATCCATCACCCCAGGACATTTTCTTGCCCAGTTTCTCTCTTCTTTAGCTTGTTTTTTTCCACTGCTGGCCAGGTGCTTCTTTGTGAACTTGAAAAGTGCCGACTCATGACTTATTCGCTACTTCAAAGCCATATGGTCCATTTTATCATTGGCATCCAACTTATCTGACCTTCACCACTTTATTCAAAATTCAGGCAGTCAGAAGCAAATGCATTTCATCTCCTCACATGTTTGCTTAGAAGCTCAAAGTCAAAATGTCACCACGGTGTCTCAGACTATTTTGATTTCTCAGACTATTTTGCATAAATCTACCCAAGAGAACAGACATACACCCTGGATCTATTAATGTCAGTATAATAAAATTATTCCGGGTCCACCTTGATAACAATAAATATTCATAGAAGTTTCTTTCATTTTAAAAGAGATCTGATATTGGAAATTATCCTGTCCCCGGAGCTTTCTTTTGAAACAGATATTCTGTCCATCTAGTTGAATGTTAACTCAAAGACATATCAGAAAAAAACCTCTTTGAAATCAAATTTATTTTGATTTTTAAAAATACATTTTTATTGATTTCTGAGAGGAAAGGAAAGGGAGAGAGAGAAATTTTAATGATGAGAGAGAATCCTTGATCAGCTGCCTCTTGCACGCCCCCTACTGGGGATCCAGCCCCCAACTGGGGCATGTGCCCTGACCAGGAATCGAACCATGACCTCCTAGTTCATAAGTTGATACTCAGTCACTGAGCTACACTGGGCAGGCTGTTTCATTCTTATACAAGATTTGACCCCTTTTATGGGTGAATCAGCACTTCAGAGGGCTTCTCTGACCCTGTTCTTTCTCCCCTTATTCTTTGTCTCACTGATTCGATCCTCATTCATTCACCATGAATCTGAATGTCTCTCTCATCAAGATTTCCTACACCTTCCACATGAAGCACTGGCATTGGTAAATATATTTCATCCTGAGAGTGTTTGTTAGAATTTTAGCAGTTTGTAATCCTCTTCTCTTTCTCTTTGTACTTCCAGGCCATAACCTTTGGTAACAGAACGAATCAGGCCAGTCAGCAAGCTGCCAGTTCCTGCCAGCACCTTGTTGAGGAACGCAGCTGGACCCATTTCTAATCAACGCACCCCCCTCCCTCCAACACACAACCTCTCTGGATCTCTGAAGGAGACAGACCAGGATTGGAAAAATCTCAGACTTCCAATAGACATTGAGTGCAAAAGGATCCTTAGGTTTGCCTTGCACAGATCTGCTCTAGCTGAGGGACACAGGGGGAGAATACAGGGGTTATTTTCACCTAAGAAGTCACACAAACACATTCTACATTTAAACCTCTGCACGGAGGATGGATGATGGTTATTGAAACAGCCCGAACGTAGAGACAACGGTGCCCAAGGCATAGCTTGAGAGGCGACCACGCAGTTTTCGAAACCAAGGAATGGATGCTTACAAATATCAGGACAACTATGAGGGCTACGCCCACACGGATGGCTACTATCCCGGCAACGAGTCCAACCCGGAAGAGGACGCCCAGAGCGACGTCACCGAAGGCCATGACGAGGAGGATGAGATCTATGAGGGGGAGTACCAGGGAATCCCTCACCCGGATGATGTCAAGACCAAGAAGGCCAAGATGGCGTCCTCCAGGGAGGATGACCTTCGGGCCCAGGCAGACCTGATGGCGGAGAGGCTGGAAGATGAGGAGCAGTTGGCTCATCAGTACGAGAGCATCATGGACGAGTGCGGCCACGGGCGCTTCCAGTGGATCCTCTTTTTCGTCTTGGGTTTGGCCCTGATGGCTGATGGGGTGGAGGTGTTTGTGGTGAGTTTTGCCCTGCCTAGCGCAGAGAAGGACATGTGCCTGTCCAGTTCCAAGAAAGGAATGCTTGGTAAGTGGAAATTTCCAAAGATCCTTCTCTTCCTGGCGTTGAAATATGAAGGGGAAAGAACAGTACGTGTATGTAGCACCTGTCAGTGTTAGGCACCTTAAATCTGTCATAATAACATCATCACTGGACACACAATTTGCCAGGAAGGTATTTTTTATCTTAGAGAAATTAATTAATTGGCTCACATTTAGACAGCTGATGAGAATTGGAGCTTGGAATTCTACTCAGTTTTGTTTGATACTTAAGCTCATAGTTCTTTTTTTTTTGTTGTGGTTGTTGCTGTTAATCCACACCCGAGGATATTTTTCCATTGATTTTTAGAGAGAGTGGACAGGAGAGGGAGAGACACACAGAGAGAAGCATTGATGTGAGAAAGAGACATCAATTGGTTGCCTTCCATATGTGCCCTTGACTGGAATCAAACCCAGGATCCTTCAGTCCTCAGGTTGGCACTCTACCTACTGAGCAAAAATGGCTAGGGCAAGCTCTTAGTTCTTTTTCCAAATCTTGTGCCCTCCTTGAGAGTCTGAGTTTCCTCTCCTTCATATTAATGTGTATATATTTTTATTCATTTCAGAGAGGAAGGGAGAGGGAGAGAGAGATGGAGACATCAACGATGAGAGAGAATCATTGATTGGCTGCCTGTTGCATGCCCCTTACTGGGGATTGAGTCTGCAACTGGGCATGTGTCCTGACTGGAAATCACACCGTGACTTCCTAGTTCATAGGTCAATGCTCAACCCCTGAGCCATGCTGGTCAGACTCTCTCTCCTTCATACTAAACCATTTTCCATACCCAAGTGACAAATATGTTTTGTGAATGGCAGGCCAAAATCTCTTCTATACTGTGCTTTCCTCTGTGTCCTTCCAGAATCTACTCGGCTGCTAGTTTCTCTTGTGTGCAAGTGTGAATCTGCCCAATGCCTACATGTCTTGGGAATAGATGCTGGGCTGAGCACACCCATGGAGGCCTGCAGGCTGTTGAGAGTCACGTGGTGAAACACAGATGGATTCTGTAGGGTAGAGGCCCAGCTTTGCAAATCAATGAGGCGAGCACCCTCAGAGCCAGTGTCATCCATCAGGTCTTGATGCAGGGAGGATTTTGTGAAATTTGAGAGAGAACTGTGGCAGAGAAGAGATTCATCAGAATATGGATAAGGATTTGTCCTGGTCATTAAATGTCCTGCAAAACCCATTCATCCTCCAAATGTAGAGGCTATGCCATGGATCCTTTAGCAAACATACAGCTATTGAAAGCTTACTAGGTGTCAGGTTCTGACTCAAGACTGAAACCGACTTAATGGCCCCCAAGAACTAAAAATCTATCTAGCAATGTAGTTTAGTCATTCAACAAATATTTGCTACTTGTGTTCCACGTGCTCATCTCTGTGTTCAGCCCCTGGGGAGAAAATAAGGAACTAGACAGACACAATCCTTGACTCTCAATGAGCTTACATAGAGCAGGTATTAACAAACACAGAGACTTATGACAGGCTATGAAATACCTGTGCTATTCTGGTCCTCAGGACTTGCTTTCTAGCAGTGGTGGCAAACATGTTTTCTAAAATATTGTAGGCGTTGTGGCCCAGATGGTCTCTGTCACCACTAATCCACTCTGCCTTTGTAGCACAAGAGCAGCCTTACACAATATGTAAACAAAACTCACCACAACACATTAGTACCTGTGTTCTAATAAAACTTTATTTTTTTAATTTAAAAAATATATTTTATTGATTTTTTTACAGAGAGGAAGAGAGAGGGACAGAGAGTTAGAAACATCGATGAGAGAGAATCATCAACCAGCTGCCTCCTGCACACCCCACCCTGGGGATGTGCCCGCAACCAAGGTCCATGCCCTTGACTAGAATCGAACCCGGGACCTTTCAGTCCTCAGGTTGACGCTCTATCCACTGAGCCAAACTGGTCTTGGCTATAATAATAAAACTTTATTTACAGAAAAAGACAATGGGTAGTACTTATCCTAGAGACTTTAGTTTTCTGGCCTCTGATATAGAGTCATTACAAATAAAATTAGGATATAAATTTCTAAATCTGCATAAAGAATTATTCCTGGAGGGAAAAGGCATTGAATATACACAACCAGAAGAAATGAATTGAGAAGCAAGGCTGTCAAGTGGAGCTTTTAAGCACCAACACAATTTTATTAGTTTTTTGGTTATTGTTTGTTTATTTATTTTTAATCTTCACCCCAGGGTATTTTTTTCTCTTTCATTTTTTATTTTTTTATTTTTTTATTTTAGAACAGCACCCTAGTATGGGATTAGGTGCAACAGAGCCCTCTTGTGGAAATTCTGAGAACAGCATGATAGTGAGGCATTAGATGCAATAAGGTTTTCAAACACTTTCCTAAACAATGAACACTTTTTAAAACAGTAATTATTACTGTTCTCAAACACTTTCATACACCAAGCATACTCCTTAAAACAAGAATTCCAAGTGCTTCCACTTTTTCAAACAATAAGTACCTCTTAAGTCAAGAATACAGTGTTTTCAAACACTTTTCTCCACAATGCGTAGCTTTTTAAAGCATGAAAACGAGAGTTTCAGATAGAGTTAGCTAGTCGTGTTTATGAATATATTGTTTATGTGTTATCATGCTTTATCTATTGGTAAGATGATCCGCACTTTGAAGGAATACATAGGTTAACCCAGTGTGCGGAAAGCTGTTAACTTCTGTGAAATACTGTGATATAATTTCATTCACTTGGGGAACTTGCTGGAGCATTATCACATAATTAGAATATGTATCATTTAGTAATTATAACTGTGGTGAAGCAGTTTACTGAAACCCAATGCAATAAGAATGAATCCTAAGTGTTTTCAAATACTTTCCTACACAACTGACAGCTCTGTTAAACGTGAATTGTGTTTTCAAACACTGCTCTACACAGTTTGCAGCTCTTTAGAAGTGAATTCTAACTGTTTTCAAACACTTTTATACACAGTGTGCAGCAGTTTAGCAGTGAATTCCAAGTGTTTTCAAATGCTTTTCTACAGTTTTCAGAGTAATGGTTATAAGGATGCTCAAACGTCTCGATGAGAAATTAACTAACGTGTAAGAATCAAGATAAAATGAAGAATGACATAGCTGCAATAAAGAACACAATAGAAAGTTTCAACAGTAGATTAGAAGAAGCTGAGGACCTAATCAGTGAATTAGAAAACAAGGTAGAAAAAAGCATCCAAGCAGAGCAGCAACTGGAAAAAAAATTAAAAAGCAGGAGGAGAATCTGAGGGAGCTTTGGGATAATGTGAAATGAAGCAACATTTGCATAATAGGGGTGCCAGAAGAAGAGGAAGCTGAGCAAGGAATAGAAAATCCAACCACTGGGTTAGGGCAAGCTGCAGCAATCTTAAGAACGAAGAACAAAGTTGGAGGAAACACAACTTTTTGAGCTGATGCTCAAAACGTTCTGGTACTGGTACAAGAACAGACATATAGATCAATGGAACAGAAGAGAGACCCCAGAAATGACCCAAGCTGCTACGCTCAATTAGTATTATTGACAAAGGAGGCAAGAGCATACATTGGAGTAGAGATAGTCTCTTCAATAGGTGTTGGGAAAATTGGACAGATACTTGAAAAAAAAAAAAAATGAAACCAGACCACCAACGTACACCATACACAAAAGTAAACTCAATATGGATAAAATACTTAAATGTAAGACATGAAACCATAAAAGTCCTAGAAGAAAATACAGGCACCAAAACCTCAGACATCTCTCATAGCAATATGTTTACTTATGCATCTTCTAGGACAATCAAAACTAAGGAGAAAATAAACATGAAAATAAAAAGACTTCTGTACTGCAAAATAAACCACCATCAAAATAATATGTTCTCCCATTACTTGGGAGAACATATTTGCCAATGATACCTCTGATAAAGGGTTAATCTCAAAAATATATAGGGAACTCATACAACTTAACAAAAGGAAGACAATCCAATTAAAATATAGGCAAAGGACCTAAATTTTAGACACTTCTCCAAAGTGGACATACAGAGAGCCAAGAGACATGAAAAAATACTACTCTGAGAGATGCAAATGAAAACAACACCTGTCAGAATGGCTATCACCAATAAATCAACCAACGACAAGTGTTGGCGAGGTTGTAGAGAAACAAAATAAAAAAAATAAAAATAAAATAAAAGGGGCATTGGGTTTTCCAAAACATTGCCCGATCTCTAATGTTTTGTCTTCTCTCTCCATCCCCGCCCCTCCCTTTCCCAACAGGGATGATAGTCTACCTCGGAATGATGTCAGGGGCCTTCGTCCTGGGGGGCCTGGCCGACAAGCTTGGGAGAAAGAGGGTCCTCAGCATGTCTCTGGCCCTCAACGCCTCCTTCGCCTCCATCTCCTCCTTCGTGCAGGGCTACGGCGCCTTCCTCTTCTGCCGACTCATCTCAGGCATCGGGTATGTCATCTCGGCGCTTCAGCCGGACCCTCCTGGAACAGTGGTCGCAAACTGCGGCTTGCGAGCCACATGCGGCTCTTTGGCCCCTGGAGTGTGGCTCTCCCATAAAATACCACGGCCGGGGCGAGGCTATGTTGAAGAAGTGGCGTTAGAAGAAGTTTGAGTTTAAAACATGTGGCTCTCCAAAGAAATGTCAATCGTTGTCCTGTTGATATTTGGCTCTGTGGACTCATGAGTTTGCCGACTACTGTCCTGGAACTCCAGCTCTGGGCGGTACCTCCAAAAGATCCTGGGACTGGGTTTTAGTCTGACTTCCAAGACACTGTATTGGAGTTACCCTTAGAAAGTTACCCTCAGTTAATGTCAGTATAACATGACGCTGTCTCTGTCAGTCTTTCTTTTCTTAAAAAAAAAAAAAAATAATAATAATATCTTTGCCGAAACTGCTTTGGCTCAGTGGATAGAATGTCCGCCTGAGGACTGAAGAGTCCTGTGTTTGATTCTGGTCAAGGGCATGTACCTTGGTTGTGGGCACATCCCCAGTAGGGGGTGTGCAGGAGGCTGCTGATCGATATTTATCTCTCCTCGATATTTCTAGCTCTCTCTCCCTTCCTCTCTGTAAAAAAATTAATAAAATATATTTTTAAAAAATCCTCACCCGAGGATATTTTTTCCATTGATTTTTAGAGAAAGTGGAAGCGAGAGGGAAAGACAGAGAGAGACATATCGGTGTGAGTAAAACACATTGATTGGTTGCTTCTTGCACATATCCAACCGTGTCCTGGGCCAGGGAGGAGCCTGCAACCGAGGTCCATGCTCTTGACCGGACTCAAACCGGGGACCCTTCTGTTTGCAGGCTGATGCTCTATCCATTGAGCCAAACCGGCTAGGGCCTCCTCCCGTCTTTCAAATCCACTTGGTTCTTTCACACCAGAGCTTACGGACGGGGTAAAGGCCGCTTGGTTTCCGCTGTGACCATTTTCAGTGTGTGACTTGATTCTTTCCTTCTGGCATCTCCCCCCCACCCCTCCCACCCCCTCCTGCAGTATTGGTGGAGCACTGCCCATTGTGTTTGCCTATTTCTCTGAATTCTTGTCTCGGGAGAAGCGCGGGGAGCACCTCAGTTGGTTGGGCATCTTTTGGATGACCGGGGGCATCTATGCGTCTGCCATGGCTTGGACCATCATTCCGCACTATGGTGAGCGTGCTGGCTTCAATCGCCCCGGGGGGGGGGGGGTGGGGTGGGGGAGGGGGGCGGCGCCCTTGTTACTATGGCACCTGCATCCAAACCACATCTCCTGTCCTCAGCCTAGTTCCCCGTGTCACCCTCTCATTTCCTCTTGGCAGGCTGGGGCTTCAGCATGGGCACCCACTACCACTACCACAGCTGGAGGGTGTTTGTCATCGTCTGCGCGCTGCCCTGCACCGTGTCTTTGGTGGCCCTGAGGTTCATGCCCGAGAGCCCACGGTTTCTGCTGGAGGTGAGAGTCAGCGCGCCGGTCCCACGTCGGAATGACGGTGGGACAGCGCCCGGAGCTGGCTGTGCGTCCTCAGCCCCTTAGACCCTCGTCCTCGCTCTGCTGTCTGTGATGGTGGCTTGCCCTGGATTCACGGACTGCCTAGGCAGGGGGCTCAGGAGCTCACCGCGCGCTGGGCAAAGGGAGGTGGGGCCTGAGTGGCTTCCGCCCCTCACTCTCTCTGGATCCCGAGAATGAGGCTCTGCAAAGCCACGTGACGTTTCTCCCGGGGAGATCTGGGGTGACGCTTGTTGCTTCAGGACTCAGCCATGCAAGAGCCCTCCGCTCCCAAGGCAGCTCCTGGGGTCCTGAGAGACGAGTCTCTGGAGCCCCCCACCTCGGGGTCTGCTGCGTGCGGTGGTCAGACGTGGTTGGGCTGGCAGAGGGGCAGTAGGACTCACAGGCTGGTGCGGCCCCAAGTCTGAGTGCACTTGTGGGTGGGCCTCCTCCTTGACTTTCCTTCAGAGTGAAATTTCCCTCTGACCAGGAGACAGATGCAGCAGGGAGAGGGTTTTGTATTTTATTTTTATTGATTTTAAAATATTTTTTATTGATTTCAGAGAGGAAGGGAGAGACATAGAAACATCAATGATGCCGAAACTGGTTTGGCTCAGTGGTAGAGCGTCAGTCTGCGGACTGAAAGGTCCCAGGTTCGATTCCGGTCAAGGGCATGTACATTGGTTGCAGGCACATCCCCAGTAGGGGGTGTGCAAGAGGCAGCTGGTTGATGTTTCTCTCTCATCGACGTTTCTAACTCTCTATCTCTCTCCCTTCCTCTCTGTAAAAAAATCAATAAAATATATATATTAAAAAAAGAAACATCAATGATGAGGGAGAATCACTGATTGGCTGCCTCCTGCATACTCCCTACTTGGGGGGGGGTGGTATTTAGCCTATAATCCAGGCATGTGCTGGAATCGAACCTGGGACCCTTGAGTCCGAAGGCCGACACTCTATCCACGGAGCCACCCCGGTGAGGGCATCTTTGCTTTATCCTGTCAGTGACTAAATGTCCTCCACCCAGGAGCCCATTCAACCTTACAGCTCCAGCAGCTGCAGTGCAAAATGATGCTCATACTGAGCATTTACATCTTGAAGGCACAACCTTATAATCCTTCCACCGTGCGCTGGGGACAGAAACGTGTCCTCATCGTTCACAAGCCCTATGCAGTCGCAAGTTCACATCCCGTCGCCTCAAACTCAGGTGTCAGCACTCATCAGCAAAGGGCTTCTCACCTGTCTTTCCTTGGTTTACCAGATGGGCAAACACGACGAAGCTTGGATGATTCTCAAGCAAGTCCATGACACCAACATGAGAGCTAAGGGGACCCCGGAGAAGGTGTTCACGGTGAGTGTGTGTGTGTGTGTGTGTGTGTGTGTGTGTGCCGGGGGTGCTTCTCTTCCCTTTTCTGGTTTGCTGAAAAATGATGTTGTTATATAAGCACACCCCAGAAAATTTGTCTATGATGAGTAAGACCCCAGACAGTCTTATCATAATAAGTTCCTTGCATTTTGATGGATGTCCTTTTCAGTACCAATGATAATGAAAGATAAAACTAGCTGTGTTCATGAGGGGATAACATAATTGCATGTATTCGCAAATACTTGTTACTTAAGAGTTCTCATGAGTATTCTATATGTTGCCTCATAATGTTCATCAGCATGCTTTTTATTTATTTTTAAAAATATATATTTTTATTGATTTTTTTACAGAGAGAGAGGGATATATATATCAATGATGACAGAGAATCATTGATTGGCTGCCTTCTGCACAACCCCCACTGGAGACCGAGCCTGCAATCCAGGCATGTGCCCTTGACCGGAATCGAACTTGGGACCCCTCAGTCTGCAGGCCAGTGCGCTCTCCACTAAGCCAAACCAGCTAGGGCCATAAGCATGCTTTTTATTTTATCCTCATCTGAGGAGATTTTTTTCCATTGATTTTTTTTTTTTTAGAGATTGTGGAAGGGATGGGGAGAGATACAGAGAGAGAGAAATATAGATGTGAAAGAGACACATCAATTGGTTGCCTCCCACAGGTACCCTGACTGGGCTGGGGATGGAGCCTGCAACCAAGATATGTGCCCTTGACCAGAATCTGAACCCAATGCTCTAATCACTGAGCAAAACTGGCTAGGGTTGTTCTGTCGTGTTTTTAAAATGTCCTACATAGCCAAAACCAGTTTGGCTCAATGGATAGAGCGTCGGCTTGGGGTCTGAAAGGTTCCGGGTTCGATTCCAGTCAAGGGCATGTACACAATTGGTTGAGGGCATATCCACAGTAGGGGATGTGCAAGAGGCAGCTGATCGGTGACTCTCTCTCATTGATGTTCCTAGCTATCTCTCTCCCTTCCTCTCTGTACAAAAATCAATAAAATATATTTTAAAATAAAATAAAATGTCCTACATAGAAAACCCCACTTTCCTATTACACACACACACACACACACACACACACAGTATTGCATACATGTATTCTAGACTCATGTGATGTTAATAACCATTGAAGATAGACATGTGAATTTCAAGGTAGAGTCAACCCTCCTGTGGGAAAATCAGCTATCCACGGGAATTTAGTGAATTAACTTCAAGGCTTGACTAGGGATACAACTGATTCATTTTTGCCAGCAGTGGGACAAAAATCCCAAAGCAATGCTGTGCACACCTTTGGTTTAGCATCACTGAGCTGGGGGGTCACCACAGGCTCCCCGGGCCCTCTATACGTTAATAAAGTCCGTCCCATGAAGCCGCAAATGGAAAAATCTGGTCCAAAATGGAGGCGAGATCCTCGAACTCATCTTTGCTTTACAGGTTTCCCACATCAAGACCCCCAAGCA
Source organism: Pipistrellus hanaki (assembly GCF_964339955.1). Classification (NCBI taxonomy): domain Eukaryota; kingdom Metazoa; phylum Chordata; class Mammalia; order Chiroptera; family Vespertilionidae; genus Pipistrellus; species Pipistrellus hanaki. Next base: position 2,278,240 of record NC_140523.1, read on the forward strand.
AATGGACGAGTTCTTTGAGATCCAAAGCGCAACAGGAACTTGGTACCAGCGCTGCCTGGTCAGATTCAAGACCACGTTCAAGCAGGTACAGCTGGGGACGTGTGGTGGCGGAGAGGCGGGGCTCTGTGGGAAGCTGTAGCCTCAGGGGAGAAAGTCTTGAACATCCCCATCCGCCCAAGACAGTGTGGTGGGGAGGAAGCAGCCCTGCATGGGGGCCTTTGGGTCCGAGCCCATGTCCACCTCTCACTTGCTGTGAGTCCTTGAGCCACATACTTTCTCTATTAAAAAAAAAATATATATATATATAAAAATATATATTATTGATTTTTTAAAATAAATCTTTTTTAAAAAAATATATTTTATTGATTTTGTACAGAGAGGAAGGGAGAGAGATAGAGAGTTAGAAACATCAATGAGAGAGGGTCATTGATCAGCAGCCTCTTGCACACCCCCTACTGGGGATATGCCCGCAACCAAGGTACATGCCCTTGACCGGAATCGAACCTGGGACCGTTCAGTCCCCAAGCCGACGCTCTATCCATTGAGCCAAACCGGTTTCGGCTAAAATAAATCTTTATTGTTCATATTATTACAAATGTTCCTCATTTCCCCCCCCTCCATTGCTCCCCTCCACCAGGTTCCTGCCCTTTCCCCACCCCCCATTGTCCTCATCCATAGGTGCACAGTTTATCTTTATATATATATTATTGATTGTTTACAGACAGGAAGGGAGAGAGATAGGGAGTTAGAAACATTGATGAGAGAGAAACATTTGATCAGCTGCCTCCTGCACCCCCCCCCACTGGGTGTACATGCCCTTGACTGGAATCGAACCTGGGACCTTTCAGTCCACAGGCCGATGCTCTAACCACTGAGCAAAACCGGCCAGGGCCCACTCAGTGCGCTTTTGATCACACACATGGGATATTGTTGTGTTTCCAGGGAAGACGCTGTGGGACTGTTAGAGCATGAGGCCAGCCAGTGAGAAGAGAAAATGCTTTCCTTGGAACACTCATGGGAGATAACATTGCCCATTCTCTCCATGGCTTCCTAGGCCAGTGGTCGGCAAACTCATGAGCCCACAGAGCCAAATATCCACAGCGCAACGACTGAAATTTCTTTGGAGAGCCACATTTTTTAAACGTAAAATTTTCTTCTAACGCCACTTCTTCGACATAGGCTCGCCCAGGCCTTGGTATTTTGTGGAAGGAGCCACACTCAAGGGGCCAAAGAGCCACATGTGGCTCATGAGCCACGGTTTGCCGACCACGGGCCTAGGCCATTCATTAGGATCCCTTAGAAATGAGTTCTGCTGAGTCCCGGTTCCTGCCTTTAACCCCCGTTGTCTGGTGTGGGTTCCAGGTCTGGGATAACGCTCAGTACTGCCTGCTGGGGCCTTACCGGATGAACACGCTGATTCTGGCCGTGGTCTGGTTCACGATGGCTCTAAGGTACGTTCTTACTCAATGTGCTGATTTCTCTGAGCGTCACGGGCCTCATCTCTAAACTGAGGATGGTGATTAGGAGTCTGAATAGGACTGGTGTTTTCAGCCGCAAATAACAGGCAAGGTGCTCTAGTCAAGTCTATAGTGAGATTTTTTACTCCTGTCATCGGAATTCCACAGGGAGGCAGGCCGCAGGGGGAATTTCAGCCTCAGGCCAGTTTTGCTGGTGACGGCGGCATACCTGTGCTGCTCTTGGCATTCTGTTCTAAGGTCCCTCTCCCTGGGCCTTGGGTCAGAATGCACGAAGATTCGTGCAAGAATGGGCCTTCCATACTCTGGCTGCAGGTACCGCCTTCACTCTGGCTGGAGCCACCTTTTTATTATAGATTTTAAAATATATATATATATCTTATTGTTTTTTTACAGACAGGAAGAGAGAGAGATAGAGAGTTAGAAACATCGATGAGAGAGAATCATCGATCAGCTGCCTCTTGCACAGCCCTTACTGAGGATGTGCCCGCAACCAACGTACATGCCCTTGACCGGAATCGAACCTGGGACCCTTCAGTCCGCAGGCCGACGCTCTATCCATTGAGCCAAACTGGTTTCGGCTGGAGCCACCTTTTTGCTCTGGCCTGGAGCTGCCTCTCAGCCTTCCCACGCTGTCCAGAGGCTCGGAGTGGCTGGGCTGGTGCAGAACCCTGCGTTTTGAGCTGAGAGATGCATTTCTTACATGTTATGGAGAGTGGAAGGGACAGGGAGAGACAGAGAGAAACATCGATGTGAGAGAGACACATCAATTGGTTGCCTCTCACATGCATCCCAACCAGGGATGGGGATCGAGCCTGCAACCAGTTGAGGTGTGTGCCCTTGACTGGAATTGAACCCAGGACCCTTCAGGCTTCGGGCCTACAATCTATCCAACTGAGCCAAACCAGTGGGTTGGACTGTTCGTTTCATTTGTCCCAATCTATTGGTATTTTTCACCAGGAATGAATGTTGTTTTTCATCAAATGCCTTTTCCGCATCTAGGGAGATAGTAATGAACTTCCCCCCATAGATCTGTTACTAGGATATGTTATCTGATTAGAGCAACCCATGTCAAACTCGTGACCCCCGGGCCACACGCCTCATTGATTTGGTGTTAGTCTTTGAGTTTGACATGCATGGATGAGCGTTTCTAGTAGCAGACGATAATAATACGTTTAAAAGGGGCGTTATCTACCTCAAATGAGGAATGCAGATCCTGCTCACGAGATGATAATATTTGCTCACGTATTTTTGTCTTCTCTGCTCCAGTTACTACGGCCTGACCGTTTGGTTCCCCGACATGATCCGCTACTTCCAAGAGGAAGAATACAAGTCCAAGATGAAGGTGTTTTTCGGCGAGCACGTGTTCGGTGCCACTATCAACTTCACGATGGAAAACCAGATCCACCAGCACGGCAAGCTTGTGAATGACAAGTATGTGAGGGACTCAGGCAGTCCCCGGATCAGCTGGTGGTCCAGGGGGTCTGTGCTTGGAAGAGAGCCATTGGACAGATAGGAATTCATGGCGGGGGAAATGAGCTCCAAGAATATGGTGGTCCCACAACTTCCCACGGCTGCCAGAGACCCTCCAATTCCCTGGGAGGCCCTGCCTTTGTCAAATTGGCTCCCAGTCATCCCTTAGCTCCTCTGGCAGTGGTCGGCAAACTCATTACTCAATAGAGCCAAATATCAATATAGAACGATTGAAATTCCTTTGGAGAGCCGAATTTTTTAAACTTAAACTTCTTCTAACGCTACTTCTTCAACATAGACTCGCCCAGGCCGTGGTATTTTGTGGAAGGAGCCACACTCAAGGGGCCAAAGAGCCGAATGTGGCTCGAGAGCCGCAGTTTGCCGACCACTGTCCTAGGCTCCCTGGGCTGAAAGTCATATGTTAGCACCTTTGGTTTGTAGTTATCCCTTTTTATGCTTTTCTGTGGTCTTCATTTTGCTCTCAAGGCTCCTTTTCCCCCCGGAGGGATCTCTCAGGAACAAAATGTCTTTCCACAGGTTCACAAAGATGTATTTCAAGCACGTTCTCTTTGAAGACACGTTCTTTGATGAGTGCTATTTTGAAGATGTGACATCCACGGATACCTATTTCAAAAACTGCACCATTGAATCCACCATCTTTTATAACACAGGTAGGAATGGGGGCAGGGCGGGGAAATTGTCATGGGGGTGGACTAGTCTTGACTAAGATCCAAAATAGTCATAAGCGTTAGGAGCAGTGAAGTATTCACAGATAGCCATGCCAAGCCTTAAGTCGGAGCTATGGTTCCCGCCCCAGGTACCATGCAGGTGCGTTGCACAGTCTTTCCCAAGGCATTTCATTGATCTGCACCCGTCTTATCACATGTGCAATAATAATGAGTTCTATGCGTTCTTATTTGTGATTAAAATGTGGCCTACCGCCAAAACCGGTTTGGCTCAGTGGATAAGAACTTCGGCCTGCGGATTCAAGGGTCCCCAGGTTCCATTCCGGTCAAGGGCATGTACCTTGGTTGCAGGCACATCCCCAGTGGGGGGTGTGCAGGAGGCAGCTGATCGATGTTTCTCTCTCATGGATGTTTTTAACTTTCTATCCCTCTCCCTTTCTCTCTGTAAAAAGTCAAAAAAAATTAAAAAATATATATATATATATATATATATATATATATATATATATATATATAAATAAAATGTGGCCTACCTTTTCACATGCCCATTTGTTTCCTCCCACATGTGCTTCGGCTGGGGCTTGGGATGGAATCTGCAACCCAGGTACATGCCCTTGACTGGGAATCGAACCCGCGACCTTTCCCTGCACAGGCCAACGCTCTAACCACTGAGTCACACCAGCCGGGCACTGTTTGCATATTCTTAACAGGGGGATCCCTGCAAACACTAAACATCCTCTGTGCTCTCCCATTCATCTCCCCTGCTCTGGCCCCTGCACCCCATCCCGAAAGAAAGCTACTGACCAAATTACCTTTATTTTGAAGAACGTTCAGGTTTCTATATGGGCTCTGGGGTGGTCGACTCACTGGATCGAATTCTTTTGTCCTTGGCTTTTGTAAACTGGGTAGCCTCAGAGGATCACCACGTGGCTCGAGAGATGATGTATTTACACAAGCCTCTCAGTGAATGCTCCTTTCTTTCTTTCTTTTAAAAAAAATATATTTTATTGATTTTTTTACAGAGAGGAAGGGAGAGGAATAGAGAGTCAGAAACATCCATCAGCTGCCTACTGCACAACCCCAACTGGGAATGTGCCTGCAACCACGGTACATGCCCTTGACTGGAATCGAAACCTGGGACCCTTTAGTCCACAGGCCAATGCTCTATCCATTGAGCCAAACCAGTTAGGGTGAATGCTCCTTTCATTTGCTCTCCCCGATCAGAGTTGAACAGGTCATTGCATTTGTAGAGGATTTTCGCTCCATCCACACCTTGGCGAGCGCCAGCCTTGACTTAGAGACTGTCTGGTGGCGAGAGGCTGGTGCAGGTCAGCCATGGAAGGAGCCCTACTTCACCCCTGCTCTGCCCTGATCCCCTCGCCCCCATCCCTACTCCGCTTTACACGAGCCCAAGGTTTCCTTCTCTCCCCAGACCTCTACGAGCATAAGTTCATCGACTGTCGCTTTATCAACTCGACCTTTCTGGATCAGAAGGAGGGCTGCCACATGGACCTGGAGCAAGACAACGACTTCCTGATCTACCTGGTCAGCTTCCTCGGCAGCCTGTCTGTCCTGCCCGGGAACATCATCTCCGCGCTGCTCATGGACAGGATCGGGAGGCTCAAGATGATCGGTGAGTTGTCAGGGCCAAGGCCGTGACTTCAGGCGTGCGGTGGCATTTTTTTTCCTTACAGTTTCTTAAAAGAAATCTTGCACAGGAAACCACAGAGAGAGAGAGAGAGAGAGAGAGAAAGAGAGATGGAGAGAGAGAGAGAGAGAGAGAGAGAGAGAGAGAGAGAGAGAAAGAGAGAGGGAGAGAGAGAGAGAGAGAGAGAGAGAGAGAGAGAGAGAGAGAGAGAAATATTGATGTGAGAGAGGCATATCAGTTGGTTGCCCCCACTTGTGCCCCAAGCAGGGCCAGGGATTGAACCTGCAACAGAAATACATGCCCTTGACCTGAAATTGAACCCCAGTGGCTGATGCTCTCATCACTGAGTGAGCAAAATTGGCTTCAGAGAGGAAGGGAGAGGGAGAGAGGGAGAGAAACATCAGTGATGAGAGAGAATCATTGATCGACTGCCTCTTGCAAAACCCTTACTGGAGATGGAGCCTGCAACCCAGGCATGGGCCCTGACCAGGAATCGGACCTGCGGCCTCCTGGTTCGTAGGCTGACCACTGAGCCACACCGGCTGGGCCAGATGGGCCTGTTACTTGAGGATGGGAGATGGGGCAACGGGTGTGGGTAACAATTTCGTCTGAGTCACGGGTTTCATGTTTCTTTGGGCCCGTGCCCTCCCTCCCTCCCTCCCTCCCTCCACAGGTGGCTCCATGCTGATTTCCGCGGCCTGCTGCTTCTTCCTGTTTTTCGGCAACAGCGAGTCTGCGATGATCGGCTGGCAGTGCCTGTTCTGCGGGGCCAGCATCGCGGCCTGGAACGGTCTGGACGTGGTCACCGTGGAGCTGTACCCCACCACCCAGAGGTCAGTCCCCCCACCGGGGCTCCTCCTGGGATTGTGTGAACTTTAGCTAGACGTCCACCTGCCCCGATCCTGCCTGGGTCCGCCTTGATCTTCCTGGAGCTCATGGACTGAACGTTTCTTAGGGTTTTGAGTTTCCCCTGCGTGGGGGCTGCAGACTAAAAGGCCCCAGGTTCGATTCCAGTCAAGGGCATGTACCTTGGTTGCGGGCACATCCCCAGTAGGGGGTGTGCAGGAGGCAGCTGACTGATGTCTCTCTCTCATCGATGTTTCTAACTCTGTCTCCCTCTCCCTTCCTTCCTTTCTGTAAAAAAATCAATACAATGTTAAAAAGAAAGAAAGAAAGAAAGAAAGCAGTCCTACTCCTCAAATGAAGTCTAGTTCCTGTCTGTCAGCATGCACTTTCTCCTTCTTTTACAGAGCAACCGCCTTTGGCATCCTCAATGGATTATGCAAATTTGGAGCCATCCTGGGAAACACCATTTTCGCTTCCTTTGTTGGGATCACCAAAGTGGTCCCCATCCTTCTGGCCGCCACGTCCCTCGTCGGGGGCGGCCTGATTGCTCTCCGGCTGCCAGAGACCCGAGAGCAGGTGCTGATGTGAACCAGCCGCGGGGAGAGGAGACGTCGGAAGAACCTTTCCGGGGGGACCCTCGGGGCATCCACACTTCCTGTCCGTCACCGCCCTGAGGACTTTGGAAGCCCCGGAGGAGATGTTGATTTTGCGGCGACGACCCCTAGTCTAGGACCCATCTCAGCTTTAAGATATTGGTGACTCAGGTGACTGGTTTGGGGTGTCCTGAGCTGCCCTGGTAATCATGGAAGGAGGAGGAACACCCTCCAGGGGGGCTGCATGCTAAGCAAGAGGTGCAAGGACGTCTCTGCACTTGAAGGTGAATGTGAGCACGAGGACACTCAAGCTCCTTCGTAAAGTTCTTTGGAGCCCCGTGACCTAACACGTTGCCTGGGCAACACGTTAGCGTCATCGTATATACATTTTGGGCTCCAAGTACAGGATAGGTCTATTTTTTTTTGCATTGAAAAAGAATCACGTATCATAGTTTCCATCTGAATATTGGCACAATCACGGGGAAGATACGCCGATATAGAACAACGAATATTTGAGCATTATCTATAGAAACCTACTCCCTACCCCAATTGTCCTGAGCTTTTCTGGAGGATTGGACCATACATTGAAGGAATATACTTATTCCCTTTTTGATTTAGACAAAGAAACCTAACGGGATAGGTAACCTGTGAACTAACTTTGTACATACTCTCTTTGGGTTTCATTTGCAGAAACGGTATCTGCAAACATTTGCTAGCAATTATAGCCATATTTGGGGAGGACTCGGGGACGGAGGTCCCAGGGTATTGGGTCCGAGGGGACGCAACGCAAGCACAATTTCTTATAGCCATTCTGCTTGCTTGGCAGACCCACATCACACAGTCCGTGCGTGGGATCTAGGCACATCTGTTCGTATAGGCGGATGCTTGCCTCTCTCACGCAGATGGCTTGTGAAACTCCGGCTCCCTGTCTGCGGTCCTGGCATTTGACTTCGCTGCTTCCCCCAGACCAACATGGGATGTGCTCCATGGCCTCTGGTGTCTGTGGGTGAGCATCGAACACGGCAGACAACATGCGGGATGGAGGGAGAAGGGAAAGGTCCCCACAGTGCTCCAAAGTGCAAATTCTCCCTTTTCACACCAAGACACGATCCAGATGTGGTCCCGTGGGAAATCTATGCTTTGTGTTTCGGTCCAGGATTTTTTTTTCTTTTTTCCCCATCTCCCACTTCCCTCCAGTTTGCCTCCCTCTTCCCTGCCCCTCCCCACCCCTCCAGGTCTTCACTACCCCATTTCCCGTGTCCATGGGCTATGCCTATAAGTATATAAGTTATTGGATTTATTTGGTCCAGGACTTTTATTTTCTTTTTTAAAATATATCTTATTGATTTTTTTTTTTTTTTTTTTTTTTTTTTACAGAGAGAGGAAGGGAGAGGGATAGAGAGTCAGAAACATTGAGAGAGAAACATCAACCAGCTGCCTCCTGCACACTTTTTACTGGGGATGTGCCTGCAACCAAGGTACATGCCCTTGGCCAGAATCGAACCTGGGACCCTTCAGTCCGCAGGGCGATGCTCCATTCACTGAGCCAAACCGGTCAGGCTGGTCCAGGACTTTTGAAGCAGATGCCATTGACATGATGGTAGGGAGTGTCATGGATGCCAAATATGTTGTCCTTGAGGGCACCAAGGGGACTCCATCCTGAGACCCAGTTTGGAACATGAATTGGGGGCAGGACAAACAACGTTGGCAGGGGTCAGCAATGGACGACAGAGAAAAGGCTGATATATGCGTGAGAACTGTCCTGCACGGAGGGGCAGTGAGTTATGGACTTCAGCCGCTGGCTGTGAGCGGCAGCCTGAAGATCTCATGCTTTGAGGTGATAAGCCATACTCTCAGCACTGCAAGCTGCCACTTTCCCGACCAGCAGTCTCCAAAAATCTTAAACCGAGTGATGACGGCTCAGGGTTCGAGGGGCGCTCGGGTCTCATGCCAGCTGAGGGCCATCTTACTGCGGTTCTTTGGAGCGACTGAGGGTCCAGGGCACCTTTCTACCCTCAAGCCGAGATCGGTTTTAATGGTTAAAATATTTCCTCTGCTTTCTCTTGGGTGCCACCTCTCTGTTTACCTTTATTTATTTATTTTTTCTGTACAGCGAAGACACACGGATTCTGACTTGCCATCCCGATACTCCCAACTATATACATACGCCACCGTGGGTTAATGTTTCTCCCAGTGCTTTATATTCGACCCCTAACAGGAGTGCTGTGTCAACCGGGAGAGGCCCAATGTAATATAGCTGTAATATATTTGCCATGTTCTTAGGATGGGAAGTGCAGTGGGTAGCTTCCTACAAGAGAGCCTCGTCCTCCTGGGACAGCCCTCGTGGCATTGCTCTCCAACGGGATAGCGGGATTGGATGGGCAGCTGGCACAGGAGGCATTCACAAGGCCCTCAGAGGCTGCCACCTTAATTCCTCCTTAAGGTGGATCTTGTAGATCTAAAATGTGATTGCTTTTTCAATGTTAATGTTGGGGTGGCTGCAATAATTTTGGGGTGAGCTCCCTTGGATGTCCGAGCACTAACTTCTGCACCCTCTTTCTGGCTCCGTATGCCAACCACCTAAACAACCAAGGGCAATTCTCATCGCATCCCTGCGTCTCCCCACGAAGAATTGTCGGACACGTGCCCACCTCTCAAATGCTGCCACTGCTACCGAGACAAATGCTTCTTTCACTACAGTCTCTGTGGCAGGGTGTGGGGCAGGGGATGGCGGGGAAGGTCCGGCATTCCTGTTCTCCTCAGAGAAACGGAATCGTGGAGAACGAAAGGAATGAGGTTCTCCTTCGCCCAGCACATCTGTGCCCAGTTCATGATGGACTCGACAATGCCCAGTTTGGGAGTGGTTACCTTTAAGGGTCACCACTGTCTTGTGTCACTTCCTGATGCAAGAGTTTCCATCTTTTGTCTCATTGAAAATAATCCGAGCGAGGGGTTGTGTCAACTTGTGGAGTGTTTTTAGCCCATGGGCCTGAGGTCACGGTCCACAGACACCCCTCCGTGCCTAAGGTCTCCTGGTACCTTGTGTGCGCTCATTAAAAGATAATAAAAACCGTTGCAAACAAACCTTTAAGCACTGAGGCTAGAGATTCTTTTTTTCGATTCTGAGGTCTTCTGGGTTCCCACGTTGATAGGATCAGCGGGGAGGAGCATCGAGAATCGTTTTCTTTCACTTCATTTTGCAGATGGGGACCTTGGGAGGTTAAAGGATGTGTCCCAGGTGACACGTAGTCCTAGAAGCGGGTTACGAGGCTTACAGCGATGCTCTCTCTATAACTCGGGGCTAATTCCTCACCGATGTCCTACTACAGCGCCCCCAACAGGGCCTTTGGATAATGAGACAGTTTGACCTGCTCTTACCTTCCACTTCCCTCTTTTCCCTTAGATTGCCAAGGTAAAAAATGACAACAGCCGCTCAGCCGGTATGGCTCAGTGGTTGAGCGCTGACCTGTCCCCGGTCAGGGCATGTACCCAGGTTGCGGGCTCATTCATTGAAAAAACTTAAGGTTGGATTTAGATTCTACCAGAATCTAATGCATTTTGAATTTATAATGAATTTATAATGTATTTTGCTTTATGAACACGAGAGGGCAGCAGCTACCTTGCAAATGTGAAACAGGCCTGTACTCCAGAGCTGGTTAGCGGGCTCTTGCAGTTTCAGTCAAGGGAGATGAGGCAGCTTTTGCAAAAACACCCGTGTTCTCTCTCTATTCTTTAGGATGTGGAGATGATTCCCGAGAATTTGTTGGAGGGTCCAGGGCATCCTTCAACCTATTGTCACATGCTTGGGCCTGAAATAGGGAGACTTTTCTAATCTTGGCTTAGATTCAGCAAATGTTTATTAAATGCACAGGTGGAGATGCCTGGCACCCCGTAGCAGACGGCTGGCATTTGACCCATGCTTGCTTAACAGTCCCTCACCATTTACTAGTACTGTTGCTGGGTAATTGCATATAGGCACAACACTCTGGGTGTGCCCTGTGTAGTTTGAGTGAATTATGAATTGTGGATAGTGGTGTGTGTGTGTGTGTGTGTGTGTGTGTGTGCGCGCGCACGGTGGTGGTGAGTAGCACAGTGAGGCTTCACGGTTACCATGACTACATCATGAAACTCCCCTGACAACTTGAACCGTATACGGCCAAGAAGGGGGTTTGAAAAATCATACCAATGAAAATAGAGGGGGTTACTCATTCCCTAACTGAGAAACAGTATTTCCTTAAATATTACGACCATCTGGGCACATTCTCTTTGAAGATTCTGTACTCCAGATGCATTTTTTTTGTCAAACAAAGCAGAGTTATCTTTAGTTACACAAGATTCGAGGAGCAGTGACTGAATGTCACAATTCTACGGGAACCTAGGAATTGGCTGTACAGGGGTGTTTGGTTTAGCTGGCACTGTAGGGGTCTCTGTGACCACATAAGAAAACAGACTCGCCCAGGCCGTGGTATTTTGTGGAAGAGCTACACTCAAGGGGCCAGAGAGCCGCATGTAGCTCGAGAGCCACAGTTTGCCGACTACGGTTCTGGCTCATAGGTTGATGCTCAACCACTGAATTGCATCATCTGGGCCAGGAAAACTGGGGAGGTCTAAGGCCTCCTGGCTGAGCATCAGTTACCTGGGCTGGTGTCCTGTGGGTATCAGAGCATTGCCACCTGCTGAAGGATGGCAGGGAGTAGCTCAAGACACAAAGCTCTTGAGTGTAAATCCTCGCTTCTCTGAGAAGATAAGCAAACATCCTAGAAAGGCAATAAAGCGCTCCATGTTGTATCAGTGTGACTGTGCCATCTGCAGATTTCGTCCAGGACAATGACACACAGCATCCAGGCCCAGGTCCTGCTCCCCCTTCCCTCACTCCCCAAGTTTCTTCTGTGGTCTAAAATGCCTCAGCCACATGGAGACTGAATGTGTGGCTTTATAAATGTGACGAAGAAGCCATATAGACTCATTTGCTTAAAAAATTCCACTTATTTATTTTTATTGTGTGTGTGTGTGTGTTTAAATAAACCTTTAATGAATGCATGGGCTACACACACGGCGCCAGCGATGTGTCCGGAAATACAGGGCAGTGACCTTGCAGGCAGGCCAGAGCACCCGGATAGAGCTCTCGCCCACCCTAAGGAGGTGGAGGGGACGCAAATCACAGAGGTCATCAGCCCCTCTAACCCTGGAGGGTCTTGCTGGCTCTCCAGTTTTCTCTGTGCAGCCTTCCTCTGGTTTGTTGCACCCGAACGCGACCCTGTAGAAGCAACCTCCACGTGGCTCTGTGTTCCAGGGGGTAGTGGTGGGTGCCGCCTGGAGCCGAGCATGTGCTCTGGACGCCTGGACATGTGCCTAATGGGAGGAGCAGAGCATGCGCCCTGGGCGCCTGGGCACGAACCTGACACAGGAACTGAGCATGCACTCAAGGCGCCAGGGCAGGAGCCTGAAAGGAGCTGAGCATGCGCTCTAGGCGCTTGGGCACGAGCCTGACAGGAGCTGAGCATGCGCTCTTGGCGCCTGGGCACGAGCCTGACAGGAGCTGAGCATGCGCTCTAGGCGCTTGGGCACGAGCCTGACAGGAGCTGAGCATGCGCTCTGGGCGCCTGGGCACGAGCCTCAGAGAAGCTGAACATGCGCTCTGGGAGCCTGGGCACGAGCCTGAGGATCCGAGCATGCGCTCTAGGCGCCTGGGCAGGAGCCTGAGGATCCGAGCATGCGCTCTGGGCGCCTGGGCACGAGCCTGAGGATCCGAGCATGCGCTCTCGGCGCCTGGGGGATGAGCCTGCCATGAGGGCTCTCGTCCTCGAGGCCGCGGCTGTGGCGCCGCCTGTGGTTCCACTCGCTCCCTGTGCTCCGAGGCCCGAGGCTCCAGGCCGTGTGGCGGGGACAGCGGAGGGGAGCCTGCAGGTAGGACACGGCCCAGGGGAGGACGGCCGCCCCCTCAGGCCCAGTTCTCACACCTCCGGGCGCCCTGGGCCCAGCTTCTCCGTCTCTTTCCTCGTTGGTTGTCAGAGCCTCACTCCGGCTCTTGTCTCTCGGGGTGCCGGCTCCCTGTGCTTGGGTGCTTGGTTCTGCTCACGGAGCGGGGCTCAGCGTCCTCCTCTCCCCTCTCCCCCCACCACACACCTTCGCCATCTTGGACCCCCTCACGTGCTGAACTGAAAAGCAGTGAATGAACCGCACTTATCAATAGAATGGGTGCGTGAGGAGGAAGTGGCTCCCCTTGGACCGGAAGCAGCAGGTGGCCCTGTCACGTGGGCAGGGCTGGTGCAATGAAGGGAAGTTTGGGCAGAAAACCAGTTTTGTGGGCGGGGCTCTTTTGTTCAGGGCTGTCTCATAAATACTTTAAAAAATATATTTCATTAATTTCAGAGAGGAAGGGAGAGGGAGCAATGGAAACATCAAGTGATGAGAAAGAATTATGGATCGGCTGCCTCCTGCACACCGCCCCCTACTGGGGATGGAGCCTGCAATTTTGGTGTGTGCCCTGACCCAACATGGAACGGTGACCTCCTGGTTCATAGGTTGAAGGTTGACTTCCTGGGTCATAGGTTGACGCTCAACCATTGTACCACACAGGCCTGGCTGGAATCTAATTTTTAAAAGAAATATATTTTTATGATTTTTTTACAGAGAGGAAGGGGGAGGGATATAGAGTTAAAAACATCGATCAGCTGCCTCCTGCACACCTCCCACTGGGGATGTGCCTGCAACTAAGGTACATGCCCTTGACTAGAATCGAACCTGGGACCCTTGAGTCCGCAGGCCGATGCTCTATCCACTGAGCCAAACTGGTTTCGGCTTAAAAATATATTTTTATTAATTTCAGAGAGGAAGGGAGAGGGAGAGAGAAAGATAGAAACATCAATAGTGAGAGAGAATCATGGATCAGCTGCCTCCTGCACCCCCCATATTGGGGATGGAGCCCACAGCCAGGCATGTGCCCTTGACCATGAATCAAACCGTGACCTCCAGGTCCTTAGGTCGACACTCATCCACTGAGCCACGGTGGCTGGGCTCCTTCTCTATTCTAATGCTTTTCTGAGACAGACCACCTCTCTTGTTACTCTGTGGAATTTTGCACTTTCTCGTCCTACAAAAGCCAGTTAAAAGAATCAAAGTCAATTTTGTGAAAGTTGTGGCCCAGCAAAGGGGGAATAAATGAACAATGGACACTGAAAGGCTAATATTGTCTGACAAGACTCATTTCAGGCCACGGACTGACAGCAAGAGCAAGGTCCCAGCCCGAGGCCTTGATTGGGTAAACGCTCCACTGCTCCTGCGTTTTCTTGAAATGTTCCCTCTGCAGGCTGGTTGAAGTTTCAGTCAAGGCGGGAGATGGAGCATATCAGCCTGAGCAGATGGGCAGCTCCCCCCCCCCCTTTTTTTTCTGTTTGAAAATTGGAGTCGCCCAGCTGAGGTGGCACATGTCGATGTTTCTCTCTCCCTCCCTCCCTCTTCCACCCACTCTGGAAATCAGTGGAAAAAAAATGTCCTGGGGTAAAGAAGCAAAGCAAAACAAAGCAAAACAACCCCCCCAAAACCTTGGAAACTAGAAAGCTCAGGAGCTCACAGCCGTGTAATGCCAGATCCTGTTTTCAGAACACATTGTCGTTCCTTACTTTCTTTTGCATTATCTCAATACCCACTTCAATTCAGTTGTCTCAATCCCAAGATAGGTATAATGATATTTTTATTCCTACACACAAATAGAAGCTGCTTAGGATAAGATGAACATAAGTGCAATAGCCTTGTAATAGATTAAAATGTTGTGGAATACTTAGTGCTGTTATGTCACCACTGATTTTATCGTAAGACCAGTCCTCAGGCTTCCGTCATAAGATTTTCATACTCGGAGGCTCCTTAGAGGTCATTTCTCTCAAGCCCTTATTTTACGGTTGAGGACACTGAGACCCAGGGAGGCTGGTGTAACTTGCAGAAGGTCAGATCTCATCATAGAGTTCTCCGATATCGGACTTCTCTAAGGATGCCCATCTAGCGGAGCGGTTCCCTTGAATGCCTGCACAGGATCAAGCCGAGGCTGTTTGTTGTCTGTTTCACATGTAATTCCCGCCCCCCCCCCCCCCTGTAGTTGACATCACAAACAAAAGCACACAGCCAGATGCTTAATTGCTTCTAAATGGAGACTCTGAAATGACAAGCAACTTCTTTGCCATCTTTTTTGTGGGTCATTGTGTCTTCCCCAAAGTCATTGTATTTTTGTTGTTTGTTTAGCTTATTTCCAAACTGGGGATTATAAAAGCTGTCTTTTAAAGCATTGGAAGGACTTACGGCAAACAATAATACAGCATTTCTAGATTTTTTCAGGCATTATATGACGCCTTAAATTTCCATTTGGCATGCAATTAGATGGCCATAACCGGTATATTTCAAGTCAACTTTTATTATAACATAAAGCTCTCCATAGAAAGGAAAAGGCTATTTCTGGCCAGATATTTTTGACAGTCTGCTTTTCTTTCCTTCTTTGATAAGTGGAGTTTATTTTTCTCAGATAAGAAGTAGCATTTATGCACATTGCAGAAAAACTAGAAAATATTTTTAAATACAGAGAAAAGCAAAAATATCCATAATCTCGTTGACTCAGAAAAATCTCCTTTATTATTTTAGTGCGTTTAATTCCAATTTTAAAACATTTTTTATGGAAATAAAAACATACGAACAGATATGTGTCGCTTAAGAAATAAGTGGTGGGAAAATAAAATCCATCTTCTGGGTTTCTTTTCTATGAAAACCAAGCGAAAAACTGGGTGCTTCTTGCATAGCCTCTGTTCTGCAGGACATGGAGAGGAGGGAATATTTTATTTATTTATTTAAAAAATATATTTTATTAATTTTTTACAGAGATGAAGAGAGAGGGATAGAGAGTTAGAAACATCGATGTGAGAGAAACATCTATCAGCTGCCTCTTGCACACCCCCTACTGGGGATGTGCCCACAACCATGGTACATGCTCTTGACCAGAATTGAACTTGAAACCTTTCAGTTCACAGGCTGACACTATAGACACTGAGCCAAACTGGTTTCGGCAGGAGGGAACATTTTAGAGGAGAAAAAATATCTTTGCCCTTATTTGAAATGCAGTGTGGACAGATGAAGAAAGTGAGGTCTTCTAATGTCCACATACAGCATCGCTGATTAAACAAGAAGACTCAGATGACATGAACAACTTTCTGTTCTTTAAAGGAACTGGCGCAGGCTCAGAAGGAGGTAGAAAGATTAATTGCAGAGTGACAGGCAGGTTTCAGCACCATATCGAGGTCTGTTAATAGGATCATGGAATGAGAATCGGGCTTTGAGCTGGTTTAGCTGAAGACAGTAAGACTGTTCCAGTAAGACTCTAATCCCCACTGGATGGAAGCAGGTGACTGCACCGCATAAAACATGCCCATGATTCACGGCACACTTTCCGGCAGAGATCCTGAGGGATCAACGGAGCTGCGATTGCACATGATTTGATATAAAGGGCGCTGTGTTCCAGGTGACTTCACACATAATTGAATGAGGCAGACACATTTAATACACCTGATCGTGTTTATTGCATGCATTATCGTCATTTAGCATT
This sequence comes from Pipistrellus hanaki, assembly GCF_964339955.1. Taxonomy (NCBI): domain Eukaryota; kingdom Metazoa; phylum Chordata; class Mammalia; order Chiroptera; family Vespertilionidae; genus Pipistrellus; species Pipistrellus hanaki. Next base: position 2,294,544 of record NC_140523.1, read on the forward strand.
GATCAACCTTAACCAATAGTGTAAAAGGTAAGGGGTCTGGCTCTGAATTCTGATAGAACAAACCAATGAAAAAATAGCTCTTAGTTTATCATCTTTAAAATGATGACAAAGGCCCGGCTGGTGTGGCTCAGTGGTTGAGCATCAACCTATGAACCAGGAGGTCAGGGTTCAATTCCTGGTTAGGGCACATGCCCTGGTTGTGGGCTCCATCCCCAGTGTGGGGCATGCAGTAGGCAGCCGATCAAGGATTCTCTTTCATCATTGACGTTTCTATCTCTCTCTCCCTCTCCCTTCTTCTCTGAAATCAATAAAGATATATTTATAAAAGAGAAAACGCCCTCTTTCCTTGAACTTCCCTTCTTCCCTGCCTCACTTTCTTCATTTCCTCACTTGTGTATTGAAGCATTGCCTTCCAGACTCCTCACTCAGGCTGTTTATGGGAAATTCCCAAATAAGATGCTATGTGAGGTGCAACCACTTGGTGTCATGCAAAAAAAAAAAAAAAAAAAAAAAAAAAAAAAAAGGAGAAAGAAGAATAAAAAGGAAGCAGAGGCAGTGCTGATGATTCACGCATCCCTTGAAATCCCCATCTGAGAGAGAACGAGAAACTAAAGATGGCTTAAGACGGGGCAATTTCTCTGGAGGAAAAAGAGCCATTTCCCTCTAAGGCTGCACCTGACACTCCACAGCTGAAGTTATTCCACAAGCATTATTTTGTTTGCTCATCTCAGAGGTCCTGTGGAGTAAGTAGAATTACCCCATTTAACAGATGAGGATATAGGATCCGAAAGGTTAGTGGTGTCCCCAAACCTGGTAACAGTGCCATCAGATCATTTGCTGTCTTCTCAAGTAGATGTGGAGGTATGAGAGAAGCATTATTAAGCAACTATAGCCGCATCTAGAGCTAGTCGGAATCTCTAGTACACTGCCCACTAATAAAGCTTACACATGTTCTATTGGCTGCTTGGTATAACTAAAAAATACTGGGAGATAGTGTTTCTATCCTGGTCAACAAGGTCCTTCCATTGTCTTGTGCCTCCAGTCCTCTCTCAAACTATGCAATCTGATCAGTGCTGAATCTCCTGTCCCTACCAAAAGAGTCAGCTGGTAAAAGAAAATAGGTTTGTTTGCAGCTTAGTCTCTGCCTGTGGGAAGCACGCCCGTAACATCGCTCCAATTCCTATAAAATGAAGGTCACAGACCCATCCTCCTCCTTAGAGGACTAGAAAGACTTACTGCACTTACTGTGCTCAGCACAGCACCGGGTCCCGGGCAGTAGCTGCTCTGTTCTGTGCTTAGTCATCACTCCTGTTAGCCCGCCTTAAACTGGTGGTGGTTGCAAGGACCTCACTAGACTCAAACTTCCAGCTTCTGCCCCAGCTCCAGCTCCCGCGCACACCATTTCTTGTCTAAGGCCACTTAATTATTTGTGCATGCTCTTTTTAATTTCCTTTTTAATTACAGTTTACATTCAGTATTATTTTGTATTAGTTTCAGGTGTACAGCATAGTGGTAGACAATCATATACTTTACAAAGCCTTCCCCCTGATATTTCCAGTACCCACATGGCACCGTACAGAGCGGTTACAATATTATTGACTATATTCCCCATGCTGTACTTTGCATCCCTGGGAATGATAACTACCAATTTGTACGCACACCTTTTCCAAAGGGTCTGACACCAGGTTTTAGAATGTGAGGCCTGCCCACTTCTTTCTCTTTCTAGAATTCATCTCATGGCTATTGCCTATTTATGAGAAATTAGTAAAAATGCAAACCACTCTTGCCTCGGAAGTATTGTAAGTGGAAAGTAATAAATAACACCAGTTTGGCCTCCCAGCCTCCTCACGCCCTCTGTAAAGCCAGATATCTGCTTATTCAGGTCCAACCCTTTCCTGAGACGCCATGAGAGGCCAGGCCCTGCCCGTGTCCCTGGGCCTGTTCGGTCTTAGAAGAGAGCCTCGTCCCTGCCATCCTGGGGCAGACAGCGCTTAATTGTTTCTAATGAACCCAGAACAGTCAGCCCCGCTCACCCCTGAGATGTGGCCCCCGGGGTTAATCTCCTGTTTCCTGGTTAATCTTTTTCCCCCTCCCAGGCTGAATTAAACTTCCATTTTCATTCCGTATTGAGTCTGTCTTTGCTGACAGGCCTTTTCCGGCAACCCGAAAAGTCCGCAGCATGTGGTAATGTGAGGGAAGCCATAATGAATCCGTAACTGCTCTGCTGGAATTATTTTCCCTGAGCCTTTAAGATGCTGGGGCTGAAATGTCACAAGGGGAGTCACTGAGCTGGGAGGCCAATGGCATAATGACTATAAACTCCGGCCTAACTGTGCTTCAAGCATGGTCTGTTCCTTTTTCTTCTTTTTTAAAATCCTCTCCTGAGGATATTTTTTTCCATTGATTTCCAGAGAGAGTGGAAGGGGTGAGGGGAGAGAAACATGGAAATGAGAGAGAAATCAATTGGTTGCCTTCGGCCCAGCCTCTTTAGGGCTTGGAGAATCTGCAACCCAGGTGTGTGCCCTTGACCAGACTTGAACCCCGGGCCCTTCGGTCCACAGGTTGATATTCTAACCATTGAGCAAAACCAGCCAGGGCAGCCAGTTTCTTTTCCTAAAAAAATTAAATTTATTGGAGTATCAACACTCTAATCACTGAGCCAAACCAGTCAGGGCCATACATACATTTTTAAGAGAAGGGTAAACATGCTTATTGTAACAACCAGCGTCTGTGCTTTTGGTTTCCAAGTAATAAGGTCGATAGGTCATGAGAGAAAGGAGGATGGTAGCAGCATTTAAAGAGAGAAGCATGGGATCTGGACTAAATAAGAGTATAACCAAGTGCTATGACCCCATTATTTCAGGATGCAATATTTCAATGAGGTGCATCTTGGATGGGAACATATTCCTCGGAGGAAAGATCAGATACGGAGTCGGTGACAGTCTCTCTGCCCAGCCAACCTTATCTGGGGCTTTAGACCTGACTCTTTGCTGACAGACCTTGAGGAAATTGCCTGGGGACAGAATGAAAGCCTAGGGCAGCTGGGGGAAGGCTGTGGGGTGATCAAATTATTGCAGTAACTTCTCTTGATGGATGTCTCACAGCGAATTTAGGGAACTACTGAAAAGTGGATTTATGAATCTACTTTGGAAATAGAAGCCTGGGACTCAGAAGGAGAAAGTATAATAGAAGGTGCACATTTCTTGGAGAAACTACTGCTTATAATGGAAACTATATTATTTATTGCTGTATGACAAATGTCCTCAAATCAAAGAGATTTAAATAGCAATAGACATTCATTTTTTAAAAATATGTTTTTACTGATCTTTAGAGAGGAAGGGAGAGGAATAGTGTCAAAAGAAACATTATCAATCAGCTGCCTCCTGCATGCCCCCTATCAGGATCAAGCCGGAAACCCCAGCAGGTACCCTGACTGGGAATCAAACCAGTGACCTCTTGGTTCATAGGTGCCAGAAACCAATTCTAGCCTGTCATAATTGCAAGAGTTTCATAGAAAGGTTGATGGAACTTGGGGACTCAACAAGGGTTGGCAAAACACCTGAACAGCCAAAGGCAATTCCCCATTCTGACAATGGATTCTGTAGACTAACCCTGGTCTTTGATGTGTATATCTCCACTTTTCCTTAGGAGAAAGCCTATCTAATAAAATAGTAATATGCAAATTAACCATCACTCCACTACACCCATAAGCTATGCCCACCAGCCAATCAGGAGTCACTATGCAAATTAACCCAACCAAGATGGCTGCAGCCATGGAATGAGCAAGAGGCTTGGGTTTCCCTGGCGATGGAGGAAGCCAAGCTTTCTGCTCGCTCTGGCCTGCCTTGGCCTCCACTCAAGTCTACAAACTTTCAATTATAGAAGATAAATAAACCCCAACAAAAATGGCTGTGGCCTTGGAGCAAGTAGGAGGTTTGGCTCCATTCAGGGCTACAAAGTTTCAATTATAGAAGATAAATAAATCCCAGATACCAGGGCCTCTGCTTGGGTTGCTGGGGGTGGTGATGGTGGTGGCTGGCCTGCAAACCACCACAGGCCCCTTGCCCGGGCCACCCCACACTGCAAGGGAACCCCCAGCCTGATCTGCGTGTCGGCTTATCCTCTTTCAACAAGTGGGAGGAAAGGCTGGAGGGCCTCAGTATTTGCTATGCGAATGGTGCCTTATTTCGAGTGTTTTCAGCACCCCGCATAAGGACAGCTCCCGCACAGAGTTACTGCATTTTAGCCTGCAGACAAGACACTCGAGGGTGCTGCTGCCCCCATGAGGGAGATGCAGTCATCTAGAGGAGATAGAACATCTGGGCTCTGGTTGCTACTTAAATAGAATGCAATCTTGTGTTTCATCCTCGCTCTGACCTCTGCCTTCAGAAATGAATTCTGGTGCCAAGTTTTGAGCTCCAGGGGGCTCCTTGCTGCTTTCCCATTGCGAGCTTAGGGTTCAGCGTTCCTGGGTCTGCTATGTCAAGTGTCACTTATACCTTCTGCTTTTCAGTTGGTAGGTGTTGTACATATTATCTTTTCTCTCCTTCTTGTCCTTATGGCTTAAAAAAAAAAGTCATTGTTACTTGAATGTGATGTCATGAAAAAGTGGAGGCGTGTGCATTTACTCAGTCGTCTATGTGTTTCTCTTAGAGTAAAATCTCCATCACTTGATGTTTCCATTAGTTAGAATTGTATATATGCACTGTGCTTTTGAAAAAGTATTTTTAAGTATTTTTTTATTTTTTTTATTTTTTATTTTTTATTTTTTTATTTTTATTTTTTTATTATTATTTTTTCTTTTTTTCTCTTTTTTTATTTTTATTTTTTTAAAAATATATTTTATTGATTTTTTTTTGCCCCCCTCCCTCCCTTTAAGTATATTTTTATTGGTTTGAGAGAGGGAGAGGGAGAGAGAGATAGAAACATCAATGACGAGAGGGGATCATTGATTGGCTGCCTCCTACACCCCCCATTTGGGATCGAGCCTGCAACGCGGGCATGTACCCTGATTGGAAATCAAACTGTGACCTCCTGGTTCATAGGTCAGCACTCAACCGCTGAGCCACCCCAGCTGGGTTGCATTGTGCTTTGATGGGGCAGGGCGGGGGTGGTGGTGAATCAGTCTTGGAGCACTGGGGAAGATTCATTTGTGTTCAGTTTATAGACCTTAGGCCAAAAGGATAAATATTATAAAGCACATTTTAAGAAGAGTTTCTACAAAGGGGTATGTTTTTATTAATTCTAACATATTTAGGCACGGAAGGTAGCCCAGGCATCTTTGGCTAAGTCCGGGTTCACTGTGTTTTTCGCGGTCGCTTACTTTTATTTTAAGTGATGTCCTCTGTCTACAGCCTTTCCTCGGGAATGTGAGATGCAGAAAAGTTGAAATAAAAGGAACAGCTCTCCCATAACCTGCCTCCTCTCCCTCCCACTCAAGGACGACCATTGCTAACTTATCCTATATTCTTTTCATATACCTTTTCCCAAGGTACTTTTTTCTTCAAAGATATTTTTGGCCATTATATTGTCTTAGGTGATGAGTAAGTTGTCAGAGAGGACCACCCACTCTCCTCTCTTCTCATGCTCCATTTTCCCCAGCTTGAAGGTGATTGACTTGGGAACCCCTTATTTTAACTTCGCAGTGTCCACATTATGTCTTCTGTCTGGTTAACCTGTGCTGCTCTCTCCCTCACATCCTCCCCTTCATTCCCACTTTACCTGCTTCACACACACACACACACACACACACACACACACACACACACACACACGATGGGCCAAAGAAGGTCATGCAGAAAAATAATACTATAGTTATGCAGGAGGGGCAGCTACATGTTTAAACATGACAAAGGCAGCTCCATTTATGAAAGGGATTTTATATTAGACTTGGCAAGAAGCTGAAAGGCTTTTCTCCCTCTGTGCAACTGAAGTGAGTGTAGAGAGAGGGAGAGAGAGAGAGACAGACAGAGGACAGGGAGAGAAGGAGATAGGGAGAGATTAAAGAACAGATGCATTGTGGGGAGAGCATCCTGACAGAACGAGGAGCAGGCAGCTGCCGAGCCCAGATAGGAGCACAGAATGCTTGATGGTGCCAACGCTGTCAGGCACTGCTCCTGGGGTCCAAAGAGGCCACAGGAGGATTCAGCGTTCCTCTGACAACCATTCAGAAAGTAGATGGCGAAGGAGGAGGAGGAAGGGACGGTGCGGGGCGCCCTCACAATGCTTGCTCCTTCTCCATGGATGCCTGGGGCATAGGCGAGGGGAGATGTGGACAGGCAGTAACCATGGCGCCTCCAAGCCACATAACTGCTCTTCTCATAGTGACTTTTCTTAGCTTAAGTGCTTGGGAAGGTCGCCCCTTCATTTATACAGTCCCCCCCCCCACGTGACCTAGATTCATATTTCTGTTTTCTCAAGTGATGATGTGGTTGTTGTCTATGTCAGAGGTCAGCAGACATTTTTCTGTAGAGGCCACGTAGTGAAGACAGTAGGGCTTGGTGGCCATATGGTTTCTGTCACAGCTCTTAACTCTGCCATTGCAGTGTGAAAGCAGCCTAGACACGGCCGGGCTCCTGTTAAATTTTATCACAGTCACTGTGAAGAATAAACTCTGACTATTATTACTATTATTATCACTTGTTGGATGAACCTGTATCAAAAACTTTAGAGAAGTTATTTAACTACATTTTGCAACCTGCATGTGAATGTCTCCCAGACATACCCCTACTGGGGCCAGGGAACCTGCAACTGAGGTATGTGCCCTTGATCAGGAATCAAACCCGTTGACCCTCTAACCACTGGGTAAACCGGCCAGGGCAGGGCTGGGCTTTTTGTACCCTCATGCCAGCCTTGGCCTGGACTGCTCTTGGGGGTGAATAACCTCTCAGGCTTTTCTGGATGACGTCACTTATGAGTCCTCTATACTGACGTCACTTGTGAGTCCTTGGCAGCCACCATGGAGGCACGGGGTTAGGGGTCACTTCCTCCATGTGTGTCCTTCTATTTTCATCTCTGTTTTCTTGGTTTCTTGTTTCCTGGCATTCAGAAAAGTGGCAATAAAGCTTCCTTATGTGAATGAGTCTCCTCCTAATGAAACACGTACTCGCTTGTTAATTAAGACAGTATCCATTGCCTTCGTTTATGTTCATCCAATTAATGAAGTAAATCATCTTCTAACTAGCTAGTTTTACATGACAAAATGAGGTAATCCACATAAAGGTACCTAGTGGGGCACCTGATCTATAATAGTCAATGAGAAATGTGAGTTTATTTCCCCTCAGGATTCGTAGGCTATGTACCGTGTTTTATTAGGAAGGGTATCAACTTTCTGTTTATGGCTTGTAACAAATTCAAATGAATCAGGAGAGATTTTTGTCTTTACTTTCCGTGCAGGCTCTCCTGGAGGCTACGATCCTCATCCTCAGCAGTGAGGAGGTGTAACGAACCTATACAACCTCAAATATAATGGCAATAACAGGAAGGGAGGAAGTATTAAGAATATATGGCTGCTGTTAAAATGGTCAGCAAGTAAACATAGCTGCCATGCATTTTGTGGTTATTCAAGGCCGGACACTGTGCTAGGGGCTTTACATATCTTTATGTTTTTATTGATTTCAGAGAGAGGAAGGCGGAGGGAAAGAGGGATAAAAACATAAGTGATGAGAGCATCATTGATTGGCTGCCTCCTACACGCCCCTTGTTGGGGATCGAACCCACGACCCGCGCATGCACCCTGACAGAATCAAACTGTGACTGCCTGGTTCATAGGTTGACACTCAACCACAGAGCCACACTGGCAGGACATACATATCTTATTACTGATCCTCAAAATGAACCTATAAATTGGATATTATGCTAGATACACAGTAGGTTGGCAAGGTATGTAATTTGGATACCTGAAATGCTAGGCAACAGTATTTTTTATATTAAAAATATTTAAAAATCATGCTAGAAAGCCGAATTTTGTGAACTTGTTTATATTTATTTGTTTATTATTATTATTTTTTAAAATTTCAATTATACATTGGGCCATTATTAACTTTCTATGTGCATCGGATTTTATAAAGTGTTCACATCTACTTACTTCCTAGATATTAGCCTGATTTTAGAAATGAGGAAATCAAAACCGAGAAAGGTTAGATAGCTACTGAATCATTGGGAGTCGCCAGGGGGACAAAGAGTTAGAGGAGGTGGTGCTCGGATGAGAAGTTGCATCAGCCCCTTAACTGGAGCCCACAAGCCTGGCCCAGCTGCTGAGCTGCTGGGTCACTAGAGCGGTCAGTTTCGAATCCACTTCAGAGACGCCACTGTCACTTGGTCTGGAATTGGCTCGAACTGCCAGATTCTGGAACGATCCACATGAAAACATCTACGGTAGTAATTGCTGGCAGCTGCCACTCTGTTGAAGTTAGAAGCCTCTCTCGGCTTCCTTGCCTTCTCTTTTCTTTCCAGTGCCTCCTGTTAGTAGGATCGACCAGGCAGCCAGGGGGCCAGGGAGCCTGGGAAATGGAGGCTGCAGATTCCCAGTCCTTCAGAACAGACTAGAGAAGGGTGGACATGAGTGGGAGGAATGACAGGACACCCATTAGCCAGAAAGTGGTACAGGTGGGCCACCCCATGCTGCCTCTCTGACATGCACATGTTTAATGCAAAGCTCTATTACTGAGTTAATCTTATTCACTAGAAAAGTCATGTTTGAGTTAATTTAACTCGACTTGAAAATTATTATTTCTTAGGCTCCAAAACTGATTCCTACTCTTTATTAAACTTTGAATATGATCTTTCAAAAGAGAGAATACATTTTCCATATTGGTGAGTTTATGAATATTGGCATTGGGGCCTGTGGATTGAAATCTTAGCATTCGAGAACCCTGCTGGGAGCTGATGTTGCTCCTCATTATACTCATTATGACATTTGCTCATGCCCCAGAGAGAGCATTTGAAGCTGAAAGGGCAATTTATATTCTTGTTTGCAACATCTCAGTGATTGGGTGGCAATTCTTAAACTGTATCTAGAGTAGCATTAGATTTTCCCATTACAGGGACCCTTTCAATAATGATCACTTATCATATGCCCCTGAATCGGGTCCTGGGGATAGCAGAATAGGTAAGATAACATTCCCTAATAGTTGACCCAGTTTAAGATAGCAGCTCCCCTGGGGGCCACTGCAAACTTTTCTTGAGACTTCTGAGATGACAGTGATGTCCATTCCTCTGAATATCCACTAGCACACTTTCTGTTCCTCTCCGAGGACACTGGGCTTTCCGTCATGTATTAGGTACCACATGTCCATGATACTCAGTTATAAGCTACTTCAGAGAAGATCCATGTTGTAGGACTGTAGCAGTATCAGGCCTGCATGAGACAAACACAGCTGCAAACCCTGGTCACACCAGCCAAAATCTGGGTGACAACGAGCAAAGGACTTGAATTCTTTGAATCTCATTTTCCTCATTGTAAAAAGAAGTTAATAATGTCTCCTTCAGAGACTTTTCTTTTTTTGGGTGGGGGACGACGATTACATTCAATAAAATCAAAGTAGCCTTCAAAATTATAAGTCCCTTCTCCCAGATTTATCTTTGAGACTTCCCAGAACCAAGGACAGTCCCTCATATGAAGTATATACTCAATTAAGTTCTGTTTGTTTGCTGAATTGAATTAGGGCAGTGAGATTACTGGTCCAGAAAATGCTAATGAGATTTATGTGGCAAAAAATGGTTCTGATGCCAAGAAGATTGGGAATCATCAAGCTCTGTCTGAATATATCTTAAAAAATGGAATTTAAAAAAACCTCTTGATATTCTAATGTGCATTATTTGGCTATATATCTCTTCCTAGAAAATCTCACAGGGCTAATGTTCATTGCAGCAGAGACTTGGAAATTAAAAAAAAAAATAGCCTACTAATGAGATTTCCATGAATGGACGAAGAGGGTTATGCTAAGTGAAATAAATCAGAGAAAGAAAAATATTAAATAATTTCACTCATTTATGGAAGTATAAGAACAAAACAAATGGACAAATAAAATTGAAACAGACTCATAGATGCAGAGAACAGACTGATGGTTGCCAGAGGGGATGGAAGGGCTGGAGGTCTGGGTGAAAGAGGGGAAGTGATTCAGAAGTACAAATTGTTAGTCATGGGGATATAAATTACAGCGTAGGGAATATAGTCAATAATCTATACTAATAAAAGGGTAATATACTAATTAGACTGAATATCTTCTGGACATCCTCTGGACAAAGTCATGGTGGCGGGGTTGAAGCAGAGGTGGTTAGAAGCAATCAAGCAGGTGGGGAGAGCAGATAGGGGGATCAGGTCATCAGGGAAGAGCAGTTAGAAGGATCAGGTCAGCAGGCAGATGAGCGGTTAGGAGCCAGCAGTCCCAAGGGGTCCAGGATTGGAGAGGGTGCAGGCCAGGCTGAGGGACCCCCCCTCCCATGCACAAATTTCATGCACTGGACCTCCAAAATTGTAATAACTCTGTATGGTGCTAGTGGGTACTGGAAATATTGAGGGGGAATACTTTGTAAAGGAATGTCTAACCACTATGCTGTACACCTGAAACTAAGATGAAATAATATTAAATGTAAACTGTAATTGAAAAATTAAAATGTAAAAATTAATAAAAGCAGGCTTGTAGCTGTAGAGACTGGGAGGACAGCCTGCCTGCCCTCAGGGTGTCTTTCCTGCCTCAAGCTGGCGGGAAGGCTCTGCAGAGACCCCGGAGGTTGGCATATCCTAGGCAGAGTCCCTGTGGCCCCCAGTCTGATCCCGGAGGTGCATCAAGGTGACTTGGCAGCCACAGAACTCACATGAACCAAGTCTAGTGACTGATGAATAAACATTCATCTGAATGTATTCATTTGTCATTACCATTCTTCAGGTAGAATATACCGTATGAATTGGCCCAATTACATAAATTCTGCCCTTAGAGGTTGATCTGAAGAGAAAATGAAATTTGAATTGGAAGGTTTGTTGGTAAGCCTGCCTCAGAAGTAGGGAATTACTGAACTGAGTTTAAAAGGTGTCCCCTCAGCTAAGCCTCCCATTCCTTCTCCATCCCTCTCTCCTGGTTATTTATCCATTTGATAGATCTTGAAAACCAGCCATGTGAGGCAGTATAGCAGAGAGCTCTGGAGTGAGACTCGCGATTTTTCAGTCACAGGTCTTCTGCTTGGGGAGTTAAATACACCCCCCCATGTGACGGGTGTGTGTGTGTGTTATTTCACTCAGTGCCTCAGTGTCCTTCTGTGAGATAGCACCCACTCAACCAAGTTAAAGACATTACAATATGCAGATGACTTCCCTGGGCGTCTGGCACAGTGGGTTGCGTACCCCTTTAATGTGCAATTAGGAAAATCAAACAGATAGGTTTTCTGTTTTGTTTTTTCACATTGGGAAATTGACTTCCAAAGTGATTAATCCCTGAGCACTAGGTCACAGCCAGTCAATAAGTAGCAGAGTTTGCTCAGATCCAAGATGTAAAATCTGTTTATTTTTGAAAGTCATGGATTTTGGTACCTCGGGCAGAGAAATAAATCGTAGTAGTTATGTGGACACTCATTTTCCTTTTAAATAGTTCCAAGCGTTTAGAAATCAAGGTTGGACTCTAGTTACTTTGTTTATCATCAGCTTTTGATTGATTTTGTCATTTTCCATAATTAGCTCCTGTAATTTGAACTTGCAACAAATGATACCCTAGCAAATGAGATCAATTTTCCTCTGAAATATTTTTTTTTAAAGAAATTACAGTCATCCCAGACTCATGTTATTAGGAAGGAAACTGTGTTGGGCAATTTCCATTGCTTCTGGTTCTGATCAAATTGAATTTCAGGCAGGCATCTTCAAGCTATGCCCTAATTAAGGGGACAGATACTGTCAGCTGGACTGTTTCGGCCATTGCCCATCTGGTATAATCATGTTTATGAGCAGGATCTGCCTTTGCTTGGCTTGGGCAATAGCTCAAATCAGCAGAACAGGGCAATCGCATCTAAGTTAGAACCAGGGCCCACTTTTCACCTGTCACTCTAGCTGGGAGGTTATGATGATAAACCTGTTGAGTTAAGTGTATGGATCCCTGCCATGCTGGAGCCTCATTAGGTTCATGGCATCCCTGCATCCATTTCCCCATCCATCCCTGCATCCATCCTCCCACCCATCCCTACATCCATCCTCCCACCCATCCCTACATCCATCCTCCCACCCATCCCTGCATCCATCCCCTCACCCGTCCCTGCATCCATCATCCCACCCATCCCTGCATCCATCATCCCACCCATCCCTGCATCCATCCCCTCACCCATCCCTGCATCCATCCACACAGCCATTCATCTATATTTATCCTTGCTTCTATCCATTCCTGTAAACAATGCTTGAGCCCCTCATATGTGCTGGATGTACTATTGACCCAGGGTATGAAAACCAGAATATTCCTATTCTCAAGAAGCATTTGGCGCAATGGAAAAAGTATAAAAAACGTATGGATCTAAAACATAAAGACTGTTTAAGGAAGAGTATGAAACATTCTCACATCAATACTGTATCCATGCAGTAATGTATTCTGTCTGAGAGTAGTGATTGTGCCAAAGGGGGAATGGAAGCTGACTTTCGCTTCGGTGTTTTTCTCAGAGGAACACGCCTTTGACAAGTGATTTGTATTTCTATGATGGATGTTGCTATGTTGATCTCTTGACAAAACAAAGAGCAGACAGCACTGGGGGAAAGATTTCCAGTTACACAGGTGTGAGTAAACCTATATTGCTGCTTTCTATCACGCGAACAATTTAGGGATCCGAAACAATATCGTTAGGAATTGTACTCCTTTCCCCATAGCCCACTCAGGTCCCAGCCAGTGTGGCAGCTCTTGTCTTGTAAATAGACCAGTGTTTCCCAAAATTTTGACATATGTGTACCCCTTCTATAATTTTTGTAACGCTGAGTACCCCTCGTACTCATGAGAACGTAGGATTAGGCGCAGCTAAGCACGGTGCAGTGCATACCCCCACCAAACTCTTCCCGTACCCCTGGGGGTACGCGTACCACACTTAGGGAAACACTGAATAGACAATGCAAGAAAGTTGCTAGAATGTTCCTTGGTTCAGCAATGCCCATCACGTGCTTTTCCACCAAGGGTTTAGTCCAAGTTGTGTTAACAGAGACTGAGAGACTAGACTGCTTTGAGGCACCTGTGGGAAGAAGGGTAGGCAGAGGAAGGTCTACAGGTGAAGTCAGGACATTGGCCTCCAAGTGCCCTTGACTTTGAGTGGTAAATACACAAGGCAATACACAAAACTGTGCATTTGAAATCTATATAATCTTATTAACGAATGTAACTCCAATATATTTCATTAAAAAACTAAAAACCAAACAAGTAAACAAACAAACAAAAAACCAGAGCCCTGGATGGTTTGCTCAGTGGTTAGAGGGTCAGGCTGTGGACTGAAGGGTTGTGGGTTCGATTGCTGATCAAGGGCAGGCACCTCAGTTGCGGGTTCTCTCCCAGCCCCCAGTCAAGGCATGTGTGGGAGACAACCAGTCAATGTGTCTGACATCAATGTTTCTCTCTCCCTCTAAAAACAAACAAACAAACAAACAAATAAATAAAAATAAAATAAAACAATGGAAAAACACATCAGGAAGAAACCCTTCCCATTGTCTTGTAGGGAGAAATGCATTTCCTGTCTGTTACCCTCACTAATACAGAATAAGTAGGATTCGTAGACTTTGTTTCCAACCTTTATGTTCCTTTTGGAGATTTTCTGGAGATGGCAGGAAGCATCGCCGCCTCCTGCAGGCCCCAGGAGGGTTTCACCCCAGGACCCACTGATGCCGCGTGTAAAATGACTGCAGCGCAGATTATACTCTGTGGGACATCAGAATGCTGCAAGTCCTCATTCAATGTTCCACACAAACAACATCAAAGGGGAGCATGCCCTGCCATGCGGTTGGTATAAATCTCAGTGTTCAGTTTGGGGCAAAGGGCAGGGAAAATTGGGACACCTGCAATTATGTCAACATTAAACTTCTTTTTATTAAGAAAAAGGGCACCTAAGCTCCACACATGCTCTTTGAGAAGCAACAGATATGCATGTAGCTCAATGGCCAGGCATTGGAGTTGCCAAAGGAGCATATTTCTTTGGTTCCATTGAAATTATAACCTAGATTCTTTTATTTTCTTCTCTCTTTTCTTTTTTTTCTTTTTCTTCCCTCCCTCCTTCCATCCTTCCTTAAAACCTCACCGGAGGGTATTTTTCCCATTGATTTGCAGACAGAGTGGGAGGGCGGGAGGTGGGGATATCCTATATAATAAAAGCCTAATATGCTAAGTGTCTGACAGTTCGTTCAACCAGTTGCTATGTCGTGCACTAACTACCAATGGGGATTATTAATTCTGTACGAATAAAATGCAATCTTATTTGAGGAAAAGTTGCTGAATTGTGGGTCTGCGTTTACGTGTGCTAGATAACTTGGGCGTTTTCCCATCACATTACTAGTTTTTTCATGTTGAGTTCTCATTGGTATTCCTCCGCCACGGAAACGAAAATCTTTGGAAATGCAGAAAACTTCAATTTAGACTCTGTTCTAAAAGAGGATTAGAGCAAAGGAGGGAGGGCAGACGGGTCACTGGGAAAGCACATGGAGACCCACCAGATGCCATTTCTAGTGCTTTTGCATCGAGAGCTAAGCTCCTTAGCATTCAGCACTTAAATTCCGAAGATCCTGGAAGGAAGATGATCTCTTCCTTGCCAAAACGAATCTTCATTCAACACTGACAACTAGTAGCAGCTTATACTCCAAAGGACACAGGGATGGAAACGCATGCTCTGGACTTCACATTCCCCAACTGTTCAAGCTGCTCTTCCCTTCATTGAAAACGAGTGTGTGAGCCCTGCCTGGTTTGGCTCAGTGGATAGAGCGTCGGCCTGCAGACTCAAGGGTCCCAGGTTCTATACCAGTCAAGGGCATGTACCTTGGTTGTGGGCACATCCCCAGTAGGGGGTGTGCAGGAGGCAGCTGGTCGATGATTCTCTCTCATCGATGTTTCTAACTCTGTATCCCTCTCCCTCCCCTTCCTTCTCTGTTAAAAATCAATTACTATATATAGCCGAAACCGGTTTGGCTCAGTGGTAGAGCGTCGGTCTGCGGACTGAAAGGTCCCGGGTTCGATTCCGGTCAGGGGCATGTACCTTGGTTGCGGGCATATCCCCGATAGGGGGTGTGCAGGAGGCAGCTGGTCGATGTTTCTCTCTCATCGACGTTTCTAGATCTCTGTCTCTCTCCTTTCCTCTCTGTAAAAAATCAATAAAATGTATTTTTAAAAATCAATTATATATATATATATATATATATATATATATATATATATGTGTGTGTGTGTGTGTGTGTGTATGTATATATATATCTTCCTCTCTCCTCCTCTCTGAAATAGATAAAAATGTATTTTAAAAAATAATATAACATTATCCCAGAAAAATAACTCCCCCCTCTCTGGAAATGACCATCTTAAGCTACAAAAATACATATTTGTAAGGTGTCTGGCACAGTGGATTATTCCTTCTCAGTGAGGGGACAACCATCCTTCGATACCTGTGCGTGGCAAGACACAGGCCAGAGAAGCAGACTGCTTTGTGAGACTGAGCACTAAGGCTACGCCACAGAAAGAACTATACATGTCGCAGCACTATGCACAGAACCGAAGTATAGCACCACTTCTGACTCCGCCGCCTCCTTGTTCATTTGTGCAGTGCCAGGCTTAAAACATTTGCCCCCCAGGCCATAAATAGCCACATTATGGATTTTGATATTCTTATTTGTGAAGTAATGAGTCTATTTCTTTTGCAATATTGAAATCATTTTAGGGACAGAATAAAACCAGATGCATTTCCATAAACAAAATAGCACCCCTTTTATGGTTTTTAAATGTAATGCACGTTCATGGAAGAAAATACAGAAAGTATATGGAATAAAAATAGCCACCCAGATTTCTATCTCTAAGAGACACTAATTGTGGTTAGCATTTCAGCGTTTTGAATGACATTCTTTTATACCATGAATAACCATATGCATGTGTCTGTCTACATTTATAAAGCTATACATACACGTGTCCCTTTTTAAATTGAAATTGGGTCATATGCTTTCACAGCATATAGTACATTATGAGCAATGCACTTTATCATTCAAGAAGTGAAAATGTGATTTTTGTAAAATGGCTGCATTATAATCCATCTATGCATTTACCACAATCACAATAAATGTCAACATTTGCCCACTGAATACTTACAGTGTTGCCAACATCTCAGTGTTGTAATTGATCCTATGATCTACACCCTGGTAGAAATACCTTTGTATATTTCTTTGTTTATTTTCTTAAGAGAATTACTAAGCATGGAATTAATGGGTCAGTGCATCTCATTTGTAAGCCTCTTGATATAAATTGTCCAATTGCCCTCCAGAAAGATGGTAGCAGCTTACATTCCCATCATTGGTCTATGAAGCTGCCAATTTCTAGTATTTCCATAAATTCTAAATGTGTTCTTTAAAAATCAATTTTGCCATTTTGATAAGCCAGAGTGGGCTTTCTGTTTCATTATCATTTATTAGCAAGGCTTATTTTTTCCTTCTACGTGGTTATGCAATTTAATATTTTCTGTTGAGGATTATCTATTCATGTTTTTCACTAATTTTTCCATTGGCGTTTGTCTTTTTTCTTGTTAATTTGTAAGGGCACTTCATAATGTAAAGTAGGGGTGGGAAACCTTTTTTTTTTTTTTTTCTGCCAAGGGCCATTGGATATTTATAACAACATTCTTGGGCCATACAAATTATCAGCTTAAAAATTAGCCTGCTATATTGGGTCAAACATTTAATTAGCTCACGCCTAATGCCTTGGCTGGACCAGACCAAATGATTTCAAGGGACTTATGCGGCCCACTGGCAGATGTTCCCCACCCGGATGTAAATAAACTTGTAATGATCTCTGAACGCATAATAATCTGGCCACTCAGTGTGTATGTGCAAGAGGCAGCTGATTGATGAGTCTCTCTCATCGATGTTTCTAACTCTCTATCCCCGAGGGCTGACTGCTCCGAGCGCTCTCACGCATCTTGTCATGCCTGCTGTTGCACTGAGTTCCTTTCCAGCCAAGCTCCACTGTGCATGCTGGCCTCAGTTCTTCCCTGAGCTCGCTCTGCTGTGTCTCACCTTGGTTCATCTGTGCCTGGCTCTCTACTTGGAAAGCATCCACCCTCCTTGTCTACCTGGCAAACTCTGTGGCCCCTTCGATACTCAAATGCCGGTTCTTTTCTCAGCATTACAAAGGGTTCAGCAATCCCGAGAAAGGAGCCGTGCACAGATGATTAAAGAGTCCAAGGACGAAAGATAATTTTGAAAGGCATTGGGGGTCAGAGGATCTTCAGCTAAAGGAGCTGAAAGACTACCTCCTTGTCTAGAACCCTTGCTTTTATTAACACAATTTGTCCTAAGGCAAGGTGGAGAGAATACACTTCAAAGGGTAAGGTTTACAGAAGCATTGTCAGTTTGGCCAACAGGAGGCACTAACATGCAGATTTAAGTTGCTCTGAGCTGTCTGGCAGCAAATGATTATTCTATTCAGGTTTGGAGGAAGCGCCCTTCAGCCATCCCAGATCATTCAGCCCTGCTGACATGCTGGACTTGGCTTTGGGCACTCCAAAGGGGCTCCATCCTTGGGAAGCCTCCCTGGGGTCTGCAGGGCACCGCCAGCCCTGAGCACAGCTGGCTGCCCTCTCCTTGGGACTCCACTTCTGAACACAATGCCGTGCACTTGTTTACGTGTCTAGTCTTAAAGGGACCGGACGGTCATGTATGCTTGTATAACCTCAGTGCCTAGAAAACGGTCAATGAATGGTTGATGTTGAGTAAAAAGAAAATCTGCATTCTGAACCCACACGAAAGAAGCAATTATCCTAAATTGGAATGTAATTGTGGCAATTTTTCTGCCTCTCATTTCCTGAGTGTGGTTGTCCCTCCAAGTTTCATCCTAACGAGATGCAGGTTTACCACGAAAGTCATGGAGCTTAAGCGTCAGGGCCCCTCGTTGCACACACTCCTTTCCAGACCCGAGGGGGAGCCCTGACAAAGTCACAGGATATTTTATGTAATATGTGCATTGTCACAGGATATTGTATGTAATATGTGCAAATCACGCGTGTCTTCCCTTCCCTGTCCTCTCCTACTGGATGGTGGTAGAGTGAACACAGAGACTTTTGGGATTCAGCTAAGGGACAGTTGAGTTGGGAAGACAGTCATTTGAATGTAGTCATCTTTCTTTAGATGCTTTGCAGTCATTTCTGCACATAATTAAGTTATGCTTAGCCAGCCTGGTGAAGGGAAGGTGACTCCTATGCGCTCTGACTCCTCTGAACTCGTGACACAAAGTTATGATGATGAGATGTGTCCCAAAGCACCGGGCACTGTCATTGTGTGAACATTGGAGAAGGAGCCTGGCGGTTTTCCTCAATTACTCTGGCCCTTTGCCTCTCAATGGACAAGAAAGGGGAGGTGGTGTTCTCTTGATACCTGTATGTATATCTGGGCCCCAGGCTGCCTTTGACTTCTGGCTGGATGTTTTTAAAAAAATATATTTTTATTGATTTCAGAGAGGAGGAAGGAAGAGGGAGAGAAAGATAGAAACATCAATGATGAGAGAGAATCCTGGATCTGCTGCCTCCCTCAAGTCCCACACTGGGGATCGAGCCTGCAACCTGGGCATGTGCTCTTGACCAGAATCGAACCTGGGACCTTTCAGTTCACAGGCTGACGCTCTATCCACTGAGCCAAACCAGCCAGGGTCTGGATGGATGTTTTTGGAGGGAATAATATGGTCGACTTACCCCTTGCTCAGGGGGACTCTAATTCTGGTCTCCTTCTCTGATCCACCTGCTCCCTGCATGGGCAGCATCCTCAGACACTTTCTCCCTGCATTCTTCCCAAGCATTCTAGCTGCATTGGTGAGAGAGGCAGGGTGGAGTGTCTTACCGTGTCTTTCTACAACCAGACTGCATTACGTGTTAAAGATATTGTCTTCAATTATACCGTTTGATACCTGTTTATTGTGGATGATACACAATATGCAGCTGAGGGGCAAAAGACAGCGAAAATGATTCACGACCACACCTCAATGTAACTTCTCTTCATGTGCATTTTAAGCAAAATCAGATCATGCTGTGGCTTTTCCCTCCACTTCTCATTTCCATGGCAATGCATATTCTTCTGCAAAATAACTTTGCAAAGTTGCATGGCAAGCATTCCCTCCTTTGGAGGTACCCTACTTTTAAAAAAACAATATCTCATCATTAAATATTCGAGTTCTACAACTTTTATATTGGTCATAGCCCATGCGTAAATGGCTGGAGAAATCACAACAGAGGCTACAGGGTCTTACATTCTCTTTAGTCACCATTTGAATTGTTGTTGCTGTTAATCCTCACCTTTTCCAATGATTTTTTAGAGCAGGTGGAAGGGATGGGGAGAGACAGAGAGAGAGAAATATTGATGTGTGAGAGAGACACATCGATTGGCTGCCTCCCCCATGCACCCCAACCAGGGCCCGGGATTGAGCCTGCAACCGAGGTACATGCCCTCGACTGGAATCGAACCTTCAGTCCTCAGGCTTACCCTCTATCCACCGAACCAAACAGACTAGAGCACGCCATTTGAATTTTTGAAATCAAAAGATTCTGTTCTAACCCCCTCCCATCCCCAATTAGCGAAACTTATGCTCTAGAAATGGACCGCGCTTCCAATGCAGGGATCCAGATTCCTAGACAACAGGGTGAGGAGCTGCTGTAAAAATACCATCCCACTTCTAAGCACAGAGGGAGCTCCATCTGGGGTTAGATGCCTGGAAGAGGAGCCAACATTGCAGTCTCCTTAAAATAAGCGCATTGCCATTGTTTTTGCGTGTCTCTGCAGCTCAGCCCCTGCCACACGCAACAAAGATGCCACGGTGCCTGCGCTGTGGCGATAAGATGCCACAGAGAAGTGCTGGCAGATGGCCGTGGCTTACAAAAGAGCCCCAGACTCTTTAATTAAGTCCTCCTGTCACCCCTATTAAAATTTGGGAGCGATTACCATGGAAGGTGTACTGTATCTCAGAAATCAGAGCAATTTCGTGAGGCTGGGGTATAGCTTTTTGTTGCTCTGTGGCTTTATAAATATATCAAAAAGCCTTCTGCATCCTCTTAGAAAACCCTCAAGTAAGCTTGCTTACTCTGCTGATACTGTTAGAGAAGTGGCAGTTAGTTGGCCAGTTATAGTAACAAAGAAGGCAAGGTGAACATACACACCCAGCCCTGTTGGTGTGGCTCAGTGGATAGAGCATCGGCCCGTGGACTGAAGGATTCTGGGTTCGATTCTGCCCAAGGGCACGGACCTCCGTCACAGGCTCGATTCACAGGTGGGAGGCAACCAATCGGGTGTGTCTATCTCACATCGACGTTTCTCTCTTTGTCTTTCTCTCTCCCTTTCACTCTTTCTAAAAATCAATGGAAAAATATCCTCAGGTGCCTCTTACATCCTTTACTTCTCTTTGCCTGGCCTGCCACTGCCCTCGTTAAATGAAGGATCCGAGTGAGAGCACTTGAGCCATTTGAGTAAGGGAGTCCACGTGGAAGCGCTTGGCGTTGAACTCAGATTTTCTGGCTCACCGTCCCGTGGACGGGACTAGGCACGGGGATGTGCTAAACCTTAGTGTACGGGCTGTGCAAGCTGCTCTCTCTTACAGTTGGCTCTCTTGAAACAGGAGAGGGCTGAGGCCTGGGACTCACTAAATCACCCATTCAGATCATCATCGGATACGTGCTGATCGCTGTGTGGGCCAGACAGATGCGGTGCGTGCCCCGTGGGTCAGCGCGCAACTCACAATTCAAAGGGATACGTGCGCCACAAAGCTGCTGGCACACGGCTCCCTCCTCTTTGAAATTCCAGAAGAACAGAGGGATTGGTCGGAAGCTGCTGAGGTTGAACAGCTGCGTTTCTGAGCTAGCAGGAAGGCTGGGTCTCCGGAGCTAGCCAGGACAGCCTCCTGGAGGCCCAGTTCCCTCCCAGTTCCCTTCCCCCCTCCCTGCAGTGTCCCCCTTCTCCCCAGAACATGGGCGGCCCATCTGGCTCTGTGAGATGCACTCTCACTTCAGAGTTTAGGAGGAAGTCGGGAAGCTGTGTCATTGTTGCACCTGCTCAGCCATCACCAGATAGCAGCATATCAGCGGCAGAGAGCAGTGCCAGTATTCTTATTGGCATGTTTCTAAGTTGTTAGAAAAAATATGCGTGGTTAAAAAAAACGTATATGTAAAGGTGAATATTCAGCTTAGATGTCCTGTATCGGGGAGTGAAAATCAGATAAGGGACCTCTAGGGATGCTGGGACTTTGGGCTAGTGCATTGGTTGGCAAACTCATTAGTCACCAGAGCCAAATATCAACAGAACAACGATTGACATTTCTTTGGAGAGCCAAATTTTTTAAACTTAAACTTCTTCTAACACTTCTTCAAAATAGACTCGCCCAGGCTGTGGTATTTTGTGGAAGAGCCACACTCAAGGGGCCAAAGAGCCGCATGTGGCTTGCGAGCCACGGTTTGCCGACCACTGGGTTATCTTGGAGACCGGGGTGATGAGGTTGAGAGGCAGGAACATCTAGGCACAGGCTGTGTTTTAAAATAAAGCCCCCTCTGGACCGCTTGGCCCTGGCTCCATGAGCATCCTTTGGGGGAAATTACTGTGTGTGCTCAGGTGTAACTAAAGAGACACCCAGCTGAAACCGGTTTGGCTTAGTGGATAGAGCGTCAGCCTGTGGACTGAAAGGTTCCGGGTTGAATTCTGATCAAGGGCATGTACCTGGGTTGTGGGCACATCCCCAGTTAGGAGGTGTGCAAGAAGAGACAGTTGATCGATGATTCTCTCTCATCGATGTTTCTAACCCTCTATCCCTCTCCTTTCCTCTCTTAAAAAAAAAATCAATAAAATATATTAAAAAAAAAAAAAAAAAGAGCCACCCAATGGTAACTGCAAGTCTACCATGACTTGGAGCTACTGTAGTCATACTTGACTTTGAAAGAGAAAGTGGTTTTCTCCTTTACATCTGCAGCCAGAGAACACAGCAACAGACCAGTCATGTGTGTGCAGGTAGGGGGTGGGGTGAGAGGGCTGGTCACTGAAGGCCTTTCCTTCAGTGGGCGGGAATCCCACTGCAGCTGGCTTCTGGTCCTCAGCATTGTGTGTGTGCCCGTGGCCAGGTCACAGTGTATCAGCCGCTGAGCCAAACCGGCTGGCCAGGGTGAAGGTCTGTTTTGCTCTCAGAATGCAAAGCAGTTGTTTTCAGCGTATAGAATATTCGTGTTTCCATGTTCACTCATTCCATTTTCCAGCGGATGGATACTTTATTTTTTATTTCCTCTTATTAATTAAGTAGGTCGTAAATCATTGTGAGTTCTTCAAAACTGGCACTTAATATTCTATGTATACTCCCTCTCCCACTCTCTCTTCCACTCTCTCTAAAAATCAGTGGATTGTGTTGAACTAGATCATCTGCTATTTCCGTATGTAAACATATCATCTTAAACCTCTGGAGCGTTGGGTAGCCTGTTCAGATTCTAAGTGTGTCTTACAATAAATTTCCAGACTAGATCTCTAAGTTTACCTTATACTATGGATCCTGAAATTTATATTTCCTTATTAGCTAAAATGCCCTTAAAAATAAAAACAGCATATTCTCATAACACCCTCCGTCGTCCATGTTTATTTTATGTTTCAAATGCGACTTATTCCTGCAGCTAAACGTGTACATTAGATGATGCAGAAGCTCATCTCAACCGCAGATCTCTCCGAAAAGAGCTGTTCCTGAGTGGCTCTGGTCTGTGGATTTTTACCTTCACCTCCCTTGACCTCCTTCCCTTCCTCGTTCTCCTCAGTTCAGCTGAGCAAAGTGAATGCGCCTCTAGTGGGAGCTTTAGTCATTGTTATGGCTGTTGCTAGGGACCTCTTCTTATGTTTTGGAAACTCCCCAGTTGGAGTCTTTCCGGGGGACCGTTTCTCCCCACTACAAATGTCCGAAGGCCAGACACACATTCCCAGCCCCTGGCAGGCCGTTAGGGCATTGCCAAGACCTAGGCTTTCTTTTTGTTGTTATTGTTGTTGTTTTGTTAATCCTCACCCAAGGGTATTTTTCCATTGATTTTTAGAGAGAGAGAGAGAAACATTGATGTGAGAGGGACATTGGTTGGCTCCTGCTCCCACTCCAACCAGGTGTGGGGATCGTACCTGCAGCCCAGTTACGTGTCCTTGACTAGGAATTGAACCAAAGACCCTTAGGTCCATGGGCAGACTCTCTAACCACTTAGCAACACTGGCCAGGTGCATTCACCCGTCCCCACACAGTTCCTCCCCCAGCCCGTATTTGCCCTTGTCCATTCAGCCACAAGATCTTTTTCAGACGATGCTTGGAACGTATGTTTGCAATATTGCCAATTAAGGAGCACAGAGAAGTTGGGTGAAAAGGAAGTAATTTGAAAAATTTTTCTTATCATTCTTGGGTAGATGCCGATTCAATGACTATGTTTTGCCATGTGTGTGTGTGTGTGTGTGTGTGTGTGTGTGTGTGTGTATTTTTTAAATTGATTTCAGAGAGAGGAAGGGAGAGGAAAAGAGATAGAAACATCATTGATGAGAGGATCATTGATTGGCTGCCTCCTGCATGCCCCCTACTGGGTATCGAGCTAGAAACCTTCCTGGTTCCTAGGTAGATGCTCACCCACTGAGCCACACCAGCCGGGCTATTTCCCCATGTTTGAGAGGAAAAGCTGTTCTACCAATCTTCTCTGGTTGAAAGCGTTTGCCTATCTCTCTCTAGCAATTCGGACCATATCACTCAAAGTCAGCGGGCAATACATATAACTTTGCAACAGTTCTCCTGCTTCCTCACCCAAATAAATAAACAGAATAGATGGCATTTCCACCAAAGGCAGCGGGACAAGACATCCCATTTCATGCTTCGGCAGTCTGACTAAGGAAACAAATAGAGATTTTTCTCCTAAACGCCCCGAGGTTATAAGGCAAGTTGATTAAGGCCTTCCTTTAAGCCCGCCAGAGACATCAACGGATGATGGAGTCTGCCTCCCTTAAAGAGAAAGAGGCGAGGTCTCATATTGACTCTTCTAATCAGTTTGACATAGAGCATGCTTCTCCCAGATGTGGCTCTCCAGCCCGTCTCGTGTGCCGGAGAGATGAAAGCCATACGGATTTCAGTTTCCTGTCAGCCAAGAATAAATTAAATCATGTTCTTTCCTCCTCTTTACCACTCCTCTGTGGATTCAATTTCCATGTAGACATGTCCGATATATATATATATATATATATATTTTTAAGGGAGGAGTTAATAAATAGCTTTTTCCCTCTTATCATGTTGATGTGATCTTGCCTTTCCTTTTTCCCCCTCCACCGCCAATGAAATGATATAGAGGACAAAAATAAAAATAAAACAATGAGGGGACACGCATGGCTTCTGATATTACTGGGACTTCTGAGAGAGGTCACAGAGGGGCTGTCATAAATCCTGGTAGCC
This sequence comes from Pipistrellus hanaki, assembly GCF_964339955.1. Classification (NCBI taxonomy): domain Eukaryota; kingdom Metazoa; phylum Chordata; class Mammalia; order Chiroptera; family Vespertilionidae; genus Pipistrellus; species Pipistrellus hanaki. Next base: position 2,319,143 of record NC_140523.1, read on the forward strand.
CGTGGATCAGAACTTTCCCCAGGAATTCCCTGAGTGCGGTGATGTTCTTGACAAAGAGACTTATTTCCAGATTTGAGTAGAATATTGTAGAGGTTAAGGTAAAGGTGGCGGTTGAAGGAGGTAAACTGTAATGTGTCAGTGGCTTAGCCCAGTGGGGAGCTTATGTTTCACTGTGCGAAACTCTTCTTGCGGTGGGGATGGAGGTGGTGGGTGGGGTGGGGTGGGGTTGGCTTCATACAATAAATTTATGAACTTATAATTTATTAATTAATAACTGTTATTACTTCTGCTATTCTACAATATGTTTTTTGTTGTTGTTAATCTTCATCTGAGGATATTTTACCTTTGATTTAGAGAGAGTGAAAGGGAAGGAGAAGAGGAGGGAGGGGGAAGGAGAGAAAGAGAAACATTGATGTGAGAGAAACACATTGATTGCTTGCCTTTCACTGGTGCCCTGACTGGGGATCAAGCCTGCAACTGAGGTATATGCCCTTGACCAGAATCGAACCCAGGACCTTTCAGTCGATAGACTGACGCTCTATCCACTTAGCCAAACTGGCTAGGGCTAAAATATGTTTTTGTATATACTTGAGACCGTATTTTAATCATAGCCAATACCACATAGAATCGCAGTATAATGGGGCAAAATGTATCTTTAGAAGGTAATCAATGTATATTCACTCAGAATGTTCTTGGTCATGAGTTTGAACAAATGTTTTTAAATAAAAAGCCTTCCGTTGAACTTTAAAGACAGATGCTTGCCTTTTCACAATCACTTTCTGTTCTGATTAATATTCATTAACAGGTGTGCCACAAAGCAATGAGCACTCCCTACAATTTAGCTTATTTGTGCAAAAACTTAGCTTTTTTTTTTTTTGCATTCTTTACCTCTATGATTAAGAAAAAACAAAATTCAGCACACTAGCTGGAAAGTGTCCATGAACATTTTCTACACATGCTGAAAAATTTCCTCTGTTAGCATCTCTACCTTGGGTACCAAATCAAAATGCACAGATGAATCAACTGTATCATAAAAAAAAAAAACCCCAGATCAACTGCCAAGCAATTAAGGCGAACATCTGGTTATTTTGATGGTCAGAATGGCCAAATCACTTAACTCTGATACCACCCAAGTGGAATCATGAATCTGATTCAATAACAGCAGCAAGGAAAGACTGGTTTAAGCTAACTCAGTTTACTTTCATTATTTTGCTTAAAAACACGGAGAAACAGACTTTTAAAAAATACTTTGATTTCAGAGAGGAAAGGAGAGGGAGAGAGAGATAGAAACATTCATAAGAGAGAATCATGAATCAACTGCCTCCTTACATGCCCCACAGTGGGGATCAAGCCCGCAATCCAGGCATGTGCCCTGACCGGGAATCGAACTGTGACCTTCTGGTTCATAGCTTGGTACTCAACCATTGAGCCACACCAGCTGGGCCAAACAGATTTTCTAAGTCTCATGGGGAAACCTGTAGTAATGATTTTGTCATTGAACCTCTATGATTCAATGACTATTGTTACCTCCCCTACTGGATTTCACTTTTCTATTTAGATGCCATACTCTGCTTTTGCTGCAATCGACGATACTTTTAATTTCAAACATGTGAAATTTTTCATCTGAAGGAGACATGTGTTATATATTTCTTTTCCTGCACCTCAGGGAATAAAGCCTCTTCTTGAGGCTTTATTGTGCACTGAAGCCTCAATTAGCAATAGCGAGGATGGTGATTAAAGAGCTAGACTCTCGGCTCCTTCACTTGGCCTCCTTTCATATCATTTCTTATGGAATAAATGTAGCTTGAAGCAAAGCTTTATTTTAACTTAGTGTTCAATACTATGCAGTCAAGAAATACTCCCCCTTTCTGCTCGAGTATGTTCCCTTTGTATACAGAGAAATTCATGATCAGCTTTCCATTACGTGCAAAGTGCTCAAGTCATTTAAGGAATTGTGTAGCTGGGATGTGGACAATGAAGATCAGGTTGCATTTGCAGTTTACCGTTCACTTTCTCTCTTTAAAGCGGAAATCACAGGCCAGTGATATGTGGAATGGGTCAGTGTTTAGAAACCTTCTGAACTACTTGACATTAAAAACCCAAGAGGCATCATAGCACCTAGACCTCAGGCTCCAAGTGGCAAAGGCTGAGTTGCATCTGCCCCCCTTTCCCTGGGCATGTGTCCTCCAGTTCTCCCTGTTCCCATCAGACCATTGTCCCTCACCTAGGGGCATCGCCTGCTCTGAAGTTTTAGGTTGTACAAATCTTCATGACTCCACACAGCAATGGAGCGGAGCGGGGGAGGGGGTAGAGATTACAGTGTGCACAATACGGGGACTTACCCAGATTTAGATAGAGGCCAGTGGACCTTATTTTAAGAAGAGGAAGAAATAGTCCTGGCTGGTTTGGCCCAGTGGATAGAGCGTTGGCCTGTGGACTGAAGGGTTCCAGGTTCGATTGCAGTCAAGGGCACGTGCCTGGGTTGTGGGCTTGATCCTCAGAGTGGGGCTTGCGGGAGGCAGCCGATCAATGATTCTCTCTTGAATCTGACTCGGAGGACCTGTGGCAACAGATGTGGAGCAATTACAGCAGGTGCAGGATTTGTGTGTCTGATAGGAGGGACAAAACGTCTTGATCTCATGTTTCAATTAGATCAAAGTAACCCATCCTTTGCTACTGCAACTCTTCTGTTTAGTAAACATAATGGTGAGGTATATATCTTTCTATCTTAGTCCCTTCACCTTTTTTTCACCCCGCCTCCCAACCCCCCTATGACAGCTGTCAGTCTGCTCTTTGTATCTGTGCTTTGGTCTCTATGGTGCTAGCCAGAGGGAGAGGGTAATGGGGAGGTTGCAGAGGGCGAAGGGCGGGGGGGATAAATGGAAATGGAAAGAGACTTGACTTTGGGCAGTGGGTACACGATGTAGCATGTAGATGATGTTTCGTTGGAACCTGGGTGGTTTTGTTAACCAATGGCCCCCACAAACTCAATAAAAAAATCCGCGTGAGCATGTTAGTAGCAAGAACATGAGGGTACTTTTGCCCACCAATGTCTGTTCAGCCCGCATTAGTGACCGAATCCATTGCTGGAACGGAAAGTTGATGTCTAATTCGGTTGTTGAGAATTTGGAAGCAGTTTACCTATGGAGGCAATGTCATATGGTGCTCAGGTTCCCAGGATAATCCACAGAAGACACTTCTGGCCACAGTAGGAGGAATACCATATGCTCCCAACGAAAACACCACAGAGGCAACACAAGTAATTAACTCACACCCGGCCCCCGAGGAAGAGGCTGCGTGCTCTGGCTTTGGCTCTGGCTGTGACGCTCTAGGGAAAGCAGCTGTTGGTAGAGTTTTAGTTTCCGTTTATTCTCTGCCAAAGGCCGCTTTACAAGATAACCATTGGGCAAGAGACCGTCGGAGGGATGTGTTCGGGAGGGCCGTTGGCTTCCTAGTGGTCTTGCTATTGCTGCTGTTGTCTCAGGTGGTGTCATCCTCAGTTCTCAAAGCATAGGTTTCTTTAAAAAAATCTATATCTATATCTATATCTATATCTATATCTATATCTATATCTATATCTATATCTATATCTATGTCATCTACAATATATCGCTTTCAGAGAGGAAGGGAGAGGGAGAGAGAGAGAAACATCCATGATGAGAGAGAATCATGGATCGGCTGCCTCCTACATGACCCCCACTGGGGATCAAGCCCGTAACCTGGGCGTGTGCCCTGACCGGGAATGGAACCATGATCTCTTGATTCACAGGTCAACCCTCGACCACTGAGCCATACAGGCAGGGCAGGTTTTTTAACAGAAGTTGTCCCCCCACCCCAGATAGGTGAGAATTTCAGTGAGGAGGTAAAGTAAAAGAGAACACTCCCACAATTCGAACCTCTCTCTATAACATCCTGTGGTATCTGAGCATGACTGTTGGGTAAAATTCTTTTATTTTTTATTTTTTTATATTTTATTGATTTTTAACAGAGAGAAAGGGAGAGAGATAGAGAGCTAGAAACATCGATGAGAGAGAAACATCGACCAGCTGTCTCTTGCACACCCCCTACCAGGGATGTGCCCGCAACCAATGCACATGCCCTTGACCGGAATTGAACCTGGGACCTTTCAGTCCGCAGACTGACGCTCTACCACTGAGCCAAACCAGCTTCGGCAAGGGTAAAATTCTTTTTCACACAACCAGTCTCTTAGAAACCTGCCTTCGCTCTGCCAGGCAAGCTCCTTCCCAGATCTTTGTCCGATGGGGAGCTGGCTTCCCTAGGTGTTTCTCTGCCTCCACTTCTGTCGACTTCTCCTTTGCATGTAGGTTTTCTCCTTACAGCATTGCCACGCGGAAAGGTCCCATAACCCCGATGCACACCCAGTTCAGTCTGCTAAAACCCAGTCACCCTCAGTCCGCTCCAAGTGTCCTGTGAGATAATCTAATGATTCAAGTTTTCAAAAACATTTTGCAAATCTGCCGTCTCCTCCTGGTTCTACAAGTTTTCATGAATGCACTTATGACTGAAATCACTGCTGTTAGCTAACTGTGATGCCTCTTCTTACTCCAATAAATACTTCTTATCTGAACAGTATGACACAATCATGTACAGTATCTGCTGAGGGCCACCCCACTCCCAGCCCCGACATTTGCCCTCATGCTGGGCAGGTGCACACTGCCCAGGTATTAGGGACATGGAGAGAGCCTCTGTGGGCACAGTGTTGACATCGTATTCTTATCGCTTCGGAGGGGGCTGAGCCAGGCTGTAACAGGACACCTCCTGCATTGTGGGCGATCTGATGAGGAGGGGACCAGACAGAGCAGGCAGCTTTCAATCCCAACTCCAGAAGTGCACACGGAGGATTTTTTTTTTCTTTCTTCCAGTCTGTTGCCTGCTGGTGTGCTGAGTCACGGCCCTGGCTTCCCTTGTGGGAAAAGGTTGTTTGTATCGAATTACCCCGTGCCCCCAGAGGCAGAGCGGCCTCATTTGTCCCAGCATTCTTGCGCCTGTAGAGTTATGGAAACTAAGATTGAAAAGACCTCTCGGTTCCTCTGGGCACTGATGTAAACTAGATTATTAGATGTGTTGTCTCTGCTGCTTCTCCATCTGGTTCTGATTAAAATAGTTGAGGAAATATCTGAGGCTTAATTCGGGATGTGCGGAGCACAAGAATGATGGTGGTGTCACATCAAATTAACCGATATTTATCGCATAGCGACACTCGGTCGGGCATGTTGGGGAAACCTCTGTTTATTGAAATTATTCTTAGCAATCCTTTTCTTTCTTTTTTTGTTGTTGTTAAGCCTCACCTGAGGATATTTTTTTCCATAATTTTCAGAGAGAGAGTGTAAGGTAGGGAGGGAGTGAGAGAGAGAGAGAGAGAGAGAGAGAGAGAGAGAGAGAGAGAATATTGATGTGGGAGAGACACATCAACTGGTTGCTTCTGGCACGTGCCTCAATTAGGGCTGGGATGGAACCTGCAATCCAGGTACATACCCTTGACTGGAAGTTGAACTCAAACCCTTAGGTTCATGGGCCAACCCCATAACCACTGAACAACACTGGCCGAAGCCAAAGACACGTTTTTAACGCCCTTCCATGGTACCTCCCCTTAGTAACAGCTTTCTAAAGATTTTGAACCCACCTCCCTCAATATAATTTTCAAACATAAATTTGAAAATGTCCTAATCATCCTTAATTAGAGGAGATGTGAACATATGGACATTTCTGAAGGAGCAACCTATGAAATATCTGGTCCGGCCCATCCGAGGCATCAGAGAGAACATCCTTCCTGGATGCCCCCGGTCACCCCTGACACAGTACTGGCCGAGGGAGTTCGATGTCGCCTTTCCAGACCCTCCCTGCAGCGTCTTTCAGATTGACTAACAGAATTACAGAGCTCATCATTCTGGCCATTTTCACTGGCAACAAACAGCACTCCGCCCGCTTACATAACTCCTTCTGTAATAGCACAGCCCTTACAGCAGAGCTCCGCAGAGGGACGGAGAAATAGAGGCTCTGCTTACACCCAGCAAACACAGTGTATTCCAGCCCTTAGCTGTGTCCTTCCCATTCAACATGCATGTTACAGCCAATCCAACATGCACGCATTTTTTCTCCAGCGCGCAGGGTGATAAACGCTGTCATTACGGAATTCATCAGGGGGTGATTTGTTGACACGCTGATCCGATTCAGCAGAGTCTCCCAAACAATCCCCTGACAGCCATAGACTTTCCTAATTTTTTTTTCTTAAATCCATCACCCAAAGAGTGTAGCAGATGCTGCCCATTTATTAAGCTCTTTCTTTCTGCCGAAGGTTAATCACACAGTAAGTCTGAAGGCTCCGCTTCCCTTACGCCTTTCCACCTGATGAGTTATTGGATTGGCCTCCAAGGTTTAAATCAACATATATCAACTGGAATTACAACCCCAATTCCATTTGAGCCTTCTCATCGCAGGGGCGTTCTGCTGAGAGGCCTGACAAACAGCCTCCGGGAGCAGAGAGGCAAAGAGGCAAAGAGCAGAAAGGTTGGCCAGGAGACTTCTAAACGTAAACCATCTTCACATTTAAATTCTTGTCTGGCCGGTGTGGCTCAGTGGTTGAGCACCGATCTATGAACCAGGAGGGAGGTCACGGTTTGATTCTGGGTCAGGGTACATGCCCGGGTTGCAGGCTTGATCCCTAGTAGAGAGCATGCAGGAGGCGGCCCATCCATGATTCTCTCTCACCATTGATGTTTCTCCCTCTCCCTTTTTCTTTGAAATAAATAAAAGTATTTTTAAAAATTTGAAATTTTGCATCTATAGAAGTTATAGTTATACCTATTAGGGAAACACATCTACTGAGGATTTGGAAAGACTGCTTGGGATTCTTGACCTGCCCCAAGGACACCCAGTGCTGGATCGGCTGGCTCCAAGGCCCCCTGCCACAGTTTATTTTTATTTTTAAAATATATTTTATTGAGTTTTTACAGAGAGGAAGATAGAGGGATAGAGAGTTAGAAACATCGATGAGAGAGAATCATCGATCAGCTGCTTCCTGCACACCCCCCACTGGGGACATGCCTGCAACCAAGGTTCATGCCCTTGACTGGAATCGAACCTGGGACCTTTCAGTCCGCAGACCGAAGCTCTATCCACTGAGCCACACCGGTTTCGGCCCCTGCCACAGTTTAAATGCCAAGACCCGGGCTGGTCTGAGGTGTCACAATTACAGGATTTTCTTTTTCTTTTTAAAAAGTATTTTTATTGATTTCAGAGAGGAAGGAAGAGGGAGAGAGAGCTAGAAACATCCACGATGAGAGAGAATCGTGGATCGGCTGCCTCCTGCAAGTACCCCACTGGGTAGAGAGCCCACAACCCGGGCCTGTGCCCTTGACCAGAATCGAACCTGGGACCTTCGGACAGCCCCACTGCTGCCACCACCCACTGGTACCCTAGCCATCTAACTACCACAGGTCCATTCCGTCCGGGTAGGCATGGGAAAGGAAGACATAGGGATGTGGCAGAGGGAGGGGGACTGGAGCAGGAGTAGAATAGGCTGAGAATACAGGTGAGACGGAGGGGCTGTAGGAGTACCGGCCTGGCACTGAGCTCAGCATCTTTATCCTTCATATGCGACATTTCTCTAATTGTCTTCCTAAGACAGTCCCCATTCCCCTCATTCATCTCGCTGAATATTCACATCTGAATGCTCTCCTAGAAGCACGGTTCTGCTCGGCTACCCAGAGCTCACTACCCTCCTCATCCCTGGTCATACAGCGCTGGCTCGGATAGGGCCTCTCACAGCCCTGGCAGCCGCGGAGGGAGGGCCCAGCTCACCATCCTGTTAGCTGATGGGAAGGTAATGGCCCAGCAGCTGCGGATCATTCTCACCCTTCTGCCCTGCTTTAAAAAACAAACAAACACAAAACAAAACCCACAAACAACCACAAAAATGCAGGCCCGGCACTCCGTTCTTCCCTTTTTAATAAGGACCTGCAAATGTCAGCCTCGGTGATTATGCCAGCAGGTGCCCGGACTTCAACGGGGGCACCTGTCACCAGAAAGATAATTGACTCCATTCAGCCAATTGTCTCCCTGTGGTAATCAAGCCATTTCATCCAAATGGATCTTTCAAACTGTTCTTTGGAGTGGGTGGGGAGGCAGAGCTGGTGGATCACAGTTACCGTGGAGGGGTGGGGGGCAGAGCGAGCCCAGGAGACGGAGTGGCAGCGGTGTCTGGCTCAGCGGAGGGCGTGGAGGTGGAGCAACCACAGAGGATGGAGGAGGGGGTGGGGGCAGCGTCCCTTCCTCTCCCTTCCTCTCCCTGGATTCAAGCATTTTGCGCGTTTGTTTAGTTTGCCTTCTGGCTGCAGGACCACCCCCCCCCCCCCCCCCCCCCCCCCCCGCCCAAGTCTGTGTATTGTTTTCAGCAATAGGTGCCCTGAAGGGACAGATGGAAGGGGAGACCTCGTGCCCCAAATGTTCCTTTCTGCCTCTGGGACCAAGGCTCAGTGTGAACCTCAAAGAGGAGAGAGGGGCGGTGGGCAGAGATGGCGTAAGGGTCCCTGCTCTTCTGCTCTTTTTGAAGGAGATAAATTCTCTTAGTCATGACCAAGTGATGACTAAGCAGGATTCCCCTCTTTGCCATCTTGTTGGATTTGATAGTTGTGTCATGATCATCCTTGGCACAGACTAGGATTTGAACCAGAGTAGCACCAGGCAGTGCAAGAGTTTACCAGCCTCTATTCCTTCCCTCTCTTCCCTCCCTGCTTGTAACAAAAGCAGTGCTGGGTTCTGTCTGGCTCAGGGAGGGTAGGACTGCTGACCTCCAGCTGTGTGTCCAGCTGCTGTGCTCTGAGGGGTCAGGAGCTGCCCCATGGCTGATTTTAGATTTTAAAGATAAATTGGGGTGAAAGTTGTTCAGTCTCTGAGACGAAGCTCTGTCCACACGAGAAATCTCATTTCAACATAACCGTGTTTGACTCCAGCTCAAGACTTCCAGTGAGAAGGTACTTCTAAGCTGGCCTTTGCTAAAAACTCAAGGGGCCAAAGAGCCGCATGTGGCTCTCGAGCCGCAGTTTGCCGACCTCTGCCTTAAGCCAAAGGACTCCATCAAATCCTGTGCTCCTTAGGACGAATTTCTTGCTCTTTTTAGATTACATAAATTATTTAGCCCTAGCCAGTTTGGCTCAGTGGATAGAGCTTCCACTCATTGTCAAAGGGGTACTGGTTCAATTCCGGTCAAGGGCACGTACCACGAGACTCAACTTTCTCAACTACAAAATGGGGCAATAGCACTGTGAGATGAAATGAGATGAAATATTAAGCCACGTAGCTCGGAGCCCCAGGTCAGGAGCAGTCTTGCCTGAACCCCCTCTCTATGCTGGTCTTGGCTGCCTGCTTCCCCGCCCCCACTCAGGAGCAGCTGCTGCCCTGGACACAGGCTCAGGGAGGGAGGGGCTCCAGCAGGTGCACTGAGACTTTTCTCACGGGGACACAGGGCAGTGCCCTGGGCATCTGTGAAATGTCAGGCCTCACGCCTGGAGCAGGCCTGTGCCCAAGGGGCTCAGAGGTAAATAGCAAGGAAAAATACCCCATAGAGGTTGAGTGAAAGATCATGGAAGAAAAAAAAAAAAGCAGCTTTTTAAAATGCTTTCTGAAAAAGAGTGGCACATTTTCATTTTGCTTCAGGCCATGCAAATTATGTTAGACTTTGGGCGCAGTGGCTCAGGGCTCAGAGCAGCTCCCTTTGTGTACTTAGAGGCCTCCCAGCAGTGGGCTCCCCGACAGGGAAGAGCAGATGTGGAGGTCAGAGTCTGCTCTCAGTGTTTGCCATTGACATGTTTATTATGTCTCAAATAACGGATACCCACTCCTCCTTCGAGGGGCCTGGGTACTGTGCCGTGTACAGGGGGGAAATCGGAAACCACTCCTTGAGCTAGAACTGAGTATGTAGACTTGGTTACGTCCTGTAAGCCTTGGGGGTCTGCCTTGCTGTGTAACCCCATTAACTCAGGTGTCAGGCGAGAGTTCCAGGGGTAGACTGTCTTGTGGTTTGTTTTATGTCAATGATCCATCACTAAAACACGATATTGTGCTGTGGGTTCGATCACAACCTTCTTTTAACACATCTGTGTGACAGGGAGGAATAATCTTGATGCTGTCTGTTTCACATGTATACACACACACACACACACACACACACACACACACTACAGTGTGCAGAGTGTACTGTTGTTTTATTTACACTTTAAGCGGTGGGTAGGTACCAGCTCAAGTATTTTAATCAGGCATACACACCCCAGGGGGAGTTGGCATTTTAATGAATTTAATCAGAAGCCTACATTCTAAGGGGAAGCTATTAGATAAAAGCTTCTGTAGAGCCTAAGACCATCGGAAAACATAGATAGTTTTCTAAGGCATTGTAGTTGAATGGTGGCTCCCCAAAAGAAAGGTCCAGAACCTGTGAGAAATGAATGCATAAATAAGTGTGACAACAAAGCAATTTTTCTCTCTCTACCTCTCCCTTTCCTTCTCCCTTCCCAACCCTCTCCCTGCATCTCTGTCTCTTAAATCAATCAATAAAAAAATTTAATAAGTACGAAATAGAGAAGAGAAAAGAAAACCTTGGGGACCTCATAGTTACGTGAGAACATCAGAGCAAATCAGAAAATCAAAGGCCTTGATACAGATCTTGTTAACTTTGAAAAATCAGTTTATCTCCAGTAACACTTCTGAAAAACAAATATTTGGAAGGAATTTCTTCTGAGGCTGTTGTTTCGTTCCCACAAAACACCCAACAGAATATGTACCTTTGTTTTCGCTTCCAGCATCACGTAACACAGGTGTGTGTGTGTGTGTGTGTGTGTGTGTGTGTGTGTGTTAAGACCAAATGATGGTAGAAAAATAGATCATCTGTTTATTTTTAACGGTTACTATGAGAGGATAATTTGATCATGTCTACTGAAGCAGTAAACCAGAAAGGTTGCAGAATATCCTGTAAATTGTATATGCAAATTGCCTTGATACTACCAGCAGGAATTGCGTGCAGCATCGAATAAAGCAAATGTTAGTCTTCCCGGCAGCATTTCTTTATCAGGGCAAACACGGAACATATAAATGATGTTTAGGAAGAACTTGCATGACATACAAGTTATTGCAATGTAATCGTATAACGATGACCTCGTGGTTAAGTGCTGCGGATATTTTTTGAGGTCTCTGATTATTAGACAATTCTGTTTCATTTAACATTCCCAATTCTTTCAAACCTTTTAAAAATGTATGTTTTTATCTATTTCAGAGAGGAAGGGAGAGGGAGAGAGAGAAGCATCAATGATGAGAGAGAATCACGACTCGCTTGCCTCCTGCATGCCTCCTACTGGTGATCAAGCCCGCAACCCCGGGCATGTGCTCTGCCCAGATATCAAACCATGACCTACGGGTTCATAGGTCAACCACTGAGCAACACTGGCTGGGCCTTTTTAAACCTTTTAAAATAATTTATTATCAGGGTTTAAAATGAATATGAGCTAACATCATTCCATTGTCATGTGGAGTAATATTAACCAATGTTATTTATAATATTATTTACAATATTTATCATTTATTTGTAACATAATAAACATATTGCATGTGGAAAAATAAACTTCCCCCAGTGCAAGCATGTATACAGTTCCCCGGGAAGGACACATGTGATTTCTGGCTTTATCCCCAGCACCTGTGGGCCCTCTGACTGGCAGCCCCTCTCAGGTCCATGTGGATAATGTGGGAAAGACCAGTTCTCCTACAGAAAAGTGACTGTGCTGTTAGCAGAGGGAGCAAGAGATGGGACTAGTCAGTAAGACACTCAGTGTGGCCATCTCCAGTTTGGCTGGATGACGGATAGAGCATCGGCCTGTGGACTGAAGGGTCCTGAGTTCAATTCTGGTCAAGGGCACATACCTGGGTTGCAGGCTTGATCCCCAGAAGGGGGCGTGCAGGAGGCATCCAGTCGATGATTCTCATCATTGATGTTTCAATCCCTCTCTCCCTCTCCCTTCTTCTCTCTGAAATGAATAAAAATATATATAAAAAAACACTCAGTGTGCACATACACACTCAGACATAGCTGCAGATGTGCGCAGGCAAACTGAGAAAGGACTGGAGCAAAGAGTATAGGGATGCACATGTTAGCCACCGTTCTGCAGGGTGGGATTATGGGAGATATTAACACATATAAACACACCTTGCTTACCATAGTGACCCAGCCTTTACACGTCCTGTTCTTATAAACCCGTGTTTAGTATCTGCTGACCCTGGTCCGTTACTATACTTGAAAGTTAGTTATGGCATTTTATACTCTTTCCTTGAGCCACTGGCGGTAAGAAGAGGTCCAGGCGATCAGTTCCAAGAGCAAGTCCACCTGTAGGCTTTAGAAATTCAAACACCCAGCTCCAAAATAATGAACTGGTGGATGACTTCAGAACTGCAGGTGGAATGTGTAAAGAAGTGGAAACACCTCCCAAAAGAATGTGAAATAGCACAATATGGCATGCCTATTAAATAATTCTGAATGTTTGTAAATCTAGGCAAGTGATTCTTTTTAAAAAGATATATTTTATTGATTTTTTTTTATAGAGAGGAAGAGAGAGGGATAGAGAGAAACATCAATGAGAGAGAAGCATTAATCAGCTGCCTCCTGCACACTCCCCACTGGGGAAGTGCCTGCAACCAAGGTACATGCTCTTGACCGGAATCAAACCTGGGATCCTTCAGTCCACAGGCCGACTCTCTATCCACTGAGCCAAACTGGTTAGGGCTAGGCAAGTGATTCTTATCAGCCTTCTCCACACGGCAGTTTATTCTCCATCTTGACCCTCTCTGCTATTCTGTTTCCTATTTAATAAAGGCAGACTTCCCAGTCCTTCTTAATTAATGTTGGCCTTTCTGGTCTCATTTACCCAGATGGCAGTGATAGTATGAGGAATGCAGCAGAGAAGGGAATTAGCTAATTACATATGTTGCCAAAGGAAGTCAGGAATGGTCTGGAGAAAAAAAAATGCATCCATAAATCTCAGTCACACATCCCGGGATTGGTGGCCTGGTCTATCAATTTGTTTGTCTATATATATATTTTTTTGCTAGTAAGTATGGTAGTTTTATTAATACTTATCTTTCTCTGACTGGCTCATTTCGCTTAGCATAATACTCTCCAGGTTTTAAATGTTGTCTGTTATCCAAGTTATACAGTGGCTCCGTTTTCCCATTTTGTGCTTTTATAATATTTAAACCAAGACATTTTCCCACTGTTAACAAAGGGATGAATAGGCGAGATAATTTCTCCACCTGTGCCCCTGAAAACTATTTTTTTAAAAAATCCTGAAATGCCATCCAATTTTCTAAAGTGTCTCGCCAGCTTTTATCCCCGTAAAACTCGCTGTAATGAGGCTAAGTGCAGTGAAGATGCCAGGGGAAGGCTCTAACCATGTCCTGTCAGACACACAGGTATTCAGCAAGCCCTCTTCTCAAAACCTTCCCACCGCGTCCCAGCATCCATCTTCTCGGCGGGAAGCACTTGAATCTGACAGCCCAGTGTTTTGTCTTATTTTCAGTGTCTTATGTAAGCTTTTCTAAAGTAGGAAAAGCAGATAATGCTGCTAACAATGATTGCCACTCTTTATTTTTCTTATCCTGGGGGTGAAGGCTGCCGCAATTCCAAAACCATTGTCCAAATAAGATAGAGAATGATAAATTCTCTTGATTTAATGTCCTGCAAAGACTCTAGGGTAGTCATTTACTCCCTCTGGATTTTTGCTATTCAGGTTTGTCAGTCTCAACACGAATGATTATAAGTCATTGTCACTATTATCTTGGGCTCTGGTTCCCTGAAGACTGTTAATTTATTTATTATTTTTAAGAAAATATATTTTATTGATTCTTTACAGAGAGGAAGAGGGATAGAGAGTTAGAAACATCGATGAGAGAGAAACATCGATCAGCTGCCTCTTCCACATGTGCCCACAACCAAGGTACATGCCGTTGACCGGAGTCGAACCTGGGACCTTTCAGTTCACAGGCCGATGCTCTATCCATTGAGCCACACCGGTTTCGGCAAGACTGTTAATTTAAACGTGTAGTACATTTTCTTACATTTCTACTTACTAATGACCCACCAGCTTAGCCCAGGCTTGTATTAATGGGCATACAATCCTGATCATATGCAACATGGACTTCATTGTATCTTAATTTCAATGTTTAACTTGGTTTGCAAGTGAAACCTAAAGTACTTCATTCAATATATAAGTAGCATCCATGGCTGAGTCTCATACCCTGTCCTTGACTTCTGGGGAGAAAGAAGTAGATCAGACAGGCCCCTCAATTTTATAAATAGGGAGCCATACAAAGAAATTGCTATTCATGTCAGAGACCAAATTAATATATCACCTCACCATTAAGTGACTAATCTCTTTTTTTTATGGCCACAGGCAAATGCTGGGCCTCAGTGATGGGAAGAAGGGATGGTGACAGTAAGAAGGCAGCAGAGGGGTAAGTGAGGCATCATCCATCCACTAACCTCGCAAAGCATTATGGCCAACCTTCCTCTTGGGTCACATGCACAGAATTCCAGTCGTAGCAGGATTCCTATGTGCCAAATGGAACACATTTGCTCTTGTGAGTGGCAGGCAGTTGGGGTTGGTTCTTTTCTTTTTGGCAAGCCAATAAAGAAGGAACTTCACTTTCGTGGTGGAGAGAATCTATCAAATTCTAGGACAGGAATTAAAAAAAAAAAAATCCAGGTATTTTTGTAAAGAGACTTTGCTGTGTGCTGAACCTGCACACTGTAAAGGCAGGTCGGGGAGGGGTGGGAAGAGGGATGGAGGAGAGTGGGCCCAAGCCCCGCCCTGAATCAGCCAGATGCTGTTCCAGGTCATAGGTCACTGGCAAGGTCCTTGACGTAAACGGGAACAGAACAAACAGCTGGATGGCTACCATGCAGGTGATCTCTCCCAGGGCAGGAGGGTTTCTTTTCGGAGGGAAAGGTTGGAAACGGTTACCATAGTAACTCTCCAAGTTCTGAAGTGATATAATCAGATGATGCTCTGGAGAGCAGAGGGAAGGTGGTGGATTGAACACACTCGGACAGCTGAAGCCCACACTCGGGCTTTCTCTTTCCTTTGTAATGTTAAGTCTGAATATTAAGGAGAAAGAAGGGAAGGAGGGAGAGAAGGGAGGGAAAGATGCAGAAACAGAAAGTTAAAAAAGTAAGAGAGGGAAAGAAAGGAAGGAATGAGGGGAAGGAGGAAGGAAGGAAGGAAGGAAGGAAGGAAGGAAGGAAGGAAGGAAGGAAGGAAGGAAGGAAGGAAGGCTCAAACTCAATGAATTCCAAAGAAATATTTTCTGCAACCAGAATCTCACTGAATTTTACTGGTCTGGGATGGATATTGTTCCTGTCCGGGTCACTGTCATGGGCAACCAAGGAGGAAACCCACAGAACTAACCAAAAAAAGGTGATCAGTGTCCCCCTCACGCCAAAATGACTACGAGACACCCCACCCGGAGCCTGGTACCCTCCAAACGCTGGCCTCACCAAGCACAAACTGATGATGGGTTTAACGAGATGATGGGTTTAATAAAATTATGGGATTAATGCTATGATGAGATTAATGAATTGATGAGTTTAACGTTAACCTTAGGGTAAGGGTTAGGATTAGGGAATATGGATTAGTGATTACGGATTAAGGTCTAGGGCTAGGACAGAGAAAACCCACTGTGCTCTGGTGTGCAAACTCAGAATGTCTCCCGGGCCAGGCCGGTGTCCGCCTTCCGAGGGCCACATCCCGCCGTTGCCTGCTGTTGTCAATACGTTTTTCCTGGAAGGCGGCCATGACCGCTCATTTGCTCATGGTCTGTGGCTTTGGGGTTGCGATGGCGGTGCTGAGGAGCTGTGAGGGAGTCGGTCTGGCCGGGGAAGATGGAAATGCTGAGTCCTTGGCTCTCGGCAGTGGGTGTGTCCGAGTTCTGATCTGAAGAACCAGAGGAACGCCCCCATGACGTGCCTTGATAGCAGGAACGTGCTGCCCATGGAGTTGAGGCTGAGAAAGAGTTTTGATTCTCTTTGATTTTTTGACCTTTGTGCTTTATGAAAATTGATGGAACAGTTGAGTCAGTTACTGTGTTTTCTATTTATTAGCACATCTGTAATGGTTTTTGTTATAAGACATACTTCCCTTGATACAATTAGATTGTCATCAATTTAATATAAGACTTATGCCGTTTTGTCTGCAGAGGTATGCTGCTAATGACATGTGAAATAGAATGAACACACATGTGCTTAATATCAACAGTGTAACTAACCATAGGCTCATGGGCTTATGAGACAGTACAACTTGATCTTTCTGAATACTGTAGTAAAAAAATTAATTTGGGAAGAACAATTTGCAAAATACTTACATATGTTTGAACTAATTCTCCCACATCATAAACCTATTGAGTGGATTATTAACTCAACTCCTCCGCTCATTCCCTTTTTGTGATACTTGCCTGATAAAACCCCACTTAAGTTCCGCTGTGCAGAAGGTGAATGTGCTTTGAGAGAAGCCCTGCACTTGACCTTGACAGGTGCCACGTCTTAGGTGAGGATTTAAAAAGAAAAGAATACACAGTTAAGACTTAACAAAAATGCTGGAATCAGGAAGGCATTGATTCAAATCATATTCGAGCCACTTGTTATCATATTTCCAGGTCATCATCTATAATACTGGGTTAAATCATGCCACCTATTACTGTTATTGGTGTTAGTATCAAAGTGAAGTGAAATCATTAAAGTGCTGCACACAGGCTGTCAAATAGTTCATGCTCGAAGACTAGTTATATGCCCGAGTAACTATGGCCACCGCGATGCTGCATAGAAACCACACCCCCAGACGCATGTACATCCTGTTGTTCTAGATTACAGGTTGATTGCAATGCTATGGGCTTGACTGGGCAGCTCTGCTCAAACTGGGGTCCGGCTGGGCTTGGCCCTGGGATGCTGGCTGGGCTCAGTTCTGTTCCATGCACGTTTATTCCAGGGCCAAGGGTAAGACTCAATGGCTGGGCTGCAGTCTGCTCACGTCGCTGGAGCAGCAAGCTAAGTCAGAGGACACAGGCACACTTAAGCCCCTTACTCGAATCTCATCTGTTAGCATTCCTCTGGTCATAGCGAGTCACCTGGTGAGGCCAGCATCAGCCTAGGCTAGAAATTAGCCACAGTGGGATAGGGAAGGAGGTAACTATTTAATGACCAATAACTTCAACCATCACACTATCATAATGTCCCAATTATTCATTTGTTTGTTTTTATTATTGGTAGGTAGAAAAAGAATGGTTTACTTATTTTTTTGCGCTGATTTTTCTTGGTTGCCAATTTGGTGCCTTTGTCCAGTGGTTGGCAAACTGTGGCTTGAGAACCACATATGGCTCTTTGGCCCCTTGAGTCTGGCTCTTCCACAAAATACCACGTGTGGACGCACGTACAGTGTGATTGAAACTTCGTGACCCATGCGTAGAAGTTGGTTTTCGGCTTTCAAAAGAAATTTCAATCGTTGTGCTGTTGATATGTGGGTCTGTTGACTAATGAGTTTGCCGACCACTGCCTTAGTAATGTTAAGTAAGTTAACATTCCTCTCTCAAGTAATGTTAAGCTTTCCCCATCCTTAGTGACCTCGACGCCTGCTTTTAAAGGACACATTCAGAGACAATGACCTGATTTGTATAAATTATTTTCATCAGTTTGGGGATGGACAAGCAGACGAAATGCAGCCCATTTCTTGCTCAGACTAAACGCAGCTCGTTGACTAACTCATGGCTTTGGTGCCTCCTTGGGCATCTCTGAGCTTCGGTTTTCCTAATCTGAAAAATAAAAAGATGTTCTCTTCAGTTCCTCCTACTTTCCTGCTATTTCCCACAAACGAAGGGACTCTTGCCATGCACAGTCAGTCTCAGACATTTGAAACAAGACAGGAAAGCATTTGACACAGTCATTCAACGCTCATTAGTGGGAAGATTGGGATGAAGCACCAGATTTAGTTCAGCCATGAAATAGCTAGGACAATGGAAGTGACTCACAAAATGCATTCCCGGGCCCTCGCTGTGATGGGAGAGGCAGCTAAAAAGACAGTCCAACCTAAAGCCAGGCCTGGTGTCGGGAATTCTCTCCCAGGATGACAGAGATGTAGCACATGGATGTAGGGAGGGTGCCGGGGTTCTTGTCTCAGCATTACAAAGGGTTCAGCAATCTGGAGAAAGGCTGTGCATAGATCAAGTAGGAGTCCAATGACAAAAGATAGTTTTGAAAGGCATTGGGGGTCAGAGGAGCTTCAGCTAAAGGAGCTAAAGACTCTCATTCTTAGTTCTTAGTTCCCTCTGGACCCTGTGCTTTTTTTTTTTTTTTTTTTTTTTTAACACAAATGTCCTAAGGCAAGGTGGAGACTTACACTTCAAAGGGTAGGGTTTACAGAAGCATTGTCAAATAGGGGAATAGCCTACAGCTGTTCAGGTGTTTGGCCAACAGGCAGGAGGCAGTAACATGTAGATTAAGATGCCCAGAGCTGTCTGGCAGCAAATGATTATCCTATTCAGATTTTGGGGGGATGCTTTTTAGCCATTCCAACAGTGAATGGCAGCTATCAAGTCTACAGAAACGTCAGATGAAAGGTGATCTTGCCAAGTTTGCTCCTCTCTATTCTACAACTCCATTGGCTAATAAACCCGAGGGAGAGAGTTCAAGCTGCAATGTGAAGAATTTAATTGGGGCATGGAGGAAGTTTCCATTGAGGCTGGTAAATATTAAAATCTCTTGATATCCCCAAGTTAGGAACTTGACGCGATCAAGACAAGTTGACGGCTTGTCTCTCCCCATCTCTTGGCATGAAGGGGTGAAGGAGGGAGAGACATAGTGACATTTATGGTGAACACAGAACAGGTAGTCTCCCATACAGCATCCCATTAAGCACCACAGGAACCCAGCCAGTCAGTGTCATAACCTTGTGTTCAGAAAAGAATCCAGGCTTGGGCTTAATTACGTGATCACCCAAGGAAATCATGTCCTCAACCATAGCCTTTACGTTTTGATCTTTAAGTTCTGCCTTTACACTTAGAAAGTTTTATTGGTTGTGGCTAAAAGCAGAGGCAGGCTAAATGAATGCTCACTGAAGTCCTTTCGGTCCCTGACATCTGAGTCTCTGATAGACAAATCACTTCGCCGGCGAGCCCGAACCCCAGACCGCGTTGTCCATATCTTTGCCTTGTTTTCAGCTGTCAGCTCCGTGACTGCTCTCCCTGCCACTGCGCTAGTCTCCATGGCCAGGTATTTATTCTCTCTCCCCGTTTGTCTGGAAGACGGAGGCCTCGGGAAGGGATGGTTGGGCTTTTCGAAGAAGGCACATGAAATATCTGTAATTATGGATTCCATTGCTATACTCAATACACGGCTGAAAGGAGTCCTGTGACAAAAACCTGGGGAAGATTATTGACTGTGTCAACCGGATCAAAACAGTGGGCACTTGCATCACCTCGGCAAAGTGTGATAAATTGCCTGTTGCTTGGGGAGTTTGCCTGGCGTTTGCTTCTGCATTATAAAATGATTCGAGCCCTTGTCATGGCATTTTTGGTTAACAATGCAAAGAAACCCTTCGGATAGAATTCATCTTGCAGATGCCAGATACTGTGCCTAGTTACATAGAAAATAGTAGGTTTAATCATTCAAAACTTCAATTTATTTCTACCATGAACCCAGGCAAAGGAATGTGTGTACACACTATATATATATATATATATATATATATATATATATATATATATATATGTATTTACACACACACACACACACACTCTGACTGAGTGGCCAGATTATTATGATCTCTGAACTCATAATAATCTGGCTACTCAATGTATATCCTATATAATAAAAGGTTAATATGCAAATTGTTCCCTTGACCAGGAGTTCAACCAGCAGGCAGGCTGGCCAATTGCCCATGTCTTCTCTTTTGGCCAGGCTGGCTGGACCCCAGCCATGCACGAATTCATGCACTAGGGCTCTAATTATACACACACACACACACACACACACTGAGTGTCCAGATTATTATGCATTCAGAAATCATAATATATTATGCATTCAGAGATCATAATAATCTGTCCACTCGTGTGTGTGTGTGTGTGTGTGTGTGTGTGTATATATATATATATATATATATATATATATATATATATATATTTTTTTTTTTTTTTTTTTTTTTTTTTTTTTTTTTAAGCAAATTTATTTGGTTAAAACCAGGGCAGGTCTCATGCTTGGGTAAAAATTGGTATTTCTCTATCTGAATAATGAAGTGAGAGAAAAAGCATTTATTTCTCATTATTTATGTTTCTAATTGTGTCCTTTACATAATTGCCTTGGAACAGAAGCCTCTTATTAAAATGGCCAATCATAGCTGTAACAGAGTTCCTAAGCCGAAGAGCCAAACAAAATATGAATTAAAACTTCCTATTAAACCCCAGCAGTATGGAGGGTGGCTGACCTCGAAGAACTGTGCCTGTTTAAACACATACAAATCATCAAAATTGTAAGCATAAATACAGAGTGATCAAATCCAGACAAAGGACTGGGGGGAGAAATTTCTGATCCCAGAAGGAGCGGAAGAAATAACAAAGGCAAAAGATCAGTAGGTATTTCATATACAAATTACCATTTCTCTCCAAATTGCTTACCAGGCACATAAACCAGGGGAAATACTTGCCTCACGCAGGACAAAGGGCAATAGCCTTAATAAGAAAAGGGCTCAGGCCAACAGGTAGTCATGGAAGCGTTCATTTCCCGTGAACAAAGGGGGGAAGGAACAGAGAGGCCATTGAAAACGCTGGCATATCAATATCAATGGCTAATGCAGATTGGGGCACTTTTTCATCCTCCCTCATTAGCAACGAAATGGAAATGAGAATAACAATGAGATGCTATTTTTAAGCCATCAGAGGAATGGAACTGTACAAAATGAGAAGATTCGACACTGGAGACTGACGTGGTGACGCAGACACATTGAGCACAGGCATACAAAGCGAGTCCAACCTTTTGGGAAAAGAGCGAGGCTCACATTGCAGGAGTCTTGCACATGATGTAATTTTACCTCCAAAATCCCGTTTCCGGGATTCTGTTGATGGAAATGAAGTCAAAGGAAGAGTTTTCTGCTGAAGACGTTCATTGCCATGCTGTCTATAATATTGAAATATGGAAGTAAACTGTTTCCAAAAATAAGGGTGACATGAAACAAAGGTAGCTACTCAAATATTTGTAAAATATTTTGATAATATCCTAGAATGCCTAGGTTTTAGTGTAAAAATATAAAATTAGAATACAAGCCTGGCTGGTGTCTCTCAGTGGTTGGGCATCCGCCTATGAACGAGGAAATCCATGTTGGATTCCAGGTCAGGGCACACACCTGGGTTACAAGCTCCATCCCCAGTGGTGGGTGTGCAGGAGGCAGCCGATCCACGATTCTCATCATTGATGTTTCTCTCTCTTCCTCTCCCTTCCTCTCTGATATCAATTTTTTAAAAAAAACAAAAAAAACACAAATGTGGTCACATAGCTACAAGATCTCAGATCAGGGCATTATACCAGGGGAAGTTCCCAACAAAAGACTAATTTTGACACATTGTTCAGGAGGCATTGTTAGAGTGCACTGAGCTTTCTAATAATACAAGATGAGGACGGGGAACTAAGAACTAAAAGCAAAACATCCGGGAATTTCCAGCGCCTCGGTGCGTGCAGATACGCTGCTGACCCGGACGCCACTCTGTATGCCCGGTGTCCCTGGAGGCTTAGGTCTGAGATAGCGTCTCTCCTTAGCCCCTGAAGGCTCGCAAAGTGTTTCTCAGGCCCCCGTTTGCCCCAGGCTATGGTGAGAGGCACGAAAATGTCAGTTCTCGAAAGCTCAGCTCTTCCCAAGTGTGTGACATGCATGTAGACGGGTGAGCTTGCAGCAACCTCTGGCTGGCACAGCTTTGCTCGGGCAGAATGTAGACGCATCCAGCCCGCAGGCCAGGCTGGGAAGCCCACGCTCACTAAGTCGGTTTGTGCCTAAGTGCTCCCTGGGGTTTCTCTGACTTCTCAGCTTGCTCCTGATGTGAAAGTTTTGTCTTCCAAATGTTAGGTCACTGAGCCATGAAAAGATGCGACGTGACCGCAGCCAGTGGGCAGTGCCAGCTGTTGTATAATGGACGCGTGGTGCCAGCTGTGGGAGTTTAGCAATGAATTTCTAAGTGTGTGGCATTTTCATCCTTTATTTTAAAAAAATACATTTAATTCATTTTTTACAGAGAGGAAAGGAGAGGGATAGAGAGTTAGAAACATCGATGAGAGAGAAACATCGATCAGCTGCCTCCTGCACACTCCCTACTGGGTACATGCCCTTGACCGGAATCGAACCTGGGACCCTTCAATCCGCAGGCTGATGCTCTCTCCACTGAGCCATCTTGTGAGGAAGCCAAGCAGGCCCATGGAAGGGCCAGGTTTTTCTATCCCAATTTCTGACAACTGTTCCTTCTACACATTGTCATCTTGGTCACTTTGACAGACAACTCTCCCTGGCCATTGTTACAGCATAATCATAGTAGGAGGAACACACACAAACAGACACATACAGATACACTCAGACACACACACAGACCTCGTCCCGTGCCTGGCTAACTATGGAAGAGTTACATGGGATTTTAAAAACCAGTTTTGAAGCAACTATGCAAGGATTATATTTAAGTTAATGCCCCACACAATAACTACTTACTTATATGCAGTATGTAATTGGCCTTGCCTATTATTATTATTATTATTATTATTATTATTATCGTGGTTATAGTCTTTAAACCTATCTGAAAGTATACTTTGCATTTTTTATAATCACAGTATTAAGAATTCCGACAGAGCATTTCTGTGAGTGCTATCTATTTTCTGTCTCATTACCAGGAGGGTCATTAGATAATCTGATGGCATTGGGTAAATCTATCGCTTGAAACTGTCCTCCCGGGATAAACAGATAAAGTCATCATTTTGTTCGCTGTGGTGTCTCTAACCCTCCTAATGACTGATGGGCCATAATGGAATTCCATAGGGATGGAGCGCATCAGCTGTGGCTTGGCTTTTGGTTTCCTTAGCAACTGGCTCCTAGGGACACCATGGCAGTCACATGCATTCCAAGTTAGAGTTCTAAAAAAAAAAATAAAAAAAAAATAGGGATATTTCAATTGAGATTTTATACACCTAAATTAACTTTGCTCAGCGACGATTTTTGCATTGCTATCATTTTTTAGCTTGTGTGTTATTTCTCATTAGAATAGCAAATGCTGCCCTCGGAGGAGGCTGGTTGGGGAGGGCGAGTGCTGGGTAGAGGAGATTAGAAAGGTTTAATAACCCGAGTCCCAAAGAAGAAGTGGTTCCTCTTAGCTCCATTTTCCAGTCCAGCCCCGAGGGGAATTGATGTAGCAGCTAAGCAAGCCGGGTCAGATATATGGCCTCCTTAGTACCATGTTATTCAACCCAAGGAGAAATAACTTAGTCTTTCCCGTTATTTATACAGAAAATCTAGTCTCTGCGTGAGATTTCTTACTGTCTCCTAAGCTAGGCTCTCTCAAGCTGGGCACCATTGGTTTTTGAGACCGGGTAGTTCTTTGTTAGGGTTGCCTTATGGATTCTGGGATGCTTAGCAGTACCCCTGGCCTCTACCCCATACATGCCAACAGATCCCCTCCCTCATAGGACAACCCAGAGTCTCCAGATATTGACACACCTCCTCTGGGGAACAAAATGGCCCTGGTTCAGATCTGTTGTCCAAGAAAAGGTGGTGTGGAATTCCCTGAGTAATCTCTGCCATTCCTTCTTAATCAGTCCTCACTTTCAGCTTCCTCCTCTAGATCTAATTTTGTTAGTATTTATCATCATGACATTGGGGTCTTGGGTAACTTCAAGAAGACGTGATTTGATCCATCTTCTGACTTCTGACTTTTCACCTTTGTCATTTCTTTCTTTCTTTCTTTAAAAAAAAAAATATATATATATATATATATATATATATATATATATATATATATATATATATATTGATTTCAGAGAGGAAGGGAGAGGAAGAGATAGAAACATCAATGGTTTTTGAAGTCACTGACTTTCATCTTACCCTTGCCACATTTAAAAGTAAAAAAAAAATGTGCCGGCTAGTGTGCTCTCAGTGGTTGAGCATCAACCTATGAACCAGGAGGTCACGGTTTGATTCCCTGTCAGGGCACATGCCCTGTTGCTGGCTCTATCTCCAGTAGGGGGCCTGCAGGAGGCAGCTGATCACTGATTCTCTTTCATTAATGTTTCTCCCTCTCTGAAATCAATAAAAATATAAATATGATTTTTTCATCACCAATGAGGGGATTAACGGGCAAGTATGGTAGGCCAATGGAAATGTCACTTCCTGGAACAGCAGAAGCATAGATCTCAACACACATACAGAGCCTCTCCCGAGTCTTTCAATGTATAGTTGGGGGACTGAGAGCCAGAAAAGGGAGGTGGTTCCTGTGGGAGGCATTGGCAAAGTAGACATGAGTCCAGATGACCCTCCATTCCTGTCCTGCCTCTAGGAAGTGCACATCCGTTGTAAAAACATACCCACAGTGTAAGAGGCACAAAAACATTGGTCTCCATCCCCTGACTTCTCCCCACCGATGGAGGGAGAGCTTTGACCAAGGCTGAGTGCCTGGGGTGGAAGTGAGGACCCTTGCCTTCCTTCCAGCATCCTACTCTCTGACACACCTTCAACGAATAACAAGCCACAAGAATCAAAAGCTCCCGGAGTCTGCAAAGCTCTCTCCTCTTTGGGAACTGTTTCTGGAGTCAGAATAACACCCCTCGATTGCTTGGCCCTCGCACAAACCCCGAGAACAGGAAATGGACCACTAATTGCTCGTTCCCATCGCTACTCAGATGGGAATTAAAAGCATTAACGCTTTGAGCCAAATCTTGCAGATTGTGGACAAAGCAGCATGCTTCTAGTTTCTTCTTGTCAAGAACGGCTCATTTTCTCCCGAGGAAGTCTAGCTGCACTGTTTCACCCAGCATTGAATAATGGGAAGAAATTGCATAGTTTACACTTGGTAAGTATGGCATTTATTTGTAATTTCACTTAAAAGAAGAAGCAGTTAAGGCTTACACAAAACATCGCGATAAGTCCAAACTCAGGGCATCCAGAGGCAATTGCTGTGTTGTGGCTCTGATTGAGTTTCCCATTTGCTACTTTTATTTATTTACTTCTTTCAGTTCAGGATAAATAAAGTAAGCTAAGCTCACAGGGCTGTGAGATCTTCCTCTATGATGATGAATAAAAAGCAGATAGAAGTACACTTGTCAATGTCTTGAAGATGCTAACCGGGTAAAATATTGGTCTTAACCAGATGAAACCCTGGGATTTTATCCAATAAGTTAAAATGCCCGGGAAACCATTTTATTTGTTACTGGAGGCCGGATGCATGAAATTCGTGCAAAAGTAGGCCTTCCTTCCCCTGGCTGCTGGCACCGGCTTCCCCCTGGCACCCGCGACCCGGGCTTCCCTCCCAGCCCTGGATTTATCTGGAAGGTCATCCGGAAGGATGTCCGGAAGGGCGTTCAGTCTAATTAGCATATTATGCTTTTATTGTTATACATATCACTCTGGAAGGACATAGTAAGAAAAATATGCACACTAGTAAATGGGTGGATTGAGAGTAAAAACAATGAGTCAGAAGTGACATAGTGAATATCAGTTCTTTATATATATATACTTCTTTATTGATTTCAAAGAGGAAGGGAGAGATAGAAACATCAATGATGAGAGAGAATCATGGATCGGCTGTCTTCTGCACATCCCCTACTGGGGATCGAGCCCACAACCTGGGCATGTGCCCTTGTCAGGAATCGAACCCCGGACCTTTCAGTCTTCAGGCTGACACTCTATCCAGTGAGCCAAACCGGCTAGGATGTGGATATCAGTTTGATCCTCATGATTATCCTTCAAGGTTAGAATAGTGTGCCCATTTTTCACGCAAGGAAGCTAAGGCACCTAAAGGTTAGAGAGCTGGGAATCATGCAGACCATTTTAAAAAGCCATAGCTTCTCCCTCACCTCTCTGGTGATGTGAACAACATTCAGAAATCCTTGTAGAGGCCTGAGGATGCAGTGATGACGAGAAGACACAGTGAGGCAGGGAAGTCAGGCACTAGGAGGAACCATTGGACTGTGAGATGGATATTGTCAGGCGAGTCCACAGTCTGGTGGCCCACGTGTCCCCGGTTGTAAGGTGATGTGCTGGGAGGCCCTCCTCTGGAGCGGCCTGGCGGTCTGACCACCTCTCCAGCCCTGCCTTCTCTTCCAGGGCACACGTGATCAGCGCTCCCCCCTCTGCCATGTGCTACGCACCGGGGTCCATCAAACCCCCAATTCTTGGTTTGGGCTTAGGAAGCGAGAAGGGCTGTTGGAGGTTGGCCGGGACCACCTGTGAGGCCCAAATCATCAGGCGAGTTTGGGCCATGACCTCAGCTCAGACTCCGAAGAAAAAAGATCCTTTGCTTCTCCATCCTCCACACCCGCTGGTGCCCATCAGCCTCGGAGGCAGGTTCCACGCAATCTAGTAACAACACAACTTCCCTTCCAACTGTTGCCACCAGCCTCCCCGCGATGATTTGTCAGATGGAACCGAAGCTGCCCCCTCCATTCCGGCGCACAGCTGTCACACGCTCCAGCGCCACCCTCTTGATGGTCGAAGCTCAATTGTGCCATCTGCCTGGTGAGAGAGGACAGAGGGAGGGTCACCGGCCCCAGCCTGGCAGTCTGCACGGAAGGACCAGCAAGGGAGAAGGGCTAGGAGCTTGGCTGGCTTCCCAATCTCTCATTTCCACAGCTTCGCAATGATTTTAATTAAATACTCCCCCTTCTGACTGAGCGGCTGACAAAGCCCAGTGCAGAGCCATGACACAGAGTGTTAATGGAGGCAGTCAAACTGGAAGGCTGCAGCCAGAGCCCACCAGCAGCTTCTCATTTGCCAGCCCCACAGCCAGCAACCGCCCCAGCCTTCCCCTTCCTCAGCAGCACTCCCGGGGGGCTGCCTGGAGGCGGTGAGCTGTGTGTTCTCAAAGCCCCTCCCCCCGGAGAGACACTCTTCCGGACTCCGCTGGTCTTGGTTGGGAGTCCTTTACCAGGCTCCTACAAGGAGTGGCTTCACTCACCCAGGAAGTTTCCCTCCTGGTTTTGGCATAGCCGAGCCCAGAAGCTGACGCCTGAGGGCTCTCAGCAACCCCTGGAAAAGACAGAGAACAGCTCTCAAAGAGACCGCAGTGCAGAGACCCCAGCCTGAAACAGCCGCCACGACCAAGCTGCACATCTGCGGGCCACAATGAACGCCTCGTGCTGTCTGTTTGCCGAGAGATTCGGGGGCTGGTGCTGCACAGCAGTGGCTGGTGAATCCAGGCTCCCACGGAGCAGGACAGAAAGGAGGACAGAGGGATCCGCAATTTTTGGATTCCCCAATCTGCCTGGGAACCCTCCTGGTCTCGTTGCATAAAGATTCGTGCAACAGGCCTTCCTTCACCTGGCTGCCAGCACCAGTTTTCCTCTGGCACCTGGGACCCAGGCCTTCACTTTGGCCACCGCCTTCTGTCTTCGCTGACTCTGGTCGGAGTCTGCAGTCTTTGCTTTGCTCTGGCTAGAGTGCCACTCCTGTAGCTCCCTCTGCCCCCTGCCCTACCCCTCATAGTAGCTGTCCTGCCCCACCTAGCTGCTCCATGCCTGGAGCAGCTGGGGGGAGTAGGGAGGGGCAGGGCTGCTGCCATCTTTGTCCTGCTAATTTGCACATTCCCTCCTGATTGGCTGGTGGGTGTCATGGAGGTATAGCCAATTTACATATTTTTCTTTTATTAGTGTAGATGCAACAAATGCTTGTTGAGAACCTACTGGGAAGCTTGCCCATAATAAAGGATACAACGTAGATATACTATAGGATACCCAGATAAATTTGAATTTCAAAACAACAACACTTCTTGCAAGTCCCTGACCAAGGGGACAACACATTATCTCTCTCTCTCCTTCTCCCTCCCTCTTTTTCTTAAAATCAATGGAAAAATCATTTAAGAAAAGAAAAGAAAAGAGTACTGAGAACACAGGTGCCCTGTTTCAGCTATTGTTACCATTTTACCTTATTTCCTTCATCATTTGTCATTTGTACTCTCTCTCCACATGCACACACACATCTATGTTAATATATGCATTGAGAGCAGCATTGATCAGCCGCCACCTGCACACCTCACATCGGGGATCGAGCCCACAATCCAGGCATGTGTACTTGAAGCTAAGTCATGTACATCATAGTCTTTAACACGTGAACACCTCAATCTGGCTTTCCTGAGAATAAGGCTGTTATATAACACAGAACAGTTAGCAGCTTCCTGGACGTAGCAGGATGCAATAGCTTAACCCGCTGCTCCTGTCCCTGTTTTTCCAGTTGACCCAATTCTGGTCCTCACAGCATCTCCCTCCACTAAGGGATCCGGCCCGGGGTCAGGCTTTGTACTCAACTACAGATGGCTAGCCTCCTTTACCCTGGACCATTTCACAGCCTTCCTTTGTCTTAGAAAGATAACACCATAGCAACCCAAGTTTAAGGCCGAAACGTTCATGTGTGTAGGACAATCTCTGAATGGGCTTCTCAAACCACAGACTCCTGTTCACGCCTAAAGCACTCAGCTGAACAATGGAGCCAGGAATCGTGTTAAATGCCTTTTCCTTTGGCCTCCTGGCTCATTTTCTCCGACTGCCTCTCTTTTGCTCATTTATCTACTCACTTTTCTCCTTTCTATCCTATTAGGGACTCCTTCCCGTGTGTCCCCAGAGCACTGTAATTGAGTCTTAGTGAATCGCACTGTCCTTATCTGTTTATAGGTCTGAGTCTCTCACCAGGCTGAGATGCCGTAGCTGCTGGGACCACCTATGTCTATATCTCATTCTGTCCTTAGGACTCAGCAAGTCCCTGGCAGGTAGCAGGCAGGAAACAGAGATACAGAAGGATCCATGCGTGAATGAATTTAAATCTGTTGACATGCTTTTTTGGGGAAGGCAGTGTACTGTTGGGAAGTGCTCAGTCTTGGTATTGAGGTAAATAATGATTCTTAGCATGGGTATGACTGGTAAGAACAATGGCTTCTTCTATTACCTGCAAATTATTAGCTCCACCTAGGATCATGGTCAATACAGTGGTCTCCAAGTGAAAACAGAGTAATTAATGAAACAAAACCACATGTATGGGGAAAATTCAATCTTGTTTAAGTTAACACAGAGGAAAAAACCGGGTATAAAATTGGAGCACCAGATGGTATCAATACTTTACACTAATTTTCCATTCACATATTCAATTATAGTTTAAGTAAAAGCTAATATGGGTAATTTATCTCATGGTGTTTGTATGTACCGTCTGATTATGAATTTCCACAATGTTCCATTTACCCATCAATCTCACTGCATATTTACTGAGCAAACGGGGCATGCCTGCAGGCTGCTGGCTCCTCTGGACCCTAGGATGGAGAGGGTTAGGGGGGTAGGGGTCATAGGGCAGGAGATCAGCACCGACTTCTGTCTCTCAAGAGTGTGAGTGTCAGATAAAGTACAGGACGCCCAGGTAAATTTAAATTTCAGGTAAACAAATGCCATTTTTTGTGTGTGTCTGAGTGCGTCCCAAGTATTGCATGAGACACATCTATAATAATAAAAGCATAATACACTAATTAGACCTGATGTCCTTCCAGACAACCTTCTGG
This sequence comes from Pipistrellus hanaki, assembly GCF_964339955.1. Lineage (NCBI taxonomy): Eukaryota > Metazoa > Chordata > Mammalia > Chiroptera > Vespertilionidae > Pipistrellus > Pipistrellus hanaki. The sequence goes on from NC_140523.1 coordinate 2,348,951, forward strand.
ATAAAGCTGCAGGGACGGGAGCTGAGGCAGAGGTGGCCACTGTGGCTGGTAGGGGCTGAGCCCCCTGCATAAATTTTGTGCACTGGGCCTCTAGTACTAAAATAAAACGTACCAAGAACACAGACGTCACCAAATGCTGGTGAGGACATGGAGCCACAGGGACTCTCTTCCATCGCTGGTGGGATGCAGACTGGTGCAGCCACTTTGAGAGATAATCTGGCAGTTTCTTATAAAACTAAACATGCTATTAACATAGGATTAGCAGTTGCACTTTTTAGTGGTTACCCAAACAATGGCCCTTAAAATGTCCTCACCACTAACTTGCATCTGATTTGTCTGCTCAAATTGGCTGGTCCATTTGGATAACTGACTCAGCTCTCTTGCTCCGACATGCTCCTGGGGTTCTGCTCCTAGAAACGTGATGATTCAGGTGTTATAGGCTCAGGGGAGAGGTCTCCCTTCACTTGTGCCAGAGGGTCAAGGCTGGAGGATGTAGGGCAGTGGAGAGAAATACAAACAAGGTTAAAACCTTCAGGAAACTTCTGAATGCCTTATTCACATAGATGCATGATATGCTTCTTCTCATTAAAATCAATGCCATCGCTCTGGATCATATTTGGAAAAATTTTTCCATTTTAGTAACAGGTATTAAGTATAAAATTGATGAAAACCACAGAAGAGAGAGAACTCAGGGGTTACATGAGGCAACCAACTGCATCAAATTTGTGAACTGAAAAAGTAATTATTTCTTCAAATGATTCTTTTTGGAGTTCACTCAAAATCAACATCCGCAGAGCACCCAATCAGTTCTAAATAACAGGGTTTGGGATTTTACCGGAGTCCAGACATGGTGTTTACCATTTATGGCGGGTTTGTTTTTCAGAGGAATAAATCAGCCTGGAATCAGATGTTTACACTTATACTTCAGATATGTCTTGGCCTAATGATCCCCAATATCTTCACTGTAGCATGGAATTCAACATTAAAAAAAAAAGTCTTTTCTCTTTATAATATAGAATTTTCTTTCTTTTGGGGGACTAATGTTAACCAGGATACTTGTCTTGGGATCAGAATGAGAATCAATCCAGATCATATCTGGAGGATCCGCTTTATAATTAACTAGAGGCCCAGTGCACAAAATTCGTGCATCGGTAGGGTCCCTAGGCCTGGCCAGTGATCAGGGAGGGTTGGGGCCTTCTGGCTGCTGGCTGGGGCCTTCTGGCTGCCTGCTGTGGTTTCCCTTCCCTCTGGTGGTCATAACAAGCGATCAAACACCTTGTCTTCCGGTCGAACTCTTGAGGGGACACTTTGCATATTAGCCTTTTATAGATATAGATTCCTAAAGCCATGCACAGCATAGGTTACAATGCATGTCACCTGGCCTCTTGAAATAAAACATAACTGAGTTCGAAACAGCTACAGGAAATCAAGTAACCGATTATATTATTTTAATGCTCTCACCGTGGTCAAAGGCAGCCAATGGCTTTTGTCATCAATTAGGCAAGCTTTTAAGGGAAATTCTTACAAAATGGCATGTATGGATTGACAACCGAGCAATTTCCCCGCTGTGCTTTGGAAAGGGGCGCCAGCTCAATGAGGTGCTGTCGAAATGACTGAAAGCCACCTGCTGCCCATTTCCACTCCACGGCAGGCGAGCCAGCCTTCTCGTGGATTATCGCTGCTGGTCGCACAGACGAAATTGCCTCTGCACGAGGCGCTGACTGCGTTTAACTGGTCGGGAGGCTTGGCATTCTGGGTTTTGGAAAATGCACGGGGACACAAAGATGCCAAGTGGCAGGGAGGAGACAGGGAAGCCTGTGACAAAGGACGGAGACGTTTATTCATAGTAAACCAGGGAGGGAGCACCAGGCTGAGCACTCGCTTTTTTAAAAAGTACATTTAAATTTTTTTTTTTTTTTTATTGATTTGAGAGAAACATGGATGTGTCTGGAGAGACACATGGATGGGTTACCTCCTGCATGGCCCCCACCAGGACCTGGGATCGAGCCTGCAACCGAGGTACATGCCCTTGACCAGGAATTGAACCCTGACCCTTCAGTTCTAGGGCCGATGCTCTAACCACTGAGCAAACTGGCCAGGGCTGGTGTTTTATTCTTAAGACTCTTTTGGGCTAATGCTTAAGAGGTGACCTAGCAATAGGTTGGTATTCCAGGAATCATTACAAGGCTGCCACTCAAGGTCATGCAGGTGAAGCAGTGGCCGCAGGGGGTGTCATTCCCAAAGTAAGGCTATGAGGAGTACTCCCTGGACTTGTGCACGCGCTATCTGCAGGAAGGTGTTTAGGGTTCATGTTTTTGCCTCTATAATCCTAGTCCCAGAATTTTATCTGAAGAATTGTAGCCCAGCTGGCAGGCTCAGTGACTGAGCATCGACCTATGAACCAAGAGGTCTCAATTTGATTCCCTCTCACGGCACAGGCCCAGGCTGCGGGCTCGATCCCCAGAGTGGGGCGTGCAGGAGGCAGCTGATCAATGACTTTCTCTCATTACCGATGTTTTTATCTCTCTCCCTCTTCATTCCTCTCTGAAATAAATAAAAACATATAGTTTAAAAAACAGAAATAATTCTACAGAAGAAAAAATGTATTAACTCTCTTTCCCCCCCCCTCTTCCCTCCTTTTCACTATCTCAAAATCAATGGGAAAAATATCTGTGGGTGAGGATTAAAAAAAGAAGAAAAGAAAAAAAGAACACAACACCTGACAATCTCACTCTCCTGCATAACTTCTTATTTAATGAATTCATTAAGGATATAAGGACAGATTGTTTAAAATAAAAGTAAAATCGCTTCATTCCTTTATAAAACTCATGAGTAGGTGACAGTATAGTATGTAAGATAATTTTTTAGAGAAAATTAATCTGTGAATTTAGTTAGAATTTTCAAAGAATAAACATTTCAAGAGAATTTAAAAGGGTGTAAATGAAGATAAAAGAAACAAATTTAGACAAATATATAAAAATATTGGAAGTAATAAATAAATATCATGACTACATCTGGAAAACCATAGCATAATAAATAGATTTTTGGTAAATCTAAAAAGGAAACACAGAGAAACCATTTAAAAATGAGAAGAGTAAACAACTAATATAAAAAAGATGAACTTCACATAAATATTACATTATATTAAAATTTAAGAAGTCAATGAATTATTTCTTATTAAAAACTACAAATAACAGTAGGCATGAATAAAATAAAAAACCTAGACAGATGTAAGACCAGAAAGAAAAAAAAAGGACAGATATACAGTCCATTTTATTAATAAGTTTTCTAAAAAAATATGTTGGTTAAGAAAGAAAGCAGAATCTCATTCTTAAATTTTAGACATTCAATAAATAAGTCATCTCTTATTACAGAAACAAATTGATGGCAAAAATAGATTTAGATGATGAAATGCTTTTCATAAGGCAAATTCACTGTGATCCCCAAACTTAGAGAAAATAACATAAAATGTAAATGTGTAACATACCTGTAAACTTCTCATTTTATAACATTAATTTGAGAAAGCTAGAATCACAATTGTGTATATAGTATGTTTTCAGTCATGCTAACAAAACTACACATTACAAAAAATGAAACTTGGAAGGAAAAATGTCAAAATATTAGGAATGCCTCACTCTGATGTGAGTGAGTGATTTCTCTTCCTTTTACTAGTCAAAGATTTCTTAATTCTCACTGCAAGTTGATGAGTGGTAAGGACTATTATGGGTGAATTATGTCTCCCTAAAATCACATGTTGAAGTCCTAAGTCTCAGATACATCAAGTGTGCATTATTAAATGGTACCTCAAATCTGCATTATTAATGTACATCAAATCCGCATTGTTAACTGGTACACCAAATCTGTATTATTAAATGGTACACCTTGAGTATTCTAACGCCACTTCTTCAAAATATACTCGCCCAGGTCGAAAATCGACTTCTGTGCATGGGCCACAAAGTATCAACTGCACTGTAGCACTGTACGTGCGTGCCCACACATGGTATTTTGTGGAAGAGCCACACTCAAAGGGCCAAAGAGCCGCATGTGGCTCGAGAGCTGCGGTTTGCCGACCACTGCCTTAGCCAAATGGGCCCAGATAAAGCCGATGTTTTGTCGAGTGTTTTCATTGAGTTGGGCATTTATTTCTATTATCTCATGCATATTTATTTTAGAGCATCACAACCCTATGAGGCAGAGGTATTCATATCTCCATTTCACTGACCTTATCCCACTTGGTCCCAATAGACACAGAAAGCAGAGTTGGAACGTTTGCACTAACCACTCCTCTTTTTAATTTTTATTTAGATGCCCCAGCAGCGTAGTGGTCAGCAGTGTTCTGCGGGTCATTGGCTTATAGTCCTGGAGCATCTACTACACACCAAGCCTTGGGAGTTGAAGCAGAATCAGGATGCTCTCCAGATGTCCACTGGGAGAAAGAGGCAAGTAGAATAGCCACTGGGCATATGATGCTGCATACATCATACTGTGCACATTAAAACAGTGCCAGGGCACCACTTTGATGACCAAAATTTGAAGTAATAATAATAGTGAAAGCTTTAAAAATTGACATAAATATTTTAAAAAGCGATGGACAAGTACATGCGAAGACCTTGGATCCTTTGACCCAGTAATCTCTCTTATGCTTGAAAGTTCATCCTAAAGAAATGCCATCAGAAGGAAACAAAAGGATCATTTGTTAATTCACTTTTTAAATATTTGTTCGTGCCTCTTGCCTACCAGATTCTGGGCAGGGGATGAAGGTGAACCAGAAATTCATTCCACAAAAGCCTTCATTTCAGTCCTCACTGTAATGACTGCAAACAGCCTTTAATGATGAATAATGGAGAGTTATTTTAGAAAGGATGGTACATTAACTTGCATAAACATAGCTAACTATTAAAATTACCTCTTGAAATTACATAGGAAAGAGGTCATTTTCATGACACAATGCTAACTTAGAAATATTAAATTTTGCATGTGGTCTGTTGCAAATAATAACTATGTATCCATCAAGGCAAAAGCTAGAAAATATATGCTAATAAGAAAAGTTATATTAGGGTCTGGGGATTATGGGTGACTGTTAGTTTTCAAAATTAATATTAGTGTTTTGTCGCTTTTTCAACGTGAACCAGAAAGGAGAGCCAGAATTCCTATAACCAGGGAGCGATCGTGGGAGAGATTAATAATTGATTACAAAGGGGTTCCAGACATGCAAGCCTCTGTAACAGCTCACAGAATAACAAACCGAACTGCAAGATGTGAAGATATTCCTGCCTTATCCAGACAGGAGAGAGATGTTAGAAGGTGCTGTAAGGGGTTGCATTGAAATGCCATCCACATAATACCGTAATTACGCAGAAATTACTGGCTTTTAAGTCCCACTAATAATACAGTGCTTGCTAAGGGTTGTCAAATATAATCTTATCCAGGACTCCCAGAGTCACTTATTCAGCATAAAAAAATGTATTTTAACACACTTAAGAAAATGATAAAACACTTTATTGAGTCTCCCTCCTACTCCCAGTGATCTAGCTCTGTTATTTGCTCTTAAATCAACTGACTTAGAAGCATGAGCCCTGGTCCCTCTGGCTTTTTTCTAGAATCATATCCCCTTTGCTGCTGTTCTGGTTCCTGATGTACTTGAGTCTAGCCTTCTGCCAGCAAGAGAGAAGCAGTGGGGAAATAAGAAAAACGTTCCCCAGGGCAAGGTCTAACGTGAACTCTCCTTGTGAGCAGAGGAAATAAACGTGGCTAAGCAGCCTGGCCGGTGTGGCTCAGTGGTTGAGCAGCAGCCTATAAACCAGGAGGTCACGGTTCCATTCCCTGTCAGAGCACATGCTCAGGTTACGGGATCGATCCCCTTGTGGGGCATGCAGGAGGCAGCATATCCATTATTCTCTCTCATCATTGATGTTTCTCTCTCTCTCTCTCCTTTCCTCTCTGAAATCAATAAAAACTATATATTTTTTAAAGAAGTCTAAGCAAGGGCAAGCTTTTCCCCCAACTTCAATGGTATAAGGAACAAGTTCAACACAGAAAATCTGAGTGTGTCAGTGAAGTTGTAGAGGCATGTACACATAAGGAACTGTTTGACATTGAAATTGGGACTCAAAAGAACTGTTGGCCCAGAAAAAAACTCACTACAGACTGATTCATTTGCCTCTCAGCATAACCATTATGGCTGGTCTCATTTTTTTTGGTTCTTATAAGTGTATTTCTAGTATCACATGATCTCGCTCATCTAAGCGAAATAATGAACAACATAAACTGGTGAACAAAAACAGACCCGGAGACAGGGAAGCATCAATCAGACTGTCAAACCTCAGAGGGAAGGTAGGGGAGGGTGGGGGAAAGGAGGAGAGATCAACCAAAGGACTTGTATGCATGCATATAAGCCTAATCAGTGGTCACGGCCAACAGGGGGGTGGGGGCATGAGTGGGGAGGGGTTTAGGGTAGGAATGGGGGATGAAGACAATTATGTGATACCATAATCAATAAAAAAAAGTAACGGCTCTCAACAGATTCCTGTGGGCCTCTCTAGAAATCGCTTACAGCTTACACAGTCATAGCCTGCCTCCATATGGTGCCTGTATTTTGACACACATTGGCCACACTCTGTTCTGCATGTTGCTTGTCTAATTTAGTGGTATATGTGGAGCTCTTTTCATGTTTGCATAGAGCCTGATCACATCTACTTAATGGCAGCGTCATGTTCATAGAATATTTATGCCGTATTTATATAATCCGTTCCCTATTAAGAGATATTTAAATTGTCTCTAGATGTGGGCGATTCTTACTGTATCTGTCTTGCTATCACAAATTACACCACAAGAAACATCTTTGTGTGTTGGTGCAGGATAATCCACTAGGAAGTGTTTATCCGTTAACGTCTTGTGTCTTTGGATGTGGACATACGTGTCCAGGCTGCCCTACCAAATAGGTACCATCCAGTTCTCTGGGGATGTGAGAATCTTAGCCTAGGACAGTGGTCGGCAAACTCATTAGTCAACAGAGACAAATATCAACAGTACAACAATGGACATTTCTTTGGAGAGCCACATTTTTTAAACTTAAACTTCTTCTAACGCCACTTCTTCCAAATAGACTCTCCCAGGCCGTGGTATTTTGTGGAAGAGCCATACTCCAGGGGCCAAAGAGCTGCATGTGGCTCTCGAGCGGCAGTTTGCCGACCACAGAACTAGGAGGTCATTGTGTCGTTCTTGGTCAGGGCACATGCCCAGGTTGCGGGGCTGATCCCCAGTAAGGGGCGTGCAGGAGGCAGCCAATCAATGATTCTCTCTCATCCTTGATGTTTCTGTCCTTTTTCTAAAGTCAATTAGAAAAAATAATTTAAAACAGAAAGTATCTGAGGAATAATTAAATTGTGTCGGGTGGGGTACCTCCCCCTTAGCGGGAGAGGAAATAGCACTGGGGGATTTGGTGCAGCACTAAGAATATAATGCTGTGGCCACTGAGCTACGAAAATCCTGCCTGATTTGTAAATTTGCGTTTCCATGGTAACCCAAGTGTATAGTTAAATAATCCTCACTTGTGGGGGACTGAATTCCAGAGACTCTTCCTAAACCCACATCCTATTCTAATCCCACCGCTGTTGCCATGGAAATGATCAGATAGGATTCAGTCCTGGAGGCAGATGGGCCTATGAAAGCTAAGACCTGGCCTACATATAGCTGGCCGAAATCTGAGGTTTTGTTTTGATTTCCCCCCTGAATCCCAGAAAGCAGCTGCCCCCGCTGAGAGGTTAATGTCACACATTGTCAGGAAAAGCTGTCTTGGTGTTCGGGCCTCAGGCGCAAATGAGGAAAAGTTGATTTCAAATTCCTGCTGAGGAATGAGACGCGGGGAGGCGATGCTTTCCTCTGAGAGACCATCCCTCCTAGGGGTGTTCTCATGGGAGTCCACATCCCCTAAGTCTGTGGTCGGCAAACTCTTTAGTCCACAGAGCCAAATATCAACAGCGCAATGATTGACATTTCTTTGGAGAGCCACATTTTTTAAACTTGAATTTCTGCTAGCGCCACTTCTTCAACATAGACTCGGCCAGGCCGTGGTATTTTGTGGAAGAGCCACACTCCAGGGGACAAAGAGCAGCATGTGGCTCGAGAGCCGCAGTTTGCCGACCTCGGCCCTAAGTGCATCCAACTTCCCAGGGGAGGGCAGTCCATACCAGGCAGCTTTGCCAGCCGCGGAGGGGCCGCTGCTTTCTCCATTGTCCCGGCCAGGGGTCATTTCCCAGGCTGATGGGAGTTTAAGGCATACCTCCAAGGTCTGCAGTGTCCTTAAGAAAAGCAGTGACCGCATTTGTCAGTGCCTCCAGCGACATCCTGTTATCATGCACATTTTTGCAGACAGATTGCTCGGGAAGACCTCGGTTGTTAAGTCCTATTTTCTAAGCAATTTCCCACGAAGTCGTGCTTTGTTGAAAACAGGAGCGATGCCACGTCTCTTTACTGTGGACTGTGCGATTCTGTTTGTGATGATGTCTTTCCAGGTATTCCGCGTGGGGGTGGGGTGGAGCCAGCCCCAGAGCCATGGTGCCTTTCAGAAAACAAGGTGCCTGGCTAGGTGCTCAGGTATGGCTAGGCCGCAGGTCCAGCTTACGTCATACTCCGCTCACCAGTTGGGGGAAGAGAGGATCTATCAGAGGTTCCCAACACATCACAGTTGAGGATTCATGCATTTTCCTCTGGAAACTTTCCCACGCTGCCCCACCGGTTTAACAACGGAGTCATTACTTTCTTAAAACACACACACACACACACACACACAGGCCATATTTTTATTGATTTCAGAGAGGAAGAGAGAGGGAGAGAGAGATAGAAATATCAGTGATGAGATACAATCATTGGTTGGCTGCCTCCTGCACGCCCCACACTGGGGATCAAGCCCACAACCCAGGCATGTGCCCTGACGGGGAATCGAACCGTGACCTCCTGGTTCCTCAGTGATGCTCAACCCCTGAGCCACACGAGCTGGGCAGCTGTTATCTTTATTATCCTTGTTCTTTTCCGGGGCAGAGCTAGCTGAACGGTTAGAGTGCTGTTCTCATTGATGATCTGCCTTCAGAAGCTTTACGTTAGTTCGGACATTCGCATTGTCGCATACATTTTCACTTGCACACCATTTGTCCAGTACACACCTGTTGAATGAATGCATGTATCACACGACTTGAGACAGCAGTGCCGTGTTTGGAGTAAGAAGCTGCGATCACACTGCTAATATTTATCTTGTTCTAGCGGAGCCCTCTCACCATAGTGACAGAGCGATAGTGTCAACTCTCAGTGTATGTTGTAGGTGGCAGAAGTGATGCTTCATAGCGACGCGAAGCAGAATTTCATTCTTGCTCCTCTCTCAACCTCCGGCCCTGTAAGTTGAAGAGAGACAAGAGCTGAATCATTTCTTTAAAGGGAGAAAATGAAAACTTGGAACAAAAGCTTGCCATTCTGCACCCAACTTCTGCGACTAACCAGTGCAACAAAATTACCTCCTGTTGCAGCGAGCAAAGGGTAGCTGCGCAGCCGCCATTGGTGCCCAAATGGAGCCAGAGCCGCCGCAGAGCCCTCGGTGCCCGGTGTGCTGTTCTGATCATTGTCCCCCCCCTCCCCTGAGTCAGTTTAAGCTTTGCCTTCTTCTGAAGCTGAGCTCTGTCTGACCTCAAAGAATACTCTGTGTGCGAGAGCAGGTCCTTGGTGCTGTGGTGGCGAATCACATCACTCCCACAACCCTGGGGAGTTGAGTTGGAAGCTCATAGTTACTTATAGGAAAATGGTCCCTGCCCTGACTGGTGTGGCTCAGTGGATAGGGCGTCGAAGGTCCCAGGTTTGATTCCGGTCAAGGGCATGTACCTTGGTTGCAGGCACATCCCCAGTAGGGGGTGTGCAGGAGGCAGCTGATCAATGTTTCTCTCTCATCGATATTTCTAACTCTCTGTCCCTCTCCCTCTCCCTTTGTCTCTGTTAAAAAAAAAAAATCAATAAAATATTTTTTTTAAAAAGACACTGGTCCCTGATGTGGCTGTGCTGTGTCTGTCTCAAATCCTGACTCTCCAGGTGGAGACAGAGCCATTAGGTGGGAGGTCTCACCCAGGGGCTCGCAGGTCTGAGAACATAAGAAGAAAGCGCAGAGTGTCTCAGTCAGACAACGTGATGTGTCCAGAGTCACGGCGCACATGGGACTGGTGCTGAAGGCCGTGTGAGAAGGGACAGGACCCTGAAGGTCATGAGGAACTGCTGAGACAGTTCGAGGAAAGACACGATTCTAGCAGAGCTGCATTTAGAACTATCCTCTCGGTGCCACGTGGAGAGCGGATGACAAAGGAGACCCTCCTGTAGGTGCCAGGGGAGAGACAGAACACGGGGTCCTGAAGGAGGGAGGCTGAGTGACAGGGACAAGGACAGAAGGCAGTGACCCACATTGCGGCTACGCTGTGGAAATAACCAAGTCAGGATAGGACTTTTCAGAAAAAGACGGAATTTTCTATTCCTGTTCGTGTTGCTTCCTTTTCAGAAAAGAAAGATCTAGTTCTTCTTAAAAAGCACAGACCAAACCTGTGAAAACAAACACATCTATTTGGGAAGTTACAAACGGAAGACACTGAAAATATGAGCTTCTGACAAACCAAATCAATTAATTTAGACCCCCAAGGCACAAAACACGAAGTTCAAAAAAGGAGGTAAAATCAGCCAGGTTGTGAGCACAGATTTTCCGGGATCCCGTCCAACCTTGCCATTGCCCCAGTCCTGTCTCTCTCCCTGCTCCGTGTGGCCAGCCACACTTTCATGTTCTTGGCCTTGACACCCTTCGGACACAGCTCTGAACACAAATATTTTCGTTCTTCCTTGGGCCTCTCGTTATGTTCAGATTTCATCATTAGCTCTAACCTCGTTTCATTACTCATTTCCATTTACTTTCCTGCCAGGAGGTCAGATGGTTTTTTTTTAAGTAAAGAAACCTGAATTGCTGTATTTCTGTTTTTCCATTAAACTCCTGCCACTTGGGAATGAGGTGTTATTCTCTATCTCCCGGGAAGGACTGAAGGCATCAGAATTTAAGATGTGTAAAATGCCTCAGGCCTCTTAGAAGAATAACGTTTGAAAAGCAAATAATAGAAATAAGGATTTATCAGTATCAGAGGACACTCCCTGGGTTTGGTAAAAATGGTCACCGGTTTGGGGGCAGCTTTTTGTAGGTTTGGGAGTGGGAGTGAGGAGGCTGGGTCCCCAGGCCTACTGGGCATCTGGCCCCTGTGCCTAATGGGCCGTTCACTGCCCTGGGCTTGCACTTCCTGGTGTGTGAAATTAAAATAATAATATCTGTCCTCATATCCCAGGAGGCCTGTTGGGAGAATCAAATAAGCTGTCGTCTGTAAAACCATGGAAAAGTGGACAATTTCCACTTAGCAGCACTCGACGTTGCAAATAGAGGTCAACAGTGATGATCACGGCAGTTGCTGTCAGCTGCACGCCAGCGTATGGCCCATTATGCACTCAATAAGTGTGATTGAATGGAACCGTTATTTCTCAGTGAGTTCCTTTAATGACATTGTGTGGAGAGATCCTCCTTCCCATCACACACTTTTTCCTTTCATCTATTCTTTTTTTTTTTTTTCCCCTAAAAAATATATTTTTACTGATTTTCAGAAAGAAAGGGAGAGGGAAAGAGGCATGGCAACATCAATCATGAGAGAGAATCCTGGATCAGCTGCCTCCTGCATGCCCCCTAGTGGGGATCGAGCCCACAACCCAGGCATGTGCCCTTGACCAGAATCGAACCTGGGACCCTTCAGTCCACAGGTCGATGCTCTATCCACTGAGCCAAACCGGCTAGGGCTCTTCTGTACTTTAAGCCATCTTCCTTCATCCCCAATATGCCCTTGTCTTTGATTTTTTTCAAGGCTGGCTTTCTATGCTAACTTATCTCCCAGCCCCTCAACCTTGAACCTCACTGGTGAGTCAACTACTGCCTCCAATTCGGTCTCATGTGTGCTTTTCCCTGTTTGCCTGAAGGTTGTTTCAAGTTCCTCCCAGTTTGAGATCTAGGAAATCAGTGGCTTCCTTCTCACACACCCACAAATGACTTTGAAAATTTCAGTTCTCACTTACACGCGTCTGCTGCTTCCTCCTGCTCCCCTCTCCCCCCATATCAGCAAATCCTTCCCCTCATTGTCAGGGAACTCTCTTTCTCTCCGTCTTTAATACAGTCAGCTTCGGCACCACTATAATCTTTCTCCTCATGTGGCTTCTGTTTTGGCTAAACCCATTATTTTGACACAGTTTGCAACCCATTTCCTTCCTTATCTCCAGCATCGAGGCTCTTATTTAATACGGGGCTTCCCGTTGATCGTTTCCTTCCCGGTTACCGCCGTTATCAACGCCTCCGTGTTTCATGACCGCAGAGTGTTTGGTCTCTAAGAAGTTCTACGAGTGCCGTGCATTTTGGAAAGGGCAAGCAAGATAAGTCAGGCCGGGGTGTTAATCGCACAGCTGGTCTTCCTTTCTTCCTTCCTTCCTTCCTTCCTTCCTTCCTTCCTTCCTTCCTTCCTTCCTTCCTTCCTTCCTTCCTTTCTTTCTTTCTTTCTTTCTTTCTTATATATTTTATTGATTTTTTACAGAGAGGAAGAGAGAGGGATAGAGAGTTAGAAACGTCGATGAGAGAGAAACATCTTTGCACACCTCCCACTGGGGATGTGCCCGCAACCAAGGTACATGCCCTTGACCGGAATCGAACCCGGGACCTTCCAGTCTGCAGGCCGACGCTCTATCCACTGAGCCAAACCGGTTTTGGCACAGCTGGTGTTTCTATAGGAAACCTGACCAGCATCAGTCTGCTCGAGGACACAGTCCTCAGCCCTCCGTCTCACTAGACAGCCTGTATTCCGGGAGTTAATGCTCTTCTGTAGCTTTTTGCTAGTTACTCTCTGCTTTGCGCAGGCTTATTCAGTTCTTCTCAGCCAGCCGGGGGAAAAGGAGATGAGGTTGAGGATAGTTACAATAGCAGCAGCTCATTTTCTGGAGGCTCCACCAGATAAGCCGGCCATCCTTCTAAATACTTTATGTACACTGAGTGGACAGACAATGATGATCTCTGAATGCATAATAACCTGGCCACTCAATGTATATCCTATATAAATAAAAGGCTAATATGCAAATTGTTCCTTCAACCAGGAGTTCAACTAGCAGGCAGGCCGGCCAACCGCCATGTCCCCTACCCCTGGCCAGGCTTGCCGGACCCCACCCATGCATGAATTCATGCACCGGGCCTATAATATATATTCCCAGGGCATGCCCTGATCTGGAATCGAACCCTGACCTCCTGCTTCATAGGTGGATGCTCAACCACTGAGCAACACCAGCTGGGCTTTTTTTTTTTTTTTTTTTCTGACATGCTACTTTTTAATAGCACCGCTCCACGTGGAGGAGTAATGATGGAGAGTCCCCAGGCACACATCACTAGAATCACGCCTAACTACTGCAGAGCCTCATTATGCGTTTCATCTTCTTAGTGCTCTCTAACAAGGAGGGGAGTGGTGAACTTCTCGCTCTCTAGCTTCTGTTTGCTCTGTGTGTGGAAGGCAGGGAGCCCCCAACCAGAGCCTCCCTATCATAGAGCTTATTGTATTGCAACCGGGCTGCTCAAGTGCCGAGTTCTCCAAGGTCCCCCTTTGCTGGAGAGAGTTAATTAACAACACAGCCACTAATTACTTACCCGTGCTTGGTCTTGATCACAAAGAATGTGCAGAAGTACTTAGTCATCTCGAAGTCTAAAAGTGTGCCTCTCCTGCAGCAGGCATTAATGCAGCAATAACAATATTTTTATTGAATTTATTGGGGTGACATTGGTTACTAAAATAATACAGGTTTCAGGTGTACAGTACTATAATGCATCACCTGTATATTCACCACCCCAAGTCAAGTCTCCCTCCATCACCATTCATCCCCTCTATATCCTCTGCTACCTCCCCACCCCCTTTCCCAGTGGTAATCACCATATTACCAACAATAATAATAATGCTGTTGGACATCAATTGAGTGCTTCCTAAGGACCAGCTACTCTGCTAAGTGACTTTCTCTCATTCCCTCAAGGACTTTAATTTTGAAGCAGATGCTATTCTTTTCCTCTCCATCTTTTTCTCACCAGAAAGCCCGAGGTGAAGGTTAGGGTGAAAGTGAAAGAGCTGAAGTTTGAGCCCAAGTGTATGCATGCCCAGGGCCTGGACCCCGAGTCCTGATGGTGTCTGTGTCTCAGCAACAGGGATAATAGACCATCCCTTTTCTATTGTGCCTGGCACTTGCGTACGCATATAGTAGAGCTCACAGTCATGAAATCGAAGAAACCCTTAGAGCTGAAGCTTCAGACCACTTGACTGTAACTAAGGAAACCTTCTCAAGGCCTAAGGCAAATGGTAGCTAAGCCGTAGGCAAGTGGCAATCAGTGTTCACAGCTGCTGCCCCTGTGGCTGAGACTGAACAAGGCAGGGCAGGGGGCCTCTGAGAGGCCAAGTTCAAGACCACATGAATGGTGCAACTTCCCAACTCTTCAGCTAAGGCTGCTCCGTCACTGTGCAGGCATTCGGGCCAATGCTCAGGAGGGGGGGGGGTGCGGGTCGGACGAGCAACATGGAATGAGAAGGCTGGCATTTATTAGTATCACCAGGCCCCTGGCGCTCTCCTCAGCCCCCCACTGTGCCCCCTTCTTTCTGTCGTTACACTCAGGACTTCACTGGCTGTTTCTTCTGCCTAGAGTATTTGTTCATGCTCATCAAATCCCCCTCCACAACCCGAGACACTTTAGTGTCAGCTTTTTAAAAATATATATTTTTAAAAATTGATTTCAGAGAGGAGGGGAGAGGGAGGGAGAAAGAAACATCAATGATGAGAGAGAGACAGATAGGCTGCCTCTTGCATGCCCGCTGCTGGGGATCAAGCTCGAAACCTAGGCATGTGCTCTGACCTGAAATAGAACCGTGACCTCTTGGCTCATAGGTTGACACTCAACCACTGAGCCACACTGGCCTGGCCAGCTCACTCTTTAATACTCATCATCCCCTTGCTGGTTGGTGGGTGGGATTTAGAGATAGAAGGCTGGGTTGGAGCCCTTCTTTGTCACTCACTAATGGCATAAGCTTGGTCAGCTCATTCATCACATAATGATTGTCAGCTAAGTGCCAGGCTCTGTTCTGTGCCCTCGGGCTGGCACAGGAAATAAGCAGAGAGGATCAGTGACCAGCTGCCTCCTGCGCACCCCCTACTGGGGGATCGAGCCTGCAACTTGGGCATGTGCCCTTGGCTGGAATCAAACCTGGGACCCTTCATCCTGTAGGCTGACACTCTATCCACTGGGCAAAACCAGCTAGGGCTGTATGACCCAATATTTAAAATAAATACCTTGTCTGGCCGGTGTTGCTCAGTGATTGAGCGTTGACTTATAAGCCAGGAGATCATGGTTCGATTCCCGCTCAGGGCACCTGCCCGGGTTGTGGGCTTGATCCCCAGTAGCGGGCGTACAGGAGGCAGCTGATCAGTGATTCTCTCTCATTACTGATATTTCTATCTCTTCCTCTCCTTTTCTCTCTGAAATCAATCCAAAATATATTTAAAAAATAACAAAATAAACTCCTTATTTGGACAACAACTAGTTAGCATCTCAGCTGAGGGACCGCCTCTCATCCCCAAGGTGAGCAGCATGATCTCACTCTGTGGCTGAGAAAAGCAAGGCTCAGCTGAAGTAACGGGTCAAGCTCAGGTCACAGAGCTGAGGGAGCCACGGGGAGGATCCATCTCTGTCTTTCCCGGCTCTTTCCTCGGGGGATCCCGTGTGAGCCTGGCGGGCGACCTCTGAAATGCCACCAATTCCAAGAGCGGGCGACTTATCGGTGCTGACTGTCCTGGTGCAGGATAATTGGATGCCCCAGAGAACAACACGGCCCTGAAGGGAACGCGTTCCTTGGTTTCTTGGCTCCCCTGGCGACATAAATCTCGGGGGATGCAGGCATCGGCAGGCCGGATGGCGGGATGAACTGGGGAGTGACCGGAGCGTGGACTCAAAGGGCTCCTTCCATCTTGGGGGGTCCTGAAACCCAGGAAGAAAACAAGAGCTTGAAGGTTGTTGCTGGTACTTTCCAGCATCCTAATCACCAAGTAGAAGAATGGGTCACAGTTGAAGAATCAGCGTCTGACAGCGAGGTAATTATCGGAGGAGAGCAACCTTGGCTTTTTGCTTTAAAGGATTGAGCACACTGCACAGTTGAAAGTACGAGCTGGCTTTGGAAAGACAAAACTATATATATCACCTCCAGTCCCAAGCTGGTGCCCGGGAAGAATTGACAGGCGTGTTAAATACTGCTCACCAAGCAGTTACCTGGGGAAAAAAGGTTTTGCTCATGCTATTTTTCCAGCGTTTGAGGCTTTGCAATATTAAATCATTTAATATTATAGGGAACATACTGTTTTTGTTTTTTGTTTTTGTTTTTTGGCTGTTATCTTCTGTCTGATCCCTGCCAGGTTATAAATACAGAGAGTCCGATTTACATATTTATTAGCTGCGTTTGACAAGAAAACGGCAGCCTTGCGTCCAACCAGGGTCCCGCATCTCCACTGACCGGCAAGGACATTGCAAATAAGCCCCTGTCACAATCCTCATCTTCTCCTGCTCACAGCAGGAGCTGTGCGTGAAATCATAATCGGGGAAGCTCCCAGATCTGAGCCCAATATCAGGTTTAAGTGTGATGAGGTCATTTGCTGAGGGTGTGACCCTTTAATGAGGCAAGAGAGTCACTGATACCCCTGGGTCCCGACCTCAGGGACACAGCGGCCGTGGTCGGTCTCTCAGAACAAAAGTTCAGATCGTCACACCCTCCGCCTTTGCAGAAAGGCCCCCCACCTCGAGGGGACATGGAATGTAGGGCCGTCTGTCCAGGGCCCTGGGTCTGTGGTAACTGGTTTAGAAGCCCTTGATCTCTGCCGGGAATATGGGCTCCTTCAACCAGGTACATATTATAGAAATAGTCACACAGTGAGTCTCCTGGCCCCAAACTAAAAGTTTTGTTTATCTTGTGGAGGATTATGTGTATATGAGATGTATGTATATGAGATGTCCACAAGGATTTCTCTTCCTAGACCTAGAAGGACTTTCTAAGTGGAAGTTATTTGTCAAGAACATGCAGGCATCCTGACTGAGGGGGAGGAGTCTTTTTTAAAGTGTATTTTTATTGATTTTAGAGAGGAAGGGGAGGGAGAGAGAGAGAGAGAAGCATCCATGATGAGAGAGAATCATGCATCGGCTGCCTCCTGCACACCCCACACTGGGGACCGAGACCAAACCCGGGAATCGAACCCGTGACCTCCTGGTTCCTAGGTCCACACTCAACCACTGAGCCCACAGGCAGAGTGACAGAGCTGGGGGCCTGTTTGGGCGGCTTTCCCCGCATCAGTGTCCTCGCACCCCCTCTGGTGTCTTGTGCCTCCTACTTCTGTCCCACTTGCCGCCTGTCTCTGTGATGCTCCGTCTCTCTGACGGCCTCTTCTTCCTCCTGGGGGACGCCTCTCTGGTTCTGGCTCCAGGCCACTGGGATTTCACCCCTAAACCCCAGAGTGGCCCTTGTGTGCAGAGGGAAGCTCGACCACAGGACCCACGGAGTCATGGGGAAACGTCCAGTTTGTCTACTCACTTCCACCTCCGGGGACTTCCTCCTACATAGGCCCAAAGCCAGTGCTGCTGGCTGGAAGTGAGTGAGCATTATTTAGCACCCTAATGATAGCCTAGCCCAGTGGTCAGCAAACCGCAGCTGGCGAGCTACATGCGGCTCTTTGGCCCTTTGAGTGTGGCTCTTCCACAAAATACCACGGCCTGGGCGAGTCTACTTGGAAGAAGTGGCATTAGAAGAAGTTTAAGTTTAAAAAATGTGGCTCTCCAAAGAAATGTCAATCGTTGTCCTGTTGATATTTGGCTCTGTTGACTAATGAGTTTGCCGACCACTGACCAGGTCTTATTTTTATGTTTTCTTTGCAAATATGGAGAACAAGGTTTGGAAGGGGAAAGCTGTTTATAGATAAATTACATTCCAGTGCCTTCATCAGAGCCAGGGGAAAGGAACCGATCTTTTCATATGTATAGGTTTTGTTTGTTTTCTAATATATATATTTTTAATTGATTTCAGAGAGAGGAAGGGAGAAAGAGAAACATCAATGATGGGAATCATTGATTGACTGCCTCCCGCACTCCCCATTCTGGAAATGGAGCCTGAAATTCAGGCTTGTGCTCTGATCAAGAATGGAAATGGGACCTCCTGGTTCATGGGTCGACACTCAGCCACTGAGCCACACTGGCCAGGTGGTATGTACGTGTAGGTTTTAAATATACTAATCTCATGTTTCCTAAGTGGCAGGATTATCATTTTTCTCATCAGTACATTCAGGCACAATACACCCTGCAGATAAAAGGGCTGCATATGTAGGAATGGAATTTGTTGTTGACATGCAACATGCCTCTAGATCCAGCTCTGAGACTCCCACCGGCGAAGCTGAGGTGCATTAGCAAAAGTTAGGGAGAAAGAGCTTTAGCTGCGTTTGCAAAACGTACAGTCGCTTACTAGGTGGCTCTCAGCTGTTGCTGAGTCAAGGCCGCTCAGGTACCTCGCCGCACTGTCCCTTTAAATGACGCTCTCTGGCTCTTTGGGGAAAGGGGAATGATGTATAATTCTAATTATAACTGGCTGGGCTCTTGCCCACTCCGTTCGGTTCCCCGCAGGTTACGCTATTTGCCAATAGCTATTTAACCGTCTCGGTAACAGGAAAAACTCCCAAGTCTAATCAGCTAGGAACTCTCTGGCTCTCGCCCTTTCGTGGGATCGGATTCTTGCCCTGGAGGTCAGACTTAAATATGAGAGGGGAGTGAGGCTGGGGGGAAGGCTGCTATTAAAAATAGAGCCAACTTCCAGACTCTGCCTCTCCGGAGCTCACAGAAGACTGGGGGGGCCTTTTATTATTCATGCTTAACGCGGATACCACCGCCTGCCTGCAGAGCACGCCAAGGATCTGTACGGAGCCCTGGCTCAGCTCGCCAGCTGCCAGCCTTGGCATCTTGTTGCAAGTTTTTCGTTGTTGTTTTACCCGTTGCATCCAGGCAAGGTGGGTCCAGGTGAATGAGGTGTCTGTCTTCCCCCAGGCCCCTCCCCCCACTCTGGAACCCTGAGCATCCCTCCCTCTGCGGCCTGCCCCACCCCCAGGCCTCAGGCTTCCTCGGTCTTGAACATCAGCTGCCTCCAAGTTCACAGGTTAGCGATGGAGGTTACCAGTCTGCTAACTCGCCAAGTTAAATAGGATACACGCTGCCAACAGGAGAATTCCTTCTAGTCAGAAAAGTCAACTTAAATAAAAACATCTTTTATTGGCTTCAGAGCGGAAGAGAGAGGGAGAGAGAGACAGAGAGACAGAGACATCAACGATGAGAGAAAGCCATGGATTGTCTGCCTCCTGCATATGCCCCAACTGGGGATCGAACCGTGACCTCCTGGTTCATAGGTCGACGCTCAAACACGGGGCCATGCTGTCGGGGGCAGTCACCATTTCTTGCATCTAATCCCAAACTCACTTCAGTGCCAGCATCAGATATTTAAGAATATATTTTGAGGCAGATGAAAGCTTTTTAGAAAAGCTTGGGTTTGACTCCATTGTAACTGGCGCTGGGAGGAATCGTTAGGTGAACGAGCAAAGGGGGAAAGAGAACATGGCTTGCGTACTTTTCATGCCAACACTGTGCTAGGTTCTGTATTCAAAACAGCCGATTTGATTGTTACCACCCCCCTCTGGACACATATAAAATATCCATATTCATGCACTTGATGACCCTGAGGTTCAAGGAGGTCAGGTAACTCTTCTGAGCTCACATACCTCATGGAAATCTGAACGCTGGTCAGGTGACCTCCGAAGTGCTGACTTGCACTTGGCCGCACCCTTGGGGGGACTGGGGTCAGGTGTTGGCCCAGATCAGATGAAGGTGCATCCTCTGCTCACGGAGTCAGGTCACGAGTCGCTCTTGGAGAGGCAGGTGCATCACCCTGCGGTCCAAGTCCAATGCCGAGGTCAGGGGCTGGCCCACTTGCAGGGGAAAGGTGACCTACAGCAAAGGGGCCAGTGGCCGGCACATGCACCAGATGCCTTTGGAGAGAGCTCCCAGGGAGTCCTGAGCACAAGGAGGCTGATGCTCAGGGTCAGGAACACCATCTCTCTGGAAACTGGAGGGCAGGACAGAGAACTGGGCAGATGAGGGAACACTCCGTCGCTGGCCCAGACCCTCAGCCTGATACTGCGGCTCTAAGCATGTACCCCCGGGGCTCTATGCCCTGTTTTGGGATAGGCTGGCCCCTCAGGAGGGTCTCTGGTACCTAGGTTGCCTGGTTGAGCCTGAAAACAGTGGAGCCTGAAAACAGTGAAGGTCATTGACCCTGTGGAGGCCTTGAGCAGAGCCTAAATGTTATCGCATTTTGCAGAGCCAACAGGGTTACTAACTCGCTCCACATTCAGCGAGTCAGCATGTTACTCCGTCACCAAATGTCCTTTTGGGCCCTCACAAAATTCTCTCATTCCTCTAAGCGGTGGTGCCGCCTCACTGTGCACTGGTATGCAAGGACAAAGGTTCCGTTCCGTGTTGGGTATCACAGGAGGCGAGTTGGGGAGTTGATGATCTAGCAGAGAAGATAGGACACCGATTAGAACATCCTGATATCAAGTCACACGTGACAGGGACCCCAGCGGGGGAGCAAAGAAGCAGCTTTGCCTAATGAGAGAATGAAAGAACTTGCAGTGAGAGGGGGAAAAGGAAGGGAGCTGAGATGATCAATGGACATTTCCAGCAACACGAGAACTTTGCTTGAAGGACCACAAGGTGAGTCTGGCCAGTGTGGCTCAGTGGTTGAGCATTGACCTATTCCATTCCCCACGTTGCTGCTCAATCCCCAGTAGAGGGCATGCAGGAGGCAGCTGATCAGTGTTTCTCTCTCATTGATGTTTCTATTTCTCTCTCCCTCTCCCTTCCTCTCTGAAATCAATTAAAAAAATAAAAAAAAAAGAAAGAAAAAAGATAAGTGCTCCAAATCAGGCAGCTGAGCTCAAATAGCACCTTTGGCAATTACTGGCTGGGGTTGGGGGAGGGAGGGCAAAGTGTTAAGCATAATCTCCCTTAAGGCTCTTCTTATCTTTATAATGAGATCAACAGTACCTATTTCAGAAAGTGGTGAATATGAAATGAATCTGGATTCCAGCAAGCCTTTGGTGAATGATAGATATATGTATATATATATATAATATTCCTTCTCTGAATTTCAAAGCTGTACGGAAAATGATTTTTAAGAGAAACTGAATCCATGCTCTAAAAAAAGCACAATTTCAAGTGTACAGAATTCTATTTGGTTTGTTAAAGGGCTGACTAGTTTAGACGTATCTTCGTAACATATGTTTATGCACATATACTTATACACTGAGTGGCCAGATTATTATGATCTCTGAACGCATAATAATCTGGCCACTCAGTGTGTGGTGTGTGTGTGTGTGTGTGTGTGTGTGTGTGTGTGTGTGTATTAGAGACCCAGTGTATGAATTCATGCATGGGTGAGGTTCAGCCAGCCTGCACAGGGGAAGGGGAGATTGGTGGTTGGCTGGCCTGCTTACTGGTCGAACTCCTGGTCGAGGAGACAATTTACATATTAGCCTTTTATTATATAGGACATACACTGAATGGCCAGATTATTGTGCATTCAGAGATCCTCATCATCTGGCCACTCAGTGTTTATGCAGGCTCTGTCCCCGCGGGTACTTCTGTGGACACACACCTGCACCACACCTCAAATTAATTGCAGATGTCTTGAATGTGTGCTTCCAGCAATAATTTCCAGTCCCTCCTCGCTACGGAATTACCATTGCTAAACGGCACTAACATCAGTGTGTCTTGTTATTGTAAACACACCTGCTGGTAAAGAGCTTCCCCAGGGTCTCCAGTCACCAGTGTCTAACCTCCGGCTGGCTGGGCTGCACCGACCCATTTCGCCCGGTTGCCACGAGAAAAAGAGCACAATTATTCGACAGAAAAGCCCCTTTCTGATCTCCTCCAGCCTCAAACGAGAGCGGGATGCCACACGCAGCTCTGTGCCTCCAGTGGGGGTAGGGAGCATCTGCCAGGCCTCGGGGAGAACACGCACACCCAGCTCTTCTGACGTAACGAGATCCTATCGCTAATTGGGTTTCAGTGTAATTATTCACGCACCTGTCTTTCTTCTGTTCAGAACCGGCAGGCTTTTCGGTATGCGTGGCGTGTGCAGTGTTCATTTCTATGTCCACAGTGTGTAGCCTGCGATGTGTAGCTCTTGGCACATACTTGATTAATTAGATGGATGGATGGATGGATGGTGGGTGGGTGGATAGGTGGGTGGGTGGATGAATGGTTGTATGGATGGGCGGATGGATGGTTGGATGGATGGTTGGATGGCTGGGTGGGTGGATGGATGATGGATGGGTGGATAGATGGATGATGAAAGACAATGGTATACATTCCAGTGTGCAGCTCCATTTTCAGGAGGGTCCTTGACCTTGTGTGACTGTGAGAGAGGAAACTGTGGTGATCACTCTGGTGAAGGATCTACTTGCACCTGAATATTTCTGATATGCAATCTATGTGATTTTTTTAGTTTGAATATTCCAGAAAATCATCTGGTCTGTGTTTTGAAATGAGTAGAGCCTCCCCTGGGGATCCCTGACACAGTCAAGCTATGGATCCTGCAACTGTACATGGGAAACCAGTGATCTTAAACTCCCTCCTTTTGCACCTTGCTTAGTGCCTAAGGGTCCAGGGGTCCTTCTGAGCTCACACAGGGTCGCAAACGCTTTCATAGGGGCCAGGTAATAATTTTTTTATTTTTTATTTTTTAAAATATATTATATTGATTTTTTACAGAGAGGAAGAGAGAGGGATAGAGAGTTAGAAACATTGATGAGAGAGACTCATCGATCAGCTGCCTCTTGCACACACCCTACTGGCCTGTGCCCACAACCAAGTAGGTACATGCCCTTGACTGGAATCAAACCTGGGACCTTTCAGTCTGCAGGCCGATGCTCTATCCACTAAGCCAAACCAGTTTCTACCAGGTAGTAATTTAGGTTCTGCAGGCCCAAAGGCAAAACCAAAGACATGTCGTAGGCACTTACCAGTACAGAACCATTCGAAATGTAATCATTTAAAAACATAAAGACCATTATGTTTTAAAGAAAACGTTTTTTTTGATTTTTAGAGAGAGAGAGGAAGGGAGAGGGTGAGAGAGATAGAAACACTGATGAGAGAGAATCACTGATCAGCTGCCTCCTAGACATCCCCCACTATGGATGGAGCCCGAAACCCAGGCATGTGCCCTTGACCAGGAATCGAACCAGTGACCTCTTGGTTCCTGGGTCCATATTCAACCATGGAACCAGGCCAGCGGGGCAGGGCTCAGGATTTTTATTGGCTGGGAGCTTCCTGGGAGCCATCTGTAGGTTCTAGAAAGGGCTTGATGTTTCCAGCGTCGCAAACAGGTGGCTAGTGCTGGCGTCCGTGAACCAGGCCCAGAGTAAATTCCTGCTGAGATTGTGAGCCCGACGTGCTGACAGGGTGACTCTCTCATCTGATCCCCCTGACGTAATTGCAACATAAACCGCTCAGGTTGCTCCTCTGTGTCCTTGCCTTGGACAGTGCGGGCCCGGGGCCCGAGGGCTGAGTGGGGATTTAAAATTTAAACAGCCATGTGAGACGGTTCGGAGGCGACAGCCAGCCGTGCCCCTTGGCCGGTGCTGGCTTCTCCACTGCCCCAAATGTGGATAGTGTTGCTGGCTGCCCCAGATTTTGGAAGGTGAGATGACAAGAGGTGAAAATGTCACAGTCTTTGGCCAGGAAAGGACGCCAAAGCAGATTTAGAAACCCCGTCAGCTCCATGCGCAGGAGAGCAGGAGGCGTGTATTTTCGTCTTTGCACCTTGGTTGCTAATAGGCCCAATATTTTTCGTGTTCGTGCTCTGCTCTCTCGCCATGAGCTCCCAACTCAGGAGGGGAAACTGGGCCTACATTTTCTCTTCCGTGTTTTGGTGTAAAGGTTGATTCGGACTGAATTTTCATAACTCAAATCATGCCCTGTGTGATCTTAATAGACGAATAAACAAGTGGAATTGTTTCACAATGCAGATAACTCCCCAGTGTTGTATGTTTGAGCTTTAAAAGTGAAGGTTTGCCCAGCCAGTGCGGCTCAGCGGTTGAGCATTGACCTAAGAACCAGGAGATCACGGTTAAATTCCCAGTCTGGGCACATGCCTCAGTGGTGTGCTCCATCCCTAGTGGGGGTGGTGGAGGAGGCAGCCGATCTATGATTTTCTCTTATCACTGATGTTTCTATCTCTCACTCTCTCTCCTTTCCTCTCTGAGATCAATTAAAAAATATGCATATATATTTTAAAAAGTTGAAGTTTTATAAAGCAAAACATAATTGTAACAAAGCCTTGCCTTCCTGTATTTTTGCTGCTGAGGGACCGGCATGTGGGTACCTCATCTGTGGACTTGGGTAAGGTGAGAGAAGGGTGTGGCTGGCTTCTGCATTCCTCTGCCTGCTGTGAGCCCAGGGTGGCCTCATTATCAGAACCTCTTTCCCATCTTCATTCATGTGAGTTTAGATTCTATTCTTGCAAGAGAAGGGATTTCTCCTGAGGTCTTGGAATCAAAGCTTCCTTGGCCCCTCCCAGTTCTCTCCCTTACTCCTGGGAACTGTACTCCCTCCGTGGGGAAGTGCTTTGAGTAGGGCCAGCAGACAACACCCGGGAGCGCTCTGCAGTCCCAGCTGCCTGGCCCTTGCTCTTGTCCCTCACCAGGCTGTGGCCTTCCAGAGGGCAAGGACTCTGCAATGAATGAGTGAATGGACTCAAGGTATTGTCTAAGGGTGCAAACTGGCAGGTGGTAGATAAATACGTCCTGGAGATCTGATACGCAGACAGCAATGTTGTATGATAATCATCCAATTTGCTGCGAGAATCTATCTTAATTATTCTCGCCACAAAAAAGTTATAATTATGTGCTGTCATAGGGGTGCTAACCAAAGATATGGTGGCAATTATATTCAGCATATCAATGTATCAAATCAACATGCTGTACAACTTAAATCTGTACAAGGTCGCTTGGCCTGTGTGGCTCAGTGGTTGAGCGTCGACCTATGGACCAGGAGGTCACAGTTAGATTCCTGGTCAGGGCACATGCCTGGGTTGTGTGCTCAATCTCCATTGATTGATGCAGGAGGCAGCCAATCAGTGATTATTTTTCATCATTGATGTTTTTATCTCTCCTTCTCCCTTCCTCTCTGAAACCAATCTATATACCGTGTTTCCCCGAAAATAAGACATCCTCCGAAAATAAGACCTAGCACATGGAAAGATAAGACATCCCCTGAAAATAAGACCTAGCGCAACTTTGGGAGAAAAAATTAATATAAGACACTGTCTTATTTTCGGGGAAACGGTATATAAAAGCCTAAATGACCATTATGACAGGTTTCTATAACACACACTGACCACCACGGGGGCAGGTGCTCAATGCAGGAGCTATCCCCTGGTGGTCAGTGAGCTCCTACAGCCAACCTCCCCCGGCCTCCCAACTTCCCTCGCCCCGACCAGCCAGCCCCAATCGGCCTCCATCAATCCCTGTCACTGGCCAGGCTGAGGGACCCCATCCATGCACGAATTCATGCACTGGGCCTCTAGTAAAAATATATTTTAAAATATATATCTATTTAAAAGAAGTTAAGGGCATAGATGAGGTCCACCAAAACTTGTACTCCTTGCACTGTTTTATTCTTATGGAAATTAACAAGCAGTGGATAGACTGCAATTTTCTGGCTTTTGCTGTTGGTATGAGCCTCACATTCCTGAAAGCCTATTGGAAAGCAGCAATTACGCTGCAAACCCTGCCTCCTGTAGCCATCATTAGAATCACTTCCTCCTCATGGTCGTACTGACTCAGAACACACACAACATGGGCTTTTGTGTGTCCAGGGAGGAATTGACAGTATCTCGGGCCTTGCCCAAGTCAAGAGAGATGTCCATTCCCTAACACATTTATTGTCCTAGTAAATGTCTGGAGTGGTCTGAACTGAGTGAGTGGTTAAGTCAAGGGCATTTAGATAGCAGGCAATCAGAGTAGGAGCCATGATGCCTGGATTGAAAGGTCCACTTTGCCTTGGTTTCTCGGGATGCTCCTAGGCAGCAGGGGCTCAAGTTCAAGGGCCCTTTCTGCAAGTCTGTTGATGTAACCATGCTGAGACAGAGGCCATCTTGGTCTCATCTCTGTGTCCAAAGGAGACATGGTCTAAGAGAGCAGCTAATATTTTCCTGGAGCTTGGGAGTAGCTCATGTGTCAGAGAAGATGTGTCTCTTGTCCACCTGGAGGCATTAAAAGACAGCAGCTATTTTGAAACCACGGTTGGCCTGTGCTTGGTGAAAATGGCCTGAAATTTACCTGTGGTGTATTGCTTTAAGTGCCATCATGGATATGGTCTCCAGTGCATTGGTCAGTCCATTCAATAGAGGCATTAAAATAACCACAAGCTTTTTAGTCTTTGTTCCTCTTCGAGTGAGCTGGCTTTTTTTTTTTTTTTTGCTAGCACTCGGGCCCTCTGGGACAAGTCAATTATGAAATAAGACCTTGAGCTCTCAGTGCTAAGAAGACCCAAGGGCCCTGTGAGGGTGGAGGAGGGGAAGGGTGATGATGAAAGAGATGCACCTTGGATGAGGTCCCACTAGAAATGGGTCTTGCAGTTTAATGGGTTATTGTGACATAAAAGAATGTTGGATTCTGCACAGGTTTCTTCTGTCATCACCTGTCTTTCTATCCTCCCCACGCCTACAGCCCTGCCCTATCACTGTCCTAACTACCTTCTCCTTCCTGCGTCCCACCTCACTCTCTGACTTGCCCATAATCGGCAGGTGCGGAAGAACGTAGAGTCAATAGTGAGGCCATATTACCTGTGCCTGGCAGATTGGAGAAACTTAATCCTGTTTGACAGGGACTAGGATGGTCCAAACTAGGGCAACATCAAGGGTTTGGCTCCTGAGAGTGGGAGTTAAAGGGAAATGTTCTCTCCAGGAAACCAAGAGTGGAAAAAGACAGGATGTGCCTGAAATAAAGCCCCAAACCAGTGGTTCTCAACCTTCCTAATGCTGCGACCTTTTAATACAGTTCCTCATGTTGTGGTGACCCCCAACCATAAAATTATGTTCATTGCTACTTCCTAACTGTAATTTTACTACTTTTAATTAATCATAATGTAAATATCTGTGTTTTCCAGTGGTTTTAGGCTCTACAGCAGCGGTTCTCAACCCCGCTAGCAAGGTTGCCTAAGACCATCGGAAAATCCAGATATTTACATTACGACCTAGAGACACAAGTGATGTGGTATAAAAGGCAAAGATTGTTGTCAGAAAGTCCTGGGGACAAATTTCATCTCAGTTCCTTATCAGTTGTGTGTCCTTGAGAAAGTCATTTCATATCTATGACCTTAAACTTCCTTATCTGTAAACTGAGCATAATAAAGGGTTATTATAATGATCCCAAATGATAAATATTGTATCTAACATATGGTAGGTGTGTGAAAAGCATGGCGCAGTGGATAGAGTGTCGGCCTCGGGTTCAGTTCTGGTCAAGGGCATGTACCTTTATCCCCAGCCCTGGTTGGGGTGCATGCAGGAGGCAACCAATCAATGTGTCTCTCTCATGGAAGTGTCTGTCTCCTTGTCTCTCCCCTTCCCTTTCACTCTCTCTAAAAATCAATGGAAAAATATTCTCAGGAGAGGATTAACAACAATCAAATAAAATAAGAAACAAGAGTTAATAGAAGATAAAAACATCAACATATGCTAACCTCCCTCATTGAAATCAATAAAAAATTAAGTAGGTCCCATAATAGACAAACTTCTTTGCTCATCTTCATTACCGTTCGTGTACTTTCTATTAACTTATTTCTTAGTGTCATTATGAAGTTATGGCCTTTCACAAACTCATCATATTTCAATTAGCCACTATTATTATGCCCTTTTGGATGTTCAAATTATAATTTGGCCAGTGGGAGACCTCCAAGCTAGATCTTACGTCCTTTCAGCCTTGTCCCTGGCATCTATGAAGGTATTTCTGTTTCTGGCAACAGTAGGGTATTCCAGGCTCATTCTTTTCTCATTCTTTTTTTTTTTTTGTGTGTGTGTGTGTGTGTGTGTGTGTGTGTACACATGCGCACATACAAGCACGGGCATGCACACCCCAGAGAGCGCTAGTTTCCTTCCAGTGAAGTATTAGCCATCCAAATCCGGGCATTTAGGAATTCATGTGAGAACAGGCAGTGAATCAAACGCTGCTACTGTCGAGACACTTCTAACTGGAAAATATTGCTTTTTAACATCACGAGTTCACATTGATTCTTCCCCCCTAATATTATTAACATAATTAAATTGCCGTACTTGACGCTTCTTATAGCATGAGGTCTCGCTGACTCTGAGATGTCTTATGCCTTGCTGTAACAGATGACCTCAGCTTGAACCTGTGCCTGTCATCACTCTCGCCTTGACAGTGACTTCGTGCTGGTCTTCAGGTCACACTGCCGTCCAAGGGCTTTGAGCACGTGGTCCTCGTGACCTTTATCGCACTGATTTCCACTGTCAGCCCAGATGACGTCCGGGCCCCTGGGAAATGTTCCCAAGTGCCTCTGGGCCCTGAGGAGCAATTGTTCTGGATGGTGGCATGCTGAGTTTTTTTAAATTTAAATATGTATTTATTGATCTCAAAGAGGAAGGGAGAGGAAGAGAGAGATAGAAACATCAATGATGAGAATCATTGATTGCCTGCCTCCGGCACGCCCCACACTGGGGATTGAGCCAGCCACGCGGACACGTGTCCTGATCAAGAATTAAACCGTGAGCTCCTGGCTCCTAGGTAGATGTTCAACCACTGAGCCACACTGGCAGGTTGTGACTATGTCTCTTGATGTGGAGGAGTTCTAATTGTGGAATACTCAAATCTGTCTATTTTTTCCTTTGTAATTACTTTCATTGTTTCTCTGCTGAGAGTGCCTCTCCCTCTCCAGAGACCGGAGAAAGTATTCACTTATATTTTCGCCTATGTGTTGTTCTTTCATCCAGCTGTTTTTATTGTTTCTGTTTTGGGCTGCTGGGTGGTGAGGCTATGATTTGAGTTAATTTTCTCAGCCACCTGATGAACCTCTCTGTTTTTTTGTTGTGCGTACTTTGTTAAGCTGGGATATATACCGGGGTCTATGTCAGGGCTGATTGCTCTAGTCTGACAATATATCTGCCAGCTCTTTCTGCCAGTTCTTGAGCTGGTTCAGTGTTGCTTGCATTTTATTTATCCTCACTAGAGGATATTTTTTCCATTGATTTTTAGAGAGAGTGGAAGGGAAAGAGGAGGAGGAGAGAAACATTGATGTGATAAAAATATTGTTGCCTCTGCACATGCCCCAACTGGGGCAGGGATCAAACTTGCATCCCAGGTACATGCCCTTGACCAGGAATTGAACCTGTGACCCTTTGCTGTGTGGGGCGATGGTCTAACCATATCTGGAAAAATATAATATGGAATTATCTGTCTTTGTAAACGTCTGAAAGATGTCACTGGTAAAATTTTCAGACAATGGAACATCTTTAGAGATAATTATCTTAGGGTGAGGTAAAATTATCCACTTAATTCACGTTTAAAAATCTATTGACACTTTAAAAAATATTTTCTTATTTGTTAAAATTCTCCTGGTTTTATTTTATATTTCTTTTCTACTTCTACTTTCCATGAATGTTCTTTCTTTTATTTTTTCATGTGGGTTTTGAATTCACCATTTAAAAAAGTTGCAGCTACACTGATTTTTATCGTTTTTACTTCTTTGCTGAGCTTTAGGATATGTTCCAATTAAGAGATATACAGTTTAGGATATAGAACTATGAATATTGTAAGTAGCAAACGCAGGCTGTACGGTACAAAAGCATATGGACCAGGCTAATTGGAAAGTGGAGGGGGTAGAAAGAAAACTGGGAGGAAGAGGAAATCAGTTAGTTTCAAGCCCAAGAGGTTGGCTTAGCCCCAGTTCCGCCCTTTGTTGGACACAATATATGATCAGTATATTTTCAGAAAAAAAAAAATATCCACCCATGGGGTAAGAATCTAAGCATCTATTTTCCATCCCAGCCACAATCAGAAGTCATTCTTTGCATGTATTCAACTCTGTATTTGCCTGCGAACAAAACTGAAGCTGGCAGAAAGATGGTCCATGTGAATTACTTGGACGACAGCTTCTCATTGTGTCCGATTACATTGAGGCCGCTCGCTGGGAGGAACACTGGGTGATATTGTCATGTCCGTTCCCCCCCCCCCCCCTCCCACCCCATGCCCATCAAGTTAACCCGCTTCTCTCCCACGTAAATGAATCGATGGTCCTTCCCAACGTGGTGGGCGAAAAGCTCTCTAAATCCTCATTGCAGCTTAGTAATATTTTAGGAATAAAAAGGCAGTTTATCTTTCCCACGATAACCAGTCTTCTTTGCGGGTCCCTAGACCAGCTCGCCAGATTACATGGTTTCCTGATGTTTGAAATAGCTCTCCTAGCCAACAAAGCAAGGAATCGTGGGACCACGGCCTTAGCTAGCAAAAGGAACATCCAATTTAGAAAAGTCTCCTGGCCCAGCAAAGTGGTCCAGAGGCCAAAACAATCACGTCATTCATAACACCAACCATTCTGGAATTTGCCATCGACCACTAGGGGGATAGATGGATGACAAAAACTCTAACCCAGATGGTTGGCTCCCAAAGGTCACATGTAAGGTCGCCTAGTTGAGGCGTTGGGTAGGGCTTAAGCTATTGGACATCATGGTCAATTGTCCATTTCAGAGGCTGGTTGGAGGCGGCACCACAGGTCTGGGGAGGCCTAAACCCTTTCTTGATCCCCCTCCTCCTCCTCCTTGGAGATTCCACCCCTTTGGGGTACAAAAAGCAGGGGGATGTTCAGTTCCTGCCACTTTGCAGGCTGTGAGCTCCAAAAAGCCACTGTTGCTCCTTCTTGGGAGTAAAATGGGGCTCATGTGATCAGCCCTCTCTGTGGGGGGATTTGAATGAGACACAGGGCCCCGAAGCACTATGGGTAATCACGTGCTGTACAGGTGGGATGACAGTTACTCTCTCACTGCTGCTCCCTCTGTCTGCATGGGAGAGAAGCCAGCCCTAGCAGCTGCTGGTCATAATCCACCTCCCACCCGGGAGCCCCGATCTAGAGGTAAATAAAAGAGGAGCAAGAGGGAAGGGACTGAACATGTTAAATTCCTTCTGTCACGAGGCTGACAGCTAATTTCCTTCGGCCAACTGTGATTATTCTCGGAGCTTGAAGCACAGGATTATTTTCATGGCTGCTCACTGTTAATTAGAGGAGGAATCCACAATGCGGCTAAAGCATCTGATTCCTCTAAAGAAAGTTCAATGTTTTACCTAAAATAAAAGGTCAAAACTGAAAAATGCCTGTATGCCTTTGGAGGCAAAGAAGTATAGCACAGAGAGTGGGACTGAGATTCAAGTCCTGTCCCTTTTGAGTTGTGTGACCCTGGGCTAGTCACTGCACTGCTCTGAGTCTGTATTTTTTTTTTTTAAATAATATATATATTTTATTGATTTCAGAGAAGAAGAGAGAGGGGGAGAGAGAGAGAGAAACATTAATGATGAGAGCCAACCATTGATCAGCTGCCTCCTGCAGCCAATTAAGCCCACATCCCAGGCCTGTGCCCTGACTGGGAATTGAACTGTGACCTCCAGGTTCACAGGTCAACACTCAGCCGGTCTCTGAGTCTGTATTCAAAATACAGCAATAGTATGAATCCTGCCCTCCCCCACAGACAGACCACTGCGTGATAAATGAGATAATATGTAGGGAGTCGCTGAGCATCATGGCTGTGATATCAAACACCTTGTCTGCCTTTGGTGTGTGCCATTGGTAAGGCTAGCTAACCTTCCTGGACCTGTTTCCTTACCTGTGAAACGGGGCTAATAATAGTAACTGGTTTAGAGGATGGCGGTGGGGACTGAAGTATAATATTAGGGCAGCGAAGCGCTTGGAACAGATGGGGCCAGGCCAGAGCACGCAGACAACACACATTAGCTCTTGTTATTGCAAAGGACGAATGTAAATAAGACGGGAAGACTCCAGCGTGTTCTGAGTGCCATTCCAACAGCAGCAGGACCGCTGTTCAGAGACCAGGGAACCGGCTCGGCTCTGCGGCTCCGTGTGGAAGCAGGAAGGGGCTAGCTCGCCAAGGGTCCCCTCAGGACCCAGGGAGGAAGCACTGCCCAGGTGCCAGAGTGAGGGAGGCCATGGGTGAAGGACAGGATCCTGCAGAAAAGTTGGCCGTGACTGAGGGACAGGTGCGGGGAGCAAGGGAGGGCTGCCGTGAGGTGACAGACTGCCGGGGGAATAGAGTAGCCATGGCGATAGGAATTGGGGAGGATGCAAAAAGACCTCTGGCGGGAGGTGCAGACAGGAAACAGCCCAGATGCCAGGAGGGGAGCCCCTGAAAGGGACAGGGGGCCCAGCTGAGAGCATGTCTAGAGCCACACAAGCATGAAGCGGTTTCTGTTTAAATGGTCCCGCAATGCAATGCCCCCGTCTTTGCCCCACCCATTCTCCTCCGAATTCTTTGGGAGGAAGTGACAATGATGAGTGTTCATTGCTGTTCAGTTCCAAATGTGAGCGTGCATGGGTACACAGGAGCCTAAGAGAGCGATCACCACTCCCCTCCCCTCTGCCCCCTCACCGGGGTCTTGCCCGGTTTCCTCCAGGCTTCCAGAAGCTGCCTGAGGACTAGCAGAATCGAATGGCAGTGCCACGCGGCCCAAACTCCCGGCACTGATTTATAAAGAGCAGCCGCCACGGGAGGGGGCATGCAGGCCAAGGTCAGGGAGAGTGGCCACAAAACAAAGCAGGGGTGGGACCCAGGCGGGCCAGTACCTAATCGCTTCCTGAGAGTTGATGCAGCCCAGGCTGCCGCTTCCTGGGGGAAGGGCTCCAGCGGATGGAGGGCTGGACAGGGCCCTCTGCTGGGGTCGCTGAGGCCCTGCAGCAGCCTAGACACCGGCTTGGGGGGGAGGGGGGCGCGGCTGATCCTTGTGGGGCTCCCATGGGTGAACTTCCCTCTTGCGGTGCTTCCGTCCCTTTCTCCCCTGGAGGTCTGGGGCCCTGTGGGGGTGCCCTCGGTGCGGGGAGAGCAGAGCAGAGGCCCTCTGGCTGCAGAGGCCTCCACAGCTCCCACCTCTGGCACCTCCTCAGGCCCCGGAGCATCCGTCCCCAGAAATACCGGGGCGGAGGCAGAGAGACCGCAACTCCCCTTTCTGGGTACTCGGCGTGTTCTCTCTTCCTAGAAACAGCCCCTCCCCTCCGGCCTAGCGCCCCGGCCCCGAGCTCTCGGTCCCCACCCGGCGGGGGCGCCCACGCACCCCTTCTCTGCGCCGCCCGTTCCGCCTGCAGTACCACCCAGTGTCCGCGGGGGCGCCCCGTGGCCCGCAGCGCCACCTAGGGGCCGGGCACCTCCTCCTTCCTTCTTCCCTCCCTCCCTTCCTCCCTCTCTGCCTCCCTTTCTGCCTCCCTTCCTCCGGGGTACCCCCGCCCCCCGCGCCCCGCTTACTCCGCAGGGACTCTCCCTCTCCGGGCTCGCTCGGGCTGCGGGACCTTCCTTCCCAGCCCGGGCCCAGGGGCCGCTTGGGCGCCCGAGCCGGCCCCCCTCCCGCCTCCCCGGGGGACGCGGGAGCCGCGAGAGGCGCGGCCGGGGCGGGCCCGGGGATCGGGCTCGGGCCGCGGGTGGAGGCGGAGGAGGCGAGGGCCGGCGCTGCCGGAGGAGCCGGGGAAGCCGGCGGTGGCAGCAGCGGCGGTGACGGCGGCGGGCGGCGCGGGAAGCCCCTGTGATTGGCACAGCCCGGGCCGGAGGAGGAGGCGCGGGGCGGGCGGAGGAGGCGGAGGAGGAGGAGGAGGAGGAGGAGGAGGAAGGGGGCGAGCGCAGGCAGCGGAGGCGGCAGTGAGGAGCTGTGTTGCCACCTCTCCAGCCCCGGCAGGCAGGCAGGCAGCACCGGGGCGGCCGCCGCGGGCCAGGGGTGGGGACAGCACTTGGCCTCGCCGGGCAGCGGTCCCGACCCCCGGGCCGAGCGGCCGAGCGGCAGCGGCGGCGGCGGCGGGAGCAGGATGCAGGGCAAGAAGCCGGGCGGCTCGTCGTCGGGCGGCGGCCGGAGCGGCGAGCTGCAGGGGGACGAGGCGCAGAGGAACAAGAAGAAGAAAAAGAAGGTGTCCTGCTTCTCCAACATCAAGATCTTCCTGGTGTCCGAGTGCGCGCTGATGCTGGCGCAGGGCACGGTGGGCGCCTACCTGGTGAGTAGCCGGTGCCAACTCCGCCGGCTGGCACGAGGAGGGGACGCGGGCGTGACCTCCGCCCGGCGTGGAGGTTGGCGAGTGGTGCAGAGGCGGCTGCCGGGGGAGCTGCCGGCGGCTGGGGCTGCCGAGCTGCCGAGCGAGCCGGGAGCGGGCGGGACCGCGGATGCGGGCAGCTGCTCCTGCGGCCGGCCGGCGGGGGGCTGGGGACCCGGGGAGGAGAGGTTGCCTGCTGGCAGGTGGGCGGGAAACCTTGCCTGTCCCTCTGGAAAGTGCACCCAGACGGAGAGTGGAGGGGCCCCCCCTTGGAGAGGAAGGCATCGCGGATTTGGGGTGACCTGCACTTGGGAAGAAAAGCTAGTTAGCACCCTGCGTCCTCGGCTCTCTCCATTCCATCCGCCTGGAGAACAAATCCATTATGCATCATTTTCTCCATCCGCCAATTATGGGGGTGGGTGGGTGTGTGGAATAGATTTAACAGCTTAGAGGAAATGGGTCTGAGTGTGGCCTGATCCCAACGGGGCTGAGTGGGGACCCCCCTGCTCCGTATCCCATTAGCCATCTCGGGGCGCCTGGAGTAAAGTTACCATACCTGGGGAGCAGCTGTGAGTTTGTGTAGTTCCTGCTCCCACTCTGAGCCCTACGTTCCCCCCCCCCCCCCCTTGTCTGTGGCCCACAGGAGGTTGCATCATTTCTCGAGCTGTATGTCTGTCTGATTCGCCTTCTAAAGGGATAATGATGCTCAGAAGGCCCAGGGGTGCATAACGGAGCGGAGGAGACGGCTGGTAATGACTCAGCATGTCAGATGCCCCCTCTGCTGCTCTCTCCTGCCCCGGCAGGTGGTCCCAACTCGAGTGCCAGAGAGGCAGGTCCCCACCCGAGTACCGTCCTGTCTAAACATGAGGCGGTTTTTCCGAGTGTTTGGTGTTAAATCATCACTTGACTATTGACCCGAAACCGGCCTCAGATGTCACAGACTTCAGTGTTCGCGAGCAAGTTTGTAGAAACAGAATGGGACATGATCTTGGCTATTGGCTAACCGCATCCAGAGAGAGAACTTTTCCCCAGGGTACCCCACATGCCTCCTTCCTGGCCATGGGTTCCGGGTCACGAGGGCCAGACGCGAAGTCCCCCGGATCATTCCTAAGCCACGTCTCGGGACTCCCGGCTGGCCGTCCGAGGGAAGCGTGAGCAGGCTCGGTCTGCGGAGTGGGGCAGTCGGGTATGTGGCTCCGATAGAAGACTGTCCAAACCTGGCTCCGTTCGTGGAGTGACCAAGTCACAAAGCTTCTGCAAATCAAGTGCGTTTCCTTTGGTCTTTGTGAGGTGAAAGGAGGGCGAAACCCGGTCCCTGGCCACCCAGGATCTGCCTTGGCACATTTTGTTCTGTTTAGATTTTTGTTATGTAGGATGCACATTTTCTTTTTTTCTTACCGTTACCATACCCAGTTGCATGCAGTACCTGTGGCCTTTGGATTTTTTGGGGGTAGGGGCAAACCATGGCTTGAGGGTCCGTGTATCAGAGGATATTTGTTAAAATATTAAAATAGGTGCCTGTATTCCTAAGATGCAGATAAATGCTCATAAACATACGTGGGTCTTTGTGGTACCATGTGCGAAGTATGTAATTCCTCAGCAGGTGGGTCCGTGTTTCAAAGAGGATAATTAGCGTGCGAACAGCTGCCTCCAGTTGAACAGTTTGTTTGCCTCTAACCAGTTTTGTTCAGTCGAGCGCGGCGTTCACGCGTGGCAAACGCCAACAGAACTTTCCCCAGCACGAGTGACAGAGGCACGGCTTCGCGCTAGCTCACAGTGATCTGCGGCTTTTAGAGAGGAATGAGGCTGGTCTCCCATCCGATGAGTGGCCCTAGCCCGTTAGAAAGGGAAGCGGAGGGCTGGTGGGGGGAAGGGGGGTGGATGTATAGAGTCAGGGCTGGCCCTAGGGGATAGGAAGTTGCTTTTAATCCTGATACAGGCGAGAGGCAGCCGGAGGCATCCAGCCCATCTGGTGGGGGTTCCTCGCCCTCCGGGCCTGGGCCGGTGGAAAAGCCTGGTTCAGGGGCAGGGTGACAGCCATCAACAGGTGACCTGGCCGGAGGCACATGGGGCCCACGGGAGGACAGGCCCCGGAAGCGGACTCCATTCTGATTCCTAGGAGTCGCTCGGGGCTATGCCTCGCCTGGCTGCCCCGGCCTCTCCGCCGCCATCCGTGGGAACCTCATGAAAATAAATAGTTTGTCCGCCAGGGCCGACTGAGCCCACTCGCCACGGGGTTTTGCTCTTCTGGGTCACTTGGGAGAGTTCATCTGTGACGTGGCAGGCGGAATGAAAAGTTTGCTGCTCCTCCAGCTACGCGAGACTTCGTTACGGATGATTGGACAGTTTACATGTCAGGATGTTTGCAGGAAGGCACATTTCTCCCTGAGAGCCGCTGATGGCAGGTGATCACACACACGCAGGGTCCGTGTGCAGGATGCGTGTCCTATAGGATCGCCAGTCCTGGGCCCGTGACGTGATTTCCTACCAGACTCCAGAAGTCCACGTGGTACCTTTTATGGAGTCCTCCCAAGTGCGGTGTTTTGCACTTGAGGCTTCGTTTCCGCTTTTCCCTTTTCTCTCTGAAAAGACAGATTTCGTGGTGTCTTGAGTGACACAGGTGTGATCTTCCCATCTGCTGACCTGAAACAGGATTTGAGAAACCACAGTGAAAAGCAGGACTTTCAGTGTGTGTGTGTGTGTGTGTGTGTTCCTTTAAGGAGCCTGCCCAGATAACTCCTGGATATGAGAAAGCCACCCATCACTAAGCTAGCCAGGGGGCCAGCAACTCCTGCATGGTGTTGTTGTGTCCCGCACTCTCAGGGGAGTGTGGGACACTGACTTTGTCCTTGAAGCCCAGACTCAGTGATCATGTGGGTAAGGTGTTCCGGCTGCAACCTGGGCCAGCTGTGGATTCTGAGATCTGTTCCTGTTTCACATCTTTTTTCATTGGAAATCATGCTTTGGATCAGCCAACAGTCCCAGGGGTGTTTTCTCTCCGTCACTGAAACTGCAAAACGGCCCCTCAGTGGAAGAAGAGAGACCCACCCGTTCAGTTTGATCGTCACCATATGAGGAATAGAGACTACAAGTTCATATTCCTTTACTCGGGCCGAAACCGGTTTGGCTCCGAGGATAGAGCGTCAGTCTGCGGACTGAAAGGTCCCAGGTTCGATTCCGGTCAAGGGCATGTACATTAGCTGCGGGCACATCCCTGGTAGGGGTTGAGCAGGAGGCAGCTGGCTGATGTTTCTCTCTCATCGATGTTTCTGGCTCTCTATTCTTCTCCCTTCCTCTCTGTAAAAAAAAAAAAAATCAATAAAAAAATATATATATTAAAAAAAATATTCCTTTACTCGGGACTTGTCTCCTGGCAGTGCCAGTCTGAACTCTGACCTACTTGCCGGGTTGTAACGTCTGCCTGAGGCTTGGGCCTCCTGGGGAAGGCGCAGGCCTATGGGAACGGGATGCAGTTATCTCGCTCGCACTTGACGGTGTTTGCGGAGATCCGCTGAGCTGTTGCACGCCATCCGCTGAGAGGAGCTGGCCTGTCTTATCAGGTTCCTGAGGCCTGGGGCAGATAAGGCCGCGGACAGGAAATTAAACCCTCCGCCACCTCTGGGCAGCTGTGATCGCCACCCACATACAAACGCATTTGAATTCCCTCGGGATCAAAACGTAGAAACAAAAAATGCCACTTGCATCTCTGCTCGGGCGCACAGGTGGTCCCCAGGACCAAGGGCTGGGCGTGTGCCTGTGCAGAGTTATGCAAAAAACGAGGCCTGAGGTTGTGTGGCCAGGCAGAGAGATGAATGACTGTCTCACCACGTTCCGGCTCACTTGAGAGTCACTTGTTTTTCTAGGCCCGAGAGCAGCCAGTGGGCCGGCGATGAATTGGCGAGATGACCCTCTGGATTTTTTTTATTATTTTTCCTAAAGAACCAGCATTTAAAAGGTGGGTTTTGCACATCTAGCCCATGAGCTGGCAGCTGAGAGACATTTTGGAAGCCCTTGTCAAATTGGCATGATGACTAAGGCAACTGTCTTTCACTTAATCAAATTATTTTTACACACTTACGGTTTACTCAGAGTGACAAATTCCCTGCCATTTGCATAATCGCTCTATTGCCCCAGGTCGTAAGAAATAAGATCACTCTGTTGTTGTTGTTTTTATTTCTTCTTACAGTGTGGTTGACAGTGTTTACCGAATAATTATGTAGGGGAAAATATTATTTCTGAAAGTTCTCTTCAACCAGCTTTGTGTATACGCCTTGGTTTCTGTGCATGTGTTTAATAATTGAAGAAACAGAATTAATTGTGGAGTGAGCAAGATCTTCCTGAATTTTGTAACTCTCTCCCTTTTGAGTTGGAGGAGGGTGATCCAGTGGCCTCTTTGCTATGGCAGGGCCTTGCTAATCCATTGCTCAGCATTTAAGCTCATTTTTTTTTTTTAAATCCTCACCCGAGGATATTTTTCCATGGATTTTGAGAGAGAGTTGGAAGGAAGAGGGAGAGCCTGAGAGAAACATCGATGTGAGAGAGACACATCAATTGGTTGCCTCCCACCCCTGCCCCCGCCCCGTCCCCGCCCATGGCCAGGGATGCCTGCTGCCGGAACAGCATTGCTCTGCATTCACTGATAAGTTTCCTCTGGTGATTGGCACCTGAACCAGAAGGTCTCTGGGAATTCCTCTTGCTCATGGGCTGCCTTGTCCAGGCACCGGATTCACTGGCCCTGGGATCAGTACCACGGAACAAGCAATGATGAGCACACGGCTTCCTTCACGTAGACGCAGGCCTGGGCTCACGATGAGATCTGTGATGCTATTGGCTGGTGACAGCGATAGAGCAGAGGCTGGCATTGGCCTCCGAGTCTGCGCCAGGTCTTCTGCAGCGGCAATGGGAGGGGCAGGGACCCGTGCTGAGCTGACCCTTGTCCTGGGATTCCAGAGTGCTCCCTGAGTGCCAGGCAAGGAAGGTGCAGCCTGCCAGGTGACTGCAGGCAGGCAGGCAGGCATGCAGAAGGCGCTCACCCTTGCTGGGGTGGAAGACAGAATTGTATACCTTTCTATAGCACCCCACTTCCGATGTCACGGACACAGTTAGAATGCACAGATACAACTGTTTTGACTAACCACACTCCTCCAAAGCAGAGAGAGGGGTCCATCTTCACTTCTCCTCACTTACGTTGTGTACATGTGGTCTGTTATACAGCCTGCACATAACTGCTCGCATTACATATTTACATACATGCCCGTGTGCAGGGTCACAGAAGCCAAATCCTGTCTGCCATATTTTATTTATTTTATTTTGAATACCCAAGGAGTGAGGTTATTCCCCCCTCCCCCCATTGATATTTAGAGAGAGAGAGAGAGGAGTGGAGAGAGGAGAGAGAGAGAGAGAGAGAGAGAAACAGCAATGTGAGGGAGACACGTCAACTGGTTGCCTCCTGCAGGCTCCCCAAACGGGGGTGGCCCACAATCCTTGTCTGGGAATGGAACTTGCCACCCTTAGGTGTGCGGGGCCGATGCTCTAACCATTGGGAGACACTGGCCAGGGCATGGGTACTGTTCATAGTGACACGGTTCTACATATTTACTGCAAACATACTAAGTTTGTATTCCCAACAAACTTAGTGAAACATAAAAGTGTTTCAATCACGCTTTGATGCGGGTGTGTAGTGAACTGTACGCTCAAGTTGTTTCCTGTTCTGCGTGAACGTTTTCTCTGGGAGCAAAAGAAATTTAAAAGTAAGAAACGAGTACCAACTGCTAATTCCCTTTATTGCTTTATAATGAATACAGTACTCGGTTTCATCTTAAAGATGCTATAAACATTACTAGCCATGTGGGTATTTGGAAGTGAGTGGAGCAGGGACAGGGCCGGGACATTCAGGGATGGCCGGGAAGCATCTGGTCTGGGGTCACTGAGGAGCGGTGACAAGAGTGTTGGACTTGGTGTCAAAAGATCTGCATTTGAACTTGGTCCTGCTAGTTACCAGCTCCCAATGATCTGACTTACTTGTGCCTCAGTATTCCCATCTGAAAAATGGATATAGCGAGATCCTGTCTTATAGATAGTTGAGAGATTGAAATGAATGGACATGTAATAGAGGGCTGCTCATAGGTGCAGTATTCAGTAAGTGTCTTTTTAATATATGTGTGTGTGTGTGTGTGTGTGTATTTTATTGATTTTTTACAGAGAGGAAGAGAGAGGGAGAGAGAGTTAGAAACATCGATGAGAGAGAATCATCGATCAGCTGCCTCTTGCACACCTCCTACTGGGGATGTGCCCGCAACCAAGGTACATGCCCTTGACCGGAATTGAACCTGGGACCCTTCAGTCTGCAGGCCGATGCTCTATCCGCTGAGCAACACCGGTTTTGGCTTCAGTAAGTGTCTTAACAATAATGGTGTAACCCTCTTCATTGATCTTGGCCCAGTGGAAGCCTCCGTGGGAACCTGAGGATTTGGGTGTTGGGTGAGGCTGGGGCAGCGTTTCCCTAGACGAAAGATCTGGGCCCTTTGCAACTTGTTGTGTTTCTCTGGCTGAAAAGTGGCCACTTCAGTGGAGCGGCAGGAGGAGGGGACCCGGGAGGGACATGTGTTGTGGACATATGCCGCCCGCCAGGCAGCCTTGTGTGAGACGTGCGACCTCGGAGCTCGGCCCTGGTTGCCAGGCAGGGCTCGGGTCTCTGGCCGCGCCCACTGCCTTCACCCGAGTCCTCCGGCAGTAATAGGCAGGGCCCAGCTGGCACACATCCGGGCATTTTCCTGACCTTGGTCCTTGCTGGTTTCTCTAAAGCCGAGCAAACGAACTCTGAGCACAGTCTGATTTCCCTGCCCTGCGGATTCGTCATCTCGGCGTATGGGTTATGGCGATGGTTTTGGAGTCTACCTTCTGCACAGTAACACTCTCCTCCATCTGCAGTGTTTGTTTGTTTGTTGTTAATTCTCACCCGAGGATATTTTTTCCATTGATTTTTAGAAAGAGCAGAAGGGAAGGGGAGAGGCACATACAGAGACATTGATATGAAAGAGACACACCGAGTGGTTGCCTCCCACATGTGCCCAAACTGGGATCCGAGCCTGCAACTGAGGAATGTGCCGTGCCCTTCACTGGA
This sequence comes from Pipistrellus hanaki, assembly GCF_964339955.1. NCBI lineage: Eukaryota > Metazoa > Chordata > Mammalia > Chiroptera > Vespertilionidae > Pipistrellus > Pipistrellus hanaki. The sequence goes on from NC_140523.1 coordinate 2,390,572, forward strand.
ATCAAACCCCGGACCCTTCAGTCCTTGGGCCGAAACTGCTGAGCCAAACAAGCTAGGGCCCATTTGAAGCTTAATATACATATTTCTTTATTGATTTCAGAGAGGAAGGGAGAAGGAGAGAGAGAGAGAAACATCAATGAGAGAGAATCATTGATTGGCTGCCTCCTGCAAGCCCCCCACTGGGGATCGAGCCCGCAACCCAGGCACATGCCCTTGGTGCGGGAATCGAACCTGGGACCCTTCAGTCCGCAGGCTAATGCTCTATCCACTGAGCCAAACTGGTCACACCTGCCCCGGGGAAGTGTGGGGAGTGACCCGGGTTCTTCCCTATGAGTCAGGTTGGGCTGCACCGAGGAAGGAAGCCTGACAGCTCTCCAGAGCGCCGGCCTGTCAGCAGCCACAGTCGTCCGTGCAGCCAGCGGCCCCGGGAGCTTGAGGCCGGGCGTTCTGGTGACAACATGGAGAAAACGGATGTCCCCCTGGATGCGGGCAGAACCCCCAGAGCTGGCTACTCCCAACTTCCCCATTTCGCTTCCTCTTTGTGGCTGTGAGCCGAGCCCGTCTGATGGAGGCCTGAGCAGCTCAGTTCTTCTGTAGAAGCTACGGTAGCCACCAGCTCCTGCTAAAGGACCGGGCGTTCTTCTCCAACAGGGAGTAGGACTTGGCTGTCTAAGAGATAATGACATTTGGTCACCTGAACGTCCCTGGACTTGAAACAGAAGTCTCCTTTGTGACTTCGCGCTCACTGAAGATGGGGAAAAGCAAAAGGCAACGTAGGCTGCTAGCAGCCCTGCCACTCTCACTCCCCTCACCCCGTGGCTTCCTCTTTAAATCCCCTGGCGGTAATGCCTTCTGGGATGGCAGTGCCCAGGTGGCATTGTAAGTCGCCTGGTGACAGAATCAAAGAGTCCTGATGGCAGCAAGGGTGCTTCTCTCCTTTGTGTTGGTTGTCGCTAAAATCTTGGCTCTGGGGACCCGGGAGCAGGCTGTGCCTGCAGACACAGCTGGGCCGGCAGTGCAGTGACCACACGAAGGCCTGAAGTGTGCTCTTTGGTCTGTCTGTGGATCTGTGTGACTGTCCATGCACATGTGAGATTCTGTATGATGTGGTGGCAGATTCTAATTTGTCTGGCAAATTGCCTTTAATATGTATTTTTATTGATTTCAGAGAGGGAGGGATGGAGAGGGGAAGATAGATAGATAGATAGACAGATAGAAACATCAATGATGAGAGAGAATCATTGACCAGCTGCCTCCTGCACGCCCTCTACTGGGGATCAGGCCCACAATACAAGCATGTGCCCTGACTGGGGTAATCAAACCGTGACCTCCTGGTTCATACGTCAACCACTGAACCATACCAGCCTGGCACAAGTTGCCTTTTAAAGGGGGCGGGTCTGTGGTGATGAACCTGGCTGTCTGGTTACCCTTGAAACCTCTCTGTGGTGGGTCTAGAGCAGCAGTTCTCAACCTGTGGGTCACGACCCCTTTGGGGGTTGAACGACCCTTCCACAGGGGTCACCAAAGACCATCGGAAAACACAGATATTTATATTATGATCCATAACAGTAGCAAAATTACAGTTATGTGAAGTAGCAATGAAAATAATTTTATGGTTGGGGGGTCACCACAGTATGAGGAACTGCATTAAAAGGGTCGAGGCCTTAGGGAGAACCACTGGTCCAGAGCCTGCTGTGGCTCTCACTTCATAGCCAGCTGAGCTCCGAGTTACGCAGAGTTAGCAAAAGTGATAAGGAGCTGAGCATGTTTTCAAAAACAGTCCTGGGGCCTGGAATAGAGCAGTGGGCGATCTACGTGCTCCCAGAACCGCTGCCTGCCACTCCGGCAGCCAGCGTGAGGAAGGACGGAAGGATTCCTTTTGCTTTCGTTTCTGCCCTTGCAGCGAGGAGAGAGAGCAGTGTCCCAGAGGTGCTGTTCAATTAGCGTCCATTGTAATCCATTCCCGGGAATGGCTGCCGTCTTTCCCTCCTCCCGCCGTGGAAGAGGCTTGCGGGAGACGGGCGTGCTGGCTGTCTGATTGCTAGCCAGCCGTCCTCGCCCTGCTGCTCTCCGATCTCCAGCTGATTAGAATGAGCAATGACCACCTTTGGACACAAGCAGAGTTGAAATTGGAAAGCTGCCCCGGACTGGTTATGTAAGCCCCGAAACACTGTACCTGAAATCTCGTTGACCCTGCTAAGAATTTCTGTGATGCAGGTAGGAATTGCTAGGCAGCACGGGCCCAGATGTTTTCATTGTGTAAGATTCAATTACTGGGATGCAACCTGTGAGGTAAAAGAATGGGGTTGATGAGCTATTCTCCCCATGGGCTCCGTGGATCAGAGCTTTGTTTGACGCAGACCCTCTGAGCACCCAGAGCAGTGGTTCTCAACCTTCCTAATGCCTCGACCTTTTTTTTTTTTTTTTTTTTTTTTTTTAAATATATTTTATTGATTTTTACAGAGAGGAAGGGAAAGGGATAGAGAGTCAGAAACACCGACGAGAGAGAAACATCGATCAGCTGCCACCTGCACACCCCCTAACTGGGGATGTGCCCGCAACCAAGGTACATGCCCTTGACTGGAATTGAACCTGGGATCCTTCAGTCCTCAGGCTGGCTCTCTATCCACTGAGCCAAGCCGGTTTTGGCATGCCTCGACCTTTTAATACAGTCCCTCATATTGTGGTGACCCCCAACCATAAAATTATTTTCATTGCTACTTCATCACTGTAATTTTGCTACTGTTAATGAATTGTAATATAAATGTCTGTGTTTTCCGATGATCTTAGGCTCTACAGCAGTGGTTCTCAACCTGTGGGTCGCAGTTGATGTCTAACTGCTCCCCTGCCAGCCTGTTTGCCCCTAACTGCCCTCCCCTGCAGGCCTGGTCCAATGAGAACCGCTAGCAGGGTCGCCAAAGACCGTTGGAAAACACAGATATTTACATTACAATGCATAACAGTCGCAAATTACAGTTATGAAGTAGCAACGAAAATAATTTTATGGTTGGGGGTCACCACAACACGAGGGACTGTATTAAAAGGGTGGCGGCATTAGGAAGGTTGAGAACCACTGACCTAGAGCCACCCCAGGGGACCAGGTGCCCGCCCGTCTTCTCTGCAGGGGCGTAGAGGCTGCCCCGGGCCCGCGGTCACGGCCACTCTTCAGGGCAGGCACCCGCTGAGGCCAGCTGGAGAGATTGCGCGTGAGACGGATCCCCTGGGACGCCCAGGAGCGCAAACGCTGTCCGCCAGGGGTGGGCTCCACCTTCCGGCCGTTTCATTTTCTGGAGCGCGGCCGTGAGGACATGCACTTGGCCTTGTTTTGTGTAACTTGCATGTGTTTCCCTGGGGCTCACCACATGGCACCCCGCACGGTCTCCTCCAGAGTCCCAGCCTCTGGAGCCGTGGAGAAGGCCTCACCGAGCGGCCAGGGTGAGCACAGGGCGGAGAAGACGTAAAGGAAACCGACAGTTGAAATAGATACAAAAGAGCTTCGGACAGGCCTCTCCTGTCTGGACGCAAAAAATTTAGGGCAAGACTTTGCATTTCATAGGCGGCGTGCTGTGCTGGTAGATACCACGTGGGTCGCCAGGCTTCCTTGCCAGGATATCTTGGGGAAACAAAGAAAAAAAAAACCACACACAAACCCGTAAATTGGCACCTTCGCCGTACCTTCGCCAGTCTGGAGGTGCTTATAAATAGACCCGAAAGTCAGCAGGCAGTTCTGCTGCTTTGCAGCCGGCGTTAGTGAGAGCAGATGGGGAGGTGCGTCTTGTCGCCTCCGGGGCTCAGGGCCGCCCAGGGGGCCAGCAGTGCTGGGCTGAGTCCACATGCAGCCCCTCGGAGCCTCTAAGCCACATGGGCACCAGCGATTGGCCCACGGGCAGCGTTTCCGTGGGTCCCGGTCTTAGGTCTTTTCCAGCATCCAGGGGACCTTACCTTTCTTGCTTTTGTCTCAAGCAAACCCAGGCACAGAAATAACTTCCCCGGATGTGCACGCTGTGTTCCCCTCACCCCCCAGCTAGCCCCCACCAGCCAGCAGGTGAATGCTAGGGGGAAAAAATCAAAAATTTTCTTACTCTCTTTTCAAACATTCCTCTTTTTTTCCCCCCCTGGCTGGTGTTGCTCAGTGGTTTGAACCTCGACCTATGAACCCTAAACGGTCTGAGGGTATAGAGGCAAAAAAATGAAAGGAAGGAAAAGAGACACTCTTTGCCATTTTTAGGGTTTGGGGTGGGTAGGGAGATTATGGGACGGCAGTGGGAGAGTCCTTCTTAGCAGGAAGCCCTGCTTGTGCTTGTCACCTTTCTAGAAGAAGGCAGCCATGTTTCCCTCAAGGGTGGCGGCGGTGGTGGGGTTACCCTGGTGCAGTTCTTCCTCTGTCTTGGGCATCGCTGAAGGCAGACACGGGACCGGATGATCACATCATCCGATTAGGGGAGAGGCACGTGGAAAAAGCCTGGACGTACACGTGGTGAGCATTGAGTGTGTCTATTTATTGTGCATGTGTAGTACATGCCCCTGTCCCTTTCCCCCGGACTCCTTCCCGCCCCCTGGCCCTGCCTCCCCCCCGAAAGGCCTGTTCCACTCGGTGAGACCGAAAGGGCTTGTTGCCATGCCAGCCAGTCTCAGATCGGGTCCAGGTACGCGTTACGTAAGGGCCAGAATCTGCATTCTCATCTCATTCATCATCCTGTTTTTTCGGGCGGAGGCGAGAGCTGCAGGATTCTTGGAATTTCTCGGCGCAGACTCCCTCCAAAGGACTCCGCCTCGGTCTCTGCCAAACTAATTAGCTCCAACAGCTTTCGTACGCACCCCGCGCCACCCGGAGTAAGGCGTGCTCCTGGGCCTCGTGGGGTTCCCACGTCCCAGCCGGGGAAAGGGCGTGTTTGTAATTTTATTCATTGCTCATGCATGAGGCGGTCTCAGGTCCCGGGCCAGCAGCTGGTCCAGCTGAAATTACACGGGACAGTGTGGTCTCCGACCCTAAAATCAAAGTCATACTAAAGTGGGGAGGGGCGCTGGAGATGGGCCTGGGGGGGTGGGTTGGACGTTTATGTCAAGTGACTTTCTCAGCCTTGGTCAGGGTAGGTCCAAGGGGACGAGAGATCAGGAGGCTGGCTGGGGAGAGCCCTCAGCGGCGGACACCTGGGTGGAGAAGGGCAGGCTGGGAACACAGGGCCCCAGCCCCAAATGGGGGCCTGTCAGGGCTGGCCCTGGGGAGTCTTCCCCAGCCAGCGGCGCGGGGGATGTGAGCACCTCTCTCTTGGCAAAGCTGGACCTACCCCGACCCCCAGCTTTGAAGTGGTGCCTGAAGCCAGTCGGCCAGCGCATAAGAGAGTCCACAGCAGGGCATCCCAGACACAGCCGGGAGCAAGCAGGGCTGCCTGGCATGATGCAGCCCAGGGGCTGAGGGACGCTGGTGGTCCTGGAACACCCATGGTGCTCCCCAGGATGGGGCAGGGCAGGCGAGGGGGGCTGGGCCACCCATGCACAATGGCACCTCTGTATTCGCCTTCTCTCTTATCTCTGCTAGGAAAGGCCCTATCATATTTGACTGTGTGTGTGTGTGTGTGTGTGTGTGTGAGTGTGTGTGTTTGTGTTGTTCTTTTTAAAAAAAAACGTTTTAGCTCGGCCTCGGATGTATCGGTTCTGGATAACTTGAAAGCTGGTAATAGAACAAGCTGTGTTCACGCACAGGAAGTGTCTCCAAGCGTTGTGGGCGTGTGGTCTCCCAATTAAAGATTGGACGGAGGCCATTCCAAACTCCCCTCCTGTTCCCCTTGAGAAAAAGTTGGCAAGCCGCTATGAGGGCACTCCTCCTGGGAATAGCCACGAGGGGACCAGAGAGCGGCTGTGCCGTGAGCAGGGCCACCTGGCCACGGGGCCGAGGCCTCCGCTGGGAGGGTGGCGCGGGGATTGGCTGAGCCGGTCGCCCTTCAGCTTCAGAGACTGTGCCGAGGGGGAGTGGAGTCTGGCCAGGATGTCTCTGGCCTGTTGGCTGCACCTGCTGCGTGCAGATGGCTGCCTCAGGCACTGGCTAAGTCTTCCTGCCCATGGGGCCACATCACTCGGCTCTACCATCCACTTGAACTTCAAGTTTATGCTTGCGGCTTTTTAATATATATAATTGTTTTACTACTTACAAAAGGAATGCACATGTTGAAAATATGGAAAATGCAGATAAATGGAAAATGCAGATACATTAAAAAACAACAACAACAACAACAAAAACAAAACAAAGAAGAAACATCATCCATAATGCTATGACCTGGAGATCCACTGTCAACACTTTGGTGTGTGTCCTGTCCGTCTCTCTGGCTCTGCCCACATTTCCTCATGATTTCAAGGTCAGAGGAGGAGAGGGTACGTGTTGATATAAGTTCAGGGCTGCTGCTTGTTAATCTTACGTGGCTTTGAACCATGGCTTCTACCGCTCCAACTCTCTATTTCACATCTAGGATTGGGGCGGCATTTATACCAACTTCAAATGATCTTGTGAATACTATAATTGTATCATATTCTGCTGTTTTCTGTTCTATTTCACTATCCTATTTCTGTATGGTAGGCCTTTGTCAGCGCTTTGCTAACATAAATCTACATTTCTCATTACTTTTCTGGTTTGATTTTCAGAATTCTAAAATGGGATGAGGGTTTTAAAACGGCTGGTCACCAGTGTAGATGTAGACATTTTCAAGGGTCTTCTGTGTGCCAGGACGTACATAAATGGTCTGATTAGACTCTCACAACAATCCTGTGAAGGAAATTCCATTCTTTCTTTTCTTTCTTTCTTTTTTTTTTTTTAATACTGTTTTACTGATTTCACAGAGGAAGGGAGAGGGAGAGAAAGATAGAAACATCAACGATGAAAGAGAATCATCAATCAACTGCCTCTTGCACGCTCCCTACTGGGAATTGAGCCCGCAACTTGGGCATGTGCCCTGACTGGATGGAACCTGGCTGATGCTCCTCAGGCTGACGCTCTACCCATTTAGCCACACCAGCTAGGTAAACGCCATTATTTCAGTGTACAGAGGAGGAAACTAGGGCTCTCAGACGTAAACTTGCCCTCTCTGTTTTGATCCTGGGTGTCAGCTTTATCTTGCTCTGAGATCCCCTCTCGTTCCTCAGACCACACATCCTGAAGTCACAGCTGAACTGAATGTTGATGCATGTTTGGTGTTTTGATATTGATATCGTTTTAACATGTTACTACTTGTGAGCGAACGCTCTTTTTTTTTTTTTTTTTTTTTTTTTTTTTTTTTTTAACTGAGAGAGAAGCTAAGGAATGCTGAGCACAACTTCACTGGGGCTAGAGAACCATGCTATCTGTTCTTTCCTTCTTTCCTTCCGAGAGTGTAAAATGGCATTTGCAGGTTTTGTGAATTTCATTTTCTCTGAAAATGAACCTCCCTGTGTTCACAGGGCCCCTGATCCAGGCATGTTGCTACCTGTGTGTTCAGCCCTCAACTGCCTCCTCGCTCGGAACAGCCAGCCACTCCAAAACAAGGGCCATTATGTAATCGCTCAGCCATAACAGCCCTTGCAAAATTACAGACTGCTCCATGCCAGTATGAGCAAACACTCTCATTAATGCTCGCTTCCTCCGCAAATGGGCATTTTTGAAAACCCGGCTACAAGATTACATGTACCTTATTCGAAAAGTATTCCACAGTCCTTACCAAGAATTCGGATAATTTCTTTAAAGACTCCTGTTTTGGGTCTCGGTTTTACCATCCACCACATAAGCGGGGCCAGTGCTGTCACACGTGTGTGGAATGTTCAGTGGCTCCTGGTGTTGTCATGGCTATGTCATTGCAGCCTTCAGGAGTCCTGAGAGGTCGGGGGGCGTTTCCACCCCACCATTCTTCTTCCCCACCTTTATTTTACTTTATTTTATATTTAAAACTAGAGGCCCAGTGCACAAAATTCGTGCACTTGAGGCGGGAGGGTCCCTCAGCCCGGCCTGCACCCTCTCACAGTCTGGGAACCTTCACGGATATATAACTGACAACTTAGGCCTGGGAAGCGGGCGTTAGCGGGCAGTTTGCCATCCTTATCACTGCCCTGGAGGCGAGAGAGGCTCCCGCCACTGCCGCGGCACTTGCCAGCCATGAGCCCGGCTTCCGGCTTAGCGGCTCCTGTGTTGAGCATCTGCCCCTGGTGGTCAGTGCGCATCATAGCGACCAGTCATTCCACCATTCGATTTGCATATTTGCCTTTTATCATATAGGATACATTTTTTTTAAAAATTGATTTCAGAGAGGAAAGGAGAGGGGGAGAGAGAGAGAAACATCAAAGATGAGACAGAATCATTGATTGACTGCCTCCTGCATGCCTGCCACTGGAAACTGAGCCCACAACTTGGGCATGTGCCCTGACAGGAATTGAAACAGTGACCTCTTGGTGCATGGGACAACACTCAACCACTGAGCCACACTGGCCGGGCAGCAGTAGAATTGAGAGGTGGTGACAGACACCAGATGGCCTGCAGAGCCTAGAATCTGTAGTATCTGAATCGGAAGAAAAAGCTACTGACCCCTTTCCTAGCATATTAAAGAGCTCTGAGAGGTGTGGTCTCTGACCCAGGGCTCCTGGCTCCCTGCATAAGGTGCTGGTGCCTCGTATGAATACCAGGGATGGTGTCCCCCGCCCTCCAGCCTTATCTTCCCAGAGCCCAAGGCCGACTCTTTCCCCTGGGCCAGTGGTCGGCAAACTGCGGCTCTCGAGCCACATGCAGCTCTTTGGCCCCTTGAGTGTGGTGGCTCTTCCACAAAATGCCACAGCCTGGGCGAGTCTATTTTGAAGAAGTGGCGTTAGAAGTTTAAGTTTAAAAAATGTGGCTCTCTAGAGGGATTTCAGTCGTTGTCCTGTTGATATTTGGCTCTGTTGACTCATGAGTTTGCCGACCGCTGCCCTGGGCATAGGAGTCGGGTGTGCTCCCAGACACGCTCAGCTATTAACCAGTGCTTCCGAGGGCCCCGGACTGGAGACCTTCCCTTGCTTGTGGGTCTTCCCTGCCAGCCGGCGGGTGGGACAGGCCTGCTTGTGTGTGCACAGCCCCTTCCAGATGGCCCTGCAGGGAGCTCCCATGAGTGCCCCGCGAGGACCCGGGCCCTGTGGCGGGGGTGTGCAGTGGAATCGGAGGCCAGCTCATTCTAGACATCTGATTTTTGCCAGCTTGTGTGGGGTCCTGCTGCCTGGCCCGCACGGAGCCCCTTCACCTCCACCGAGCGGGCAGCCTCATGTCCGTGCGTCCCCTCCGTATTGGCACAGAAGCAGACCTCTTTCTTAAAGGCCCCCTTTCCTTTGTGTGGCTGGTAGCCCTTGATTTATGTCCTGGTCTTTAAGATACTGTTTATTGATCCGAGGCATTACGTTTAAATCGGCTGCAGAAGAATCCGTTCCTTTTCATTTTTATGTTGTCTCCTAACCACTTAAATAGCTGTTTAATGTTTTAATTAATTTGGCACGAAGCCTCTGGAAATGATGACGGCAGCTCTCACATACACAGTTTAATTCGGATATCAACGCCTGTTTTCTTTCTCTCACTCAAAACAATTTGAGGTGTCGCCCAGCTGGCGGGGCTCAGTGGATTAGCATGGACCTGTGACCCAGGAGGTCACGTTTGACTCCCGGTCAGGGTACCTGCCTGGGTTGGGGGCTCGATCCATGATTCTCTCTCATTATAGATGTTTCTCTCTCTTTCTCTCTGAAATCAATAAAAATGTATTTTTTTTTTTTAATGTAATGTAACCTGTAGAAAGAGGTGTTTTCGGAAGGCAGCAACTCAGCGAGGCTGAGAGCAGTTGGAAACCATCGTCTGGTCGAGGCCAGCGTGGTCACACGGACGCCCACAGGGGGAAGCGTGTTAGCTCAGAGCTTCCCTGAAACTCGGAAATCCGTGCTGATAAGACGGGGCGACACGGAGCAGCCCAGAAACGAAACCACCATCCTGGGTGCTCAGCCCTCAGCTGCCTTCTTCTCCAGGGTAGTCGGGGGCATGTCCCCCGGGCTCCGCCATCCGGAGGGCATCCTTGTCCCTGGTGACAGCCAGCGGGCAGCAGGAGCAAGCTGCTCAGCGTATGTTTACGGCAGGGGTCTTCAAACTACGGCCCGCGGGCCACATGCGGCCCGCAGAGGAGTCTGATCCGGCCCACCAGGTTTTTTGGGCAGTGAGCGCAGCCGAGGTGTTATAGTAGGAATTAGTAGTTCATATAGTCCGGCCCTCCAGCTCTCTGAGGGACCGTGATCTGGCCCCCACTTTAAAAAGTTTGAGGACCCCTGGACGGGACTCGGCGTCATCTCGCCGTCTCTAACTATTGGCTCCCAAGGCACAGAGACTAAACAGTGGAACTTCTCGGAGCGTCTCTGAGGAATGTGACATGTCAAGCATGACATTTTGACAGGGACGGATCAAACACTCTGCGATGTTTTCAAACCAGACCCCGGTGTTGTGTCACATCATCCCGGATCGTTACCTTCTAAGATTTCGTCTTCGTTTTGCAACCCTGAGCACGGATTTTCCTGTTCAGAAAAAATCTCCAGCCGAAACCGGTTTGGCTCAGTGGATAGACCGTTGGCCTGTGGACTGAAAGGTTCCAGGTTCGATTCCGGTCAAGGGCATGTACATTGGTTGCTGGCACATCCCCGGTGGGGATGTTTCTGGTCGATGTTTCTCTCTTGTCGCTGTTTCTAGCTCTCTATCCCTCTCCCTTCCTCTCTGTAAAAGAAAAAAAAAATCATTAAAATATGTATTTTTAAAAAAGAAATCTCCATTCATAACTGTTGAAATACCGACAGTTATCTCGAGAGAATCCAGGCTTCACCCGAAAGGCCGCCTGCTGAGCGAGAGGAAGGCTGCTTTGCGTGGAAATGAACATCATTTGTGTCTTCATTCAGGAAGTAAGAATGGAGGCTCGTTTCCCCTCTGCCCATTTTCTCCATTTCTCTCTTGTGAGCAGTCGCATCCTTCCTACCTGGCACTCACATATTTCTGAAAAAGTGCTTCTCCGTTTGGTATAATGACAACATCCCTGCAAAATAGAGCATGAGATGCTTGGAAATCAGCCTGCGATCCGTACCTGCGCTGTTGAATAGGCATTTCTCTCCCCCACCCCCCACCCCCCACCCCACACCCCCCACCGCATGCATTGAATCGGGCAGCCATGTATCCGAGGGTGCTGGGGTAATGTGATCGGCCACTGTCATACAGATGCTCTGTTAGCATAAGGCTTCTGCTAAAATATTTACTACTTGTCCCTGAGCTGGCGCCCCAAGAGGCAGGTGCAGCCCCACTCACACAGTGATGTGCTTTGTTCCTACCACTTATTTTGTCTGCGCGCCCCCCCCCTTGTCCCCCCCCCCACTTTTTAAAGCCACCATCTGCATCTTCCACTTTGAAGTACATTAGTTACTATGGAAACGGTGATCTCATTGGTGGGGGTGAGGTTAGTAACATCTACAAGGACAGTTTAAAACCATTGTATTTATTGGTTGGAAATTTATACCACTCTTGGGGCAAATTGCGAGTCTGCTCGAGAGCGTGGTGTGCTTATGCTGTGCAATGATAGCCAGCATGATGCGTGTGCATGTAACAAAAATTGGCGTTTGAGTGTTTTTTAGGTTGCAAACGAAAATATGCCTGATCATTAAGGAAAAGAATACAAAGCAAAGGAAAAGGAAAGTGGGGGGTGGACATAATTGTTTCAACTGACCAGGGCTCATAGTTACTGCAGACGCATAGATAGAGTTCCCTGTGTATGTGTGGTTTTTATAACTAGAGGCCCAGTGCATGAAATTTCCCTCAGCCCAGCCTGCACTCTCTCCAATCTAGGATGCCTCTTGCAATCTGGGACTGCTGGATCCTAACCACTCACCTGCCTGCCTGCCTGCCTGATCACCCTTAACCACTCTATCTGCTGGCCTGGTTGCCCCTAATTGCCTCTGCTTGCCAGCCTGATTGCCCCTTAACTGATGCCCTGCCGGCCTGGCCCCCTCCTAACTGCCCCCTGGCAGCCCCCTAACTGCTCCCCTGTTGGTCTGCCTGATTGCCCCTAACCACTCTACCTGCCTGCTTGATTGCCCTTAACTGCCTCTGCTTGCTGGCCCAGTTGTCCCCTAACTGGTCCTCTGCCGGCCTGGTTGCCCAATAACTGCCCCCCTGCTGGCTGGTCGCCCCCTAACTGCCACCCTACTGGCCTGGTCACCCCTTATTGGTTGCCCAATAACTGCCCACCTGCTTGCTGGCCCAGTTGTCCCCTAACTGGTCCTCTGCCAGCCTGGTTGCCCCCTAACTGCCCCCCTGCTGGCCTGGTCGCCCCCTAACTGTCAGGAAGAAAGTCAGATGTTCAGAAGCTGTCCAGTCGACCTGGTCTAATTAGCACATTACCCTTTTATTAGTATCGATGGCCCATTTTTCTCCGGTGAAAACACTGTCATAGGACAGGTCTTTGGCTTCCTGAGTGACACCCGCGTTGCAGGCAGCGGCTGATTAATTTTCATGTGCGCCTGAACTCTTCACAGGATCCCTAAGAGGTGAGCGAGGGATCCAAGTCCCTGGGAATCTAGCAGCCTGTGTCCTCAGCCCAAGAGGGGGGCAGAAACGTGTGCCTTTGGCCCCAACTCTCAGAGATGCTTTTCTTAGCCGACGCCACGGGGTTACTTTGCCTGGCAGTTTCCTTGTCATGCTTGAGTCGGGTAACCCTGGCCCCTCCCCCAACCACCACCTCCCCCTCTCTGGCCAGGTCAGGTGCCCTTCTTTTGGGGTCTCCTTTGCAGCTGACCCTGTCATAACCCCAAACCCTTAAGATCAGTGCCTTGAAGGATGGTTGTCTCTCACTGGGGAGTTTGGGTCCAAAGAAGCAGAGAGACTAACATTGAGTCCTGGAGGTACTGAAATCAAGGGTAAGGTCACTGAGACACGTGTACAAGGAGAGGGCCCGTGAGGACTGGTGAGGATGGAAATTCACGTCTGTCTCTCACGCACACGTGCAGGCCCCGCCGTTACTGAGCGGGACGGGGGTACCCTGTTTCCATTCTTTGAATCGTGTATTGTTGATGTGCTGCATTTGCTTATCTTTGTGTATAACTCTTGCACGAAAACCAGTCAGTTCTTTCTTTCTTCTTCTTTTTTTTAATATATTTTATTTATTTTTTTTACAGAGAGGAAGGGAGAGGGATAGAGAGTTAGAAACACTGATGAGAGAGAAATATCGATCAGCCGCCTCCTGCACACTCCCCACTGGGGATGTGCCCGCAACCAAGATGCATGCCCTTTATCGGAATCGAACCTGGGGCCCCTGAGTCCGCAGGCCGACGCTGCGTCCACTGAGCCAAACCGGTTTCGGCAGACCAGTCAGTTCTGGGCTAGAAAAAAACTAGCAATTTGTTTGCCATGTATCCCCAGGAGCTGTCATAACTATCACTCTGTTCTTTAAGGCTGTGTGTGTGCTCGGGGTGCCTGGTGAGGAAGGAAACAGCCGATGGGCCACCAACCACGGTATGGTCCAGGCCAGCACCGACCCGGTAAACACAGAGACCAGCGCTGAGGCCCTGGGGAGGAGCTACGGGCTGCAGCCGGTCCGATTCCAGGCGCCCTATCAGCTCATCTTAAATCTGCTGGTTGCCAAATGCTCGGAGACCGGTTTTAATAAAATAACTCCACCCGCCCCCCCCCCCTTTTTTTTTTTTTACAATTGGCAGGATGTGGCCTTGGTTTCACTTTCACCAGGTGCCTGGACACATGGTTTGGTTTCTGAAGTCTGCTCATCTTGACGGTGAAAAGAGAAACTTGGTGCCCAAGACCCTAGAATCCCCTTTCTTTTTTGCCTTTTCTCTCCGTCCACTGAGGCTCTGGGAGGCGGGGGGGGGGGGGGGGGGGGGGGGGGTAATGGCAGGAACCTGGGCTTCTCGGCGCAAGGAATGCCCATTTGGGATCCGAACGCCCGGTCTCTGCCTCCTGCTTCCCTCCCACGCTGGGGCTTGGCTCGCGGGGACTTTTAGAAACGGCCACGCAGTCAGCATTCTGTCCCTCAGAATTTCCTCACCCCGAGCAGTCATTTCTGGAGGGGTTCCCCTTCGGAGTTATTTGCATTTTTTTTTTTTTTTTTTTGGTCTGTCGTTACATACCTTTAACGTTGCTGTTGATGGTAAATTCCACGTTGTGATTTGTATCTCGTAGTAAATACTGGTACTAGGACGGTTCTTTCACAATTATTCACACTCCCCTAATTATTTCTGGTGTTTTACTGGTTTGTGTTTTAGAAACTTCGGTTCCAAGATTCCAAGTATGTCTTTTCTTTTCTTTTCTTTCTTTCTTTCTTTCTTTTTTTTTTTTTTTTTTTTTTTGTAGCTCCAAGTATTTATTTTTTTTTTTTGGTTGATCTTCACCCAAGGATATTTTTCTACTGATTTTTAGAGAGAGTGGAAGGGAAGGAGAGAGCAACATCGACAGGAGAGAGACACATCCATTGGTTGCCTCCCACACGTGCCCGGGCCAGGGCCTGGGTTAAGCCTCCAAACCGAGGTACATGCCCTTGACTGGAATTTGAACCTGGGACCCTTCAGTTTTCAGGCTGATGTTCTACCCACTGAGCAAGACTGGCCGGGGCTGAGCTAACCCTTCTTCTCAGCTGGAAAGCTCATCTCCAGTGCTTCCTTTTTAATAAAGATTTACGTTGCACCCCTCCCCCCTCCGTCCTCCCATCAGGCCAGGTCTGCCTCCCGCGGGCCCTGACTCACCATCCCTGTCTTCCCTGTGGGACGCGTGTGTGAAGTCCTCCAGTGCCTCCTGCCAGGAGCTCTGCGTGACTGTGAACTTGGACCGTGAACTTGGGGATTTGCCTCCTTAGGCTTTGCCCTTCCAAAGAGCACAGGCAGGCTCCCAGCATCCTTTGTTCCATGCGCCCCTGCCCATCCCGGCCCCGCCTGCCACAACCCTGAGGCTTTTTAAAATCCTCTTGTCCCGCCCGGCTGAGCCTGCACTGGCAAACGCTGTGCCCCTCCGCCCGGTGACATGGTACCGCCCAAGTACACGGAGCTCGGCGGCAGCTGCCGCCACACAATGCTCATTCTCATCCTGGCGCCTCGGAATGGCCTGGCAGCTCCGGCCATGTCCAGCCCAGCTGGTGCCCGGTGGCTGGGTCACCCTGCCGAGGTGACGTGCCACCTCGGGCTCATAAACACGTTTTAATCCGCGGACCTTCTGAGGGCCTGCCGCCCTCACCCCGCCTGCTGACTGTCTCCTGATGAACGGCCACGCAGTTTTAATGAAACCGGGCGGGATGCCTCTGCCTCCCTTCCGAGCTGTGTGCCCCGCCCAAGTGGCTTCCCCTCTCTGAGCCTCTCCTCCTGCGTCTCAGAATCCAAGGCCATAGTCCCCGGGCCACACGGCTCGCGCCAGGACTTAATGAGATGATGTTTGTGGAGGGCGCCTCTTCCAGGCCCCGGCAAGCCAGATAATTAACTTTCCTCCCTTTTCTCGGCACCCGGGGTCCCCGGCAGGGGGAGAGAAGGCCAAATAAACTCCAAGACATGCTGCTTCGCTCCGAGCGCTTGGCAGGTCTCAGATCCGCTTAAGCCCAAGTAAAAGAACTTTAATTACGCCCTCGTTTGCGGTTTGCTGCTTTGGACAGGTTATTAACCGATCCGAGGAGCCCGCCCGCCCGCCCTCTCGCTGCTGCAAAGTGAAGGGCTGGCCGAGAGTCAAAAGCAGAGTCAGTCCTTCCTCCTGGGACTCCCAGTCCCCCTGCCTTGGGCACAGAGACCCGGCTGGCAGTGCCATCTGAGCGGGTGTGGCTCGGGGACTGGCCTGTTGAGTTAGTGCGGGCGGCTCTCTTTCTCGTTACATCCTCAGTGCGTGTGTGTGTGTGTGTGTGTGTGTGTGTGTGTGTGTGTGTGTCTGGCCCCCGTGGATACACTTGCTATTGCTCCGTGCTTTTCCATTCACTTAATTTCGCTGTGCGCCTCCAGTTACACGAATGCCTGCCTGTGATTTGCAGCAAACACAGCTAGCTGGCGTGTTCAGTGTGACTCCAGTCACACCGGCTGGATCCGGTCTCGGCTCCACCTCGGGTTCATGGATCCCGGGCATGAGAAACCTTAATTTCTTTATTTGTATGAGGATGAGGAGGATTCATTTGCAAACGTGCCTGCTTAGCACAGAACCTGCTTCAGAATAAGTGCATTAATATTAGTAATAGGTAATGTTGGAGCATTTATGATAGGGGTGGGGAACCTTTTTTTCCTGCCAAAGGCCATGAATGAATAAATATATATATATATATATATATATATATATATATATATATATATATATGTATATATATCATCAGCATCATCATTCGTGGGCCATACCGGCCAGAGCCAAGAAAATTATTTATACTAATAAAAGGGTAATTTGCTAATTAGACCAGGAGACCTTTCGGACAAAGCCATGGTGGTGGGGCCGAGGCAGAGGTGGTTAGGGGCGATCAGGCCAGGAGGGGAGGGCAGTTGGGGTGAGCAGGCCAGTAGGGGGCAGTTGGGGGTGAGTAGGCTGGCAGTGGGGGGTAAGTTGGGGGGGCTAGCAGGCCCGCAGGCAGAATGGTTAGGGGCAATCAGGCAGGCAGGCAGATGAGCGGTTAGGAGCCAGGGGTTCCAGATTGCGAGAGAGATCCCAGATTGGAAAGGGTGCAGGCTCAGCTGAGGGACACCGCTCCCCCACCATGCATGAATTTCTAGTCTATAATAATAAAAGCATAATATGCTAATTAGACCGAACATCCTTCCCCTGCGAGGGAAGCCCGGATCCTGGGTGCCTGCCGGTGGCCAGGGGGAAGCCTGGGTCCAGGGTGCCAGAGGGCAGCCAGTGCCATCAGCTAAGGCACATGTGTCAAACACAAGGCCCGCGGGCCAAATCCAGCCCGCCAGGCCTTGCAATGTGGCCCGCACCACGCTGTCATCACTGCACTCCACTGTCAGTTTATGACATTGTCAGTTTATGACTGTTCAGTAAACCATTCGGCCCGCGATTTAGGCTGGATTTTAGATTTTGGCCCCTTCTCTGATTGAGTTCGACACCCCTAAGCTAAGGGATGGAAGGCCTACTATTGCACAAATTTCATGCAGTGGGCTTCTAGCTAATAATAATAAAAAATAAACTGTTTTGTGAACTCGCAATTGTAAACCTTCTCTTGCCCCATGCCCTAGTGTCCCCAGCAAAAGCAAAGCCCAGGATAGTCCCCCAGAGCGGGGTGTGGCTGATGTGTGCGGAGCCTGAGAGTAAATGCTTTAGGCTTTGCAGGCTGTTTCTCCCTCCGGAGTCCTCAGCTCCACTCGCAGCGGGAAGGCGGGGTGATGACTGAACAGACGGGGTGGCTGTGCTCCAGCGCAGCTCTGCTTACAGAGGCAGGTGCAGCCTGAGTGCTGGCCGGAGGGCCGTCGCGCAATGACGTGACCTTTGGCCTAGAGAATGGAGGAACCCTCGGGTACGTCCTTCAATGGGGTCCTAGCGTCGCATCGAAAGGACAACTGCCTGCCACCGCCGTCCCTCTGACGCTGGTCGGGGACGATTTCTAAATCCCCCCACAGCCTCCAAGGGGCTCAGATTCCCGTTGCACAAGCGAGGTAACGGGATCCAGGAGGGGCGTGCCGGGTCTTAGGAGACGACGTTCCTGGAAGTGAGCGCGTGGATGTGGCCGTGAGTCAGGGGCAGGAAGCGTCGGGGCAGAGGTTTGAGTCACTGTTTGCACAAAAGCACCCCGAAGGCAGAGCTGACCGCAGACCCCCGGAGCCCAGGGGTTTTCTGCACGGGCCCTGCCCTGCCCAGCACCGCTCGCTCCCAGCCACGTGTCCCGGAATCGTCACAGAATAGGTGGGCGGACCAGAGGGCCAGGCAGAGAGCAGAGAGCAGAGAATCCTTGCCCATTGAGGCTGAGAGGAATTTTCAGATCAGGCACCTGAGTGCAATCAACACTAGAAGGGGCTTAAGGAAAGCCTCCTTCAGAATCTGTTGGGTGAGGAGGCAGTCTTACCATCTGAGACAAGATGGTTTAGGCAGCCTGGCCAGCATGGCTCAGTGGTTGAGTGGTGACCTAGGAACCAGGAGGTCATGGTTCGATTCCTGATCAGGGCACATGCCTTGGTTGCGGGCTTGATTCTCAGTGTGAGGCATGCATGCAGGAGGCAATCGATCAAGGATTCTCTCCCATCATTGATGTTTCTCTCCCTCTCCCTTCCTCTCTGAAATCAATTAAAAAATTTTTTTAAATCAAGATGGTTTAGGCCAGTGGTCGGCAAACTCATGAGTCACCAGAGCCAAATATCAACAGCACAACGATTGACATTTCTTTGGAGAGCCACATTTTTTAAATTTAAACTTTTTTTAACACCACTTCTTCAACATAGACTCGCCCAGGCCGTGGCATTTTGTGGAAGAGCCACACTCTGGGGGCCCAAGAGCTGCCTGTGGCTCTCGAGCCGCGGTTTGCTGACCACAGGTTTAGGCAGAAGGAGCAACAAATGGTCTCGAAGTTGGGACCGTGTTTGGCCTCTTTGCAGAATCGGAATGAGGCCTATGTGGTTGGAAGGTGACACGGGACTGTGGAGGACTGGGTGCGGTGGGGTTTTTCACCTTAAAGCCTGAGGTCCGGGGTTAGGGTTTTGTTCTGGGTGCCATGGGAACCGTAGGATGATGATAGGTGATGCCTCCGGTCCTTCAAGCATCTCTTTAATTGCTTGGGTGGTGGGAAGGAAGCAGTGCAGGGCGGTGGGACTGCAGGGGAGGGGACCATAGACGCTGGGACACAGACGCCTGTGCAGTTGGGATCCAACGTGGAGCCGATGAAAGTCACTGATGGGTGCATTGGGTACACGCTGAAGGTCGCAGAGAGGGTTTTGTGTGCTCTCCTCCCCGAAGGTAGCTAGACAGTGAGACGGGGTGTTTGGCTGAATAAGCTTCTCTCTCCTGCACCTTCGGGAGGCCGCCGGGAGCCTTGTGATCGCACACGGAGGGAGGCGAGGGGAGGATCAAGCCCGCAGCCCCAGGCGGTGTTCCTCTGACTTCCCTGTGCACATCACCTGGGGACCTCATTACCATGCAGGTCCCGGCCAGGACTGCGGTTCTGCAGTTCTGAAATGCTCTCAGGTGATTTCAATGCGCTTGCGCCCTCTCCACCCAGCAAGGACCGGCCCCTATCACACGCTCCCGCTGCCCAGAGGCACGGAGCAGGGACCCCCGGGGCCTGTGCGTCTCGGGAGCCGGCTGTGGCTTGCAGGGCAGGAATAGAGGCTGTTTCACTGGACCCTACGGGCACCTTGGACTTGAGGCTGGGACTCACGGAACTCGCTCCCTGCTCCTTGCCTGCCCTTTGGGGAGAACTCCTCGGCAATTATTTCCCAGCCTGCAGCAGGGCAGGCAGGTCTCCTCAGGGCCAGTCTCTGCAGATGTACATGAAGGGATGTGTTTTACGTGCAAAAGAAACCTTTAAAGCAAAACGAACTGTGGGCAAGGAGGCCTGTGACTTCCAGTGTCTAAGCCGAGCTGTGTTATTAACACAATTAACACAACACATTTACTTGGGGTTTGGGATTGGGGGGTGCGGAATGAGACTTGATCACCAGAGATATCAGCCCTAGGGCTGATCCGTTTCAGCGGAGAGGACCTTGGACTTGAAAGCAGGACCTCAAGCGGTGGGTCCATGTCTTTTTTCTTTTCTTTTTAAAAAAATATATATTTTATTGATTTTTTACAGAGAGGAAGAGAGAGGGATAGAGAGTTAGAAGCGTCGATGAGAGAGAATCATCGATCAGCTGCCTCTTGCACACCCCCTACTGGGGTTGTGCTCGCAACCAAGGTACATGCCCTTGACCGGAATCGAACCCGGGACCTTTCAGTCCGAAGGCCGACGCTCTATCCACTGAGCCAAACCAGTTTCGGCTGGGTCTGTTTCTTAATGAAAAGGGAAAGGAAGTGACAAGAAGTTGAATAGGATGCACCCCCCTGCAGGGCGTTGGTATGAGTGAGACCTGGTACAGTACCAGGCTGCGGGCTCTGGGGCTGTTTGGAAATGCATGCCCTCCCTTGCAGAAGGAGCTGGCTCTGCCATATCCGTGGTCCGGGGCCAGCGCACAGTGCTTTACGGAGGCAGGATTTCATATGGAACCTTTTTTGTAAACGAAACGAATGTTTGATTACCGGGAGAGAATGACTGTGGCTTTTCATCTTGGTTTTCCTGGCCCGGGCCGTTGATTCACGGTGCTCCTAGGAGCTCTTCATCATGAGGCCCATTTCATTTGCTAGCACCGTGATCGGCAAACTCATCAGTCCACAGAGCCAAATATCAACAGCACAACGATTGAAATGTCTCTGGAGAGCCACATTTTTTAAACTTAAACTTCTTCTAACACCACTTCTTCAACACAGACTCGAGAGCCACCCTCACGGGGCCAAAGAGCCGCATGTGGCTCTCGAGCTGCAGTTTCCCGACCACGGTGCTAGGAGCTATGAAAGCTATTTCCTTGACTCCTCCAGTCTGAATGTTTAGGGTGATTGTACCGAGCTTGTACTCCAGCCGTCTTCTGCTTCATCTCTTGATTTCCCACATGCGACGGCGCTTGTCATTACAGGTTATTAAGTTATCGTGTGGTACTTTGCATTTTTATTATGTTCTTCACCTCAAATGAATCCTCATTTTCCCTTTAGAGTCCACGTAGTTATTTTTTCAAGTTCTGGCCCCACGTCACCAGTGCACAGAGCAAAATGCTGTCAGCTCTCTGGTTCTGAGTTAGGCAATAGCCGCTTTCTTCTTGTTTTTTTAAGTATTTAAAAAATGTTTTTATTGATTTCAGAGAGGAAGGGAGATGGGTAGAGAGAGATAAAACCATCAATGATAAGAAAGAATCATCAATCAGCTGCCTCCTGCATGACCCCTACTGAGGATCGAGCCTACAACCTGGGCTTATGCCCTGATCTGGAATATTACCACGACCTCCTGGTTCCTAGGTCGATGCTCAACCACTGAGCCACACCGGCCAGGGCAGAAATCTCTTTCTTCAGACTGTGCCTGGTCCCCTGCATTTTTGTTGACTGCTGAGGAAAT
This sequence comes from Pipistrellus hanaki, assembly GCF_964339955.1. NCBI lineage: Eukaryota > Metazoa > Chordata > Mammalia > Chiroptera > Vespertilionidae > Pipistrellus > Pipistrellus hanaki. The sequence goes on from NC_140523.1 coordinate 2,411,655, forward strand.
CATTAAATTTCTATCGTTCTTGGAGTTTCTGTAATAAAAGACACCTGGTACCCCATAAATTGTGAATTGAAAAATAGCCTGAAGTTTTTGTGTGAAGGATGCTAAACACAAACTATTAATAATAGTAGGCCTGATGTCAAACTCTCTGTGAAATGTATACAACTCAGTAACTGAGTGGAAGAAAATTGTATTAGTCGTACCCAGTAGAGATGGGCAGTTTTCGTTTTTTCTATGATGGACCACTGAGCTATAGAGAAAAATCAATCACAAGATTTATACGTAGGAAGCAAATAAATTTAGAGATTTTTTTTTTTTAAAGGAGAGAATCATAAAAGGCTACACATTCTGGTGGAATGAATTGAACATAAGATTTCATTAAATATAAAGAACAATAAAAAAAAATGTTTCTGATGCACTTGAGGGCCATCGAAGGAACCGAGTTTTGGGGGGAGAATAGATTGATGAGAGAGACTAAGAAACAGGGTGCAGCCGAAACCGGTTTGGCTCAGTGGATAGAGCGTCGGCCTGCGGACTGAAAGGCCCAGGTTCGATTCCGGTCAAGGGCACGTACCTGGGTTCGATTCCGGTCAAGGGCACGTACCTGGGTTGCGGGCACATCCCCGGTAGGGGGTATGCAGGAGGCAGCTGGTCGATCTTTTTCTCTCATCGAAGTTTCTAGCTCTCTCTCTCTCTTCCTCTCTGTAAAAAATCAATAAAATATATTTTAAAAAAAAAACAAAAAACAACAACAACAAAAACAAACCCACATAAGGTGCCTCACCGGATGAAATGGCTGCTGCAGCGGCTGCAGGGCGGGGCTAGTGCCCCCCTCTCCCCCCGCCCCCCCCCCCGGGCTTCCTGGGCCATGCCCCTCCCCCTTCACTGCAAGGAGACAGGGCCTTGGCCCATCGGAGAAGAAATTGAAACGGGCTCACAAGTTACGTTCATGGGTGGAGAAAACAAACTTGCATTCATGTTGTGCCTGGAATGACCTTTTCCTGTCAGCAACAGGAGGGCCTCACATGCTTTTCTTTAATCAATGGCCAGCTTGTTTATTAATAGACACATGGGTAACGTGGTTTCCTGTGTTATTATAGAGTAGAGGCCCAATGCACGAAGATTTGTGCAAAAATGGGCCTTCCTTTCCGCTCCGCATCCGGAGCCATCTTCCTGCCTTCCAACACTGCTCAGAGGCCTGAAGCATCCCACCTCACCCCCAGCCTGAGTATGCAGATTAACCCGCCATCTTTGTTGGATAATTTGCATATTCACTCCTAATTGGCTGGTGGGCATTGTGAAGGTATGGTCAATTAGCATGTCACTCTTGTATTAGTGTAGAGAGAGTCTGGGGCCAAATCCAGCCCTCTGTGTGTTTGGTTCAAGTTTGATGGGAACCAGCTATGCTCCTCATCTGTATATTGCTGCTTTGTGCTGGGGTGGGTGGAGTAGCTGCTACTGAGACCGTGTGATCTGGTAGCTGAAAATATTAACTCTCTGCCCCTTTGCAGAAAAAATGAGCCTCCCTCTGTTCCAGTCTGGTGGGTCCTCTGTGTGACTGCAGTTTTGTTGTTGTTTTTTTAATATATATTTTTATCGATTTCAGAGAGGAAGGGAGGAGAGAAAGAGAAACATCAGTGATGACAGAGAATCATTGATCGGTTGCCTCCTTCACGCCCCCTCCTGGGGATGGAGCCCACAACCTGGGAATCGAACCTTGACCTCCTGGTTCCTAGGCTGACACCCCACCACTGAGCCACACCGGCTGGGCTGCGTGACTACGGTCGTGTCCGAGGCTGACGTCTCCTGGGCTGGGTCTGCACCTGCTCCCTGACCCGGCCCTGCTGCTGGGCATGTGGTTTGCGGCTACACTTCTGCCAGGTCCCCGGGCAGCCTGCTGGGCTGTGCCATCTCTCACGCCCCCCCCCCCCCCCCCCCGAGCGGAAGTGTTTCATTTAGGGCCATCTCTCCCACAGACACCTCCTCTGACGTCCTGCCAGCATCGCCCTGCCAGAGCGCCGTTTCTCAGCACCACCGGTGGTGAAATCGCTGCCTGGGCAGTTTCTGCTCCCTCCATCCTCGGCAGCGATGCCAGCGTAACGCTGCTGATGGATGGCTCCTCCGCCAGAACCGAGGACTTCCAGTCAAGGGCGGGCCCTCAGCCGGCCTTCAAGGCCTTTTCATCTCAGAGGACTCTACCCAGCACTCTGGGATCAAAAGGTCCTTCCTTCCCCAGGGGCAGTCTGAACTTCCCTTCCACCCGCCAAGCCTCCTCACGCCTCTGATCTTTGCTCTGGGGATTGGGGCATCCCCTGTGCCCCCCGCAAACCTGCTGCAATCCAGTCCACCCGTGTTGTATCGCGGACATGTTTTTCTCCACGTGCAGGACGGTGGACTCCTCAGAGCCTCTGTACTCTGTCCTGTGCAGAGGGTTAGAGGCTGTGTTGTTGTAGGATTGTCTTTCTGTTCTCCTCAGACTGTAAACTCCCCAGGCCAGGCATTGTCTGCAGCCATAGTTAGGTTTCCGGTGTGTGCCACGGAGCAGGCATTGTGCTCAGAATGGAACCGGAAGTCACCCAGAGCAGGCGCACCAGTGTACCTACTGTGTGCTGTGTACCTACTGTGCCATGGTAGCCCTCAAACATTGTCCCACGCCACACACAAGGGAACACAGGCTCAGAACGATTGACCTGGCCAATTGCAGCCAAAGCTAGATTTTTTTCTTCTTTTAGAAATAATTTTAAGTGAAGGCTTCAAATAATGCAATAAAACATGCAAGAGGATACATCCTAAGTGTTTAAGTCGTTGCATTGTAACACACACTGAGTGGCCAGATTATTATTATGATCTCTGAACGCATAATAATCTGGCCACCCAGTGTGTGTGTGTGTGTGTGTGTGTGTGTGTGTGTGTATTAGAGGCCCGGTGCATGAATTCGTGCATGGGTGGGGTCTGGCCAGCCTGGCCAGCAGGAGGAGACATGGGCAGTTAGCTGGCCTGCCTGCTGGTCAAACTCCTGATCCAGGGTACCATTTGCATATTAGCCTTTTATTCTATAGGATATACACTGAGTGGCCAGATTACTATGCGTTCAGAGATCATCATCATCCGGCCACTAAGCGTACACATGCACGTACGTGCCCACCATCTGTAGAGGCAGATTTGAACTTGAGTCTCCTCCGTTCTGATGCCACACTGATAGGACCAGGTTGCACTGTCACAGATATCCATGCGTGTACATCCTCTGTAGTGTCCACGCACACCCTCTGCCCACACGTACCTCCACCGGCCTGGGTGCGGGAGCTTTGAAAGCTTTCAGGCCGAGCCCAGCTCTCAGAGGTTACATTTGAGTCCTGTGTTTCAAAAAATCCCCAGGTGATCCTAGTTCAGGTCCAGGCGCAGCTGCCCAAGGCGGAGCTAGAAAGCGAGAGGGCTCATGGGAGCAACTTAAACTTCTTAAGAAGCCGCTCTTAAGATATTGGCTTCGTACTGCGTTCCTGACAACCCTGACCCTTTGGAAGGTGAGCCGTGGCCTCGGGGGCCTCCGGCCCTATGACTCTGACAACGTGATCTGACGGTCTCCCTTTTGGGCTGGCCCCCGTCCCTGCAGCTGGCCTGACCCTGCTTTAGGCACCTCAAGTGCGGCCCGCCATTCCCGTTCAGGAGAGCGTGCCTGTGACCTGGGAATGAGGGGGTGCTGTCCCCGGGCGTCTGATTTCAAAATCAAGCTCTGCAATCCCGCGCGGGCAGAGGGAGTTCAGGGGAGCTGAGTTCCCAAATCAGGGCCCCTGCTGAGCTTATGGGCATCACCTGGGAGCTGGTGAGAACGAGCAGTTATAGACCCGGCCCTGCCCCCACTCTGTGGCTGGCGCCTGCAGGCCGGGAGCCTGGAATGGTTGTGCTGCCACCGAAGGGTGAGGACCACAGCGCCAGGGTGACAGTGAGTACGTGCGTGCGTGCGTGGACCTGCAGGGCCAGGGGCGTGGTCCTCAGCCCGCAGTGGGCATCAGAGACCCCCAGGTGCTTTATAGAACCTCAGACACCCCTACCTCATCTCAGCGTTGGGGAACCTGGATTTCTGTGAATCCTCCACCCGAGGGTATTTTCCCACTGATTCCTTAGGGAGAGTGGAAGAGGGAGGGAGGGAGAGACAGAGAGAAACATCGATGTGAGAGAGACACATCGATTGGTGGCCTCCTGCACGAGCCCCACCCAGGGCCCGAGCCAGAGAGGAGCCTGCAACCAAGACATGTCTGCCCTTGACCCAAATGGAACCCAGGGCCCTTTGGTCCAAGGCCAACGCTCTAACCACTGAACCAAACCGGCCAGTGTAGGGAAATCTGTATTTTTTTTAACCATGAGCTCCGGGAGATTTTGAGACACCCCTCCCCCCCCTTCTTTCTTTTTTTCTTTTTAACCTTTGTAGTAGAAACCTGATAAAGAAGCATTCTTTTAATATTTAATAACAACTTCCTACTCATTGGGCACAGGGGAAGGTACTTCCCACTTTCGCTTTCCTCCTGTCGTTTCCTCTCCTGGGTCTCCAGTGATCAAGCTGTCTTCCCTCCCTTCTGTTTCCCCTTAAGAAAGATGGGGTTCCCTTTAGCACGCACCTCCTCCCTGATGGGCTGTTACTGCCCCATAAAAGCCACATGTGAGGCCTCTGGCCTCCTGCATGCTACTGAGCCCAGGGGTCGGCAAACTCATTAGCCCACAGAGCCAAATATCAACAGCACAACGATGGACATTTCTTTTTCGAGAGCCACATTTTTTAAACTTAAACTTCCTCTAACGCCACTTCTTCAACATAGCCCCGCCCAGGGCGTGGTATTTTTGTGGAAGAGCCACCCTCAAGGGGCCAAAGAGCCGCATGGGGCTCCCTAGCCGCGGTTTGCCGACCAGGGACTCAGCCCATCTCCCCCAAATTGTGCTGTAAGTGACGGAGGCCATTGGCCTCTGACCTAATTGACCCACAAGACATCGTCCGGACGGGCGGCCCCCAGGCTGAGTCAAGGAGGTCAAGGCCCCGCGGCTTCCTGTCGGCCCTGCGGTCGCCCGGCCAAGAGCAGGTGGGAGGCGGGACGGAGCCGCAGGCCTTGACGTCGGTCTCTCTAAAGAGCTGCTTGTTTTCCTTTTGCCCGCAGCTGTCCCTGCCCCTCCACCCTTATCTGTCATCGTAGAAATCCGTACCTGCGTGATATGTCATGACAGGGCGCACCTGCTCCAACCGAGCGGATGCTACTTTTCAGACGCGCTGCCAAGGGTGCGTGCTGCTAAGCCTCCTGGCAGAGAGGAAATCGGGTTTCCGCTCCAGCCTGGCCCACCTGCCCGCCCTTCCTGCCTCCTTCACTGTCCTCTGCTCGCAGGGTGAGGTCAGCGGGCTGCAGACCCACCGGACTGATCCACGTGACTCTCGTGTCCCCAGGGGACCTGCCTAGGTGGGGTGCCTGCTTAGGGCCTCTTCTAGGCATCTCTGGATTCACCGCCAAGGCCTGGGTGAACCCCGAAGCCTCCATCTCCCAGGCCATGGGGTTCCCTCCATTACTGCATTGCTGGTTATAATACGCCTCGGTCTGAGCACATAGGCCATCATGCTCGCTTGTGTTACAAAGGAACGGGCTGAATGAATGAAGCCTTTGTTTTTACCCCACCCCCCAACCCCCAGACCTCTCAGAACTTTTGGGGGGAGTATTTGAAAGCCATTTTAATGAGACCAGGACATTTCTTTTCTCCACAGTTGCCAATATTTGGTGTTTGAAAAATAATAATCTAGCCACACACCCAGGGTTGGCCTTGCCTGGGTTAGAAAGCACAATGGAGCCTGGTTGGTGTGGCTCAGTGGTTGGGCCTCAGCCTGTGAACCAGGAGGTCATGGTTCGATTCCTTGTCAGGGTACATGCCCGGGTTACAGGCTCGATCCCCAGTGGGAAGTGTGCAGGAGGCAGCCGATCCATGATGCTCTCTCATCGTTGATGTTTCTCTCTCTCTCCTCCTCTCCCTTCCTCTCTGAAGACAATAAAAAAAAAAAATATATATATATATATATATATATATATATATATAAAGAAAGCCCAGTGGAAACGGGCATCAGGTTTGGAATGCAGGTGACAGAGGGGTCTGCAGCCGTCCTGTCATGGGACACGCTGCTCTGCAAGCTCCCCAGGACCAGAGCTGAAGTGTTGTTGCGTTAGCTCCCAGAATCCCCTGGGGCTCCTTAAAGGAACCCCAGGGCCCAGGTGTCTCCCAGATCAATTGGTCCGAACCTGGGAGGGCCCAGCCATCTGAAACTTGTAGTGCCGGTGGAGTCTGTCTGAATGTGTGCAGTTGGAAGTAAGGCCAAGAATCCTTGGGTTACCGTTCTTTTTTATAATAAAGGTAAATAGAACACACGTGTGCTGATCCTCACAGGTGTACACAGTATGTGCGTGTTGGCACAGGTGCCTGGGAAGTTGGGGGGTTTGTGGCCCCTTATACATTTGGAGGAAGGCTAGATCCACGCTACAGTGTATGTTCATGCCGAGTGCCATCTCTTCCTTGTGTTTCTGTCTTTGGTGACGAGAGCCTTATCAGGCCAATAGTAGAGAGTCAATATTTGTGAAACAATGGAAGGCAGGCAGGAATAGAGAGGTGGGAGAAAGCATAAAAATACCCCCTCTGAGGGGTCTCGGTAGGGCTATGGGGCATAGAACAGTCAGGAATGACCTACATGGCGGCCTCTAGGGACAGCTGCATCGTTTGGAAGTCTCTAGAAGAAAGTGAAGGGCTATTGCTTATCCTAAGGAGCTCACCTAGCTTGCCCAGGTTTTTGTCTCATTTTATTTATTTCCTTTGGGTCTGCTAGCCTCCTGGTGAGAAGGTCCTGGCTCCCATGTCCTCCCAGACAGGCTTTGTAAACGAATAGGCTGAGTCCGGAGCATAGAGGCACCGTGACCTCTGACTTTTACAGGATGGGAGGGCCCTGAAGTGCGATGGAGTAGTGCCGTGGTCGGCAAACTGCGGCTCGAGAGCCACATGCGGCTCTTTGGCCCCTTGACTGTAGCTCTTCCACAAAACACCACGGCCCGGGCGAGTCTATGTTGAAGAAGTGGCATTAGAATAAGTTTAAGTTTAAAAAATGTGGCTCTCCAAAGAACTTTCCATCGTTGTCCTGTTGGTATTTGGCTCTGTGGACTCATGAGTTTGCCGACCACTGGAGCAGGGGAATGTATGTTTCCTGGACAGAGTCAGGACTTTGCAGGAAGGGAAGGTGCCCAGAAGAACTTCTCTGCCAGTGAGCAAGTTAATTCTCTAACCGTGTGGTGAGGGTTATCGCCCTGAGCAGACGCTTATCGGACTCATCGGGTTTAGATCACCTTGCACAGGTGTCCTTTTGCATCTGGTACAAACCTCCCGGGCGGGCCGAGAGGGGCAGGGGTCCCCCAAGCTGTCCACCGAGATTGACGCCGCGGCTTTGTTTGGCACCCGCAGGTGAGCGTGCTGACCACCCTGGAGCGGCGGTTCAACCTGCAGAGCGCCGACGTGGGCGTGATCGCCAGCAGCTTCGAGATCGGCAACCTGGCGCTCATCCTCTTCGTCAGCTACTTCGGGGCGCGCGGGCACCGGCCGCGCCTCATCGGCTGCGGGGGCATCGTCATGGCCCTGGGCGCGCTGCTGTCCGCCCTGCCCGAGTTCCTGACTCACCAGTACAAGTACGAGGCGGGCGAGATCCTCTGGGGCGCCGAGGGCCGCGACGTGTGTGCCGCCAACGGCACGGCCAGCGACCAGGGGCCGGACCCCGACCTCATCTGCCGGAACCGGACCGCCACCAACATGATGTACCTGCTGCTGATCGGCGCCCAGGTGCTGCTGGGCATCGGTGCTACCCCCGTGCAGCCCCTGGGCGTGTCCTACATCGACGACCACGTGCGCAGAAAGGACTCCTCGCTCTATATAGGTAGGAGCGGGGGCGGGGGGGGGGGGCACCGGGCGCGGCTCTCTGTGGGTGGGCCTTGAACTTGGTGTTTAGCCAGAGCCACTGCTTCTCACCATCGGCTTCAGAACACAGGGCATTCGAGAGCTAATGTCTGAGTTGCACCCGAGAAATCTGGTGTAGTAGGGTTGGGGTACCATCTGGGCATAGTGCTTTTTAAAAAAAAAATCTCACCCAAGGATATTATTCCATTGATTTTATTTTTTTTTTAATTTTTATATTTTATTGATTTTTTACAGCGAGGAAGAGAGAGGGATAGAGAGTTAGAAACATCAATGAGAGAAAAACATCGATCAGCTGCTTCCTGCACACCACCCACTGGGGATGTGCCCGCAACCAAGGTACATGCCCTTGACTAAATCGAACCTGGGACCTTTCAGTCTCCAGGCCAACGCTCTGTCCACTGAGACAAACTGGTTTTGGCTGATTTTATTTTTTATAGAGAGAGGGAAAGTCAGAGGGAAATAGCAATGTGAGAGAAACACATTGATGGGTTGCCTTCTGCACAAGCCCTGTCCAGGGCCCGGAGCCGGCGAGGAGCCTGCCACCAAGGTACGTGCCCTTGACCGGAACCGAACCCGGGACCCTTCGGTCTGCAGGCCGATGCTCTATCCATTGAGTCAAACCCTCTAGGGGCCATAAGGCATTTTTTAAAAGCTCCCAGGTGATGCCATTGTGGTGAAATTTATTGTTAAGAGACCTGAGAGAGGAGGCATGGTCAGGAGGAGGTTTATGTTTGTTTACCTGCTCTTTTGGGTGCCCGTGAACTTGGGGCCATCTGGCAGTAGTCTCCCGAGATCCAGCAGGACCACTGGTCTCTGACTTGACGGACGCTGCCCTAGTACCTGAGAGAGATGTTTTCTGGCAGTGACAGCAGCAAGTAGATAAATCAGGGCGCCGAGAAGGAAACAGAGAGTGAAAAGCTGAGTTCTTGTCTCCTATGATAGAATCAAATAGAAAAATGCCTCCCCAGATACCTCCTCAAACTCTATCTGTGTTCAATCATGCCTGCTCGGGGCTTCTGCACAGGGCCCCGGGCTCAGAGCTCTCTTCTGGAAGTTTCCCCGACAGGCAGGGCTACGTAATTTCCCTGGTCGGCGTGTGCCAAGCCATAGGATGGGGCGGCATTTCGGTTTGGGGTGTGGGAAGTGGAAGTGTGGGCAGAGGGGCCTCCCACCCTTCCGAGCCTTCATCTGTGCCATCTGCTGGAGACGTTCCCTCTACATTTCTGCTCGGACCCCATCTCCTCTGCAGTAGTTAAGCAGGCACAGAGCATCTGCCATTTGCATGGCCCACGGGCATGGCGGCGGCTCCGGTCCAGCTGGCCAGCGTCCCAAACAAATGCAGACGGACCCTCCGAGGGTCTCCCTGCTGGCTTCGCGCGTCTTTGTTTCCCAGGGAACAGCGGAGAGCCGGCCTCCTGCGCCCCTGGCCTCCACGGGCGGCCTTGTAGTCCATGCGTGGTTCGGATTCTCCGGGAGCCACTTAAGGCCATTGTATATGCGGGGCGTAACGGGTCCATCCATTTACTACCCGGGTCATGAAAGCGCGTGAGTGATCATGAGAATGTTAGCTCTTCTCTGGCGTACTGGGGAGCCACTAAGTCTGCTCTGGGAAGTATTCAGAGGAACCCACAGAACAGAATCAATATGAATTAAGGCCTCTTAGCTCCCTGCGGAGAGGAGGAGAGGCAGAAGGGACCGGTGCCGGGACTGTGGGTGTGAATGCGCACGCATTGGGGTGAGTGGCCGTGTGCCTCCGGCCCCAGCTCCCGTAAAGCTGGGTAAGAGGGTCAGGGGTCAGATGCTGAGGCCCTGAGCGCGGAGGGAGATGGGAAGGAATAGAAACACTGACCGTGTCAAGCACAGCTTGTTCACAGCTGGCTGTCAGCGGGGAAGGGGACCAAGCCATGCGGCAATCAGGCCAAGCCGTCCCTGCGGCAAGATCTGCCTCGGGGCACCTGCAGGGTCTACCGTGCATCTGTGGCCATGTCATCGGCCCTGCTGCACCCAGGGGGAGGCGACACGTTCCGTCTCAAGTGAGGCTGACTTTTCCCACTAAAGTGACTGTGAGTGTGCTTTGGCCTCTTTCGGCCCGGCCACTGCCAAACGCCCTGATTCCTCGACGGGCCATTCAAGGGGCTTCTGCGGCTGGCTCTCCAGCGTGGGGAGGGAGCCAAGGCGCTCATTACAGGGGACAAAGCCCGGGGAGCGGGGCTGTGGCTCCGCTGGCAGCTCCGCTGCAGCCCAGCGGGGAGCCAAGCCTCACACCGCGGCCACAGTGACCCGTGGGTGACACGGGGCACGCACTGTCTTCCTCGGGCGACAGGCAGGCAGGGTGGCGGTGGAAGCCATTCGATGGGGGTCCAAGAATTGACCCTTGGGGAGTCCACTCATACTACCAGTCCTGGGGGCGACCTTCCCTTAGCTCCGTGTCCTTAGCTGCCCCATTGTTCCAAGTTCAAGACATAGCACGCTTATTGTAGGAAAGAATAAGTAGCTAATGCCATGGACTTACTGTGTCCTGTTTTCAGTTCTCACCCAAGGATATGTTTATTGTCTTTGAGAGACAGAGAGAGAAAGAGAGAGAGAGAGAGAGAGAGAGAGAGAGAGAGAGAGAGAGAGAGAGAGAGAGACAGACATCGACGTGAGAGAAAAACATCGCTCAGTAGCCTCCTGTAGACTCCCCAACTGGGGATTGAACCCGTAACCTAGGTATGTGCCCTGACTGGGAATCGAACCTGCAACCTTTTGGTGTACAGGATGATGCTTCAACCGACTGAGCCACCTGCCAGATCGTCACTGTGTCCTTCTCTTAGGTGGCTGTATCAATTGGTTTTATCTTGTTTTTATCTTTGAGGAAGAGCAAGCCAAGAGGAGACTGTGAAAGATTTAAAAAATAACTTTATTTCTAGTTAAAACGTATTAACACCATTGACCGCCTGGGATGTATAAAGAAAGCATAATTAGAAAATAATTACTCTTAGCTTTACGATTGTCTTAAGTCTTTTTTTGTGCGTTGATATTCTCTTCTACAAAAATATGTGTTTATAATAAGTAGTGCTTTGCAATGATCGTTTCTCTCTTAATATCTCATGAGCATTTCTGTGTCACTAAATATTCTGTGATGTTCCTACTGCACCCTTACCGGATATATACCTTCATATTTCATGCCCTCTGTGGTTGGATGCGGGATTTTACAATTCTAGCTGCTGTGACTGAAGCAGACGGGTAAACTGCGGTTCTGGGAGGGTTAGTAACACCTCCAGTAACTTAGCTGGATGGCACCAGGCTCCAGGTCTGAGATGGGTATTTCTTTGCAGGTGCATCGGTCACAGGCTGAGGTGGAGGAGGGGCTGGGTGGGTGGCCCAGGGGTTAAGTATAAGCCAGGGCACTGCGCAGGGCAGCCTGAGAACTCCAGGACATAACAGTTACAGGAGCCAGGGAGGTGGGAAGAGAGCGGTGAGTCTCAAAGCCTGGCAGAAAGAGAGAGAGGGGCGCAGGAAGGAGAACAGCTAACAGTTTGGGTTAGGATTCCAGAAAGAGCTTGTGCCCCGAGAGAACTGAGTGAGTGTGCTAGGGCCGCCATAGCGTAACATCTGAGACTGGGTGGCTTAAGCAGTAGCTTTAATGTCTTACAGCTCTGGAGGCTGGAGGTCCAAGCTCAGGGTATCAGTAGGGTTGGTTTTCTCTGCGGCCTCTCTCCTTTCCCTGGTCTTTCCTGCGTGTACATCGCTTGGAGCAATCGCTGCAAGTCAGTTGGCAGGCGTATAAGACATGGATGTGTCATGTTCTCTTTATCACTCCTATGGAAACACAGCGGAGCCCTCCATGTTCCGGTTAATGATGCAAAGAGAATTATTTCTAGATTTCATCTGCCAGTGGTTTGTCTAGAACAAAGGTCACCCTAAGACCAGCCGGCAGCCAGAGAGAGCCAAATTCCCCTGCCAAGCCCCGGGAGCCCAGTGTTATTTCGCTCCTGATGAGTTTTTACTTTAACTCGACGCTGGGTAAAATGTGTTCTCCCTCTCCGAAGAGAGCGCGGCTCGGGTATGGATCACCTACGCGGTGACTGCAGCGCGTCTGAAAAAAATAATTAAAAAGCTGTCCCTCGTGGGGGGCAGGCATAACTCATTATACTCTTGCTACTTCATTGATATTGCAGTATCCCTCATTAATTTCTTTCTCTGAAATTAATGACTCTGTGAAACCGGGCAGTGTGCTTCGGCTGTTCCGTTCCTGCTGCTCACGTGCCACTCTCAGTGTGTGTCAGCGACGTGCGAGGCAGCGTGCGTGCGGCTCTTATCTGGCGATTCCATATTGCCCGGCTGGTAGGCGTTGCTCATTTGTTTTCAGCCGCTCGTAATTCATGCCCTGTGGTTCGGAGAAGCACTGCTGTGCTCGCTGCCTGGGTGACCTTGGACAAGACTCCAAGCGTGGGCTCTGGAGTCCGTCCTGACAGCCTGAGACCCAAATCCTGGCTCCTCCACGGACCTGCCACTGGGATTTTGGACACGTTTCCTGAACCTGTTTTCTTAGCAGGAAAACGGAGTCTGAGACCTGCCTCACAGGGCTTTGCCTTAGTGTCATTTTTTTTAAAAAAAAATTATTTTATTTTATTGACTTTTTATAGAGAGGAAGGGAGAGGGATAGAGAGCTAGAAACATGAATGAAAGAGAAACATCAACCAGCTGCCTCCTGCACACCCCCCACTGGGGATGTGCCCGCAACCAAGGTACATGCCCTTGGCTGGAATCAAACCTGGGACCTTTCATTCCGCAGGCCGACGCTCTATCCACTGAACCACATCGGTTTCATCTGCCTTAGTGTCTTTTGCACCAGGTGCCATGTCGAATGCTGGCCATCATCACACTCTGTCCTGTTCACCTGGATGGTCATACCAGCTCCATGTCCAGGGGAGTAGACACCGAGGCAGGAAAGTGCTGAACCTGCTTAAACACACAGGCAGGTCTTGGACGAGCAGTTAGATCTCGATTTCCAGCCTCAGGAAATGCATCTCGGCGATGTGAGAACAGCAGCCTCTTCAGTCCTGAATGAAACCAGCAGGGCTCTCCTTTGCCTGCAGACCGCTTCCTGCGGCTCCTCTAAAAACACATGAAGTGCTGGTGTTACCCAGCCAGCAGGCTCTCTGTTTCAGAGGCACCCCACCCTGTGTGCCCGTTGCCCCAAAGCAGTGGTCGGCAAACTCATTAGTCAACAGAGCCAAATATCAACAGGGCAACAATTGACATTTCTTTTGAGAGTCACGTTTTTTAAACTTCAACTTCTTCTAACGCCACTTCTTCAACATAGACTAGCCCAGGCTGTGGTATTTTGGGGAAGAGCCACACTCAAAGGGCCAAAGAGCCGTAGTTTGCCGACCACGTCCCCAAAGTGATGTATTGGTTGGCTTTTCGGCTTCCAAAACATTGCTTCTGAATTTGTTTCTGAATACTGGTTCAGATCTTTTCAAAGAATGTATTCTCATGTTAGTCAAGGTGGGGAAAACAAAAATACAATAAGAAAACTTAAATAATAATTCGTAATCCAGGTACCTATAGAACATGCTGCTACAATGTAGGTATATTTCATTCCAGTCTTTGTTCTTTGTATATATTTTTACTTAGTTAAGACCAGACCATAAGCAAACCTGCCTTTTACCAATTGACTAGAGGCCCGATGCATGAAAATTCATGCATGGCACTGCCTTCCCTCCTCTGGCCGCTGGCAGGCACCTGGGGTCAGGGCTTCCCTCCTCCGGCTACCCACAGGCACTAGGGACCCGGGCTGGCATCCCTCCAGCCCCAGCTTCGCCAGAAAGGACATCCAGAATGACGGTCTAATTAGCATATTATCCTTTTATTGTTATAGATATATTATCAACTTCTTGTGTATCATAAACAACAGACATCATTTCAGAGAATTGCCTAAGATTTTGTCAGTCTAGAAACACTTCCATTTGCTTTCTGGACCTTTGGGTGATGAACTTCTCTGTGGCCATAGCCTTGACCACATTTGTTGAAAACTTCGAAGCTCAGGGCAGTTGAGGTAGATTCAGTGCGAGCTGGACGGCAGCCACTTGGCTTTGCTGTGACTTTTTCTGGAAGATCAATGAGTGAAGCACAAGGTGTCCTGACAAGAGACTCATGCCCTAGCCAGTTTGGTTCAGTGGTTAGAGTGCTAGCCCTCCAACTAAAGGGTCCCAGGTTCGATTCCGGCCAAGGCAAGTACCTCGGTTACAGGCTCGATCCCTGGCCCCCATCCGGGTGTCTCACATCGATGTTTCTCTCTGTCTCCCCCTCCCTTCCACTCTCTCTAAAAATCAACAGGAAAACACCCTAGGACAAGGATTAACAACAACAACAAAAAAGGATATGCACTCATGATACTCTGAAAAATTCAAGAACTCCTGACCCTGTACAATAAAAATGATTAGGTTGGATGTTCCGGTTAGCTCTTCATTTCATTATTTCATAGACACTGAAGTTGCAGGACAGGGTCCCAGAGGCCAAAAGGGATGCCCCCTCCACTTTCTCCCTAGCCACCCAAACCAAACACAAGCAGTTAAAAATAACCTGTGGGCAGGCCCTGAGCGGGAACAGGGAGTGTTAAATAGCAAATGGCTTATGTGGGCAGGAGAATGTCGAGCAGGCTCAGCTCATTCAATGGGGCTCTTCATTGAATGGGAAAATCATAAGCGGCCCTGGCTCCTTTATGTGGACGGCGACTGCCAAAGGCCCCTCCCTCTCTCGAAGGCCTTCATATTGTCGGGAGTGAATAAGCTAAATGAACATGTTTCATTCTCAACTGGGCTTTGCCACTTCATTCCTACCCAGCTGCGTGTGTGTGTGTGTGTGTGTGTGTGTGTGTCTGAATCCACATATACACAAAAATCAAGATACCAGAGCATGCCCTAGCCGGTTTGGCTCAATGGATAGAGCGTTGGCCTGCGAACGGAAGGGTCCCAGGTTCGATTCCAGCCAAGGGCACATGCCCGGGTTGTGGCAGCCAATCCATGATTCTCTTTCATGATTAATGTTTCTCTCTCTCTCTCCCTCTCCCTTCTCTCTGAAATGAATAAAAATATATTTTAAAAAAAATTTTTTTTAAAGATACCAGAGCAGCCCAGCCAGTGTGGTTCAGTGGCTAAGCATCATCCTAGGAACCAGGAAATCACAGTTCCATTCCTGCTCAGGGCACATGCCCAGGTTGTGGGCTCCATCCCCAGCGTGGGGTGTGCAGGAGGCAGCCGATCAGCGACTCTCTCTCATTGTTGATATTTCTATCTCTCTCTCCCTCTCCCCTCCTCTCTGAAATAATATATATATATATTATCTCTCTCTCCCACTCCCCTCCTTTGAAAGATACCAAAGCACCAGGTGGCTAATGGACACTCATAAAAGGTTGAGTATAGTCTTTAGAGCTTGAAAACAGGCATGTATGTTAAATGTGTCAGGAAAAAGCCACAGACCTGAGCTTCTTGAGCCTAAAGGTTCTCGCTTGTCTGCCAGGCTGAAATTACACAGAGATACCAGCACCCTGTATCACTGGATTCTCAAAGAGCTTGCTGACCAAAGAGAGGTTAGGATCACCAGCCAGCAGAGTCCGTATGCTGGGCAGACCCTGATAACAGGCGTCTCGGGGTGACAGCGAATATCCCTCTGAGCCAAGATAGCTGAGGTGATAGGCGGTACCGAGTGACAGATGGCACTGGGGGACTAGAATGCTGTCCAGGGCTCGGCTCTCCACAGCACCTGCCCCCTGGGGAGCCACTGTACTTACAACAGGAAGCATCTGAGCGGCACCGAGGTCACGCTGGGTGACACGTCAGATGCGTTCTCTCTGGCGTTGGGGACAAATGTCCTCTCGGCCCTCCTCCTCCTCCTCCACCCAACCCCTCCCCCCCTGGACCTCCTTTGGGGCTGAAATTTTCCATCCCTTCTGTCAGCCTGACCATGGGTGTTTTGGGTCATATTCAGCACATTTTCTGTGCTGGTTGGAACTGATGCACAGATAGGGGAAAAAAAATCAAAACTTTTATTTTTGGCTCTGAAAGCAAAAACATTTTTTTAAAATGCGCCGGCGATCATTAATAGAATCTGAACTCTCAAAGTCAAAATTTTCCATGTGTTCTTACCGAGAAAAATGCTCTGGGGCAATTAAAACACTAACTGAGAGTCCAGCTGGTGTGGCTCAGTGGTTGAGCGCCAGCCTATGAACTAGGAGGTCACTGTTCAATTCCTGGTCAGGGCACATGCCCGGGTTGCAGGTTTGAGCACCGTAGGGGGCGTGCAGGAGGCAGCCAATCAGTGATTCTCTCTCATCGTTGATGTTTCGCTCTCTCTCCACCCCCCTTTTTCTCTGAAAGCAATAAAAACATATTTAAAGAAAAACACAACTAACCAACAGGCAGAAAGAAAGTTGTAAGGGACTCTCTCCTCCCCACCCCCTCCCACCCCCCTCCAATCATCTGAGTTCATAAATACACTTGGCAAACTTTTTTGGGCAAAACTTCTTCTTTTTTTTCTTTTTTTTTAAAAATAAATATATTTTATTGATTTTTCACAGAAAGGAAGGGAGAGGGACAGAAAGTTAGAAACATCGATGAGAGAGAAACATCAACCAGTTGCCTCCTGCACACCCCCTACTGGGGATGTGCCTGCAACCAAAGCACATGTCCTTGACTGGAATCGAACCTGGGACCCCCTCAATCCACAGGCTGACGCTCTATCCACTGAGCCAGACCGGTTTCGGCTGGGCAAAACTTCTTATCCCAACATTTATTTTTGGGGGGTGGGCATTGGGGGGCAGTTGCCATTTACCGCTGTCTGCTGTTTCAGGAGTGGGTGGTTCCGTGGGCTTGGGGCTAGTGTATCCTGACCTCTCTCCACGGTGAGGGATTGTCTCCTTCTCGCTCTAATGTCCTGGGATGTGGTGCAAACAGGGCACTTTCTCCTGCCTCCCTTTCTGGGCAAGGGCTGTGCCTGTCAGCACAGCCACATCGGCCCACCTGCTTTGTGGGTTGTTAATGGACTTGACAAAGGGAATCTGGGCGCCCGGCAAGAGGCCCCATTTGCACAGCAAGGTCCTAATAGGTTCAGAAATGGTGCCTGGATCCTGGGAACTTTTCAAAGCCCAGGGGTGGCTATTATTAGACCTAACGCCTTTCGCCTACTCCAGCCTCCGTCCGCCCATTGCATCCTGGGGGAAAAGAACCTTGTCCTGATCCAGCCGCTCAACGGGATTGGCTTAGGTGCACGTGACCAACAACAGTGATAAAAGACAAGGTCAGGGTCCTCGGGTTGTATAAAGACCAAGTGTGTCCCACCTTGATGCTCTTATTCATTTATTTTTAGTGGTTGTGAGCAAGTGTTGGGGTTTGGGACTTACTGCACTCACAGAGACACGTGAACAGCTGCCTGCTTATGTAGACACGTGTGTGTTTGAATAATGACCATGGTGACAGCGAACACACCGGCTCTGTTTATGGGGTCACTGCTAGGTGGCTGTCAGAGAAGGGGGGGGGGGGCACTTTGCATGTGGCCTCTCAGTCTTTCTTCAGAGAGCCCAGGCTGATAGGGGTTGTTGTTCCCATTGTACAGGTGAAGAAACTGAGGCCGGGGGAGGCTAAGCACCTTGTCCAGGGTCACAGGGCTGCTATCCTGGTCTTCACTGGCCCACAGATCATGTCTTTTCCATATATGTTTCCTTCCTCCCACATCCTTAGACACTGTTATGCCCCCACCAGGGTAACATAGGACCCACGTGTGCTGTGCTAAGTATAAAATTAGCTTAACTCAACTACCTGACCACTGCCTCCTGAGCTGCTCTTGCCCCTTTAAGACTGCCCCGGGCATTCCCTGGGCACCCCTGAGAACGGCCTGGGCAGGGGCCCGCTGACGGTTAATGAGGGATCCTTCTGGGGCACGGCCCCCTTGACCTTTGGCCTTGGCCTTTGCCACCTGCCATGTTAGGAGAGTGATGTATGGAAGGGGAGGCAGAGGTGGATGGTGGGAAGGAAATCGCCCTTTTAACTTCACGGGCAGCTTTCCCTGCATTAATGTGCCAGCCTCCAGCCATGCAATTAGAGGTCGTTAGGCAGCCACAATGGGAAATTAATTCTGCACCACATTCCCCCCTCCCCGCCCCCATTTGTGGGTGAAACTGCTCCAGGGCAGGGAGAGAGCAGGCCTGCTCCACTGGCCTGCTGACAGGGTGTGCTGTTCCCCTGGGGAGAGAGAGAGAGAGAGAGAGAGAGAGAGAGAGAGAGAGAGAGAGAGAGAGAGAGAGAGAGAGAGAGACAAGGAATAAGTGACCAGTTAGGACTGAGCCCCAGGCTCTGAGAGTCCCTGGGAAGCAGTTGGAGAGGGGGCTCCCGAGTGGCTTTGCATGGGGGAGTTTGGGGTTCCCCTCGGAGGGCCCCCCCCTTCTACTGGCCTCAGGGAAACCTGGGTCTCAGCTCTGAGAATTGAGCCCGGCTGACCTTGGCCACGTTACATAACTTCTAATCTCTGCTAGGTTTGTACTTGCTTAAAAAAAATAAAACACAATTTTCTCCTTTGTAATTTTTAAAATACCGTCTAGTCACCCTCTATTGAGCTCAGCAGTGGAGCGTAGACCCAGGAACCAAGAGGTCACCGGTTCGATCCCCCCTCAGGGCACAGGCTCGAGTTTCGGGCTCCATCTCCAGTAGGGGGTGTGCAGGAGGCAGCCGATTGATGATGTTCCTTTCTCATCCATGTTTCTACCTCTCCCTCTCTCTCTGAAAACAAACAAAAGTGAGTTTTCGACATAAACTCTGGATTTGGGCTTCTCTTGAGCAATAATGTCTGCACTTCAGACTGGACCCGCTTCTCTGTCTGCCCGCTTCCCACCTAATCCTCTTTCACCGCGTGTACCCCGGGCGTGGCCCTGGTGGGCAGGTGACTTTGGGGCCTGTGGTTGGTCTATCCCAGTGGTCGGCAAACTCTTTCGTCCACAGAGCCAAATACCAACAGTACAACGATTGAATTTCTCTGGAGAGCCACATTTTTTAAACTTAAGCTTCTTCTAACGCCACTTCTTCAACCTAGACTCGCCCAGGCCGTGGTATTTTGTGGAAGAGCCACACTCAAGGGGCCCGAGAGCCGCAGTTTGCCGACCACTGGTCTGTACAATGTGGAATGCTGTCCCGGAGGCTGCTTATCTTGGCTCCTGAAGCAGGTGACAGGAAGGGCTGCAGTCAGCAGGGCGTGGGAGCAGAAGCAGAACTCAGCCGCTTGCAAAGAAAGCGCAGTGGCTTCTGTGTCCCTTGCTCAACCTCCCACACCCCAACGCAAGCTCGCCCCGAGCCGGCAGGGGGCGTGAGGCCCTGCATTGCTTCTTTGCCGTCCTGGATTGATTTTGTATTCCAGAGCCACCCATGGAAGGCGCTCAGTAGAGGTTTGGCCACAGAACGCCATTGTCCTATTCTGCTTGCCTGGGCACCATGCCGTTATTTCTTAATAAAGGAATGAGTAACGACCAGAAGCAGATGGGTGCCACCTGTCAGGGTGTCTGGGGGCTGCAACTACTGGCATTTGCCAGGGCAGAGGTGCGAGTCCGTAATGACTAGGCAGTTTCTGATCCATCCCATTCATTGGTGAGGGTGCTCCAGGGATGACCTTGTAGGTCAAGTCCCTGGCCAGCTGGAGGCAGTGGTTTTATTTTGTTGTTTTTGTTGTTGTTGTTGTTGTTGTTGTTTAATATATTTCTTTATTGATTTCAGAGAGGAAGGGAGAGGGAGAGAGAGAGAGAAACATCAATGATGAGAGAAAATTATTGACCGGCTGCCTCCTGCACACACTCTACTGGGGATTGAGCCTGCAACCCAGGCATGTGCCCTTGGCTGGAATCGAACCCGGGACCCTTCAGTCTGCAGACTGATGCTCTATCCACTGAGCCACACCAGCTAGGGCCGGAGGCAGTGTTTTTACTGCCAGCAAAGCAGCAGCCTCTTGGGGGCAAGTGCTCGCCAAGCCCCAGGCTGGGGCTCTTGGTTCAAAGTAAGGACAAGAGGAGGCGCGAAGGAGCCCCCCAGCAGATGGTGAGAAGGCCCAGCTCAGGGGTGCACTGGGGTCAGAGGCAGCCTTTGAAGAATGAAAACGAGTTCAAGTCGGGTCATTGTAATTCCCTTATCTCGGCCTTCCTGCTGGGGCCGGCGGGTGTCTGAGCTCACAGCACACACCCGTGGCTTCCCAGCAGGAGGCCTGAGACCCAGAAGCCAGGCCCCTGTCTGGGAGCCAATGATTAAGGGGGTTCCGAGGCCAAATAGCCCCCCCAGTGTCGTTATTGAAAATCAAATGTCAGCCGTGACCGCTGTTCCCTAGTCTGGCAGCCACTTGCCCTTGCTCAGGGGGTCTTTGCCTTCCGTTCCGCAGGTCTGCTGGCATATCTCTCTGCAAGCGGAGGGAGTGGAATTTTTCAAAGGGGAGCGTTTTTTTTTTGCAAAAGATGAAAAGCAAACAGCTCAGGATGAATGGCTTATCTGGCAAAGGAAGCTTGCCTCCGGCCCCCGGGTCTTTAACCTTGTCTGACCCCGCCGAAGGGAGCTGGGCTTCTGTGTGTCCAGGAGAGAGAGAGCGCGAGCGACAGCGAGCTCGTCTCCCTGTGGGGCCTAGCCCAGCGGTCGGCAAACTCCTCAGTCCACAGAGCCAGATATCAGCAGGACAACAATTGACATTTCTTTGGAGAGCCACATTTTTTAAACTTAAACTTCTTCTAACGCCACTTCTTCCAGACAGACTCGCCCAGGCCGTGGTGTTTTGTGGAAGAGACACACTCAAGGGGCCGAAGAGCCACATGCGGCTCGAGAGCCTCAGTTTGCAGACCATGGGGCTAGAGCATGAGGATGTCAGGATACCTTGTGCTTCACCGTGTGAAACCTCCAGCTCAGAGTAGCAGCGCCTCTTCCCATGGCCCCGGTGGCCCCATGAGGTCGGGCCCTTCCCTGCTGCAGCCACAGTGGCCTCTTTCCTGTTCCTCACACACATCAGGCTTATTCCAACCCCAGGGCCTTTGCACGTGCTGTCCCCTCTGCCTGGCTCACTCCCCAGACCCTGGCAGTTCTCCCTCTCTCGGCGGAGGCTCTGCTCAGGTATTACATTATCCGAGAGGCCCTCCCTGTCAGCCTCGTCTAAATTAGTGTCACTTCCCCGATCCCTATTCTCGCTTTCATTTTTCTCCGCAAAACTGCGTGCTACCAGACATAGTTACATGGTTATTTGCATGTTTAGTTTCTCTCCTGCTCCGCCAAATTGTAGGTGCCCTGGAGACCAGCACTGGGGTGAATTCACTGCTGTGTCCCCAGTGCCCAGAGCAGGATCTGGCCCATGAGAGGTGCCCCCGCAAGGCCTGGTGAATAAATGAAAGTGAGTGACGGCGTGCCCACCTGCTCCTTTTTGTATCTACCCACACGTCCAGACCACATGCCCCCCAGCACCCCGTTACTGCCCGGTCCTGGGGGAAGGCTGAGCATGGAGTTAAGCAGCCCTGGATTTGAGTGCTATCTCTTCTGAGTCTTATGTGGGTTCTTCCGGGCAAGTTTTCTACTTTAACCTTCATTTCTTACTTGTGAGGTGGCGGGAATCTGGCCTGCCTGGGGGGGTTGTGGCAGGAACGGAAGTTTGGCTTGCAGTGTTTCGTTAGCTGGTGTGCTGTATTAATTTAGTGTTAGACAAACAGGAGAAAAAGCCCCTTTAAAAATCCAAACAGCTTTATTATGACATGATTCACACCCCGTAGAATTCAGCCCTTCACGTGTGCGGTTCATTGGCTTAGTACATTCAGAGTTGTGCAGCATCAGCATAATCCAGTTTTAGAATGTTTTTATCATTTTTATCACCCCCATCTATCCCCCCCCTCCCCTCTCCCAGGCCCTGGCGACAGCTTAAACTGGAATGGATTCCCCTGGATGGAGTCAGAAAGAAGCATGAGGTGGAATTTCCCTTGAGCGCTCAGCACACTTTTAAAAATAAATTCCTTATTGCTTTCTCGCAGCAGTAAAAGCACATTTGCCGGGTCGTGGCAATGGGGAGGCCGTGGGGACTGGAACTTGGTGAAAATCAAGGCTTAATATTGGTGACAAAAAGCAATAAAGTAGCATCATGGACAGGAGCTTGTGATTGCCAGGAAATCTGCCCCAGGAGCCGAAACGGGGGAGGAAAGTGGAATGTGGAGCCCGTGGGCAGACCTGTGGCTTGTGTCCTGTTATCAGACTCTCGCCCGGAGCTGCATTCCTGACCTTGCCCCAGTTTGGGGCTAGATGCCTCTGTGGGTTGTGTAGTAAACCCATCCATGGTAACCAAGCCAATCAAACAGAGGAAGATGACCACGGTTGCTAGGAGACGGGGAGATGCTGCCAGAGGGATGGGGTTCAGGCCACGTGGATTTCAGACCAGCTGCTGAACCCCAACCAAACAAGGCTTGTGTTTATCCAGACTGGGAGCGGCCCTCAGTTATCTTCCCTTTGCCTTGCTGGCCTGGCCGAGCCCTGAGCCCTGAGATTCATGGTCCCCCAGTTTGTTGATTTTTCTCAAGGGCAGGACTGGGAATCCGTCTCGGAGCCATAAATCCTCCTTCCTCCCTCCCATCTGCGGCTTCGGAGGGAGATAACGTTACATTCGATAACTTTCTCCAGCCGTGTTTTCACAAGCGCAGGAAAAGCAAATGAAAATTTACAGGAGCGGATTTCCTGGATGCGTCTGCGGCTCCTCTTGCTGGGGATTTACAAGTAATTTTCAGGCCAGCATTTCCACAGTCTGGATGCCTTTCGCGCCCTTTTCCTGAGCGATAAGACGGTGTGTGAAGTGCGTTGCGTGCAGATAAGGACTTCCTAATGTTTTTGCTTAATCCCGTCCGTGAATGTTCCAGTGAGTACCTCTTTCCATATAAACTTCATGCTTGTGTTTCTTAATATGGAAGGTAAATGACAGGACAAGCAGACATGTACAGAAAGGAGATAAAGGTGAAATAACCAGTGTTTTCTAGGCTATCCACAAACATAAAAGTATGCACTTAGAGTGATGCTCATTGTTGATGATTTTGAATGCAAATCCACATTTCAAATTATTTGCAGAACAAACTGTCCTGCCTTTTTTTTTTTTTTGTAATTACTTGTATTTGTATTATTGATGTTCTCTCAAATCCATGCTTTCCTTAGCTGGAATCATTTTTTAAAGTGAAGCCTGCGGACTGAAAGGTCCCGGGTTCGATTCCCGTCAAGGGCATGTACCTTGGTTGCGGGCATATCCCCAGTAGGGGGTGTGCAAGAGGCAGCTGATCAATGACTCTCTGTCATTGATGTTTCTAACTCTCTATCTTTCTCCCTTCCTCTCTGTAAAAAATCAATAAAAAAAAATTAAAAAAAAGAAAAAACAAAGTATAATAAACCTCTTAGCAAGGCAGAAATAGAAGGGAACTCTCTTTTTTTTTTTTTTAAATATAGCTGTATTGATTTCAGAGAGAGAGAGAAACACCAGTGATGAGAGAGAATCATTGATTGGCTGCCTCCTGTACTCTCCCTACTTGGAATTGAGCCCACAACCTGAGCATGTGCCCAGACTAGTGACCTCCTGGTTCATAGGTCACCACTCAACCACTAAGCCACATCAGAAATGCCTAGGATTTAGCACCTTAACCCATTTTCTCTAATAAGTGGTGTCTATGCTTTAAGGACCAGGGAAAGAGAATGCTGTATTTGCATCCTCTCTGGAGACCAGGGAAAGTGCCACAGAGAGCATCCTGCCGGGGGACTTAATGTGGGGTGCTACCAAGTTGATGCCAGGGTCATTGGGGTCCCCAAGACCCTCTGGTGGCCTGAATGGCTGCTTGTTGAGCCTGGGTTTCGGGTGGACACATGTGGGTGCCTCCCTCCCTCCTTGCCTGCCTCCCAGGCCCCCTGGTCTGCCGTGTGTGCACCGCTCCGCCAGCCTATCTCTCGGAGCATTCAAGCCCCAGGCGGGAGTGGAAGGACTGATGTGATAAGGAGACCCAACTGCTGGGGCGGCTCTCAGTCTCAGATGCACCCGCAGGGAAATAACTGTCTCAGGGAGTTGAAGGTTACCCGAAAGGACACAGAATAAACGTGTGTGTGCTTTTTTTTTTTTTTTTTTTTTTATCAACTCAGACGGTTTAAATTCTTAGAATGTTGAAGCTGGTCCTGTGTTAAGGATTTCTGCTCTGAGGCAGCCGGCTGGCTAGCCAGTATTTACTGAGCTCTTCCTCTTTGCATTAAAAAAAATATATATATATATATTGATTCCAGAGAGAAAGAGAGAGCCCAAGAGCCGTATGTGGCTTTGAGCCGCAGTTTGCCCACCATGGGTCCAGGGTCCGAGTCCCTGGAAGGAGTCACCCATGAAACCAGTAAGGAGCTCAAAGGCCTTAGCCCACTCCCTCTGCACTAGAGGAAGATCTGAGATGCAGGAAGAGGCTCTCGCCTCGTATAAGAATGGTCCTGTGAAAAGCGCATTCTTTTCGCTTTACCACCAAGCGCCTGTGAGAAGAGACATAAAACTAAATTTGCTCTCTTGTATGTGAATTCATCCATCAGTTATTGACTCCCGGCATCTGTCTTTGGGCCTCGCCCCTTGCCGTCTGCCACGGGGCACAGCCAGGACGGCAGATGTGCAGGTCAAGGCCGCGTTGCTGAGGGGGCGATAGATGCACGAGCAAAGGGGAACAAGCCTCGGTTAAAGTCGCTGTCCGCTCTCTTCCTCCCTGACCGTTCCCACAGTGGTCTCCCTGCATTGCTCCCACACCGGGGTCATGTGAGACTGTCTTCTCAGCCAGCGACGGAGAAAGAACCTTCTAGGTTATCCTGTCCTCGGCATGTCTGCTATCTGTCTTGCCGGTGCCGTGTGATTGACTCACCGCGCAGCGGGAGCTAATGCCTCCCAAGGGCCCGTCGCCAGCGGGAAACGCTGAAGGACTAGGACAGGGGTTTTGTAAGTCACTTAACAGATTTTATGAACTGCTAATGAGCTCATAAAGGCGTTTTTTTTTTTTGTTTTTTTTTTTTTATTGGACTAGGGTGACCTGTCACAGGCCCGGGCTGGTGACACGGCTCCGAGCTCTGGTGTGGTTCTTTGCCCCGCCCAGGTCTAAACCAGGGTCACCTCCCGGTCACCACGTGTGGGGACAGGACTCTGGCTGTGCCTGCAGTGACTCTTCAAGGGGTGTGATGAGACACAGACACTCACGGGACGTCCCCTGCCACGCTCCATTCAGCAAAGGCATTTATTCAACAAATATTTATTGACGGCCTACAGCACCCTAGGCCCTGGGGTTACATTTTTAATAAAGCCGAAATAAATAAAAGGGAACAAAGGAGAGAACAGACAAATGCCAGCTCTCAGAATTGGGAAATTCTCACCCAGAAAGAAGTCTATTAGGATATTGGACCTACTGCAATATTCGAACAGCAGAAATATACAGTATAGGTTTCAGGCTATGGAATGGTCAGGATTTGGGTTTTCATTCTTTTTTTTTTTTTTTTTTAAGTGGAGCTCAGCTGGTGTGGCTCAATGGTTGAGTGTTGACCCATGAACCAAGAGGTCACTGGTTTGATTCCTAGTCAGGGCACATGCCCGGGTTGCGGGCTACATCCCTAGTAGGCAGCCGATCCACGCTTTTTTTCTCATCGATGTTTCTATCTCTCTAACCCTCTCCCTTCCTCTCTCTCGCAAATCAGTAAAAACAATTTTTAAAAAGTTGAGTGTATTCTCCAATAAAATTACTGCTTTTAATATTCATGGGGAACACCCTGGCAGGGGGCTTTTTCCATCTTTTCTGAGGCCAAGTGCAGAAGGTTGGGAATTCCCACGGAGTTGTGTAGGGTTTGGAAATGAGGGCATTTGGGGGTTTGCTGGTTTATTGACTAGGAGATCTGGACTTCTTGCTTCAGAAGCAGGTGTGTGTGTGTGTGTGTGTGTGTGTGTGTGTGTGTTTACGCATACTTACACACATGTGCCCATGTGTGTTTTTAATCATTAGAAAAAGCCCAACCCCACAGCCAGACAACCCCCAAAACTGCCAGTTGCTTAGAAAATACTCCATTTGCTTGGGCCCCAGAGAATATATATTTAAGCAAATGCTTTAATTAAATTACATCCCGTTGCCAAGTAATTTCTTGAAGGGGAGGCAGTAAATGGAGTCTCTTCTGGGAAAGTTTCACTACAGCGGCTGGAAGCTTCCTTCAGGAGGAAAATGTTTATTAAAACTCCCGGCAGCCCATTGTTCGCAGATCAGATGTCTGACCCGGGAGAGAGGGAACGGGTTCGCTTCCAGAAGATGCCACGTTGAGGGTTTGCCCCTGGCGAGGAGAGAATGGCGGCCAGGGACTGTTTTGCCCCCGGCCCAGGCCCTTGCCCAGCCGCGAGCATGAGTGGCGAGATCTCGGGGCACTGGGCTTTTAAAATGTTTGCATTGGACCAAAGCAGGATTATCACGGGACTCGGTAGGTCTGCATACACACACGGTCCATTGTGCATGTTTACCTACTGGAAACAGAGACATTTTCTGGGCAGAGGCCCATGCGAGCGTTTGTCTTCAGAAATATTTATATTTTCTCATCAAGGAACACATACATATTCCACGTAGGAAATTTGGAAACATAAGCAAGGCTTAGAAGGGGGGGGAAAAAAGAATCATCTGCTTTCCTGCAATGGCAGGGATAAAGGACAGTTGTGTTGGTTTCTCTAGTCTGTTACCCCAAGCACGTCCACGGAGTGGCCAGATGATGGTGATCTCTGAACGCATAAATCTGGTCACACAGTGTATATCCCATATAATAAAAGGCTAATATGCAAATGGTTCCGTTGACCAGGAGTTGGACCAGCAGGCAGGCCGGCCAACTGTCCAATGTCCCCTCCTCCTGGCCAGGCTGGCCGGACCCCACCCATGCGGGCTGGACCCCACCCATGCATGAATTCATGCACCGGGCCTGTATTATATATATACTAGAGGCCCATTGCACAAAGAGATTCATGCAATAGGCCTTCCTTCCCTTGGCTTCCAGCACGGGTTTTCCTCCGGCACCTTGGGACCCAGGCCTTCGCTCCGACCAAAGTCTGCCTTCTTTGTCTTCGCTGCAGACTCTGGCCAGAGTCTGCCATCTTCATCTTTGATGCAGACTCCAGTTGGAGTCTGCCATCTTCGTCTTCACTGTGGCCAGAGTGCCGCTCCTGTAGATCCCTTCACTCCCTGCCCTCCCTCTCATAGCAAGTATCCTGCCCTGCGCGACCACTTCATGTGTGGGGAGCAGCTGAGCAGCCACCATCTTTCTCCTAATTTGCATATCCCCTCCTGATTGGCTGGTGGGTGTGGCAGAGTGATGGTTAATTTGCATGTTTCTCTTTTATTAGTATAGATACTGAGTGGCCATATTATTATGCTTTCAGAAATCATCATAATCTGGCCACTGAGTGTATATGTGGTCAAGCTGGCCTGTGTAAATGAGTTACTGTCTCAGATGCACTTAAAAGTAAAGAGGAGTGGCCTTGCCCCAGGAGCTGGGTCCTGTCCCGGCTGAGGCCCGTTCACTGGCCTTCATGTGTGTTGATAGAACTCTCTGCCTGGGATGATGAAAGGGGAAAAGACGTGTGATCGGGAGAAGAGTCCAGGAGCCAGAAGGCTGCAGGTCAGCCACCCAGGAGTGGTCCAGAGCGGCAGCCCGCTTACCCGGCCACACTTTTGAAGGTGCGTGATCTCGCCAATAAAACCGCCACAGCTGTCCTTCCGCAGCAGCTGGAAACAGGAGTCCCAAAGGCACTGGGCATTTATCTTAAACACGGCCTCTCCCCAGGCCCCCGCCAGCAGAGCCAAGTTTGCTTTAACGATGCTGCCTTGAATAATTTAATGCCCACATCCTGTTGATTCTCTCTGTGTACTTTGTTCTGCACGATGCCCTCAAGGGTTAGTTGGCTTTCAAAAGCTGCATGTTAGACACAGCCGATCTTTTCTTTTTCTTTTTCTTTCTTTTTCTTCCCGGCCTTAGATGTATGCATTGGATGCCTTCCTTAGACAAATCCCAGGGGGAAACACCTTTGCAAAATAGCAAATTTCATCCCGGGAGTCCACAGTGGACGCTGTCTCGCAGAAGCCCAGCTGTGGTGGAGGAGAGGCGAGGTGGCGGCAGCATTGGCACGGGCCTGTCTGATTGAGTTTGGCTCCAGAGTCCTGGTAATCAGCACACTCTAAAAGAGGCTGAAAATTCTCTGGCATTTTTGCTGATTGAGCAAACTTTGAAGAACTCTGACCTAAGGGATAAAGATTTAGGAAATTCTAGATCTCGTGGGGTCTGAGATCATCGTTTGCAGAGAGGGGACTGATAGATTAGGAAAGTGAGATGGTGCCAGGGCTAAGCAGTGTGCAGTACATCACACCGACCATAGGAGGGCGCCGTAGAGCCCAAGCCATGACTCTGATGACCCCCCACCCCCAGGCCTCTTAGCACTCATGGTCTAAGGCCGTTGTCGGCAAACTGCGGCTTGAGAGCCACATGCGGCTCTTTGCCCCCTTGAGTGTGGCTCTTCCACAAACTACCACGGCCTGGGCGAGTTTATGTTGAAAAAGTGGCGTTAGAAGAAGTTTGTTTTAAAAAATGTGGCTCTCCAAAGAAATTTCAATTGTAGTGCTGTTGATATTTGGCTCTGCTGACTCATGAGTTTGCCGACCACCGGAGATTCTAAGGACACTAGACATGTGTCAGGCGGTGCCATGAAAATGAGAATCACCCTTTGCTCAGGGGTCTGACTGCTTGAAAACCAATCGCCAACCTATGGAGCTTGCGCTTCATTAGTAACCGACGCGAGTGCTGGAATCGCATAAATGTATGACTGGCTGCAGCTGGGCATCTTGCACGCTGGGAGGGACGTGTGTGTGTGTGTGTGGGGGGGGGGGGGGGGTAACCGAGCATCTGTGAACGTTGTGAATGTCTGTTACCATTTCAAGAGATGTGTGCACCCCGATCCCCAGTGTCTGCCTGGGCCCCAAGTGAAAGCCAGGGGCGAGGAAGAGAAAAGAGACAGGGAACGTGGAGGTTTGAATGATGAAAAAATTCAAGGAGCGAAACGGGGTCTGTGCCAAGAGATGAGTCAGTGGAGGCCCAATAGCAGTGGGAGAAGAATCTGAAAAGCACGAGAAGGAATCAGCAGTGTTAATTACATTAACCTTTCCGGGCTGGTGCCGTGCACAGCAGGCTGGGGAGCCTGTTTTGTCTGGGTGAAACCAGCCATCTGACGGCCATGAACTCTCTCGACAGCCCCACACGAGGCGCTGCCCTTGCTTGTCAGTCGTCCTGCCCCTTAAGGCCTCCCAGGAGTCCCAGGAGCCCTTCACTGGGACTCGATGTGGAGCGTAGACGTGTGGAGTGTCCGAGGCCAGTGCCGTGTCTGCCTCAGCCACCTTCACTCCTGGCAGTGGCCGAGGCTTCCGGCAAACCTTGACCCCAGCATCAGGCGAATTCCATACAGATTCCTAAAGCTGCCTTGTTACTGCTGTAACACCAGTTTCTGAGTTGCCAAAAAAGCATGCTGTTAACTTGATTCACTTGCGTTCCGTTTCTGGGTGCGAAAGCCACTGGGGAATCTCCTGCAGACACAGCCCGCCACCGGAAGTTCTCGCAGCGCACGCTTTACTGCTCCACAGCTCATGCAGTTGCTAGAACATTAACAGGTATCCCAGACATGCTGATGCATGCGGCTTCCTTCTCAGCTTCTGTTTTATTTCAGAGAGAGGAAGAGAAAGGGAAAGAGAGAAAAACATCAATGATGAGCGAGAGTCATCAATCGGCTGCCTCCTGCAGGGGATCCCTCAACCAGGAATGGAACCGTGACCTCCTGGTTCATAGGTCGATGCTCAACCACGGAGCCCCGCCAGCTGGGCATCACCCGGGCCTTTGTTGGATGACTAGGTGGTCCTAACCACTGGACCACTGGAGTCCCACGCAAGGAGGAGCAGTGAGCCTCACACAGACAGTCACGGGCCCCACGTGTTTTAGGTACACAAAGGGGTTCAGGATTGGAAGTGTGTAAGTGTGGAGGGTGAGGGAAATGACATTTAAACACTTAATTTGAATCTGTTAGAACGTGGCTGCGCCGTAGATTCCCGGCTAAGTGATGCTGAACACATTCTAATCATTTAATTGGATGCCGGCAGGAAGGAGTGGGGAGGCTTATTCAATTTAATAGCCACGAGGCACCACATTAAGCAGCGAGCAGGCCGCCCTTCTTGCGAGCGGCTGGGCCCGGCGAGACGGCTGGCTCTCGGGGAGCCCCAGGCAGCTCCTCACGTCTTTAACACAGCTCCCCACGCCGGCCCGTCCTCCTCAGCCGGGTGGTCTCCTAGCTTCCAGAAGGCTGTCCTTGTGTTCAGCATCCTCTCCTCATGCGTTGATGAGATGCCGTAGGAACGTAGCTCTGTGTACATCCATTAGCCCGTGGGAAAATTAGGCTCCTTAGACCAGTGGTCGGCAAACTGTGGGCCAGGGAGGGAGAGTGCTGAGATCAGAGCTTCAGAGCTCCACTCTGAGGAGGACCAGGGAGAGGCTCCGGGGCGGTGTTGTCTTGTTCTCTGGACCCATCCTGATCCGAACAGTGCGGCATCCTGTGTGTGCGGGGATGCAGGCTTGTCTTTGACCTTTGACACCAGCACTGACTGACTGATGGGGGGGAGTAGCTGTCCCAGGAAATCACACCCATTTTCCAGGGACACTTTCCCCCTCCTCCGCCAGGTCACACGGAGACAAAAGAGCCGCCACGGGGCCAGGGACTCTTTGTGATTCCCCAGCCACGTGTCCTCTCTGTGGCATGCAGATGTCAGTGTTATTTTGGGCAGATGTTCCGGGCAGCAGTGGCCGATGACCTCACAAGGGTGTGACTTGAAAGAGCAAATGACACAGTCGCGCCCGGCGAGGGAAGCCAGCCTCCGGGCTCCCAGTCCCCGTGTTCCCGGCTGCAAATTCAGAGCAAAGGCAGGGCCACTGTCGAGGGAGCTCAGGACCCCGGCAAGCGGTCTGGGGGCTCGGGGAGGTCCTCTGGGGCAGAGTCCCTAAACCCACGTGGGATGGGGTCCACCCTGGGGACGGGGGCAGCCTCTTCACTTCTCCGAGGCTCTGTTATCTCAGAAAAGGACTAGCTACCTGGAGGAGCTGGGAGAGAGTCAGGTGACACCATGTGCTCTGGGACATCCCGTGAGGCATCAGGTGAACGTGAAGTATGGTGGCAGCAGCTGCTAAGGCACAGACCCCAGGCTCACAGCTGTGTAAGGAGCGGATGGAACCTGGGTCCATGTGAACCACAGTCAGAACTCTGTGTTAGCGGGGTCCCTCCGCCAGGACCCTCTGTGATCCCATTAAGGCTTTCCTGGGGAATCAAGGTGCCTGGAAGCTATGAGTTACCCTCCACCCTGCCTCCCACCAGGGCAGACCTGGGCTGGGAATCTGGGCCAGGCCTCTGGAGCCTCAGCATTTCTCCAGGTAGGAGCCGGGGAGAAGCGCACACCACCAGGACGAAAGCATGAGCTCAGCCTGCGCGATCAGATTACCCAAAAAGGACAGGACACACGGGGAGCTAAAAATAGCCCCCGAAGGCTAGTCCAGGCCCTGCTCCCAGGCCCCGAGCTCTGGGCTGGACGGAGTTTAACCGTTTGGGGACCCGAGGTGCGGCGATGTTTCTCGGGGGCTACACGCTGCGGACGTCAGCAAAGCTGGGCGTTCCATGAATGTGACAGATACGGGGCCCCTCATGTGTACAGGGGCATGGGTGGGACTCTGGTCGCCATGGCCGAGGTAGGAGAGTGACAAGTGCCTCCTAGCCAGACAGCCTGGGTTCAGACCCCAGACCTGTCCACATCCTAACCTCTGGGAGCCTGTTTCGTTGGCTTTTTTTTTTTTCCCCCCCTATAAAAGGGGAATAGTCAGAACCATGACAAAGGGTCATTGTGAACACTGAATGAAATCACACAGACTCCCGGCCAGGAGCAAGGCGAGGGCTCTGCCTACACTTGTTAAATGAAGTAAAATAAATTTTAAAAAATCGCTGAGCCAGGCATGGTTCCAAGTTTTCTGGCTTTTCCGTGGATTACCTCACTCAGCCCGTTAGACCAGGGGTGGCGAACGTCTGGCCCAAGGGATGTGTTGGGTCCGAGGAATCAGAAGGTCTGGCCCGGCCAAGTCGTTCGGGGCGATTTAACGAAGCGTTTGACCAAACATAGCAGCTGATTCGTAAGCTGATAATTTTGTACGGCCCTCGGATTGGGTTATACATATCCCAACGGCCCTTGACTGGGATTGCAGCTGCTCTGACTACGGACCTGCATTGGACAGACAGCCCTAACGGGACCCCACTGGGGCTGCAGGCAGTGGCCCCGGGGGTGAGCCCATTGCTAAAATTCTAATATCCTCTCCCTCGCCCTACCTTCTGAACGTCTGCCAGAGCTTCCAGTTAGATGGATTGGAATCGAATTCGTTTTTCTTTAAAAACTTTTTTTATTTTTTTATTGATTTCAGAGAGGAAGAGAGAATGGGAGAGGTAGAAATATCAGTGATAAGAGAGAATCATGGTTCGGCTGCCTCCTACATGCTCTCTACTGGGCATGGAGCCCACATCCTGGGCATGTGCCCTGATCGGGAATCGAACTGTGACCTCCTGGTTCATAGGTCGACACTAAACCACTGAGCCACACTGGTCATGCGACCTTTCCCTCATGGCCCTGCTTCCTGGGGTAATTCACCAGGGGCCATGTGCTTAAACCCTTTTACAGTTCTTTTAAAAAGCATTCTTCTTCTTCTTCTTCTTCTTCTTCTTCTTCTTCTTCTTCTTCTTCTTTTTTTTTTTTAAAAAAAAACACTGTTATTGAGGCATAATTTATATGCCATAAAATTCACTCATTTTATGGGCACAATTTACAGAGCTGTTCAGTCTGATGTTAAAACGTTTGCGGCTCCCCTGCTGTTTCTGAGCAGAGGTGGATGAAAAAAAGCTGTGTGATAGTCCTGGCGCGTGTGACTGGTGAGTTTGAAGGAGGGAGCCATGCATTCGAAGGCCAGCAGCCTCGCTCATGGTCTAGGGAAGGAAGGGAGGGAGGGAGGGAAGGAGAGATGGAGGGAGGGAGCGAGGAAAGACTGCGCTGCTAGTAGCTAAGTCTGGCAGCCTTACCAAAACGTTGTTAATTAGCACATATGTTGCATGTTATTTGTATTCTATACTGCATTCTTACAATAAAGCAGGCCAGAGGAAAGAATCTATGGTAATAAAAGGATAATATGCTAATTAGACCGGGGCCCGAGGGAAGCCAGCCCGGGTCCCGGGTGCTGGAAGGAAGCCGGTGGTGCCTGCAGCCGGGGGAAGGAAGCTCATTCAGGTCTCTGTCCTTTCTTCAGGTTTGAGCTGCTAGGTTTGAGCTCTTGCACAAATTTTCGTGCGCCGGGCCTCTAGTAGGTTATAAAGGAAATCCTAAGGAAGAGCAAATACATTTACAGCAGTGTACGTACACTGAGTGGCCAGATTATTATGATCTCCGAACAAATAATAATCGGGCCACTCAAGTGTGTGTGTGTGTGTGTGTGTGTGTGTGTAGATATATTTTAGAGGCCTGGTGCATGAATTCGTGCATGGGTGGTATCCGGCCAGCCTGGCCAGGGGGAAAGGACATGGGTGGTTGGCCAGCCTGCCTGCTGCTCAAACTCCTGGTGGAGGGGACAGTTTGCATATTAGCCTTTTATTCTATAGGACATACACTGAGTGGCCAGATTATTATGCGTTCAGAGATCATCATCATCATCTGGCCACTCTTCGTATTGATCAGTGCTCTACATTTATGTCGTCTGATTGAAACCACACGGCTCACCTGCAAGTGTTTGCAAACTGTCCATTGAAACAGAGGCACGGGAAGTGGACTGAGCAGTTCAGACCTGGGCTGTACAAGGGTCTCTGAGGACTGGGCGTCCGCAGTCGGGAGACCTACGAGCATGATGTGCTCGAGGCACCCGCCTGGGGTCAAGCATCAGCGACAGCCATCAAAGGAAGCTCATTCGGCCTCGCAGGCGGACAGTCCCCACCTCTGGGCTTCTAGAACTGGGAGCATCGGCACAATGCCAGGTGCCCAGCTCCCTCTTAAGGACACTGCACTGTGACATGAGGTGGGCAGGATTGCGCTCAGCGTACGGGCGCAGGAAGGACCACCTCCGTGGTCCCCGTAATTGGCATGCCTCTCTGGGGAAACTTAGCGGCAGGCCCACAGCGGCGGAGGCTTCTCTGCTCAGCCTGTCGGTTCTACATTGCAAACCACGGGCGTCCATCCCCCACCCCACCTCCCTCCCACTTCCAAATATGAATCAGACGGTTTACTCTGCTCTACTTTCCTCTTCCACACGGAAACCAGACTCGAAACCTAATTAAGATAGCACTTCAGTCTGTAACTAAATTCATTCACAGCAAGGCTGCACCGGGGTGCTGGCTTCCGCTGGCCGCCGCGTATTGCAAAGCTCATTCAGATCGCTGTCCTTTCTTCAGGTTTGAGCTGCTAGAAAGATGGTATTTTTTTTTTGTTTGTTTTAAATATGAACCCTGCTCCTCTCATGCTCAGGGGGGCTATGGGGTTCCAGGCACTTTGATCCGGGAGCTCAGAGGTCCCCACACTCCTCCTTAATTACAGGGAATATGTCAAGGAGGTGAGTGGTTGAGATAACACGGTTATTATCATACTAGAGGCCCGATGCACAAAGATTCATGCAGTAGGCCTTCCTTCTGGCCCACGTGGCATTAGCAGCTCCATCCTTTGGTGCCCAGAGCTAGAAAGTGGAGGAATCCTGGATGAAGCTCCGACCAGTCAGCTCAAGCCCGCTCCCCAGGATACGGGGGACAGGGCAGCTGTGGGGCTCTCGGCCATGTGACCCGGGAGGTGGGAACCTCGCTGGGCCACGTTGGTTCGTCTGTGACGTGAGGGGTCCCACGCCTGTCTCACAGGGTGACTCTGAGCGATGCACAGGTTTGGGGGATCCCTAATCTGTGCTGGGCTGTAGGGAAGCAAGAGGAATAGACGGAGGTTCTTGCCCTAGTGAGCCCGGGTCCTAAACCCACGGTTCTCGGTCAGGGCACTCTGTCCCTGGGGGCATTGACAATAGCTGGAGGCATTTGGGGTTGTCAGAACGAGGGGCCTCTAACAGGTCGGTGCCAGGGGTGATGTTACCATCCTACGAGGCACAGGACAGCCCTTCCAGCGGGAACTCTGCGCCTGTCCCAGCGGTGAGGGTGAGGCTGTGCGATGATCCGAGTAGGCCACCCCATGGGCAGAGTATAGGGGTGTCTGGATGAGATGAAATACTCTGTGGACAGGGGCATCGATTTGGGGTCCCCATGTGATCTAGCGCCGTTCAGCCCTTGGTCCCAGCTCCGTCAAAATTCACCCCCATCCACAGGGCCCGGGGCCCAGGGCCGAGGGGGCCAGGCCTGCTGGTGGAGGAGGCGGCCTTCAGAACGTGTCCTGTCCCATTCATCTCTCTCTCTCAGCTGAAAGCCCCCAGCCCCCACAGTTCTGCCGAGGTATAGATGCGTCAGCGCGGGCCTCACGGGGAACCCCCTTCCTTCCCCGAGGGGACAGAGGGCCGCCCGCCCAGTGACACCAGCCCACTGTCTCGGTTCCTTTCTCGCCTTCCCCTCCCCAAAGGGCTAAAAATAAAGCATAAAGCTATTTCGTGACGATAACGTTTACGCTCTCATAGCAAGAAAGGGAAGCAGGGAAATGGTATAGAAGGCGAACTGGGCTGCTGCCCAGATTAGAACCCAGGAGGTCAGAGCAGGAAGGAGATGGCGTGGGCACCAGGCTCGTTCAGAAACGGCTCTGCGAGCAAGCCTCCCTCCCGAGGAGGCAAAGGGGAGTGGGAAACACAGGAGGCTCTGATTCAGAAGGTCTCCGTCTCAACACCGTGTTCTCAGGGAAGCCCCGCTCGGAGCGCCAGGGCTTGGTCTGCACGTGGGTTTAACGCCAACCCCTCTTCTCCTAACCTCCCACTCTCCTCCCTCCCCCTCTTTCAACCCCTCGTTGCAGAGTCTCAGCATGTGAAGCGTCACTGTCATGCTGGGGGTGTGATCATAGCTTGGTGGTTGTGTCTTCCTCTTTTAAAGATGGGTCCCGAAATGGAAGGGTCTGGGGTTTGCCTTGGTAGCACACAGGCGGCAGACGCAGATGGGCGTGTATGTGGGCAACGGAGCGTGAGTGAATGGTTGACACTTTGAGTTCGTGATGGGTCTCTGGGTCTTTATTAGTTCTGTCTGTTCTCTTTACCTGTATATTTGACACTTTTCATCCCTTAAAAGTATCTGTCGCTTGGCTGGTGTGGCTCAGTGGTTGAAGGTCAACCTATGAACCAAGAGGTCCCGGTTTGATTCCCAGTCGGGGCTCATGCCCGGGTTGTGGGCTCAATCCCTAGAGGGGGGTGTGCAGAAGGCAGCCGATTGATGTTTCTCTCTCTCTCTCCCTCCCTCCCTCTCTGAAATAAACATTTACATTTAAAAAGAAAGAGAAACTGGAGGCTCCAGTTGCCACCTGCCTAGGGCTTCTGTTCACCCGGTGCCCCACCCGGGCGCTCCACACCTGCACATGCAAATTAACCCTCCATCTTTGTTGGGTTAATTTCCATACTCACTCCTGATTTGCCTGTGGGTGTCATGGAGGTGTGGTCAATTTGCATATTTCTCTTTTATTAGTGTAGATTACTAGTACACGATAGAGTATGATTTCTAAGGCGCAGGCATTTGGAAGTGGTCGTTTTCTTGCCAGATAACGGCGTGAGGACCTTCAGTGATGTCCACAGATCTGCCCAATCATTGGCCACGGTGCCTTCCTGCCAGGAACTTTCCCACCTGGAACCGCAAAACCTCCAACCACACGGGAAGAGCAGTACTTGGCATGAGAAGGTGTCTGGCGCCCTCTGGTGGCAGATAAGAGGAAATGTCTGAGCCTTCTCCTATTTCCACCAATGGGGGACCCCAGTCTTGTTGAGTTGTTGAGTTAAGGGTGGGTAAACTAAGGCCCAGAGGCTCCCCAATGCTGAGCAAGGGGCAAAGTCGCCATGGGTATGTGTAGATGTACCTGAGTTCCTTCTGTCTCCTCCAGAGAATCATTGATTAGCTGCCTCCTGCACATCCCCTACTGGGGAACCAAGCCTGCAACCTGGGCATCTGCCCTGACTGGGAATCAAACCCCGACCTGCTGGTTCATGGGTCAGCACACAACCACTGAGCCACACAGGCTGGGTCATATGTATCCCATGTTTCACAGGCTCCCTGCTGTTGATGGATCGTGTTTTCTTCATGCATGTGTGATGCAGAACGCTCCTCCTCAGGGGGGACACTTCAGCCTGCATATTTGAAGACAGAGGAACACCCTTGTATCAGTTGAGGGCACGGAGGGCAAGGGAGAGTGAGAACAGTATTATGCCAACCGGGGAGTCTTTTCTAGGCTCTGTCTTTTCTAGGCTGATGCTGCCCTCTAGTGGCGAAGAGCCACAGCCACAGCCGTCTGCACTCTACCCACTTGAAGGGACTTAGAAGGACTCTGCTTGCAGCTAAGGAAACAGACTCATGCCTAGTCCCTCCTGGGACTCAACATCCCTGAGACACAGAACAGGTTCTAGGATGCATGTCCCAGACCCCAGACGCTTTGTGTGCGCGGCACCTGACCCCCAGTGTGCTTCAAGGCGGATCTCCTTTGCACGCTCAGCTGAGGTCTGGCTGATTCAGGCGGCGGTGTCACTGCTGTCCCCGGGTTCGCCTCCTGGTCTTTCTCTGGTGGCCCTGGAGCCTGGGCTCAAAGGCACCTCTGTCATGTATGTGCTGTGTGGCCCGAGGCAATGGACTAACCTCTCTGAGCCTCTGTTCTTCCATCCTATATAATAAAAGGCTAATATTGCAAATTGTCCCCTCAACCAGGAGTTTGGCCAGGGGGTGGGGCCAGCCAGCCAACTGCCCCTGGCCAGTCAGCCCCAATTGGGGCGGGCCGGCAGACCCCACCTGTGCACAAATTTGTGCACCAGGCCTCTAGTTTATAATAAGAGTCTGGTACAGTGAACCTTGTTAGTGGTCATGAGTAATTTTGTTTGCGCTCAGGTAACTCAGAAGGGACGACTTGCAGAAAGACATTGCCTCGGGGTGGAAAGCTAATAGTGGGCTGTACCCGTCTGTACCCCGTCATAGCCAGATAAAACAAAGGACCAGCTAGACCTCTTCCTGTCTAAAAGAGGCCGAAGCACTCACCCACGCCAGCAAGAAGCTACGTAGAGATCCTTGTCTGTTTCCTCGAGGTTGTTATCCGCAAATCTACCCCTGAAGTGACCTGTCCTCTGTCACGCACACAGCCCTCAGTTCCACCAGTCCCTGCCAGCAAGTCAGGCTGTCCATGAGGCCACTGTGGCCTCAGGTCTGTGGCCAGGAAGGGACCGGAGCTGGGCCTGGGACCCGGGGCACTGAGCCACACAGGCTGGGTTAGTACCATCTTTTTAAGTCAACAGAGTAGTCTGACTCCTGAGCCACTGTTGGAATAACAACAGGTAGCAGCTCTCAAATCTGCAACATCGCAATGAATTCCTACCTCATCCAATGTTCTCAAAGCACGCCATTGGGTCAGCTTTGTTACATGCTAAATTTCACGCCCGTAAACATCTCATCACATTTGGAAATGATCTATGGCCGCAATTTTTCTTCCGTGCGAGGATTCCTGAGTTTGCACACAATGGGTGCTGAGAAACCGTAGCCAACCATAAATTAAGCAAATTACATAGTGCCAAATAAAGAGAAAAGCAAAATCATAAAAATTCTTTCAAAAATGTTTATGGCAGAAAAATGGCTTGGTGATAGACATGGCTGTATTTTAATATGCTTGATGTGATGGGGGTGGAATTCTTGGAAAGCAAGTGTGTGGGACCCACAAACATGTTTAAGTGACCAATCAAAATATTACAGGATTCTCACAGCCAGTGTGGCTCAGTGGGTGAGTGTCGACTATGAACCAGGAGGTCACAGTTCAATTCCCAGTCAGGGCACATGCCTGGGTGGCAGGCTTGATCTCCGGTAGGGGGCGTGCAGGAGGCAGCCGATCAGTGGTTCTCTCCTATCATTGATGTTTCTCTCTCTTTCCCTCTCCCTTCCTCTCTGAAATCAGTCAAAAAATATTTTTAAAATATTATGAGAGCAGAAACCGGTTTGGCTCAGTGGATAGAGCGTTGGCCTGTGGACTCAAAGGACGCTTGGTTGCGGGCCCATCCCCAGTGTGGGGGGGGGGGGGCGGTGTGTGCAAAAGGCAGCTGATGTTTCTCTCTCATCGATGTTTCTAGTTCTGTATCCCTCTCTCTTCCTCTCTGTAAAAATCAATAAAATATATTTTTAAAAATATTATAGGATACCTGCATAATACGGGCCAAAAATTAGAAATGCAAGCTTTTCCCTTCTAGGATTTTAGACTGATTCCTGCAACGTGGTTTGTGTTACCAGACATCTCATCCTGTTGACTGGAGCCATGGCCTTGCCCTTTGACTGTTTTGCTCCCGGAACGACCTGGGCTTTGTCATCTGATCTCTGTCCCCTCTTCTCTCTCCAGGAATCCTCTTCACGATGCTGGTGTTCGGACCCGCCTGCGGGTTCATCCTGGGCTCCTTCTGTACCAAAATCTACGTGGACGCTGTGTTCATCGATACAAGTAAGGAGGACCCCTGGGTTTCCGAGCGCCGTCACACGCTCCCCGGCCTGGGAACGGAGCGGGCAGCCTGTGGTTCTGAGTCCGTCCTAGCTGGGGGCAGCCCTACTGTGTGCACCTGTGAGGGCATATGGCGGCCCACCTGAGGTCAGAAGGAAGGAGCACGAGTCGGGTTCAGGGGGCCTGGGCCCAAGTCCGTGCTCTGCCAGTGTCTGCTGAGGCTGAGCGGCTCCCGTGCTGGGTGCTGCCCGCCCGTCAGTGAGTGGCAGTGGCGATGGCAGCCTCCTCGCTGGGCCGTGGTGAGAATGAATGAATGAGAAACTGGACGTGGAGAGGCCGGGCATGTGCGAGTGCTCACTGAATGCTGGTCCGTGAACCTGTGTGAGGACTGCACCTTTTTCTTTTCTCTTTAAAAAAGAAAAATAGTTTTTGCCAAAACCAGTGTGGCTCAGTGGATAGAGCTTTGGCCTGCAAACTGAAAGGTCCCAGGTTCGATTCCGGTCAAAGGCATGTGAGGGGTGTGCAGGAGGCAGCTGATCGGTGTTTCTCTCTCATCGATGTTTCTAACTCTATATCCCTCTCCCTTTTTCTCTGTAAAAAATCAATAAAATATATATTTTTTAAAAATAAAGGTTTTTATTGATTTTAGAGAGAGGATGGGAGGGAGATAGAATGATAGAAACATGGATATGAGATAGAGAGAGACAGAGAGAGAGAGAGACAGAGAGAGAGAGAGATCAGTTGCCTCCTGCACGCCCCCTACTGGGGACCAAGCCCACAACCCGGGCATGCGCCCTGCCCAGGAATCGAACCAGGACCTCTTGGTTCACGGGTCAGCACTCAGCCACGGAGCCAGGCCAGCCGGGCCAAGCCAGGGTCTTTTTATAACCCAGCCTCCGAGGTGCCCCCTCCTTGCTGCTGTATCCTGTGTGCGCCACGCGAGAGAAGGGATGACTGCACAAGGATGCGAATACCCAGGCCGGTCAGGGCCTGCCTGGGTGGCACCGCTCTGGCTCAGGCCCGAGAGGCTGACCTGAGTGTGGAGCCACGTGGCCTCTCTCTCTGCAGACAGTGCGCAGGAAGCAACCCCACCTCTTCCCACCGAGCCATCCTCGGGATCAATAAGAACTCCCAGTCCCCCAAGCCCTCCATCCGTCATCGCCCGCCAGCGCCCCATTGACTGCTCCACCCCAGAGAAATAATGCAGCTCTAAATCCAATCAAGTCCCCGGGATTCACTCCATTAATCCCGCTGATATATTTACTTGTAGCTAATGATGTTACAAATTTCCAAGGGAAGGGGGGAGAGGGGGGAGACTCAGACGCGGCCTTCCTTCCTTCTTCTTCAAAGGCCTGGGTCTGGAGTTGATTGGCCCTTTGAACCCTATGCCAAGGGGACGAGGGTCAGAGAAACAGCCCGGGAACCCTCTTATCTGACAAAAACGATCTCGGAACCAAAGAACCTCAGGCGTCATTTGTACAAAGGAGGAAACTGAGGCCGAGAGGGGGGCAGGGACGTCCCCGCCCGAGGGGTGCGTCTGTGTAGACCCAGGCGTCCTGGGTCGGCGTGAGGGCAGTTCCCCTTCAGGGGTCCCATGCCCACAGCCCCCCTGGGCAGGAGCTGGCATCTTAGTGCCCATTAGCAAGGCCTGGCCAGCTGGCTGGAGGCGGCTTAGCTCGTCTGCTCCTGGTCCCCTCGGGGTGCCCCGCCTTTGCCATGCTGTCCCCGCGGCCACACGTGCTGTCTCCACTTCATTCTGTCCCTCATCGCCCCCCTCGGGCCCAGCGCGAAGCCACCTCCTCCGGGGTCCAGGCTCAGGAGCCTCCTGTCCGTCTTGCTGAGGACAGCCTCCCTCTGCCAAGTTCACGGTGGGTCTGAGGGGTGTTGTCAGGAATGGGAGTCACTTCCTGTCTTTGTCCCTTTCCCCTCTGGAGGCCATGGCCTGCTGGTGCGGCTTCCCACCAGCAGAGGGCAGGAGAACACAACGAATTGTGCTGGCGAAACCGCCAGGGAATTCTGGAGCGATTTTTCTCTTTCTCTGCCTTTCCCGCTCTGTCTCTGAATGGGTTGGGGCTGTGCTCTGAGGAGGGGCCCTCAGTTTTGTTTAGGAAGGACCCTCCTCTATTGTTTCCTCATCCAGACCGAGCCCCCGCCCCCAACCCCCCTTAGGACTGTCTGGTCTGTGGGAGTGAATATGAGGGGTCGCACACCCAGTAGGGAATGTGCAGGAGGCAGCCGATCCATGATTCTCTCTCATCATCGATGTTTCAATCTCCCTCTCCCTCTCCCTTCCTCTCACTAAATATGTATTTTTTAAGCAGGGCAGAGGGGTGTTGAATGGGACCTCAGATTAACTGCTTTGCAAATGAGTGTACCTAGTAAAACTATAGCCTTGGGTAATAAGTGTGTGTGTGTTTTGTGTGTGTGTGTGTGTGTGTGTGTGTGTGTGTGTGTGTGAGCTCACTGAGCCAGAGCATTCCAGTCTAAATTCAGAAGGGGTGTGGGTTCTCGCTGGTTTTGTGCAGCCCGATGCAGTACAGGGTAGAGAAGTATCTGGAATTAAGGGGGAACATGATCAGTCTTGGGTTTGGGAAGCGCCGATATGGAAGGACAGGCTGCTCTGCCCGGTGTCCATCCCCCGACCCCAGGCCCTTTAGAGCTCTCGGGCCGTCCGTGCACCTGACTCAAAGCCCCGGCCAAGGGCAGGCCCGGCCCCGCCTCCGCTGACCGCGCTCTCCCGGCTGCAGGTAACCTGGACATCACCCCGGACGACCCCCGCTGGATCGGAGCCTGGTGGGCCGGCTTCCTGCTCTGTGGTGCCTTACTCTTCTTCTCCTCCCTCCTGATGTTCGGGTTCCCGCAGTCTCTGCCCCTGCACGCTGACCCCGCCCTGGAGAGCGAGCAGGCCATGCTCCCCGAGAGGGAGTACGAGAGGCCCCCGCCCAGCAACGGGGTGCTGCGGCACCCGCTGGAGCCCGACAGCAGCGCCTCCTGCTTCCAGCAGCTCAAAGGTGAGGCGCGGCCTCCTGCGGCCGGGTGAGGGGTGATCGAGGGCAGGGGGGCGCTGGCGGTCAGCACAGGCTGGGGGGAGAGGAGCAGGAGGCAGAACCGACCTTGGTTTGCATGCCTTCTTCCCAGGCCTGTGCCGGGCAGGCTGCTGAGGAGTCCGTGAGCTCCAGTTAGTGAGGGTGGTTGGAGTGCAGTGTGTGTGACCTTGACCCCTGCTTCTCTCCCCCTCAGTGATCCCCAAGGTCACCAAGCACCTGCTCTCCAACCCCGTGTTCACCTGCATCGTCCTGGCCGCCTGCATGGAGATCGCCGTGGTGGCCGGCTTCGCCGCCTTCCTGGGCAAGTACCTGGAGCAGCAGTTCAACCTCACCACCTCCTCTGCCAACCAGCTGCTCGGTGAGTCCGCCTCCGCCCCCCAAGAGGGCGGGGGAGCCAGTCCTGCTCAGTCAACGGGACAGGAGCGTCCAGAGCCCGGCCGGTGTGGCTCAGTGGTTGAGTGTCAACCTAGGAACCAGGAGGTCACGGTTCGATTCCCGGTCAAGGGCACATGCCCGGGTTGCAGGCTCCATCCCCAGCAGAGGGCGTGCAGGAGGCAGCTGATTGATGATTCCCATCATTGATGTTTCTCTCCGTCTCCCTCTCCCTTCCACCCTGTGCTATTTTCTTAAAGAGCTCAACCTCCCTGATGATATTTTCCCGACTCGGCTATTAAAATTAATATGCAATAAATAAATAAAATAAAAATAATTAAATTAAATTAAATTGATTTGCATTCCCTGAGCCCGTAGCCGCTGGTTGATGTAGTTAACTGGCCTAGACTCTGTGGATTGCAAGGAGGAGGCCCACTGGGCCGGGAAATTGGCCACACAGTTCACCCCGTGGCCAGGCGACGCCCGTGGTCATTTAAATTCCAGTTTTCAGTGAAGCACGTTGGTCCCCCTAAAATCCCAGGAGTCTCTGAGAATCATAAATAACGGGGTATGGGCCTGCTGCCTTGCAGATGGGTCTGTTTAGGAGAGAGGAGAGAGGAGAGAGGAGAGAGGAGAGAGGAGAGAGGAGAGAGGAGAGAGGAGAGAGAGAGAGAGGAGAGAGAGGAGAGAGAGGAGAGAGAGAGAGAGAGAGAGAGAGAGAGAGAGAGAGAGAGAGAGAGAGAGAGACACCCTGGCTTGGTGCTCTTTCCTACGAGGCTCTGGGGCTGCTTAGAGCGCTCTGGGGCTGGGGACTGTGGGCCCTTTGGTCAAACAGCCTCCTGGCCCCTCCTCGGAGCCCTCCTGGCCTGGTTGGAAGAGGTGGGACATCCCTATGAGTGGCAGCCCCAGGACGCAGTCACTCAGCAGCATGGAGAGCCCGGCTCCTGGTCCTCCTTTCTCAGAGCGTGTGCACGCACATCCCACCCTGTGTCTGTCTCCCGGCCGTGTCTGTGCGGGGACCCCACTCACACAATAGGGTACGTGTGTGTGT
Source organism: Pipistrellus hanaki (assembly GCF_964339955.1). NCBI lineage: Eukaryota > Metazoa > Chordata > Mammalia > Chiroptera > Vespertilionidae > Pipistrellus > Pipistrellus hanaki. Next base: position 2,455,798 of record NC_140523.1, read on the forward strand.
GTGTGTGTGTGTGTGTGTGTGTGTCTCCCCACCTTTCTGTGAGCTCCTGGGGCTGCGATGAGGCCCCTGGCGGAGACGTGGGCGCCGGGAGAGAGGCCGGGAGGGAGGCCCCGCTGCCCCGGCTCACGCCCCCCTGCCTCCGCCCTCCGCCCTCCCTCCAGGGATGACCGCCATCCCCTGCGCCTGCCTGGGCATCTTCCTGGGCGGCCTGCTGGTGAAGAAGTTCAGCCTGTCGGCGCTGGGCGCCATCCGGATGGCCATGCTCGTCAACCTGGTGTCCACGGCCTGCTACGTCTCCTTCCTCTTCCTGGGCTGCGACACGGGCCCCGTGGCCGGCGTCACGGTTCCCTATGGAAACACGTGAGTCCCGGACACCCGCCCAGCCCGGCGGCCCGCAGCCGGCTCCCTCCCCGGGCAGGCTCCGTCCCGGGCCCCGGGCCTTGGTGATCCGGAGAGGCGGCATGGAGGAGGTGGCCCTGAGCGGAGCTCCCACCAGCCAGCCTGCCAGCCTGGCTCCGCGGTGCGGGGGGCAGCCCGCAGACGCTCAGCGGTGGCTCCCGGCTGCATCTCGCAGGACCAGCGGGTTCAGAGGAGGCAAAGCAGAGAGATGTCCCTGAGGGGCCCGGGGAAGCTGGTGTCTGTCTGACAGGCTCCGTGTTCTTCCTTTTCCAGCTCAGCACCCGGCGCAGCCCTGGACCCCCACTCGCCCTGCAATAAAAACTGTGAATGCCAAACCGACTCCTTCACGCCCGTGTGCGGGGCGGACGGCGTCACCTACCTGTCTGCCTGCTTCGCCGGCTGCAGCAGCGCGGTACGGGGCTTCCTCGGGGCGCGGGAGGGCGCAGCAGCTGACACCCCAAGGTCAGGGGTAGGGGTGGGCAACCACACTGCGTCTTCTCTCAGCCTGCCCCGCCCCGGCAACGCGTTTTGTGGGCCTGGCGGCCTGCCTGGAGGAGGCGGCCAGGGAGGAGAGGAACTGCAGGGCAGCGGCGCCACAGTCTCAGCCCCAGGCCGGCTTCTCAAGGCAGCCCGAGGCCTGCTGGTATCCACCCCTGCTCTTTCCTGGGAGCCAGGGATGCCCCAGTGGGAGGCCAGATAAGAAAAGGGCTTATCTGGCCTCTGGGCACCGAGTGCAAGTCACCTGCTTCCTGTCCTGGCCACATCTGGTGTCTGGGGAGCAGCCATTTATTTTTATTTATTTATTTTTTTTTGCAGTAGCAAACACTGGTCATTTATTTTCATTTCCCAAGATGTATTTTCCTTTGCTTTAAACATTTAGATTCCTCGCCAGTTATTAACTTTTTTTTTTTTTTTTTTTTTTTTTTTTTTGTCTACAGAGAAAATAAATCACCGTGGGGGTGGGCGGAGAAGAGCTGGTTTCTTAAATGAGATGATAAAGCGGGTTCTTTATGTGAGCGGAAATGAATTTTTTTTAACAAAGGGAGGGAGCCGGAGAGGGGTGAAAATAAAAGCTCAAGCAATTCTTTCTCGTGACAACAATGTCCTTAATATTCAAGGAGTTCTATCGTAAGTGGGTGATGGTTACTGTCCTGTTAGGAGAGTTAAGTACAGGCGAGGGCCCTGGGACCAGGGGGTCTCTGTTCTAGAGCATTCTCTGGCCCAGACATCTTAACGTCTGAGCACAGAGGAGCAGGTGGCACTCAGACAGCGTCCCAGTGCCTCATGGTGTCATCTGCCCTCTGCCGCCTCGGTGAGGAGCATGTCCCATGGAGGAGGGAGGACCAGGGCCCTGTCTCAGATACAGGACGAGGGCTTATATGTTTCTCTTGATGTCAGAGGGGAAGGGAGAAAGAGAGAGAGAAACATCAACGATGAGAGAGAATCATCGATCAGCTGCCTCCTGCATGCTCCCCACTGGGGATGGAGCCTATAACCAGGGCATGTGCCCTGACCAGGAATCAAACTGTGACCCCCTGGTTCATAGGTCGATGCTCAACCCACTGAGCCACACCGGCCGGACTCCACTTCCCCGGTTTCCCATCAGACTCAGTACATAGAACACCCTCTCCCGCATCGCTGTCCGGTTAGCAAAGCAATCTTCCATTTAGAAATCAGCTTATTTGTGCGATGAATAGAAAAGGACCCATCAGTGCGGAACGTGGGGAGACCCACACAAAAACAACTTTACCCGCCGGTGCCGTTGACACCGCTGACGCGTATTTTGTGTTTGTAACGGGAGCTGTCAAAACAGCACGCGCACGCCTTCCTTCAGCAGCGGAAAACGGATCCAAGATCCCAGAGAGTCATTTCTCTGTTTTTGTGGCCTCGGCTTTCATTGTAATTATTTATCCCCATCATCGGATGTGAATAGAAACATTTCTCAGTGGAAATTAACGTCTGCTTTGTGGCACAGGAGTATGATTCTCAGGGGCTGTGCTGTTCTTCGTTTGTTGGTTTATTTTATTTTAACCTTTTCAAGAAATGATACATTCGTATGGTCCAAAAATCAGGAAGTATAGAAAGGAAGGCATGAAAACTCTCCTTTCTTCCTCTCGGACTTTCCAACCCCCACTCTGCCCAGGGGGCGATACTGTGACTGGTTTCTTGCAGACTGTCCTTCTGGATTTGCATGCACTTTCGGGTCTTACTCCGTACCTGTTGTGTGCAGGGTTTTGTTGTCAGTGACTTACCTCGGAGTTCTTTGCATACTAGTACGTGGAGAGCGCTCGCTTGCCTTTTTGACAGCTGTATAGTATTCCACTGCGTAACCAATCCCCGCAGGTAGGCACTCAGGTGGCTACAAAACTTTATTTCTCGCCGTGTTGTGACTCGTGTTGAACTTGGGCATTTCCTGCCCAGGCAGGTCGGTCTGTCTGGGGGTTACGTTCTGGTGCTGTCATCGCACCAAGGCACCGGCTCTGAGCAGACTGCTTAGGACAGAGGATCCAGCCCAATGGTGTGTCCCCAAGCCTCAGCCCCTGGATAAAGCCCCTGTGCAGGGCTCAGTCACCAAGAGGGGGGCCCGTCGGAGGCGGGCATAGAGGCTTTGGACATCTCTGCAAACATCCACGTGACTCTGTGGGATAAGCAAGGCCTGCCGCATGCTCTGCGGGTAAAGGAAAGAAGGGAGAAGGAGGAGGAGAGGAGGGAGGGGCTGGGCGAAGGATGTTAGAATGGGGATGATCCTCAGGAGGATGCACTCGTGTGTGCTGACAGCTGAGTGCCATGGGAAGGGAGAGCAATGAGTTGTTGATGACTTTTTCACTCTCCATTCCTTAAAGGGCCTGCGCTGTTATTACCCTACCTTGATTGGCTTGGCGCTCGCCAGGCACTGTCTCTCCCTTTAATTCCTGGAGTGGGAGCGTGGTCCCTGGGCGGCTGGCAGGAATCCCGGGAGGCCACATGGGCCACAGCGGCTGTTCTCCCTCCTCTCCGGTCACATGCCGATCAGGGTGCTCCCCAGCTCTTAGCCCTCTTTGCCTTCTAGCCCCTCGAGAGCCTTCCCTTAGCTCCCCTCTCTCTGGGCCCCACGACGGCAGCCACGTCACCCCTGACAGGGCACAGCCTTTGTCCCACGTGCCACCCCGGGCACCGGACCAGCAGCAGGATACGGGTTACCTGATTTACTTCTTTTAATACTCTTCCGTGTAATTATAACTGCCCGAGAGAGAGGACAAATTGGCAGGTAATTACAGTGTTAATTGGCAATGTTTTATTATATTGTGGAAGTGCAATTTCCTCTCTAATTGTATGGGGTGGGGAGGGGGGGATTTGTCTACAGAGCAGCTGACGGGGGGATTCCTGAGCAGGGAAACGGAACACACAGGAGACGGGGCGCAGCTCTCCTCCCCCATAAACATGCCTCTGTCTGCATGTGCTCTGCAGCCTCCCTCAAAACGCTAACTCGTGTGCTCGGGCCTGATTAACGGGATGCGGCATGGGGCTGTGACAGCTCCCGCTGACGGACGGCCTGGGATGTAGGTGCCCCAGGTGCCCGCTGAGCAGGGCCGCCTGCTTTCCTTCCAGAACCTCACCGGCTGCGCGTGCCTGACCACCGGGCCGCCCGAGAACGCCACCGTGGTCCCCGGCAAGTGCCCCAGCCCCGGCTGCCAAGAGGCCTTCCTCACCTTCCTGTGCGTCATGTGCGTCTGCAGCATGATCGGGGCCATGGCCCAGACGCCCTCCGTCATCATCCTCATCAGGTGAGCCGGTAAGGCCCCCGGCCTGTGACCCACCCCGAGGCCCCTCTCCGCCCGCCCGGTGCATCGGCAGGTCTCCCACAGACAGAGCCCGGGGCGTGTGGGTCTCAGCCCCACGGACCTCACGCCACGCGTGGAAGCAAGGCCCTCGGGAGAAAGTCAGTCCCCTCAAATGACTGTGCAGAAACAGGGCGCAGGGAGCCGGTCACAGCCCTGAGCCGCTTGGGCCGTGGGCCATGCTCACTCCGCAGAGAGCAGGCCTTCGAGCTCCCTGTTGGAATGGTCCAGAGTGATTTCCCCAGAAAGCGGGCACTCCGAGGGGACAGACGGGGCGAGAGGTCTTTCCAGGGACTGTCCTGGGGGGACCAAGCCCGGGAGGCGGGGACTCTTGGCAACGAGGAAGCGTGATGCTGCCAGGTGCCTTTCCTCGGGGCAGGCACCAGCACTGGAGAGAGGCCTGTTAACCGCTCTGGGCCACGTCCTGCTGGTCCCACTGATTTCTCAAAAGGGCCCGAGAGTGACCCCGGTATCGTGTTCTGGCCAGTCAACGAGCCACCGGGCGAATGTCCCCCCGGCTGACGTTCCCGGGTACCTGGCCCTGTCACCCCCAGATGCCGCCCTGCCGGGCCAAGGCGGGGTGCCTTCCAGTGAAGGCTGTATGGGCCCGGTTTGCATCCTGCCCTTCACGACAGGACCAGCTCCGCGTATTAAAAACTTATCACCGCAGCTACCATTGTGTTCTAGACCCTAGGCATGGAAGGTGGGGGCGGGGGGGGGGGTAGGGTGGGGAATGCACTGGTCATGCCCGAGGAGGGCGCCCTGGGCCGCAGCGGTGGCTCGGGGTCCCTCCGTGACAGCGGAGTGATGAGAATCTCTCTCTCTTGCCTCCTCGTCTCTGCGCACGTAGGACCGTCAGCCCTGAACTCAAGTCCTACGCGCTGGGAGTGCTTTTCCTCCTCCTCCGCCTGCTGGGTACGTACCCCCTCCTCATCCCCTCAGTAGTGGGGCCGTGGCCGAGGCCCAGGTGAGTGGCTGCCAGTGAAATGGGCCCATTGCTTGAATTTGTCTATTTTTCTGTGATTTTTTAAAAAATATTTTTTATTGATTTTTTACAGAGAGGAAGAGAGAGGAATAGAGAGTTGGAAACATCGATGAGAGAGAAACATCGATCAGCTGCCTCCTGCACACCTCCTACTGGGGATGTGCCCGCAACCAAGGCACATGCCCTTGACCGGAATCGAACCCGGGACCTTGGGCGCCCCTGAGGTTTCTGGGTTGGGCACGCTACAGAGCCTCCACTCCCGGGGGAGGTGTGGATAGAGAGGGTCAAGGCTAGGCCCCCTCGTCACGAGGGGGAAACACGGTGGGATTGGCCCATGATGCTCTCAGGGCCCTGCTGGGGCAAATCTGGAAAGGCCGACCCGGTCCCCAGCTATGCCCCGCCCTCTCCCTCTCCCACGTGATTGATGCTTTATGAACAGCTTTGGCAAGGCCAAGGTCAGGAGAGGATAACTGTTCTTTCCTGAATAACAGGGCAGTGGTCTTCTTTCATGGACATAACGGCAAATCAGTGTGGTACGGGAAATGGCCGTGCTCTCTGTTTTCAGAGTAAATACTCATTATTCCAAGTTTAAGCCATGGATGAGCACAAAGAGTGGATCTTAGAAATATTTAGAAGCGTGTTTGTAAAAGCAAAAAAAAAAAAAAAGGCTACAAGATGCAGTCGGGGAAGAGGTCTATAATATATGTGTGGTTACGACTTTTATGGTGAGACCGATTCCCACGTAACTGGCATGAGAGAGAAGGAGAGGGAGGGGGAGAGGGAGGGGGAGGGGGAGGGGAAGGGAGAGGGAGAGGGAGAGAGGGAGAGGGAGAGGGAGAGGGAGAGAGAGAGAGGGAGAGAGAGGGAGAGAGAGGGAGAGAGAGGGAGAGAGAGGGAGAGAGAGGGAGAGAGAGGGGAGGAGAGGAGAGAGAGAGAAGGAGAGACGAGAGAGAGAGAAGGAGAGACGAGAGAGAGAGAGAGAGAGAGAGAGAGAGAGAGAGAGAGAGAGAATATGAATGGGAGGGAGGTAGGGAGGGTTCATTGAGAAGATAAGCTCCTCTTGGGGGTATCTATCCCGCTCACAGTCTCTCCCTCTGGCAGCAGAGAATTTCTGATCGGTTGCCGTGGTCATTTCCTGCACTAGTGACCAGAGAAAGACCTTACAGTCTCCTCAACTCTGTTAACAATACACGATGTTGGTGCACACGGGGACACTTATAAGACATATTCGTCTTAGTTCTTTTTCTTTCTTTATTAAGGTATTACATGTGTGTACTGATTGCCTCCACCCCCCCCCCCCCCACACACACACACTCATACCCTCACCCCCCTACTGTCTGTGTCCATTGGTTATGCTTATATGCATGCACACAAGTCCTTTGGTGATCTCTCCCCCTCACCCCCACCCTCCCCTGCCTTCCCTCTGAGGTGTGAGCACCGGATCAATGCTTCTCTGTTTCTGGATCTGTTCTTGTTCACCAATTTATGTTGTTCAGTATATTCCACAAATGAGGGAGATCCTGTGATATTTATCTTTCTCCAACTGATTGATTTCGCTTAGCAATGTGGTCGGCAAACTGTGGCTCTAGAGCCACTTGCGGCTCTTTGGCCCCTTGAGTGTGGCTCTTCCACAAAATGCCACAGCCTGGGCGAGTCTGTTTTGAAGAAGTGGAGTTAGAAGAAGTTTACATTTAAAAAATGTGGCTCTCCAAAGAAATTTCAATTGTCGTCCTCTTGATATTTGGCTCTGTTGACTCATGAGTTTGCCGACCAATGGCTTAGCATGATGCTTTCCAGAACCATCCATGCTGTTGCAAATGGTAGGAGTTCCTTCTCTATTACAGCAGCATGGTATACCATTGTGGAGGAGTACCACAGTTTTTTAATGTCTTATTTCTAAGTCATGGGAAAACGATGTGTTCTAGGTGTGGTAACACCCAGGGAAGAAGGGGTAGAGCAGGACCTAAAACAGGGGTCTTCAAACTACGGCCCGCGGGCCACATGCGGCCCTCAGAGGAGTCTGATCCTGCCTGCCAGGTTTTTTGGGCAGTGAGCGCAGCCGAGGTGTTACAGTAGGAATTAGTAGTTCATATAGTCCGGCCCTCCAGCTCTCTGAGGGACCGTGATCTGGCCCCCACTTTAAAAAGTTTGAAGACCCCTGACCTAAAACATGGCAGCGTTTCTGACATTGTGCTGTTACTATTAAAGCGTAATAGTAACAGCGCAATGTACTCAATAAAATATGTATTTTTAAAAATACATTAAAACATGTATTTTTAAAAATTCAATAAAATATGTATTTTTAAAAATCACCATGGTGATTTTTAAAAATACATATTTTATAGAATTTTTTTCAGAGAGGGAGGGAGAGGGATAGAGAATAAGAAACATCAATGAGAGAGAATCAGCGATCAGCTGCTTCCTGCAAACCTCCTATCAGGGACGTGCCCGCAACCGAGGTACATGACCTTGACAGGAATGGAACCTGGGAATTTTCTGTAGGCAGGATCTATCCACTGAGCCAAGCCGGTTTTGACAACATGGTAATTTTTAACTAAGGTACAAGGTATGTAAGTCAGATACCAGCCACCCACATAAACTACAAGTGCGGTGGACACATAAGTAATCTATTCTACCTGGTTCCTCCTGGGCTCGGTGGGAAGAGGCCTACAAACCACCGCATATTCTAACAACAATAGTGTCTTATACTCTATACAGGTGGGTAGTAGGCCTCTTCCCACAGAGCCAAAGAAGGAGATAGGCAGACTACACTACACTACAGTACACTACACTACACTAAGTGTGAGGTTGGTGGTAGGCCTCTTCCCACAGAGCCCAGGATGGAGCCAGGCAGACTAAACTACACTACACTAGATTGTGAGGTTGGCGGTAGGCCTCTTACCACAGAGTCCAGGATGGAGCCAGGCAGCCTACACTACACTGCACTACACTAGATTGTGAGGTTAGCGTTAGGCCTCTTAACACAGAGTCCAGGATGGAGCCAGGCAGACTACACTACACTGCACTACACTAGATTGTGAGGTTAGCGTTAGGCCTCTTAACACAGAGTCCAGGATGGAGCCAGGCAGACTACACTGCACTACACTACACTAGATTGTGAGGTTGGTGGTAGGCCTCTTACCACAGAGTCCAGGATGGAGCCAGGCAGACTACACTACACTACACTAGATTGTGAGGTTGGTGGTAGGCCTCTTCACACAGAATCCATGATGGAGCCAGGCAGACTACACTACACTACACTAAGTGTGAGGTTGGTGGTAGGCCTATTCCCACAGAGTCCAGGATGGAGCCAGGCAGCCTAAACTACACTACACTAGATTGTGAGGTTGGTGGTAGGCCTCTTCACACAGAATCCATGACGGAGCCAGGCAGACAACACTACACTACACTAGATTGTGAGGTTGGTGGTAGGCCTCTTCACAGAGTCCAGGATGGAGCCAGGCAGACTACACTACACTACACTACACTACGCTAGATTGTGAGGTTGGCGGTAGTCCTCTTCCCACAGAGTCCAGGATGGAGCCAGGCAGACTACACTACACTACACTAGATTGTGAGGTTGGCGGTAGTCCTCTTCCCACAGAGCCCAGAATGGAGCCAGGCAGACTACACTACACTACACTACACTAGATTGTGAGGTTGGCGGTAGGCCTCTTCCCACAGAGCACAGGATGGAGCCAGGCAGACTACACTACACTACACTAGATTGTGAGGTTGGTGGTAGGCCTCTTACCACAGAGGCCAGGATGGAGCCAGGCAGACTACACTACACTACACTACATTAGATTGTGAGGTTGGCGGTACGCCTATTACCACAGAGTCCAGGATGGAGCCAGGCAGACTACACTACACTAGATTGTGAGGTTGGCAGTAGGCCTCTTCCCACAGAGCACAGGATGGAGCCAGGCAGACTACACTACACTACACTAGATTGTGAGGTTGGCGGTAGGCCTCTTACAACAGAGTCCAGGATGGAGCCAGGTAAACTACACTACACTAGATTGTGAGGTTGGTGGTAGGCCTCTTACCACAGAGTCCAGGATGGAGCCAGGCAGCCTACACTACACTACACTACACTACACTACACTACACTACACTAGATTGTGAGGTTAGCGTTAGGCTTTTTACCACAGAGTCCAGGATGGAACCAGGCAGACTACACTACACTACACTAGATTGTGAGGTTGGCGGTAGGACTCTTCCCACAAAGCACAGGATGGAACCAGGCAGACTACACTACACTACACTAGATTGTGAGGTTGGTGGTAGGCCTCTTACCACAGAGTCCAGGATGGAGCCAGGCCGACTACACTACACTAGACTACACTAGATTGTGAGGTTGGTGGTAGGCCTCTTCCCACAGAGTCCAGAATGGAGCCAGGCAAAATAAACTACACTACACTACACTACACTAGATTGTGAGGTTGGCGGTAGGCCTATTACCACAGAGTCCAGGATGGAGCTAGGCAGACTACACTACACTACACTACACTAGATTGTTAGGTTGGCGGTAGGCCTCTTACAACAGAGTCCAGGATTGAGCCAGGTAAACTACACTACACTAGATTGTAAGGTTGGTGGTAGGCCTCTTACCACAGAGTCCAGGAAGGAGCCAGGCAGACTACACTACAGTACACTACACTAGATTGTGCGGTTGGCGGTAGGCCTCTTCCCACAGAGCACAGGATGGAGCCAGGCAGACTACACTACACTACAATAGATTGTGAGGTTGGCGGTAGGCCTCTTACCACAGAGTCCAAGATGGAGCCAGGCAGCCTACACTACACTACCCTAGATTGTGAGGTTGGTGGTAGGCCTCTTACCACAGAGTCCAGGATGGAGCCAGGCAGACTACACTACACTACACTAGATTGTGAGGTTGGCGGTAGTCCTCTTCCCACAGAGCCCAGAATGGAGCCAGGCAGACTACACTACACTAAGTATTAGGTTGGTGATAGGCCTCTTCCCACAGAGTCCAGGATGGAGCCAGGAAGAATACACTACACTACACTACACTAGATTGTGAGGTTGGTGGTAGGCATCTTACCACAGAGTCCAGGATGGAGCCAGGCAGCCTACACTACATTACACTAAACTAAGTGTGAGGATGGCGGAAGTCCTCTTCCCAGAGCCAAGGATGGAGCCAGGCAGAATACACTACACTACACTAGATTGTGAGGTTGGTGGTAGGCCTCTTACCACAGAGTCGAGGATGGAGCCAGGCAGACTACACTACACTACACTACACTACGCTACACTAGATTGTGAGGTTGGTGGTAGGCCTCTTCCCACAGAGCCCAGGATGGAGCCAGGCAGACTACACTACACTACACTAGATTGTGAGGTTGGCGGTAGGCCTCTTACCACAGAGTCCAGGATGGAGCCAGGCAGACTACACTACACTACACTAGATTGTGAGGTTGGTGGTAGGCCTCTTACCACAGAGCCCAGGATGGAGCCAGGCAGACTACACTACACTACACTAGATTGTGAGGTTGGCGGTAGGCCTCTTACCACAGAGTCCAGGATGGAGCCAGGCAGACTACACTACACTACACTAGATTGTGAGGTTGGTGGTAGGCCTCTTACCACAGAGTCCAGGATGGAGCCAGGCAGCCTACACTACATTACACTAAACTAAGTGTGAGGATGGCGGAAGTCCTCTTCCCAGAGCCAAGGATGGAGCCAGGCAGAATACACTACACTACACTAGATTGTGAGGTTGGTGGTAGGCCTCTTACCACAGAGTCGAGGATGGAGCCAGGCAGACTACACTACACTACACTACACTACGCTACACTAGATTGTGAGGTTGGTGGTAGGCCTCTTCCCACAGAGCCCAGGATGGAGCCAGGCAGACTACACTACACTACACTAGATTGTGAGGTTGGCGGTAGGCCTCTTACCACAGAGCCCAGGATGGAGCCAGGCAGACTACACTACACTACACTAGATTGTGAGGTTGGCGGTAGGCCTCTTACCACAGAGCCCAGGATGGAGCCAGACAGACTACACTACACTACACTAGATTGTGAGGTTGGCGGTAGGCCTCTTACCACAGAGTCCAGGATGGAGCCAGGCAGACTACACTACACTACACTAGATTGTGAGGTTGGTGGTAGGCCTCTTACCACAGAGTCCAGGATGGAGCCAGGCAGCCTACACTACATTACACTAAACTAAGTGTGAGGATGGCGGAAGTCCTCTTCCCAGAGCCAAGGATGGAGCCAGGCAGAATACACTACACTACACTAGATTGTGAGGTTGGTGGTAGGCCTCTTACCACAGAGTCGAGGATGGAGCCAGGCAGACTACACTACACTACACTACACTACGCTACACTAGATTGTGAGGTTGGTGGTAGGCCTCTTCCCACAGAGCCCAGGATGGAGCCAGGCAGACTACACTACACTACACTAGATTGTGAGGTTGGCGGTAGGCCTCTTACCACAGAGCCCAGGATGGAGCCAGGCAGACTACACTACACTACACTAGATTGTGAGGTTGGCGGTAGGCCTCTTACCACAGAGCCCAGGATGGAGCCAGGCAGACTACACTACACTACACTACACTACACTACACTAGATTGTGAGGTTGGCGGTAGGCCTCTTACCACAGAGTCCAGGATGGAGCCAGGCAGACTACACTACACTACACTAGATTGTGAGGTTGGTGGTAGGCCTCTTACCACAGAGTCCAGGATGGAGCCAGGCAGCCTACACTACACTACACTACACTACACTACACTACACTACACTACACTAGATTGTGAGGTTAGCGTTAGGCTTTTTACCACAGAGTCCAGGATGGAACCAGGCAGACTACACTACACTACACTAGATTGTGAGGTTGGCGGTAGGACTCTTCCCACAAAGCACAGGATGGAACCAGGCAGACTACACTACACTACACTAGATTGTGAGGTTGGTGGTAGGCCTCTTACCACAGAGTCCAGGATGGAGCCAGGCCGACTACACTACACTAGACTACACTAGATTGTGAGGTTGGTGGTAGGCCTCTTCCCACAGAGTCCAGAATGGAGCCAGGCAAAATAAACTACACTACACTACACTACACTAGATTGTGAGGTTGGCGGTAGGCCTATTACCACAGAGTCCAGGATGGAGCTAGGCAGACTACACTACACTACACTACACTAGATTGTTAGGTTGGCGGTAGGCCTCTTACAACAGAGTCCAGGATTGAGCCAGGTAAACTACACTACACTAGATTGTAAGGTTGGTGGTAGGCCTCTTACCACAGAGTCCAGGAAGGAGCCAGGCAGACTACACTACAGTACACTACACTAGATTGTGCGGTTGGCGGTAGGCCTCTTCCCACAGAGCACAGGATGGAGCCAGGCAGACTACACTACACTACAATAGATTGTGAGGTTGGCGGTAGGCCTCTTACCACAGAGTCCAAGATGGAGCCAGGCAGCCTACACTACACTACCCTAGATTGTGAGGTTGGTGGTAGGCCTCTTACCACAGAGTCCAGGATGGAGCCAGGCAGACTACACTACACTACACTAGATTGTGAGGTTGGCGGTAGTCCTCTTCCCACAGAGCCCAGAATGGAGCCAGGCAGACTACACTACACTAAGTATTAGGTTGGTGATAGGCCTCTTCCCACAGAGTCCAGGATGGAGCCAGGAAGAATACACTACACTACACTACACTAGATTGTGAGGTTGGTGGTAGGCATCTTACCACAGAGTCCAGGATGGAGCCAGGCAGCCTACACTACATTACACTAAACTAAGTGTGAGGATGGCGGAAGTCCTCTTCCCAGAGCCAAGGATGGAGCCAGGCAGAATACACTACACTACACTAGATTGTGAGGTTGGTGGTAGGCCTCTTACCACAGAGTCGAGGATGGAGCCAGGCAGACTACACTACACTACACTACACTACGCTACACTAGATTGTGAGGTTGGTGGTAGGCCTCTTCCCACAGAGCCCAGGATGGAGCCAGGCAGACTACACTACACTACACTAGATTGTGAGGTTGGCGGTAGGCCTCTTACCACAGAGTCCAGGATGGAGCCAGGCAGACTACACTACACTACACTAGATTGTGAGGTTGGTGGTAGGCCTCTTACCACAGAGCCCAGGATGGAGCCAGGCAGACTACACTACACTACACTAGATTGTGAGGTTGGCGGTAGGCCTCTTACCACAGAGTCCAGGATGGAGCCAGGCAGACTACACTACACTACACTAGATTGTGAGGTTGGTGGTAGGCCTCTTACCACAGAGTCCAGGATGGAGCCAGGCAGCCTACACTACATTACACTAAACTAAGTGTGAGGATGGCGGAAGTCCTCTTCCCAGAGCCAAGGATGGAGCCAGGCAGAATACACTACACTACACTAGATTGTGAGGTTGGTGGTAGGCCTCTTACCACAGAGTCGAGGATGGAGCCAGGCAGACTACACTACACTACACTACACTACGCTACACTAGATTGTGAGGTTGGTGGTAGGCCTCTTCCCACAGAGCCCAGGATGGAGCCAGGCAGACTACACTACACTACACTAGATTGTGAGGTTGGCGGTAGGCCTCTTACCACAGAGCCCAGGATGGAGCCAGGCAGACTACACTACACTACACTAGATTGTGAGGTTGGCGGTAGGCCTCTTACCACAGAGCCCAGGATGGAGCCAGACAGACTACACTACACTACACTAGATTGTGAGGTTGGCGGTAGGCCTCTTACCACAGAGTCCAGGATGGAGCCAGGCAGACTACACTACACTACACTAGATTGTGAGGTTGGTGGTAGGCCTCTTACCACAGAGTCCAGGATGGAGCCAGGCAGCCTACACTACATTACACTAAACTAAGTGTGAGGATGGCGGAAGTCCTCTTCCCAGAGCCAAGGATGGAGCCAGGCAGAATACACTACACTACACTAGATTGTGAGGTTGGTGGTAGGCCTCTTACCACAGAGTCGAGGATGGAGCCAGGCAGACTACACTACACTACACTACACTACGCTACACTAGATTGTGAGGTTGGTGGTAGGCCTCTTCCCACAGAGCCCAGGATGGAGCCAGGCAGACTACACTACACTACACTAGATTGTGAGGTTGGCGGTAGGCCTCTTACCACAGAGCCCAGGATGGAGCCAGGCAGACTACACTACACTACACTAGATTGTGAGGTTGGCGGTAGGCCTCTTACCACAGAGCCCAGGATGGAGCCAGGCAGACTACACTACACTACACTACACTACACTACACTAGATTGTGAGGTTGGCGGTAGGCCTCTTACCACAGAGTCCAGGATGGAGCCAGGCAGACTACACTACACTACACTAGATTGTGAGGTTGGTGGTAGGCCTCTTACCACAGAGCCCAGGATGGAGCCAGGCAGACTACACTACACTACACTAGATTGTGAGGTTGGCGGTAGGCCTCTTACCACAGAGTCCAGGATGGAGCCAGGAAGACTACACTACACTACATTAGATTGTGAGGTTGGTGGTAGGCCTCTTCCCACAGAGCCCAGGATGGAGCCAGGCAGACTACACTACACTACACTAGATTGTGAGGTTGGCGGTAGGCCTCTTACCACAGAGTCCAGGATGGAGCCAGGCAGACTACACTACACTACACTAGATTGTGAGGTTGGTGGTAGGCCTCTTACCACAGAATCCAGGATGGAGCCAGGCAGACTACACTACACTACACTACACTACACTAGATTCTGAGGTTGGTGGTAGGCCTCTTATCACAGAATCCAGGATGGAGCAAGGCAGACTACACTACACTACACTAGATTGTGAGGTTGGTGGTAGGCCTCTTACCACAGAGTCCAGGATGGAGCCAGGCAGACTACACTACACTACACTAGATTGTGAGGTTGGCGGAAGTCCTCTTCCCACAGAGCCCAGAATGGAGCCAGGCAGACTACACTACACTAAGTATTAGGTTGGTGATAGGCCTCTTCCCACAGAGTCCAGGATGGAGCCAGGAAGAATACACTACACTACACTACACTAGATTGTGAGGTTGGTGGTAGGCATCTTACCACAGAGTCCAGGATGGAGCCAGGCAGCCTACACTACATTACACTAAACTAAGTGTGAGGATGGCGGAAGTCCTCTACCCAGAGCCAAGGATGGAGCCAGGCAGAATACACTACACTACACTAGATTGTGAGGTTGGTGGTAGGCCTCTTACCACAGAGTCGAGGATGGAGCCAGGCAGACTACACTACACTACACTACGCTACACTAGATTGTGAGGTTGGTGGTAGGCCTCTTCCCACAGAGCCCAGGATGGAGCCAGGCAGACTACACTACACTACACTAGATTGTGAGGTTGGCGGTAGGCCTCTTACCACAGAGTCCAGGATGGAGCCAGGCAGACTAGACTACACTACACTAGATTGTGAGGTTGGTGGTAGGCCTCTTACCACAGAGCCCAGGATGGAGCCAGGCAGACTACACTACACTAAACTAGATTGTGAGGTTGGTGGTAGGCCTCTTACCACAGAGTCCAGGATGGAGCCAGGCAGACTACACTACACTACACTAGATTGTGAGGTTGGTGGTACGCCTCTTCCCACAGAGTCCAGGATGGAGCCAGGCAGCCTACACTACACTACACTAAGTATTAGGTTGGTGGTAGGCCTCTTCCCACAGAGTCCAGGATGGAGCCAGGCAGAATACACTACACTAGATTGTGAGGTTGGCGGTAGGCCTCTTACCACAGAGTCCAGGATGAAGCCAGGCAGACTACACTACACTAGATTGTGAGGTTGGCGGTAGGCCTCTTACCACAGAGTCCAGGATGGAGCCAGGCAGCCTACACTACACTACACTACACTCGATTGTGAGGTTGGTGGTAGGCCTCTTCCCACAGAGTCCAGGATGGAGCGAGGCAGAACACTACACTACACTACACTAGATTGTGAGGTTGGTGGTAGGCGTCTTACCACAGAGTCCAGGATGGAGCCAGGCAGCCTACACTACATTACACTAAACTAAGTGTGAGGATGGCGGAAGTCCTATTCCCACAGAGCCCAGGATGGAGCCAAGCAGAATACACTACACTACACTACACTACACTACACTATGCTACACTAGAGTGTGAGGTTGGTGGTAGGCCTATTTCCACAGAATCCAGGATGGAGCCAGGCAGCCTACACTACACTACACTACACTACACTAGATTGTGAGGTTGGTGGTAGGCCTCTTACCACAGAGTCCAGGATGGAGCTAGGCAGCCTGTACTACACTACACTACACTACACTAGATTGTGAGGTTGGTGGTAGGCCTCTTACCACAGAGTAGAGGATGGAGCCAGGCAGACTACACTACACTACGCTACACTACACTACACTACACTACACTACGCTACACTAGATTGTGAGGTTGGTGGTAGGCCTCCTTCCACAGAGTCCAGGATGGAGCCAGAAAGAATAGACTACACTACACTACACTACACTACACTAGATTGTGAGGTTGGCGGTAGGCCTCTTACCACAGAGTCCAGGTTGGAGCCAGGCAGCCTACACTACACTGCACTACACTAGATTGTGAGGTTAGCGTTAGGCCTCTTACCACAGAGTCCAGGATGGGGCCAGGCAGACTACACTACACTACACTAGATTGTGAGGTTGGTGGTAGGCCTCTTACCACAGAGTCCAGGATGGAGCCAGGCAGACTACACTACACTACACTACACTACACTACACTACACTACACTAGATTGTGAGGTTGGCGGTAGGCCTCTTACCACAGAGTCCAGGATGGAGCCAGGCAGACTACACTACACTACACTACACTACACTACACTAGATTGTGAGGTTGGTGGTAGGACTATTTCCACAGAATCCAGGATGGAGCCAGGCAGCCTACACTACACTACACTACACTAAGTGTGAGGATGGCGGTAGTCCTCTTCCCACAGTGCCCAGGATGGAGCCAGGCAGAATACACTACACTACACTAGATTGTGAGGTTGGCGGTAGGCCTCTTACCACAGAGTCCAGGATGGAGCCAGGCAGCCTACACTACACTACACTACACTAGATTGTGAGGTTGGTGGTAGGCCTCTTCCCACAGAGCCCAGGATGGAGCCAGGCATACTACACTACACTAGATTGTGAGGTTGGCGGTAGGCCTCTTACCACAGAGTCCAGGATGGAGCCAGGCAGCCAACACTACACTACACTAGATTGTGAGGTTGGCGGTAGGCCTCTTACCACAGAGTCCAGGATGGAGCCAGGCAGCCTACACTACACTACACTACACTAGATTGTGAGGTTGGTGGTAGGCCTCTTCACACAGAGCCCAGGATGGAGCCAGGCAAACTACACTACACTACACTACACTAGATTGTGAGGTTGGCGGTAGGCCTCTTACCACAGAGTCCAGGATGGAGCCAGGCAGCCTACACTACACTGCACTACACTACATTGTGAGGTTAGCCTTAGGCCTCTTACCACAGAGTCCAGGATGGAGCCAGGCAGACTACACTACACTACACTACACTACACTACGCTACACTAGATTGTGAGGTTGGTGGTAGGCCTCTTCCCACAGAGCCCAGGATGGAGCCTGGCAGACTACACTACACTACACTAGATTGTGAGGTTGGCGGTAGGCCTCTTACCACAGAGTCCAGGATGGAGCCAGGCAGACTACACTACAGTACACTACACTAGATTGTGAGGTTGGTGGTAGGCATCTTACCACAGAGTCCAGGATGGAGCCAGGCAGACGACACTACACTACACTAGATTGTGAGGTTGGTGGTAGGCCTCTTCCCACAGAGTCCAGGATGGAGCCAGGCAGACTACACTGCACTATACTACACTCGATTGTGAGGTCGGCGGTAGGCCTTTTACCAAAGAGTCCAGGATGGAGCCAGGCAGACTACACTACACTACACTACATTAGATTGTGATGTTGGTGGTAGGCCTCTTCCCACAGAGTCCAGGATGGAGCCAGGCAGAACACTACACTACACTACACTAGATTGTGAGGTTGGTGGTAGGCGTCTTACCACAGAGTCCAGGATGGAGCCAGGCAGCCTACACTACATTACACTAAACTAAGTGTGAGGATGGCGGAAGTCCTATTCCCACAGAGCCCAAAATGGAGCCAGGCAGAATACACTACACTACACTACACTACACTATGCTACACTAGAGTGTGAGGTTGGTGGTAGGCCTATTTCCACAGAATCCAGGATGGAGCCAGGCAGCCTACACTACACTACACTACACTAAGTGTGAGGTTGATGGTAGGCCTCTTCCCACAGAGCCCAGGATGGAGCCAGGCAGACTACACTACACTACACTACACTACACTACACTACACTAGATTGTGAGGTTGGTGGTAGGCCTCTTACCACAGAGTAGAGGATGGAGCCAGAAAGAATAGACTACACTACACTACACTATACTAGATTGTGAGGTTGGCGGTAGGCCTCTTACCACAGAGTCCAGGTTGGAGCCAGGCAGCCTACACTACACTGCACTACACTAGATTGTGAGGTTAGCGTTGGGCCTCTTACCACAGAGTCCAGGATGGGGCCAGGCAGACTACACTACACTACACTAGATTGTGAGGTTGGTGGTAGGCCTCTTACCACAGAGTCCAGGATGGAGCCAGGCAGACTACACTACGCTACACTACACTACACTACACTACACTACACTACGCTACACTAGATTCTGAGGTTGGTGGTAGGCCTCCTTCCACAGAGTCCAGGATGGAGCCAGAAAGAATAGACTACACTACACTACACTATACTAGATTGTGAGGTTGGCGGTAGGCCTCTTACCACAGAGTCCAGGTTGGAGCCAGGCAGCCTACACTACACTGCACTACACTAGATTGTGAGGTTAGCGTTGGGCCTCTTACCACAGAGTCCAGGATGGGGCCAGGCAGACTACACTACACTACACTAGATTGTGAGGTTGGTGGTAGGCCTCTTACCACAGAGTCCAGGATGGAGCCAGGCAGACTACACTACACTACACTACACTACACTACACTAGATTGAGAGGTTGGTGGTAGGCCTCTTCCCACAGAGCCCAGGATGGAGCCTGGCAGACTACACTACACTACACTAGATTGTGAGGTTGGCGGTAGGCCTCTTACCACAGAGTCCAGGATGGAGCCAGGCAGCCTACACTACACTACACTACACTAGATTGTGAGGTTGGTGGTAGGCCTCTTCCTACAGAGCCCAGGATGGAGCCAGGCAGACTACACTACACTACACTAGATTGTGAGGTTGGCGGTAGGCCTCTTACCACAGAGTCCAGGATGCAGCCAGGCAGCCAACACTACACTACACTAGATTGTGAGGTTGGCGGTAGGCCTCTTACCACAGAGTCCAGGATGGAGCCAGGCAGCCTACACTACACTACACTACACTAGATTGTGAGGTTGGCGGTAGGCCTCTTACCACAGAGTCCAGGATGGAGCCAGGCAGCCTACACTACACTGCACTACACTAGATTGTGAGGTTAGCGTTAGGCCTCTTACCACAGAGTCCAGGATGGAGCCAGGCAGCCTACACTACACTACACTACACTAGATTCTGAGGTTGGTGGTAGGCCTCTTACCACAGAGTCCAGGATGGAGCAAGGCAGCCTGCACTACACTACACTACACAAGATTGTGAGGTTGGCGGTAGGCCTCTTACCACAGAGTCGAGGATGGAGCCAGGCAGCCTTCACTACACTACACTAGATTGTGAGGTTGGTGGTAGGTCTCTTCCCACAAAGCACAGGATGGAGCCAGGCAGACTACACTACACTACACTAGATTGTGAGGTTGATGGTAGGCCTCTTCCCACAGAGTCCAGGATGGAGCCAGGCAGCCTACAGTACACTGCACTACACTAAACTAGATTGTGAGGTTGGCGGTAGGCCTCTTACCACAGAGTCCAGGATGGAGCCAGGCAGCCTACACTACACTGCACTACACTAGATTGTGAGGTTAGCGTTAGGCCTCTTAACACAGAGTCCAGGATGGAGCCAGGCAGACTACACTACACTGCACTACACTAGATTGTGAGGTTAGCGTTAGGCCTCTTAACACAGAGTCCAGGATGGAGCCAGGCAGACTCCACTACACTACACTACATTAGATTGTGAGGTTGGTGGTAGGCCTCTTCCCACAGAGTCCAGGATGGAGCCAGGCAGAACACTACACTACACTAGATTGTGAGGTTGGTGGTAGGCGTCTTACCACAGAGTCCAGGATGGAGCCAGGCAGCCTACACTACATTACACTAAACTAAGTGTGAGGATGGCGGAAGTCCTATTCCCACAGAGCCCAGGATGGAGCCAGGCAGAATACACTACACTACACTACACTACACTACACTACACTACACTATGCTACACTAGAGTGTGAGGTTGGTGGTATGCCTATTTCCACAGAATCCAGGATGGAGCCAGGCAGCCTACACTACACTACACTACACTAAGTGTGAGGTTGATGGTAGGCCTCTTCCCACAGAGCCCAGGATGGAGCCAGGCAGACTACACTACACTACACTAGATTGTGAGGGTGGCGGTAGTCCTCTTCCCACAGAGCCAAGGATGGAGCCAGACACACTACACTATACAACACAAGATTATGAGGTTGGCGGTAGTCCTCTTCCCACAGAGCCCAGGATGGAGCCAGGCAGACTACACTACACTAGATTGTGAGGTTGGCGGTAGGCCTCTTACCACAGAGTACAGGATGGAGCCAGGCAGACTACACTACACTAGATTGTGAGGTTGATGGTAGGCCTATTACCACAGAGTCCAGGATGGAGCCAGGCAGACTACACTACACTAGATTGTGAGGTTGTTGGTAGGCCTCTTACCACAGAGTCCAGGATGGAGCCAGGCAGCCTACACTACACTACACTACACTAGATTGTGAGGTTGGCGGTAGGCCTCTTACCACAGAGTCCAGGATGGAGCCAGGCAGCCAACACTACACTACACTAGATTGTGAGGTTGGCGGTAGGCCTCTTACCACAGAGTCCAGGATGGAGCCAGGCAGCCTACACTACACTACACTAGATTGTGAGGTTGGTGGTAGGCCTCTTCACACAGAGCCCAGGATGGAGCCAGGCAGACTACACTACACTACACTACACTAGATTGTGAGGTTGGCGGTAGGCCTCTTACCACAGAGTCCAGGATGGAGCCAGGCAGCCTACACTACACTGCACTACACTACATTGTGAGGTTAGCCTTAGGCCTCTTACCACAGAGTCCAGGATGGAGCCAGGCAGACTACACTACACTACACTAAACTACGCTACACTAGATTGTGAGGTTGGTTGTAAGCCTCTTCCCACAGAGCCCAGGATGGAGCCTGGCAGACTACACTACACTACACTAGATTGTGAGGTTGGCGGTAGGCCTCTTACCACAAAGTCCAGGATGGAGCCAGGCAGACTACACTACAGTACACTACACTAGATTGTGAGGTTGGTGGTAGGCATCTTACCACAGAGTCCAGGATGGAGCCAGGCAGACTACACTACACTACACTAGATTGTGAGGTTGGTGGTAGGCCTCTTACCACAGAGTCCAGGATGGAGCCAGGCAGACTACACTACAATACACTAGATTTTGAGGTTGGTGGTAGGCCTCTTACCACAGAGTCCAGGATGGAGCCAGGCAGACTACACTACACTACACTACACTAGATTGTGAGGTTGGTGGTAGGCCTCTTACCACAGAGTCCAGGATGGAGCCAGGCAGCCTATACTACACTACACTACATTAGATTGTGAGGTTGGTGGTAGGCCTCTTCCCACAGAGTCCAGGATGGAGCCAGGCAGAACACTACACTACACTAGATTGTGAGGTTGGTGGTAGGCGTCTTACCACAGAGTCCAGGATGGAGCCAGGCAGCCTACACTACATTACACTAATCTAAGTGTGAGGATGGCGGAAGTCCTATTCCCACAGAGCCCAGGATGGAGCCAGGCAGAATACACTACACTACACTACACTACACTACACTACACTACACTACACTATGCTACACTAGAGTGTGAGGTTGGTGGTATGCCTATTTCCACAGAATCCAGGATGGAGCCAGGCAGCCTACACTACACTATACTACACTAAGTGTGAGGTTGATGGTAGGCCTCTTCCCACAGAGCCCAGGATGGAGCCAGGCAGACTACACTACACTACACTACACTACACTAGATTGTGAGGTTGGTGGTAGGCCTCTTACCACAGAGTCCAGGATGGAGCTAGGCAGCCTGTACTACACTACACTACACTACACTAGATTGTGAGGTTGGTGGTAGGCCTCTTACCACAGAGTAGAGGATGGAGCCAGGCAGACTACACTACACTACACTACACTACACTACACTACACTACACTATGCTACACTAGATTGTGAGGTTGGTGGTAGGCCTCCTTCCACAGAGTCCAGGATGGAGGCAGAAAGAATAGACTACACTACACTACAGTAGATTGTGAGGTTGGCGGTAGGCCTCTTACCACAGAGTCCAGGTTGGAGACAGGCAGCCTACACTACACTGCACTACACTAGATTGTGAGGTTAGCGTTGGGCCTCTTACCACAGAGTCCAGGATGGGGCCAGGCAGACTACACTACACTACACTAGATTGTGAGGTTGGTGGTAGGCCTCTTACCACAGAGTCCAGGATGGAGCCAGGCAGACTACAGTACACTGCACTACACTACACTAGATTGTGAGGTTGGTGGTAGGCCTCTTCCCACAGAGCCCAGGATGGAGCCTGGCAGACTACACTACACTACACTAGATTGTGAGGTTGGCGGTAGGCCTCTTACCACAGAGTCCAGGATGGAGCCAGGCAGCCTACACTACACTACACTACACTAGATTGTGAGGTTGGTGGTAGGCCTCTTCCTACAGAGCCCAGGATGGAGCCAGGCAGACTACACTACACTACACTAGATTGTGAGGTTGGCGGTAGGCCTCTTACCACAGAGTCCAGGATGGAGCCAGGCAGCCTACATTACACTAGATTGTGAGCTTGGTGGTAGGCCTCTTCCCACAGAGCCCAGGATGGAGCCAGGAAGACTACACTACACTACACTAGATTGTGAGGTTGGTGGTAGGCCTCTTACCACAGAGTCCAGGATGTAGCCAGGCAGTCTACACTACACTACACTAGATTGTGAGGTTGCTGGTAGGCCTCTTACCACAGAGTCCAGGATGGAGCCAGGCAGCCTACACTACACTGTACTACACTAGATTGTGAGGTTAGAGTTAGGCCTCTTACCACAGAGTCCAGGATGGAGCCAGGCAGACTACACTACACTACACTAGATTGTGAGGTTGGTGGTAGGCCTCTTACCACAGAGTCCAGGATGGAGCCAGGCAGACTACACTACACTACACTAGATGGTGAGGTTGGCGGTAGGCCTCTTCCCACAGAGCCCAGGATGGGGCCAGGCACAATACACTACACTACACTAGATTGTGAGGTTGGTGGTAGGCCTCTTACCACAGAGTCGAGGATGGAGCCAGGCAGACTACACTACACTACACTACGCTACACTAGATTATGCGGTTGGTGGTAGGCCTCTTTCCACAGAGTCCAGGATGGAGCCAGGCAGCCTACACTACACTACACTACACTAGATTGTGAGGTTGGCGGTAGGCTTCTTCCCACAGAGCCCAGGATGGAGCCAGGCAGACTACACTACACTACACTAGATTGTGAGGTTGACGGTAGGCCTCTTCCCACAGAGCCCAGGATGCAGCCAGGCAGACTACACTACACTACACTAGATTGTGAGGTTGGTGGTAGGCCTCTTCCCACAGAGCCCAGGATGGAGCCAGGCAGACTACACTACACTACACTACACTAGATTGTGAGGTTGGCGGTAGGCCTCTTACCACAGAGTCCAGGATGGAGCCAGGCAGACTACAATACACTACACTACACTAGATTGTGAGGTTGGCGGTAGGCCTCTTACCACAGAGTCCAGGATGGAGCCAGGCAGTCTACACTACACTACACTAGAGTGTGAGGTTGGTGGTAGGCCTATTTCCACAGAATCCAGGATGGAGCCAGGCAGCCTACACTACACTACACTACACAAAGTGTGAGTTTGATGGTAGGCCTCTTCCAACAGAGCCCAGGATGGAGCCAGGCAGACTACACTACACTACACTACATTAGATTGTGAGGTTGGTGGTAGGCCTCTTCCCACAGAGTCCAGGATGGAGCCAGGCAGAACACTACACTACACTACACTAGATTGTGAGGTTGGTGGTAGGCCTCTTACCACAGAGTCCAGGATGGAGCTAGGCAGCCTGTACTACACTACACTACACTACACTACACTAGATTGTGAGGTTGGTGGTAGGCCTCTTACCACAGAGTAGAGGATGGAGCCAGGCAGACTACACTACACTACACTACACTACACTACACTACACTATGCTACACTAGATTGTGAGGTTGGTGGTAGGCCTTCTTCCACAGAGTCCAGGATGGAGCCAGAAAGAATAGACTACACTACACTACACTAGATTGTGAGGTTGGCGGTAGGCCTCTTACCACAGAGTCCACGTTGGAGCCAGGCAGCCTACACTACACTGCACTACACTAGATTGTGAGGTTAGCGTTGGGCCTCTTACCACAGAGTCCAGGATGGGGCCAGGCAGACTACACTACACTACACTAGATTGTGAGGTTGGTGGTAGGCCTCTTACCACAGAGTCCAGGATGGAGCCAGGCAGACTACACTACACTACACTACACTACACTAGATTGTGAGGTTGGTGGTAGGCCTCTTCCCACAGAGCCCAGGATGGAGCCTGGCAGACTACACTACACTACACTAGATTGTGAGGTTGGCGGTAGGCCTCTTACCACAGAGTCCAGGATGGAGCCAGGCAGCCTACACTACACTACACTAGATTGTGAGGTTGGTGGTAGGCCTCTTCCTACAGAGCCCAGGATGGAGCCAGGCAGCCTACACTACACTACACTAGATTGTGAGGTTACAGTTAGGCCTCTTACCACAGAGTCCAGGATGGAGCCAGGCAGACTACACTACACTACACTACACTAGATTGTGAGGTTGGTGGTAGGCCTCTTACCACAGAGTCCAGGATGGAGCCAGGCAGACTACACTACACTACACTAGATTGTGAGGTTGGTGGTAGGCCTCTTACCACAGAGTCCAGGATGGAGCCAGGCAGACTACACTACACTACACTAGATTGTGAGGTTGCTGGTAGGCCTCTTACCACAGAGTCCAGGATGGGGCCAGGCAGACTACACTACACTACACTAGATTGTGAGGTTGGTGGTAGGCCTCTTACCACAGAGTCAAGGATGGAGCCAGGCAGACTACACTACACTACACTAGATTGTGAGGTTGGCGGTAGGCCTCTTCCCACAGAGCCCAGGATGGGGCCAGGCACAATACACTACACTACACTAGATTGTGAGGTTGGTGGTAGGCCTCTTACCACAGAGTCGAGGATGGAGCCAGGCAGACTACACTACACTACGCTACACTAGATTATGCGGTTGGTGGTAGGCCTCTTTCCACAGAGTCCAGGATGGAGCCAGGCAGCCTACACTACACTACACTACACTAGATTGTGAGGTTGGCGGTAGGCTTCTTCCCACAGAGCCCAGGATGGAGCCAGGCAGACTACACTACAGTACACTAGATTGTGAGGTTGACGGTAGGCCTCTTCCCACAGAGCCCAGGATGGAGCCAGGCAGACTACACTACACTACACTAGATTGTGAGGTTGGTGGTAGGCCTCTTCCCACAGAGCCCAGGATGGAGCCAGGCAGACTACACTACACTGCACTACACTACACTAGATTGTGAGGTTGGTGGTAGGCCTCTTACCACAGAGTCCAGGATGGAGCCAGGCAGACTACAATACACTACACTACACTAGATTGTGAGGTTGGCGGTAGGCCTCTTACCACAGAGTCCAGGATGGAGCCAGGCAGTCTACACTACACTACACTAGATTGTGAGGTTGGTGGTAGGCCTCTTACCACAGAGTCCAGGATGGAGCCAGGCTGACTACACTACACTACACTACACTACACTAGAGTGTGAGGTTGGTGGTAGGCCTATTTCCACAGAATCCAGGATGGAGCCAGGCAGCCTACACTACACTACACTACACTACACTAAGTGTGAGGTTGATGGTAGGCCTCTTCCAACAGAGCCCAGGATGGAGCCAGGCAGACTACACTACACTACACTACACTAAACTAGATTGTGAGGTTGGTGGTAGGCCTCTTACCACAGAGTCCAGGATGGAGCAAGGCAGCCTGCACTACACTACACTAGATTGTGAGGTTGGCGGTAGGCCTCTTACCACAGATTCGAGGATGGAGCCAGGCAGACTACACTACACTACACTACACTAAACTAGATTGTGAGGTTGGTGGTAGGCCTCTTTCCACAGAGTCCAGGATGGAGCCAGGTAGCCTACACTACACTAGATTGTGAGGTTGACGGAAGTCCTCTTACAACAGAGTCGAGGATGGAGCCAGGCAGCCTACACTACTCTACACTAGATTGTGAGGTTGGTGGTAGGCCTCTTCCCACAGAGTCCAGGATGGAGCCAGGCAGCCTACACTACACTGCACTACACTACACTAGATTGTGAGGTTGGCGGTAGGCCTCTTAACACAGAGTCCAGGATGGAGCCAGGCAGCCTACACTACACTGCACTACACTAGATTGTGAGGTTAGCGTTGGGCCTCTTAACACAGAGTCCAGGATGGAGCCAGGCAGACTACACTACACTACAATAGATTGTGAGGTTAGCGTTAGGCCTCTTAACACAGAGTCCAGGATGGAGCCAGGCAGACTACACTACACTACACTAGATTGTGAGGTTGGTGGTAGGCCTCTTACCACAGAGTCCCGGATGGAGGCAGGCAGCCTACACTACACTACACTAAACTGCACTACACTACACTAGATTGTGAGGTTGGCGGTAGGCCACTTACCACAGAGTCAAGGATGAAGCCAGGCAGACTACACTACACTACACTAGATTGTGAGGTTGGTGGTAGGCCTCTTACCACAGAGTCCAGGATGGAGCCAGGCAGCCTACACTACACTGCACTACACTAGATTGTGAGGTTAGCGTTAGGCCTCTTACCACAGAGTCCAGGATGGAGCCAGGCAGACTACACTACACTACACTACACTAGATTGTGAGGTTGGTGGTAGGCCTCTTACCACAGAGTCCAGGATGGAGCCAGGCAGACTACACTACACTACACTACAATACACTACACTACACTAGATTGTGAGGTTGGTGGTAGGCCTCTTCCCAAAGAGTCCAGGATGGAGCCAGGCAGACTACACTACACTACACTACACTAGATTGTGAGGTTGGTGGTAGGCCTCTTCCCACAGAGTCCAGGATGGAGCCAGGCAGCCTACACTACATTACACTAAACTAAGTGTGAGGATGGCGGTAGTCCTCTTCCCACAGAGCCCAGGATGGAGCCAGGCAGAATACACTACACTATACTAGATTGTGAGGTTGGTGGTAGGCCTCTTACCACAGAGTCCAGGATGGAGCCAGGCAGCCTATACTACACTACACTAGACTGTGAGGTTGGCGGTAGGCCTCTTCCCACAGAGCCCAGGATGGAGTCAGGCAGACTACACTACACTATACTAGATTGTGAGGTTGGTGGTAGGCCTCTTACCACAGAGTCCAGGATGGAGCCAGGCAGCCTACACTACACTGCACTACACTAGATTGTGAGGTTAGTGTTAGGCCTCTTACCACAGAGTCCAGGATGGAGCCAGGCAGACTACACTACACTACACTACACTAGATTGTGAGGTTGGCGGTAGGCCTATTACCACAGAGTCCAGAATGGAGCCAGGCAGACTACACTACACTACACTACACTAGATTGTGAGGTTGGCGGTAGGCCTCTTCCCACAGAGCACAGGATGGAGCCAGGCAGAATACACTACACTACACTAGATTGTGAGGTTGGTGGTAGGCCTCTTACCACAGAGTCGAGGATGGAGCCAGGCAGACTACACTACACTACACTACACTACGCTACACTAGATTGTGAGGTTGGTGGTAGGCCTCTTTCCACAGAGTCCAGGATGTAGCCAGGCAGCCTACACTACACTACACTACACTAGATTGTGAGGTTCGCGGTAGGCCTCTTCCCACAGAGCCCAGGATGGAGCCAGGCAGACTACACTACACTAGATTGTGAGGTTGGCGGTAGGCCTCTTCCCACAGAGCCCAGGATGGAGCCAGGCAGACTACACTACACTAGATTGTGAGGTTGGCGGTAGGCCTCTTACCACAGAGTCCAGGATGGAGCCAGGCAGCCTACACTACACTACACTAGATTGTGAGGTTGGTGGTAGGCCTCTTACCACAGAGTCCAGGATGGAGCCAGGCAGACTACACTACACTAGATTGTGAGGTTGGCGGTAGGCCTCTTACCACAGAGTCCAGGATGGAGCCAGGCAGCCTACACTACACTACACCAGATTGTGAGGTTGGTGGTAGGCCTATTTCCACAGAATCCAGGATGGAGCCAGGCAGCCTACACTACACTACACTACACTACACTAAGTGTGAGGTTGATGGTAGGCCTCTTCCAACAGAGCCCAGGATGGAGCCAGGCAGACTACACTACACTACACTACACTAAACTAGATTGTGAGGTTGGTGGTAGGCCTCTTACCACAGAGTCCAGGATGGAGCAAGGCAGCCTGCACTACACTACACTAGATTGTGAGGTTGGCGGTAGGCCTCTTACCACAGATTCGAGGATGGAGCCAGGCAGACTACACTACACTACACTACACTAAACTAGATTGTGAGGTTGGTGGTAGGCCTCTTTCCACAGAGTCCAGGATGGAGCCAGGTAGCCTACACTACACTAGAT
The DNA here is from genome assembly GCF_964339955.1 of Pipistrellus hanaki. Taxonomy (NCBI): domain Eukaryota; kingdom Metazoa; phylum Chordata; class Mammalia; order Chiroptera; family Vespertilionidae; genus Pipistrellus; species Pipistrellus hanaki. The sequence goes on from NC_140523.1 coordinate 2,484,951, forward strand.
TGTGAGGTTGACGGAAGTCCTCTTACAACAGAGTCGAGGATGGAGCCAGGCAGCCTACACTACTCTACACTAGATTGTGAGGTTGTGGTGTGCCTCTTCCCACAGAGTCCAGGATGGAGCCAGGCAGCCTACACTACACTGCACTACACTACACTAGATTGTGAGGTTGGCGGTATTCCTCTTAACACAGAGTCCAGGATGGAGCCAGGCAGACTACACTACACTACAATAGATTGTGAGGTTAGCGTTAGGCCTCTTAACACAGAGTCCAGGATGGAGCCAGGCAGACTACACTACACTACACTAGATTGTGAGGTTGGTGGTAGGCCTCTTACCACAGAGTCCCGGATGGAGGCAGGCAGCCTACACTACACTACACTAAACTGCACTACACTACACTAGATTGTGAGGTTGGCGGTAGGCCACTTACCACAGAGTCAAGGATGAAGCCAGGCAGACTACACTACACTACACTAGATTGTGAGGTTGGTGGTAGGCCTCTTACCACAGAGTCCAGGATGGAGCCAGGCAGCCTACACTACACTGCACTACACTAGATTGTGAGGTTAGCGTTAGGCCTCTTACCACAGAGTCCAGGATGGAGCCAGGCAGACTACACTACACTACACTACACTAGATTGTGAGGTTGGTGGTAGGCCTCTTACCACAGAGTCCAGGATGGAGCCAGGCAGACTACACTACACTACACTACACTACACTACACTACACTACACTAGATTGTGAGGTTGGTGGTAGGCCTCTTCCCAAAGAGTCCAGGATGGAGCCAGGCAGACTACACTACACTACACTACACTAGATTGTGAGGTTGGTGGTAGGCCTCTTCCCACAGAGTCCAGGATGGAGCCAGGCAGCCTACACTACATTACACTAAACTAAGTGTGAGGATGGCGGTAGTCCTCTTCCCACAGAGCCCAGGATGGAGCCAGGCAGAATACACTACACTATACTAGATTGTGAGGTTGGTGGTAGGCCTCTTACCACAGAGTCCAGGATGGAGCCAGGCAGCCTATACTACACTACACTAGATTGTGAGGTTAGTGTTAGGCCTCTTACCACAGAGTCCAGGATGGAGCCAGGCAGACTACACTACACTACACTACACTAGATTGTGAGGTTGCTGGTAGGCCTCTCACCACAGAGTCCAGGATGGAGCCAGGCAGACTACACTACACTACACTAGATTGTGAGGTTGGCGGTAGGCCTATTACCACAGAGTCCAGAATGGAGCCAGGCAGACTACACTACACTACACTACACTAGATTGTGAGGTTGGCGGTAGGCCTCTTCCCACAGAGCACAGGATGGAGCCAGGCAGAATACACTACACTACACTAGATTGTGAGGTTGGTGGTAGGCCTCTTACCACAGAGTCGAGGATGGAGCCAGGCAGACTACACTACACTACACTACACTACGCTACACTAGATTGTGAGGTTGGTGGTAGGCCTCTTTCCACAGAGTCCAGGATGTAGCCAGGCAGCCTACACTACACTACACTACACTAGATTGTGAGGTTCGCGGTAGGCCTCTTCCCACAGAGCCCAGGATGGAGCCAGGCAGACTACACTACACTAGATTGTGAGGTTGGCGGTAGGCCTCTTCCCACAGAGCCCAGGATGGAGCCAGGCAGACTACACTACACTAGATTGTGAGGTTGGCGGTAGGCCTCTTACCACAGAGTCCAGGATGGAGCCAGGCAGCCTACACTACACTACACTAGATTGTGAGGTTGGTAGTAGGCCTCTTACCACAGAGTCCAGGATGGAGCCAGGCAGACTACACTACACTAGATTGTGAGGTTGGCGGTAGGCCTCTTACCACAGAGTCCAGGATGGAGCCAGGCAGCCTACACTACACTACACCAGATTGTGAGGTTGGTGGTAGGCCTCTTACCACAGAGTCCAGGATGAAGCCAGGCAGACTACAATACACTACACTACACTACACTAGATTGTGAGGTTGGTGGTAGGCCTCTTACCACAGAGTCCAGGATGGAGCCAGGCAGACTACACTACACTACACTACACTAGAGTGTGAGGTTGCTGGTAGGCCTATTTCCACAGAATCCAGGATGGAGCCAGGCAGCCTACACTACACTACACTACACGAAGTGTGAGGTTGATGGTAGGCCTCTTCCCACAGAGCCCAGGATGGAGCCAGGCAGACTACACTACACTACACTACACTACACTACACTAGATTCTGAGGTTGGTGGTAGGCCTCTTACCACAGAGTCCAGGATGGAGCAAGGCAGCCTGCACTACACTACACTACACAAGATTGTGAGGTTGGCGGTAGGCCTCTTACCACAGAGTCGAGGATGGAGCCAGGCAGCCTTCACTACACTACACTAGATTGTGAGGTTGGTGGTAGGTCTCTTCCCACAAAGCACAGGATGGAGCCAGGCAGACTACACTACACTACACTAGATTGTGAGGTTGATGGTAGGCCTCTTCCCACAGAGTCCAGGATGGAGCCAGGCAGCCTACAGTACACTGCACTACACTAAACTAGATTGTGAGGTTGGCGGTAGGCCTCTTACCACAGAGTCCAGGATGGAGCCAGGCAGCCTACACTACACTGCACTACACTAGATTGTGAGGTTAGCGTTAGGCCTCTTAACACAGAGTCCAGGATGGAGCCAGGCAGACTACACTACACTGCACTACACTAGATTGTGAGGTTAGCGTTAGGCCTCTTAACACAGAGTCCAGGATGGAGCCAGGCAGACTACACTACACTACACTACACTAGATTGTGAGGTTGGTGGTAGGCCTCTTACCACAGAGTCCAGGATGGAGCCAGGCAGACTACACTACACTACACTACACTACACTACAATACACTACACTACAGTAGATTGTGAGGTTGGCGGTAGGCCTCTTACCACAGAATCCAGGATGGAGCCAGGCAGACTACACTACACTACACTACACTAGTTTGTGAGGTTGGTGGTAGGCCTCTTCCCACAGAGTCCAGGATGGAGCCAGGCAGCCTACACTACATTACACTAAACTAAGTGTGAGGATGGCGGTAGTCCTCTTCCCACAGAGCCCAGGATGGAGCCAGGCAGACTACACTACACTACACTAGATTGTGAGGTTGGTGGTAGGCCTCTTACCACAGAGTCGAGGATGGAGCCAGGCAGACTACACTACACTACACTACACTACGCTACACTAGATTGTGAGGTTGGTGGTAGGCCTCTTTCCACAGAGTCCAGGATGGAGCCAGGCAGCCTACACTACACTACACTACACGAAGTGTGAGTTGATGGTAGGCCTCTTCCCACAGAGCCCAGGATGGAGCCAGGCAGACTACACTACACTACACTACAGTAGATTCTGAGGTTGGTGGTAGGCCTCTTACCACAGAGTCCAGGATGGAGCAAGGCAGCCTGCACTACACTACACTACACAAGATTGTGAGGTTGGCGGTAGGCCTCTTACCACAGAGTCGAGGATGGAGCCAGGGAGACTACACTACACTACGCTACAATAGATTGTGAGGTTGGTGGTAGGCTTCTTACCACAGAGTCCATGATGGAGCCAGGCAGACTACACTGCACTACACTAGATTGTGAGGTTAGCATTAGGCCTCTTACCACAGAGTGCAGGATGGAGCCAGGCAGAATACACTACACTACACTACACTAGATTTTGAGGTTGGTGGTAGGCCTCTTCCCACAGAGTCCAGGATGGATCCAGGCAGAATACATTACACTATACTAGATTGTGAGGTCGGTGGTAGGCCTCTTACCACAGAGTCCAGGATGGAGCCAGGCAGACTACACTTCACTACACTAGATTGTGAGGTTGGTGGTAGGCTTCTTACCACAGCGTCCAGGATGGAGCCAGGCAGCCTACACTACACTACATTGTGAGGTTGGTGGTAGGCCTCTTACCACAGAGTCCAGGATGGAGCCAGGCAGCCGACACTACACTACACTACACTACACTAGATTGTGAGGTTGGTGGTAGTCCTCTTCCCACAGAACCCAGGATGGAGCCAGGCAGACTACACTACACTAGATTGTGAGGTTAGCGTTAGGCCTCTTACCACAGAGTCCAGGATGGAGCCAGGCAGACTACACTACACTACACTGCACTACATTGTGAGGTTGGTGGTAGGCCTCTTACCACAGAGTCCAGGATGGAGCCAGGCAGACTACACTACACTACAATACACTACACTACAGTAGATTGTGAGGTTGGCGGTAGGCCTCTTACCACAGAATCCAGGATGGAGCCAGGCAGACTACACTACACTACACTAGATTGTGAGGTTGGTGGTAGGCCTCTTCCCACAGAGTCTAGGATGGAGCCAGGCAGCCTACACTACATTACACTAAACTAAGTGTGAGGATGGCGGTATTCCTCTTCCCACAGAGCCCAAGATGGAGCCAGGCAGACTACACTACACTACACTAGATTGTGAGGTTGGTGGTAGGCCTCTTACCACAGAGTCGAGGATGGAGCCAGGCAGACTACACTACACTACACTACACTACGCTACACTAGATTGTGAGGTTGGTGGTAGGCCTCTTTCCACAGAGTCCAGGATGGAGCCAGGCAGCCTACACTACACTACACTAGATTGTGAGGTTGGCGGTAGTCCTATTCCCACAGAGCCCAGGATGGAGCCAGGCAGAATACACTACACTACACTACACTACACTACACTATGCTACAGTAGAGTGTCAGGTTGGTGGTAGGCCTATTTCCACAGAATCCAGGATGGAGCCAGGCAGCCTACACTACACTACACTACACTAAGTGTGAGGTTGATGGTAGGCCTCTTCCCACAGAGCCCAGGATGGAGCCAGGCAGACTACACTACACTACACTAGATTGTGAGGTTGGTGGTAGGCCTCTTACCACAGAGTCGAGGATGGAGCCATGCAGACTACACTACACTACACTACACTACACTACACTACACTACACTATGCTACACTAGAGTGTGAGGTTGGTGGTAGGCCTCTTCCCACAGAGTCCAGGATGGAGCCAGAAAGAATAGACTACACTACACTACACTAGATTGTGAGGTTGGCGGTAGGCCTCTTACCACAGAGTCCAGGATGGAGCCAGGCAGCCTACACTACACTACACTACACTAGATTGTGAGGTTGGTGGTAGGCCTCTTACCACAGAGTCCAGGATGGAGCCAAGCAGCCTACACTACACTGCACTACACTAGATTGTGAGGTTAGCGTTAGGCCTCTTACAACAGAGTCCAGGATGGAGCCAGGTAGACTACACTACACTACACTACACTAGATTGTGAGGTTGGTGGTAGGCCTCTCACCACAGAGTCCAGTATGGAGCCAGGCAGACTACACTACACTACACTACACTAGATTGTGAGGTTGGCGGTAGGCCTCTTACCACAGAGTCCAGGATGGAACCAGGCAGACTACACTACACTACACTACACTAGATTGTGAGGTTGTTGGTAGGCCTCTTCCCACAGAGCCCAGGATGGAGCCAGGCCGACTACACTACACTAGATTGTGAGGTTGGCGGTAGTCCTCTTCCCACAGAGCCCAGAATGGAGCCAGGCAGACTACACTACACTACACTAGATTGTGAGGTTGTGGTGTGCCTCTTACCACAGAGTCCAGGATGGAGCCAGGCAGCCTACACTACACTGCACTACACTACACTAGATTGTGAGGTTGTGGTGTGCCTCTTACCACAGAGTCCAGGATGGAACCAGGCAGACTACACTACACTGCACTACACTAGATTGTGAGGTTAGCGTTAGGCCTCTTACCACAGAGTCCAGGATGGAGCCAGGCAGACTACACTACACTACACTACACTACACACTACACTACACTAGATTGTGAGGTTGGTGGTAGGCCTCTTACCACAGAGTCCAGGATGGAGACAGGCAGCCTACACTACACTACACTACACTACACTACACTACACTAGATTGTGAGGTTGGCGGTAGGCCTCTTACCACAGAGTCCAGGATGGAGCCAGGCAGACTACACTACACTACACTACAATACACTAGATTGTGAGGTTGGTGGTAGGCCTCCTACCACAGAGTCCAGGATGGAGCCAGGCAGACTACACTACACTACACTACACTACACTACACTAGATTGTGAGGTTGGCGGTAGGCCTCTTACCACAGAGCCCAGGATGGAGCCAGGCAGACTACACTACACTACACTACACTAGATTGTGAGGTTGGCGGTAGGCCTCTTCCCACAGAGTCCAGGATGGAGCCAGGCAGACTACAATACACTACACTACCTTGTGAGGTTGGTGGTAGGCCTCTTACCACAGAGTCCAGGATGGAGCCAGGCAGACTACAATACACTACACTACATTGTCAGGTTGGTGGTAGGCCTCTTACCACAGAGTCCAGGATGGAGCCAGGCAGACTACACTTCACTACAATAGATTGTGAGGTTGGTGGTAGGCCTCTTACCACAGAGTCCAGGATGGAGCCAGGTAGCCTACACTACACTACATTGTGAGGTTGGTGGTAGGCCTCTTACCACAGAGTCCAGGATGGAGCCAGGCAGCTTACACTACACTACACTACACTACACTAGATTGTGAGGTTGGCGGTAGTCCTCTTCCCACAGAGCCTAGAATGGAGCCAGGCAGACTACACTACACTAGATTGTGAGGTTGGTGGTAGGCCTCTTCCCACAGAGCCCAGAATGGAGCCAGGCAGACTACACTACACTAGATTGTGAGGTTGGCGGTAGTCCTCTTTCCACAGAGCCCAGAATGGAGCCAGGCAGACTACACTACACTACACTACACTAGATTGTGAGGTTGGTGGTAGGCCTCTTCCCACAGATTCCAGGATGGAGCCAGGCAGACTCCACTACACTACACTACACTAGACTGTGAGGTTGGTGGTAGTCCTCTTCCCACAGAGTCCAGGATGTAGCCAGGCAGTACACTACACTACACTACACTAGATTGTGAGGTTGGTGGTAGGCGTCTTACCACAGAGTCCAGGATGGAGCCAGGCAGCCTACACTACATTACACTAAACTAAGTGTGAGGATGGCGGTAGTCCTATTCCCACAGAGCCCAGGATGGAGCCAGGCAGAATACACTACACTACACTACACTACACTACACTATGCTACAGTAGAGTGTCAGGTTGGTGGTAGGCCTATTTCCACAGAATCCAGGATGGAGCCAGGCAGCCTACACTACACTACCCTACACTAAGTGTGAGGTTGATGGTAGGCCTCTTCCCACAGAGCCCAGGATGGAGCCAGGCAGACTACACTACACTACACTAGATTGTGAGGTTGGTGGTAGGCCTCTTACCACAGAGTCGAGGATGGAGCCAGGCAGACTACACTACACTACACTACACTACACTATGCTACACTAGAGTGTGAGGTTGGTGGTAGGCCTCTTCCCACAGAGTCCAGGATGGAGCCAGAAAGAATAGACTACACTACACTACACTAGATTGTGAGGTTGGCGGTAGGCCTCTTACCACAGAGTCCAGGATGGAGGCAGGCAGACTACACTGCACTACACAAGATTGTGAGGTTGGTGGTAGGTCTCTTACCACAGAGTCCAGGATGGAGCCAGGCAGCCTACACTACACTACACTACACTACACTAGATTGTGAGGTTGGTGGTAGGCCTCCTACCACAGAGTCCAGGATGGAGCCAGGCAGCCTACACTACACTGCACTACACTAGATTGTGAGGTTAGCATTAGGCCTCTTACCACAGAGTCCAGGATGGAGCCAGGCAGACTACACTACACTACACTACACTAGATTGTGAGGTTGGTGGTAGGCCTCTTACCACAGAGTCCAGGATGGAGCCAGGCAGACTACACTACACTACACTACACCACACTACACTACACTGCACTACACTAGATTGTGAGGTTGGCGGTAGGCCTCTTACCACAGAGTCCAGGATGGAGCCAGGCAGACTACACTACACTACACTACACTAGATTGTGAGGTTGGTGGTAGGCCTCTTACCACAGAGTCCAGGATGGAGCCAGGCAGACTACACTACACTACACTACATTACACTACGCTACACTAGATTGTGAGGTTGATGGTAGGCCTCTTTCCACAGAGTCCAGGATGGAGCCAGGCAGACTACACTACACTACATTAGATTGTGAGGTTGGCGGTAGGCCTCTTCCCACAGAATCCATGATGGAGCCAGGCAGCCTACACTACACTACACTACACTACACTACACTAGATTGTGAGGTTGGCGGTAGGCCTCTTACCACAGAGTCCAGGATGGAGCCAGGCAGACTACACTACACTACACTACAATACACTAGATTGTGAGGTTGGTGGTAGGCCTCTTACCACAGAGTCCAGGATGGAGCCAGGCAGCCTACACTACACACTACACTACACTACACTACACTAGATTGTGAGGTTGGCGGTAGGCCTCTTACCACAGAGTCCAGGATGGAGCCAGGCAGACTACACTACACTACACTACAATACACTAGATTGTGAGGTTGGTGGTAGGCCTCTTACCACAGAGTCCAGGATGGAGCCAGGCAGACTACACTACACTACACTACACTACACTAGATTTTGAGGTTGGCGGTAGGCCTCTTACCACAGAGCCCAGGATGGAGCCAGGCAGACTACACTACACTACACTACACTACACTACACTAGATTGTGAGGTTGGCGGTAGGCCTCTTCCCACAGAGTCCAGGATGGAGCCAGGCAGACTACAATACACTACACTACCTTGTGAGGTTGGTGGTAGGCCTCTTACCACAGAGTCCAGGATGGAGCCAGGCAGACTACAATACACTACACTACATTGTGAGGTTGGTGGTAGGCCTCTTACCACAGAGTTCAGGATGGAGCCAGGCAGACTACACTTCACTACAATAGATTGTGAGGTTGGTGGTAGGCCTCTTACCACAGAGTCCAGGATGGAGCCAGGTAGCCTACACTACACTACATTGTGAGGTTGGTGGTAGGCCTCTTACCACAGAGTCCAGGATGGAGCCAGGCAGCTTACACTACACTACACTACACTACACTAGATTGTGAGGTTGGCGGTAGTCCTCTTCCCACAGAGCCTAGAATGGAGCCAGGCAGACTACACTACACTAGATTGTGAGGTTGGTGGTAGGCCTCTTCCCACAGAGCCCAGAATGGAGCCAGGCAGACTACACTACACTAGATTGTGAGGTTGGCGGTAGTCCTCTTCCCACAGAGCCCAGAATGGAGCCAGGCAGACTACACTACACTACACTACACTAGATTGTGAGGTTGGTGGTAGGCCTCTTCCCACAGATTCCAGGATGGAGCCAGGCAGACTCCACTACACTACACTACACTAGACTGTGAGGTTGGTGGTAGTCCTCTTCCCACAGAGTCCAGGATGTAGCCAGGCAGAACACTACACTACACTACACTAGATTGTGAGGTTGGTGGTAGGCGTCTTACCACAGAGTCCAGGATGGAGCCAGGCCGACTACACTACATTACACTAAAGTAAGTGTGAGGATGGCGGTAGTCCTATTCCCACAGAGCCCAGGATGGAGCCAGGCAGAATACACTACACTACACTACACTACACTACACTACACTATGCTACAGTAGAGTGTCAGGTTGGTGGTAGGCCTATTTCCACAGAATCCAGGATGGAGCCAGGCAGCCTACACTACACTACACTACACTAAGTGTGAGGTTGATGGTAGGCCTCTTCCCACAGAGCCCAGGATGGAGCCAGGCAGACTACACTACACTACACTAGATTGTGAGGTTGGTGGTAGGCCTCTTACCACAGAGTCGAGGATGGAGCCATGCAGACTACACTACACTACACTACACTACACTACACTACACTACACTATGCTACACTAGAGTGTGAGGTTGGTGGTAGGCCTCTTCCCACAGAGTCCAGGATGGAGCCAGAAAGAATAGACTACACTACACTACACTAGATTGTGAGGTTGGCGGTAGGCCTCTTACCACAGAGTCCAGGATGGAGCCAGGCAGCCTACACTACACTACACTACACTACACTAGATTGTGAGGTTGGCGGTAGGCCTCTTACCACAGAGTCCAGGATGGAGCCAGGTAGACTACACTACACTACACTACACTAGATTGTGAGGTTGGTGGTAGGCCTCCTACCACAGAGTCCAGGATGGAGCCAGGCAGCCTACACTACACTGCACTACACTAGATTGTGAGGTTAGCATTAGGCCTCTTACCACAGAGTCCAGGATGGAGCCAGGCAGACTACACTACACTACACTACACTAGATTGTGAGGTTGGTGGTAGGCCTCTTACCACAGAGTCCAGGATGGAGCCAGGCAGACTACACTACACTACACTACACCACACTACACTACACTGCACTACACTAGATTGTGAGGTTGGCGGTAGGCCTCTTACCACAGAGTCCAGGATGGAGCCAGGCAGACTACACTACACTACACTACACTAGATTGTGAGGTTGGTGGTAGGCCTCTTACCACAGAGTCCAGGATGGAGCCAGGCAGACTACACTACACTACACTACACTACATTACACTACGCTACACTAGATTGTGAGGTTGGCGGTAGGCCTCTTCCCACAGAATCCATGATGGAGCCAGGCAGACTACACTACACTACACAACACTAGATTGTGAGGTTGGTGGTAGGCCTCTTACCACAGAGTCGAGGATGGAGCCAGGCAGACTACACTACATTACACTAAACTAAGTGTGAGAATGGCGTAGTCCTCTTCCCACAGAGCCCAGGATGGAGCCAGGCAGAATACACTACACTACACTAGATTGTGTGGTTGGTGATAGGCCTCTTACCACAGAGTCGAGGATGGAGCCAGGCAGACTACACTACACTACACTACACTACACTAAGCTACACTAGATTGTGAGGTTGGTGGTAGGCCTCTTTCCACAGAGTCCAGGATGGAGCCAGGCAGCCTACACTACACTATACTACACTAGATTGTGAGGTTGGCGGTAGGCCTCTTTCCACAGAGTCCAGGATGGAGCCAGGCAGACTACACTACACTACACTAGATTGTGAGGTTGGTGGTAGGCCTCTTACTACAGAGTCCAGGATGGAGCCAGGCAGCCTACACTACACTACACTACACTACACTACACTACACTAGATTGTGAGGTTGGCGGTAGTCCTCTTACCACAGAGTCGAGGATGGAGCCAGGCAGACTACACTACACTACAGTACACTAAGTGTGAGGTTGGTGGTAGGCCTCTTCCCACAGAGTCCAGGATGGAGCCAGGCCGACTACACTACACTACACTAGATTGTGAGGTTGGTGGTAGGCATCTTACCACAGAGTCCAGGATGGAGCCAGGCAGACTACACTACACTACACTAGATTGTGAGGTTGGTGGTAGGCATCTTACCACAGAGTCCAGGATGGAGCCAGGCAGACTACACTACACTACACTACACTCGATTGTGAGGTTGGCGGTAGGCCTCTTACCACAGAGTCCAGGATGGAGCCAGGCAGACTACACTACACTACACTACAGTCGATTGTGAGGTTGGCGGTAGGCCTCTTACCAAAGAGTCCAGGATGGAGCCAGGCAGACTACACTACAATACACTAGATTTTGAGGTTGGTGGTAGGCCTCTTCCCACAGAGTCCAGGATGGAGCCAGGCAGACTCCACTACACTACACTACACTAGATTGTGAGCTTGCTGGTAGGCCTCTTCCCACAGAGCCCAGTATGGATCCAAGGCAAAATACACTGGAGTAGACTAAACAAACCAGACTGCCTTGGCTCCATCCTTGTCTATATGGCAAGTAGACCACCACCAGCCTATTCTTTGAATCCAATCTATTCTGCCTGGCTCCATCCTGGGCTCTGTGGGAAGAGGCCTACCACCAACCTCATATTCTATTCGCGTCTAGTGTGTTAGAAGCTATAGAGGTTGGTGATTGGCCTCTTCCCAAAGAGCCCAGTTGGGATCCAGGGAGAATGTACTACTTTTGAGTGGTGTAAATTAGCTGATATGAGATGATAATGTGGGTGGATGGAGTTTTGTATCTGAAGACCTATCAGTTAATGCAGTGTTCACTGTCCTGTCCCTATGTTTTCCTATTTCCCTGCTCTTGTTGATAACTATCTATTCCTTTTCCATATGCTTGTTGAATCACACACCTGTCCTCCAGCCTGCACAGGCCTGAAACACCTGGTGTGGTGTGGTGTCACATTACTATCGTTAGATCAACACTCACCTTTCAATTTCTTCCTTGTCGATGTCTCACCTCCAGTATGTTCCTATACAACCGGGGCCTTCGGACTTGGGCATCACCCCTGTGACAGAGACCTATAGAGGAACTGAGAGCTGTCATTAGCTGTGGTCACAGCTTACATGCTATCTGCCTTTTCTAATGACCGGGAGTTTGCAAGTTCCCAGCTCAGAATGAAAAGGATTCTGAGCCCCACTCCCCTCAGCTGACAATCTGTGCTGGTATTTTTTCATGTTAAACTCCACAGTAGCACATTTACATGCGTGTAGATAGACCTCCACATGGTTGTCATATTCTCATTCAACTAGGGTCCTTTATGCCTCCCAGTGCTTCCACTGAAATGCACCCACACCCTCGGATCCCCTATGCCCAGCTGGGTGCCTCTTTGCTTGGATGCCGTTCCCGGAGGGACCCCCACCCCCTGCGGCCTGACCAGGACGGGTGTGGTCACCCCCTGGTTCAGCTGAGCAAACTCGGGCACAGAGGCCCAACGCGACTTACCCAGGTGTGACCGGCAGGCAGAGGGCAGAGCTGGGGTTCAGGTTCAGGTCATTGGCTGCCCCAGCTGTGGCCTGGCCCGGCTCCGTCCCCCCCAGCCATGGGAGCCAGACCCTGAGCGTGTCCTCTCCCCTCGCAGGCTTCATCCCCCCGCCGCTCATCTTCGGGGCGGGCATCGACTCCACCTGCCTGTTCTGGAGCACCTTCTGCGGGGAGCAGGGCGCCTGCGTCCTCTACGACAACGTGGTGTACCGCCACCTGTACGTCAGCATCGCCATCGCGCTCAAGTCCTTCGCCTTCCTGCTCTACACGACCACGTGGCAGTGCCTGCGCAAGAACTATAAGCGCTACATCAAGAGCCACGAGGGCGGCCTGAGCACCAGTGAGTTCTTTGCCTCTACTCTGACCCTAGACAACCTGGGGAGGGACCCTGTGCCCGCCGGCCAGACGCATAGGACAAAGTTTATCTATAACCTCGAAGACCATGAGTGGTGCGAGAACATGGAGTCCGTGCTCTAGTGACTCAGGGGGCGAACTCTGTAGAGCCATCCAAGGGTCATTTTTTTTCCTACAGAAAAGAAAAACAAGGTTTCCAAACACCGCACACACACACACACATGCACATGCACACGCACATACACACACACACGCACACACACAGGACCTTTATCCTTCTTTCCACATCAGAGCCAGACGGCCTGCAGGATGAGGAGAGCTGGGGACCACGTGTCTGACGCGGGACCTACCTGCCGGGCGCGGGGTCTCAGGATGCCGACGGCTGCAAGCAAACGGGCACTGCCAAGTTCAGGGACGGTGGTGGCCAGCTCGGAGGACGGACGTTCCTGAACACACACCCCGCATACAAACGAGAGACCACTCTCTTTTTTAAAGAAAAGTCTACTAAAAGCCACACGTTGACCACACGGCCAGGATAAGCACTAGTGACACCCCGGGGCCCCTCCTCCCGTGGGGGCTGGGGTCCCGCAGGAGGGAGGAGGGCGCGCCCACCTCTCTCACTCTCGCAATAGGGGTCACTGTGCAGACACCTCACCCAGTCGGCGTGTGGTTCAAGGCCCGCGCTCTCAGCGATGATGCTAAGGGTGATCCGTGCTGGGGTCTGTCATTGGCACCTCTCACCAGCTCCATGTCCATGTCCACGCCCGAGGGAGGGCCCGCGGGGCCGGGTGCGGGGCCTGCACCTCGCCTGCCCCCCCCCAGCGCCTCCCAGTGGCGGGGCCCAGCCCCGCAGAGCGACCTCAGGAAGCAGGGGACCTCACAGGCTATGACCGGCCTCTCTCAGAGCCGGTGAGGCCCAGCCCAGCCCAAGTCATTTGCTTACATTTGCCAAACATTTTGCCATTTTTTAAGAAAAAGAAAAAATACTGCAACGCCTACGGATTTCAGACTGTTGTATGTATAACCCTCCGAAACTATTTTTAACGACCCCCGAAGCTGTGCCGCCCGCCAGGCGCCGACACAGCTCTGAGGCCGGGTTTCCTACGCTGGTTGCTTTCACTTTCTCCCTTTTTTTAATGCACCAAAAATATAATGTCATTCAAGGGATGAGATGAATCGATTGTAATTTTTTAAAAATCATTTTACCCTCATTCGGACATTCCGCAAAAAAAAACAAAAAAACACACGAGAACATACGTGTTACAAGCAGGAAAAAAAAATGCTTGACAAGAGCGTGGCTGTGCGGCCGCCTCTGGAAGAGCCACATCAGAGACAAGGGAGGGAGGGCCCTTGTGTGTGTGCCCCGTGTCCCACCTCAGGCAGCCCGTGAAGGAGACACGCGTGGGTGTGGGCCACATGTATGTGCCCTGGGGAGAGGACACAGCGAGGCCCGAGGTGTGTGGTCATGCATAAGCCCACAGGCTCCTGAATGCTACTGCACGTCCAGTGTACAGGTGTCAGTGCGGTTCTCAGGGTCAACCCTGAACTGAGAGGCGTGTTGTGCGTGTGCGTGTGTGTGAAGTGACGACCTCGAACAGCTCGCAGCAGCCCTGTCACCGTCTGGGGTAAGAGTCCTGGCGAGACCCCTCGCAGTCGGAGACTGGGCCCGGGGGCCATGTCCAGAGTTGTGGGGACACGCACAGCCCATGTACTCACCTGTCCTCCTTCCTCAGTGACCTTGGTCCCAGCTGACCTTGACCCTGGCCAGGACCTCACAGGTTGGTCGGTTGCTTTGCTTTGCTGCCTCAGGCTCATAGGTGCAGTCACATAGAAGGAAAAGGAAGAAAAAAAAAGATTAAAGGAAGAATTGGGGAGAAAAGGGTTTTGTGCCCATTTTTTTTTAACAGGAACTGTACAAGGGCCTGTTTGAGGGACAGCCCAGGCAGAGAGCTGGGGCGGGGTCCGTGGTGCGGGATTCGAGGTGCGGGGTCAGCTGCCTGGGACAGGATACTTCCGAAACGGCCTTCTCCCCTGGAGCGTGTCTGTCTGTCCTGGTTCACACTCCTGATGTGTAACCAGCAAAAGGTTGGGATATTCTCCAGCGAATTCATAAAACCTAACGGAGCTCAAAAAACGTGTCCACACTCTGAGCAATCATCGAGGCGTTTCATTTTCACACCGCGCTGCCAGCTGCTGCCCTGTGTGTGCATTTTGGGGACACCCTGCGTCCCGTCCCCCAGAGGCCCTGCCACCACGCTGTGCAGCCGGCACTTCTGTCTGGAACACGTGCTGCTCATGGGTCACCGCCCCCTCGGGCACCACACGGCTGCCCGCGCTCAGCGCGCACACGGGAGCCCTGTGGCCTGGCATTTCACGGAGCTGTTGGCTGTTTTTTTTTGTTTGTTTTTTGAAAGTTTTGAAAGCTCCTTGCATTTGGATTTTTTCCCCTCTGGTTGTAGGATGAATGGGAGAAAGGAAAACAACCCCAGACTCGGTATTAGCAACCCCCGGGTGGAAATTCAAGGGCCAGCGTGTGCCTCTGAGAATCTCAGTTCCTCGGATGCTGGAACAGAGAGCCTGGTGCAGCTACGTACACGTTTCTCTCTGAGCTGCAAAGAGCCAGGGACACGCACTGCCAGCCCAGCCCTCGGTGTCTGGTTTCGAGTGGTATTTCTGAGTGGGAAGATTTCCTGGTCAGATCTCCGTGGGTCCATCGGAAAGCAGGCACACCGGGGGCAGACGCAGCCTGGAGCGCCGATGCCAGGAAGCCAGGGCCCTCCCTCCGCTGCTGCCAGCCCCCCCCCTTCCCCCCCTCCCCCCGCATCCGAGCTGAGCAAGCCCAGGAGGGATGGACGCTCTTCGCTGCAGCTTCGGGCAGATCTCTGTAACCTGACACAGACCCAGGCGTCCAGATGTCTTACCAGCATGGTTCCTGCCGAGGAAGTACACACGGGGGGAAGGGGGGACGGGGAGAAGCCAGGGGGAGGACCTGCTTGCTTGCTGCCTGCCTTCAGCCCAGACTGCGCGCTTGCCCCCCGCTTCACGCCCCCCGGGGAGCCGGGACCCCCTGGGACCAGTCACTGCAGACGGCCAGGGGCCCCTCTCAGGGCCTCAGGCATCCGCTCGTGCTTAACACTTAGAATAAAGAGGGAAAACAGAGCTTCCCGGAGCCCGCTCACCCGTCCTCCGAGCAGGAAGGCAGGCGTGTGCCCTCCATGCACCCGCCACTCTCACCTCCCTGCAGCGCGAAGCTTCCTCTCCAGAGGGCTCCCGAGGTTGGTCGGGCAGCAGCCCGCACCTTCACCCCCTCTCCCCCCCATGCCCCACCTCCCTGCCTCCCTGCCCCTGCCTCAGGCGCCCCAGACCCCATCCGCCTGCTGCACGCACCTATTTTGACAGCGTGGGAAAAGCAGGTATCTGTCGAGAAGCCAAGAGCACGTATCGGACACACAGTAGGGCTTCAGTGCTCCTCTGAGTCTACCCACCGCCGGCTCGATGGCCTGCCCTCAGCCACAACCTGGCCATGCTCTAGGCAGGAATCCAGCTCAGATCCCTAAGAGGCGCCAGCTTCCCGAGAGAGGGTGCTCCTGACATTCAGTCCACCTAGGGAACTCACGCGGGGCGTAAATGTCACCCGTGTCCTCTCGTCCATGGTCCTCCCCCTCCCTGCTCCGTCCGGGCTCTGCAGCTGCAGGGCTGACGCATCTCAGAGCCACTGGCCCCAAGAAAGCCTCTGGTCCCAGTCCCGCTGGGAACGACGGAGCTCGCGGTGAAGCCGTGAGACGGCTCCGGCTGGGGACAGGCCGGGAAGGGCCTTCTGTCCGGATGCCGCTGCCCGGCATCACCCGGGCAGCTCCTGCATGGGCACAGCGACCCCCACATCCGCTCCCCACCGGTCGTGACCTCAGAGGGCTTGGCCACCACAGCAGGGACCACACGAGGCGAAAAGCCTAAAGGGGACTCAGGAAAGCCGGCAGCCTGCACCCCAGACATCTGTGCTGCCGTGGAGACGGACAGACACTCAGAGAGCACCCGGTGGGGCGCCACGTCCTCACCCCAGGATGTTCTCCCATGATTCCTAGAGATCGTGGAAGGGAGCGGGGGAGAGAGAGAAACATGGATGTGAGAGAGACACATCGATCGGTTGCCTCCCACACGTGCCCCCACCAGCCCCCGGGGGCCAAGCCTGCAACCAAGGTATGTGCCCTTGACCAGATCGAACCTGAGACCCTGCAGGCCATGGGCAGGCGCTCTAACCACTGAGCAGCCGGCCCAGACCAGCTGGATGTTTCCTGAGCTCGTACACATTCCTTCGTTCCTTTATGAGAATGTGGCTCTGGACCAGACACACAGGTTCAAAACAAAACAAAACATGGTCCTGTCTGCTAAGAGGTCACAGTTCAAGGAGCCACACAGACCTGAACACAAAAGCGACAGAAGACTACCAAGAGCTGGGATCTGTCTGTCTGTCTGTCTGTCTGTCTGTCTGGGGCAGGAGGGTGTGATCTGGTCCCGATGTGGAGAACCAGGTAGGCCTGGGGGTCTGGAAACCAAGTCTGAGGCAGCGCCTCGTGCGGGGGGCTCGGGCAGCCGAGGTCGGCTCGGGAAGGGTGCTGGCCAGCTGACCTCCAGCTCGGACGCTCCTGACCCGGGGGTCTGGCTCGGGGATCCTGTCCCCCAGCAGCGAGGTGAGTGGTCCCTTCCTGTCAGGGCTCATCGTCCTGTTTGAATGGGTGGGAGGGGCGAGGGGGGATGTGCAGACACAGGAAAGGAAGAGCGGACAGAGACACTGACCAGCACTTCCCCTCCCGCCTCCTTCCCGCCGGCACGAAGCATCGGCCCGTGAAGCGAGGAGATGGTCAGGACTGAGGGACACTAATCACGGTCGCTCACGTTGACCCAGCGCTTCCTCCCTGCCCACCCACATTGGCTCATGGAACCAGTGTCGGCTTGTGAGAGAGGAGTGTGAGGCCCGAGAAGCTTTCCCCATGGGCTCCAGGTGGCCAGGCAGAGTGAGGACTCGGACCCAGGGCCACGAACCCCAAGCCCACGCTCTGATCCTCCCGGGCACCACTCCCTGCTCCACAAGACAGAGGGACACCCCCCCACACACACCCCTGGCCTCAGGGACAGACTGACAGGAAAACTCTGGCTCTGACGGGCTGTGGGGCGCACATACCCCCCCCCCATCCAGGCCCCAAATGGAACCATAGGGCCAGCGTCTCCCCGCAGAGCCCAGGGGTCCACTTATGGGGTGTTCTACCAGAAGCCGGCAGGTGAGGGGGGGCGGGAGATCTCTCCCTTCTGAACAGCAAGTCACCCTCAGAAAGGTCTCCGGGGCCCAGCTCCCCGCAAACCCAGACCTCCCTGCCTGGCCACGCCCTTGACCTCAGGAGTGCGCTGCTGGCCAAGACCTCAGTCACACCGACGTGGCCCCTGCTTGACCATCTCCCTCCACTACCAGGCGCCAGGCTTCCAGAAACAGCCCTTAGACATTTCTGTGTTTGCATTGACGGCTCAGGCCAACCATCGATGGCTGAGGATTACCTTAAGGCGGTGGTCGGCAAACCCATTAGTCCTCAGAGCCAAATATCAACAGCACAACGATTAAAATTTCTTCTGAGAGCCACATGTTTTACACTTAAGCGTCTTCTAACGCCACGTCTTCAAAACAGACTCGCCCAGGCCGTGGTGTTTTGTGGAAGAGCCACACTCAAGGGGCCAAAGAGCCGCACGTGGCTCCTGAGCCAAGGTTTGCGGACCAAGGCCTTAATGGGAAATATTCCAAGCTGATGCTAGAGTGACCATGTCCTTTTTACTGGGGGCCGATGGGACAACGTGGCCCGTTTTCTGGAGGGTCCCCATCCCTTCCTGTTGGCTGAGACCACACCACCACGTGACACCCCCCAAATCACACTTCCTCCACCTCAGGCGACTCCCAGAAGCGCTCCCCTGAGGAGACAGCTGCCCAGGGGTCGTAGAATGTGAGGTCATAGGTCACAGGTCACAGATGGGACTGGACCTTACATGTAGACGTAGGAAGGGTCACAAGAGAAACCCCGTTAGCACAGAAACCGGACTCTCGTCCGGCCCGGGACGGAGGGAAGGGCGGGGACTCGAGTCCATGGACAGCCCGTGCCAGGTACCAGGTGCCACGGGGCGACGCTCCCAGCAGCCTCTGCGGTAGGTGGCATTTCCCCACGTGCAGACCTGCCCCCGAAGGCCCAGTAACCCCAGCCTCCCCCGGCTGTGGAGCTGGTGACAAAGTCCCCGAGGGCCACCGCCAGGCCTGCCCGATTCTGTTTCATCGCGTGGCCTCCAACCTGGGGACTCAGAGCAGACGGACAGGTGACTGGGCAGGGGGACCGGCCACCAAAGTAGGAGCGTGGCGCTGACTGAGGAACATCAGTGAGGCCAGCGAGGCCCCCATGACCAGGAACACCCCGCCCAAGCCTAGACTTTCGCAGGAAACGAGCCCAGAGCTGGGGGAGAAAACTCAACCACATGTGGCCTATGGACCCAGACATCTTATATATAATAAAAGCGTAGGATGCAAACTGTTCCCTCGGCCAGGAGTTCCACCAGGGGATGGGGACAGCCAGGGGGAGGAAGGAGGTGATGGGCAGCCAGCAGTCGCTAGGGACCCTACCAGAGCATGAATTTTGTGCACTGGGCCTCTAGTCTACAATAAAAACCCTTTTTTTTACTTAAGTCAATAAACACGGGCACGCTCAGAGCACACTCCCTCGCTCTCCCACCTTGGCCGAATCCGAATCCGCCACCAGACACCCCTCCGCCCCATTCTAGCTGCGCACATGCACCCCTGCTCCCGTCCCAGCCCCCCACTTCCTGCCCCAGGTCATGGGCAGAACCCCGACTGAGAACTTGAGCCTGGGAGGTGCAGGGCGGGTGTCCTGTAGGCCGGACCTCAGCTGCCCCGTCCTGAGGATCGCAGAGGCGTGTCCTCCCTGTCACCTGCTGTCCCCCCTGCAGGACAGGCGAATGGGCAGGGCCGACTGTGGCCACTGTGCCGGCCATGATGAGCCCCACGCAGCTCCTAAGCCCTCCCGAGCAGGTTCCCAGTTCCCTGTAAGCGAAGCCAAGGCCCCTTTGAGGGCTCGGAGACTGAGCTCCAGGGAGATGGTCCCTCGGCCGCATGAAGGCGGGTGGCTGAGAGCTGGTCCCTGTGGCTGCAGGAGAGAGTCCACAGGGGGACACAGTGTCACCTCGGGAGGCCTGTCCCTGCTGATTTACGTGGGATGAGGATGCGTTCCTGACCTCTTAGCCATCCCCCGTGGGTTCCGCCATGCAGATATACACGCCTCAGGGAGACGGGGCCTCAGACAGGTCTCCGGGCCTGGACTCTATGTCCTCGGCGTCACAGAGCAAAACCCAGCATTTCACTGACACAGCTTCCGTCTCGTCCACCTGCTGGAAAACCACAGAGCTGGTGTTTACGCCTAAAAAAGCAGGAGCACAACCCGCGTGGCTCAGTGGCTGAGCGTCGACCTGTGAACCAGGAGGTCACGGTTCGATTCCTGATCAGGGCACATGTCCAGGATGTGGGCTCCATTCCCAGTGGGGGGCGTGCAGGAGGCAGCTGATCCATGATTCTCATCATTGATGCTTCTCTCCCCCCACCCCACCCCCCACTCCCTTCCTCTCTGACATTGGTAAATATATTTATGTTTTTTAAGTAGGAGAATCGGAAAAGACCGACCTCTCTTCTCCTCTGGCCCTTCCTCCCCCCAGGCCCAGAGTACCGAGACATTGACACGGAGAAGGCCTGTCCCGGGTCCCAGTCACCTTCGGAAGACTCCTTTGTGAGAAGCTGAGGGCCCGGCCCTCGTCTCTGCAGCAGCAGCCGCCGCCGCCCACAGGCCCACAGGCCGCGGGCGACTTAGCCAGCTCCGCCCTGCCCCGAGCCAGGGCCCGGGGCGGTGCCCAGCCAGTGCCCAGTCCTCTGAGCGGCTGCGCTCAGGGGGCCTCCAAACCCTCCCAGCAGGCACCGGCCCCGGGTCCCTGACGAGGCACGGTGACCTGGCCCCCCGTCTCCCTTCTGTGGTGCCCGTGGGGAGGACACGCTTGAGCAAACGCCGCTCCGGAATGCCTCCCGACCTGGGCACCCAGGGCCCTTCTGAGTCCCCGAGGCTGGACGCCCACCGGGGTCCCCGGTCCCCGTGCCCAGGAGGGAGGGACACACGCTCTGTAGATGCCTCCTGTATTTTTGCAGCTTCTGTTTTCTAGATGAGCCGTGTAGAGAGGCGTGAGGCGAAGCACGTGCTGTATGATCGCAGACAGTGACATTAAAGCACTATTTTAACTCGTCCTCGGTCTCAGGCTCGCGTCTCTGCTCTCCTCTCCGTGTCCCTAAAGGAAGGGACACTCCTGAAAGGTCACTGGCCATGCATGGGCCGTGTTCCTGGCCTGTGACCTGTTCCCATCCTCACCCGAGCTCCTGGCATGGTGTCCGGCCAGCGACCGGCCTGCTCCGAGCCCGTGTCGCCGTCTGTCAGATGGGCACACTGGCCCCTGCGCTACACGGGGTGATAAGCTATCACCTGCGAATCCTTCCCGCTGTGCCCCATCTCTGATCCTGGGAGAGCAGGGTCCCCTTTATCTCGGGCAAGGCCCACAGTACAACGCAGTGCATGGTGGGTGCTCCTACACCTCGAATGAATGAATGAATGAATGAGGAGCAAGGAGCGCCACCCATCAGCCTGTGGGCTTTGACTTCGGTCTCACTTCTTAGAGGAAACAGCGGCTTTGGCCTCCCCGCACCCTCACCCCTGTCAGGTCCACAAACCCTGGCCACCCCCAATCCTCAGGCCTCTCTCTCATCGCCTCTCTTCCCCACATCACAGGTCACTGGCCAGAAACACCTTCCCTGCCCCCCGCAACCTCCGGTGGACAAGCCGGTCAGGTAGACGCCCGACCCCGATATGCAGGCAGACCAGAGCCCGAAGACTCGTGTCTTCGGGGTGTAAGACCTCGGAAGGGGAGCCCTGGCCTCGGGCCCTCTCACTCACGACCCCTCCAGCAGGGCTCTCTCTCCCAACAGCCCTGCATCCTTTGCAGCTGAGCTCGGATGCTATCAAAGCGTGTCCAGCTACCATCGGGTGAAGATGGCACCCTCTCAGCTCGGAGGTGGGTGGGGCCAGGGGTCAGGGGTCAGGGGGGAGTGGGCTTGGGCCCGGTACCTCTTTAAAGCCCTGTTCCCTGCCCATCGGTATCATGGGGACTTTTTTTTTTTTTTCCTAGCCTGGCCGTGTTATTTATGTGACTGTTTACTTTTCTTGCAAAGCAACATGATTTATTCTCTCAGGCGTAGCGCCCCCAAGAACACGCCATTTCCACTCTGTCCTCAGCAAAGATGCTGAAGCAGCGGGAAGACCTGGCTGCTCCCCGCGGGAGGGGGCTCCCCTGGGCCTCGGGGCTCGGGACAAAGGCAGGGTCAGCGCCTCCCTCCGGCCAGAGGCCTTGGAAACGGAGTCCCTGCTTCATCTGGAGCCGCCCACTGGTTGCCATGGTGACGCAACATCTGGTACCCAACTGGGCTCCGGCGGTCACCGGCTCGGGCATCCTCCCTGCTGAGGCCGGGCCTGTGGTCTCCGAGGACCACGTCACACCTTGTGGGCGAAGGGGAGTCCCTCAGAGGCAGGGTTCGGGGGGTGGGGGTGGGAGGTTACATCTGTGTGAACGGAGGTTCTGAGAAACCCACACTCCCGCGTGGGGAGCCATTAGCTCTGCCAATCCTCGGATTAATGGTCCGTAGCTGCGGATTCTCCCATCCGGCTAGCATACCATCCTCCTGGATTTATTTTATTAGCGTTTGTTCCTGAGGAGCGTGCGTTATTTATTAAAACGCCCATAAACATTTAACACAGATCTACGCTCCCGGCTCCTCTCCCCTCGTTGAATACATTTCAAACTTTAATTGCTTGTCGGCTGCTCTTTCCGCTCGCCAATTATTTTTTGAAGCCGAGCAGGATAGACTAGCAATATGGGTTTCTCGCCTGGGACTTTCTCCTGCTCCCTAACACAGTCTCTTTATTCCCCTTGAAAACACAGGATCTGCCTCGCACACTTCATAATGACAATGCTTGCCGGGCCAGTGTGGCCAAGTGGGTGAGCGTCAGCCTAGGAACCAGGAGGTCACGGTTCGATTCCCAGTCAGGGCACATGTCCAGATTGTGTGGGCTCCATCCCCAGTGTGGGGTGTTGCAGGAGGCAGCCGATCCACATTTCTCCCTCCTCATTGATGTTTCTCTCTCTCTCCATCTCCCTTCCTCTCTAAAATCAGTAAGTATAAAATTTTTTGTATTTATTTTTATTTTTAAATATATTTTATTGATTTTTTACAGAGAGGAAGGGAGAGATGGTTAGAAAGATCAATGAGAAACATTGATCAGCTGCCTCCTGCTAGGGATGTGCTCGAAACCAAGGTACATGCCCTTGACCGGAATCAAACCTGGGACCCTTGAGTCCGCAAGCCAATGCTCTATCCACTGAGCCAAACTGGTTAGGGCTCAAATGTTTTTGGAACAAAACTACTGTTTCCCCCCAAAAAAAATCTCAAACTATACTTCACACCATACAATTAATTGCCTAGAAGTGGATATGGAGTTAACTGTACAACTTACAACTGTAAAATTTCTATATAAAAAACAAATGGGATCATTACGATCACGTGACTCAAAGAGTTCTAAGACACAACTCCAAAGGTATGCTCCATCCGATAAAAATAATACACCACAGTCCTTCTACTAAAAACATCTGCTCAGCAAACCGTGCTGCAGAGAGAATGCAAAGGCTTGCCACAAACGGGGGGGGGGGGGGGGGGGGAAATATTTGTGTCACATCTGGGCACCTGTACCCAGAACACATACATTCTCAAAATAACTAGCCAATAACCGAGCCAATAACAATGGACAAAAGAAGATCAACCGAAGGACTTGTATGCATGCATATAAGCATGACCAATGGATGCAAAACACTAGGGGTTGAGGGCATGTATGGGAGTGGGGGGGGGGGCAATGGTAAGATATGTACACATATAATATCTTAGTAAAAAAAATGGAGAAAAAAAATAATGGACAAAAGATTTCAATAAAGATGATGTAGATGGGAATTAGACCCCTAAAAACAACCCTCAACACCACTCGTCATTAGGGAAATGGCCATGAAAACCACAATGAGATACCACTGTGCACCTTTCCGAATGTCCACGATCATTTTTTTTTTTTTTAAATCGCGAACCCGTCAGGTTATAAAACAACTGGAACTTTCCTACTTGGCTGTTGGGAATGCAAAATTGTACGGCCACATCGGAAAACCAAAAATTATGTAGGAGTAGAGAGAGGAAAATATATTGCCAAGCACGTCATAAAAAAAGGAAGTGAATGGTCCATAAAGAAGTGGGTGGAAATGCAGACCCAGTATTTATAAAAAGTGAAAAGTAAGATATCAGAGAGATACTATTCTTCACAATTTACCACTGACAAGGGTTTAAAAAAAAAAAAAGAATAGTCCATGTTTGTGAGGATTCCGGAGGACATATATTCTCAGAAAGTACTGGTGGCAATGTAATTTGCTAAAGCTCTCTAGAACGTGATTTGCAAATATTTGTCATGAGCTATAAAAAAAAATGTCATCCTCTTGGTAATAGCAGTTTTTACTCCTACGAATGGATCCCAAGGAAGTAATCAAAAATGAAAACAAAGACATATATAAAGAAGTTCATCATGGCGTTCGTTTCAATATTGGAGCAACGGAAGCAACCTTAATACACAATTTAGCCATTAAAAATATTTATGAAGCATTTATGATGACATTGGCAAGTATATTTCATGTAAAGATTAAAAAAAGGATAGAAAAGTCTATATAGAGTATTATGCTGATAGTGTATAAACAAATATATATATACATATATATATATATATATGATTTTAAGAAGATTATTCTATATGGATGTGAGTGTGAGTGAGTGTAAGAGTGAGTGTATGAGTGTGAGTGTGTGTGTGTGTGTGTGTGTGTGTGTGTGTGTATGTAAAGAAATACAACCATTATGACTTCCAGACTAGCCTGGCCAGTGCTGCTCAATGGTTGAGCATCGTCCCATGAACCAAGAGATTGCTGGTTAGATGCCCAGTCAGGGCACACGCCTAGGTTTTGGGCTCGATCCCCAGTGTGGGGTGTGCATGAGGCAGCCGATCCATGATTCTCTCTCATCATGTTTTTCTCTCTCCCTCTTTCTTCCTCTCTGAAATCAGTAAAAAAATAAATATTTTTTCAAAAGACTACCGAATAAGACTTTGCTATTCTATTTTGAAAATAGCGTTTTCTTAAATCTCCTGGCATTTTCACATTTAAAAAAAAATTACACTACTTTGATAATCAGAAAAATAATGACACTAGTTTAAAGTAATGTTTTCCTTTCTAGGGCATGATAAAATCTGGTTTTTATGTCTGCTGCAGACCATTCTCATGCCATAATTATGCCTAAAGAGGAAACGTCAAGACTCATTTGCTCAGGTTTATACGACACAAGGATGGCCCTCCCTAGACAGTCCTGCAAAGATCGGTTTGTGGAATCTCGGATTTTTATTGACCACACACTCGACATCCATCAATATCATGAGAAGAAGTTGTGTTCCATCCCAGCCAGACCCAGAACATTTCACGAACCATTCCAGGTTACGATATGAAATATCTTAGGCCCGTGGTCGGCAAACTGTGGCTCGCAAGCCACATGCGGCTCTTTGGCCCCTTGAGTGTGGCTCTTCCACAAAATACCACAGCCTGGGCGAGTCTATTCTGAAGAAGTGGTTCATGAGCTGCAGTTTGTCGACCACGGCTCTAAACCATTCCTTCCATCCAGCTGTCTCATCTTAGAAGGCCCAGTAAGGCTGAGTGGCCCAACATCACTGAGCAAGACCGCAGTTAAATGGGGAATCCAATCATAGGATGACCTGTCTATTATTTTTGCTTATATCATTTTATTTCCCCACTAGAGGCCCAATGCACGAAAAGTTGTGCAAGAATAGGCCTTCCTTCTACTGACTGCTGGCACTGGCTTCCCTCCGGCCCCAGCTTTTTCTGGAAGGATGTCTGGCCTAATTAGCATATTCCCCTTTTATTATTATAGATAGCTATCGAAATGTTGCTTCACTGTGAAGTATTTGGAGAATACAGACAAGTAGAAAAATCCTTCTGCAAATCAGCCAGCCGTATCTGGAATTAAAAGAATTATTGCCTAATCTTTTTTTTTTTTCCCCACTACATATACATTCACACATGTCTAAAAGAACTAAGAGGTAACGTTTACCAGATGCTGCGGTGTGCCCAGTACTTTGGTAAGGGCCCAAGTACATTCCTTCATTTAATCCTCGCCACAATTCTAGGTGGTAAATATTACTTACTATGACTAGGTGTGATTATACCTATATGCAATTTCATTGGCTCAATTTTGTGGCTTTTTAAAAATCGTTAACAATAAAACATAAGCATTTTTCACTTTACTAAAATTGTTATGGTTATCATTTTTAACGATTTCTATTTTTACTTTAAAGCATCTTTATTAAGAATTTAACGGTCAGGCCGAAACCGGTTTGGCTCAGTGGTAGAGCATCGGTCTGCGGACTGAAAGGTCCCAGGCAAGATTCCGGGCAAGGGCATGTACCTTGGTTGCGGGCACATCCCCGGTAGGGGGTGTGCAAGAGGCAGCTGGTCGATGTTTCTCTCTCTTATCGACGTTTCTAGCTCTCTATCTCTCTCCCTTCCTCTCTGTAAAAAAATCAATAAAATATATTTTTTTTAAAAGAATTTAATGATCAGACCATCAAACCTGAGAGGGAAGGTAGGGGAGGGTGGGGGTTAGGGGAAGAGACCAACCGAAGGACTTGTATGCATGTATATAAGCCTAGCCAATGGACACAGACAACGGGGGTGAGGGCGGGGAAGAAATGGGGGAGGGGGAATAAGGACACATACATAACACCTTAATCAATAAAGAATTTTTTAAAAAAAGAATTTAAGTTGGTTCTACTGTTATAAATAACATTGCAATGAGCATCTTTATGCCTAAATGTTTCCTATATTTAACATTATTTCTTTAAGAAAGTAGACAGCCCTAACCGGTGTGGTTCAGTGGATAGAGCGTCAGCCTACAGACTCAAGGGTCCCAGGTTCGATTCCGGTCAAGGGCATGTACCATGGTTGCGGGCACATCCCCAGGAGGAGGTGTGTAGGAGGCAGCTGATCGATGTTTCTCTCTCATCGATGTTTCTAACTCTATCCTTCTCCCTTCCTCTCTGCAAAAAAAATCAATAAAATATATTTTTTTTAAAAGAAAAGAAAGTAGACAAAGAGACATAAGCATTTTAAAATGTGCAGAACTATTCGTCATGATTCGGAGAAGCTGTAATTTAAAGAGCTGTTGTGTGACGTCAGGATGATCAGCCAATGAGAAGCCAGCGGCTGAAAGATGCTCTCAGAAGTGATGTTAAGGTACCAGAAACAGGACTTACCTGCAGCAGGACAGTAACCGCAGCCTGTGAGGTCCACCTCCCTCCCTTTTCTTGCTCTAGTCCCGGGACCCGTGTCCGCCGCTGGCAATCACTGACTTCGCAATTTTCTTCATTTTCTCTTCTTCCTGTGCCAACATTTTGGGGATCAATTTTGCCTTATTAAATCCCCTGGGTTAAAATAAAATAAAAATAAAGAATGTCATATCCGTTATAACTTAAGTTCCTCGTTATGGTATCCTAAGTAGAAGAGCATGTAAGGCCATTTTAGAAGGATTAAAATAGCATGTCAGCCCCAATTTTCCACACACAGCGGAAAAATGCTACTTAAGATCAACTGCTACGAATCTGGTCAAAGTGTGTTCATGCAGTGCCAGCTGTTTGTGGGTTGTGAAAGAGGCAAAGAGCATCTGCAATTCAATCATCTTCACTTTAATATTTCACCGGGGTTCATTCCATCCCTTCACAGGGAGATTGGATAGATGAGTGTGCTATCCATTTTGTGTGTTTTCCTACTGAATATTAGACAGTATCAACTTAAAGGGGGCTTCTTTATCGTTCTACTCAGGTTTTACCCAGAAGTGGTTTATCAATGAACAGCCTGCGGCCTCTGAGGAGTGCCCCCACCCCCAGGCTGTCCCAACATCCAGAAAACAGGATGTTCTTGCCGATCTTATTTTCAGGGGCTGCCATGAAAGTGTGGTCTCTCTTGCCTGGCCAGTGTGGCTCAGTGGTTGAGCACTGACCTATGAACCAGAAGGTCAAGGTTGCATTCCAGGTCAGGGCACAACCCTGGGTTTCGGGCTCCATCCCTCGTGTGGGGCATGTAGGAGGCAGCCGATCCATGATTCTCTCTCACCATGAATGTTTCTCTCTCCCTCTCCCTCTCCCTTCCTCTCTGAAATCAATAAAATATATTAAAAAAATAAAAATTAAAAAAAATAAAAAAGCAAGTGTGGTTTCTCTCTATTAAGGCCCAGATCGCAAACAGAGGAGTTTGGGTGGTGGAGCCACAGGTGTTGGAGGCTGGCTGGCCGGCCCTTCACTCAGACTAAAGCCAATGCCCATCAGCTCTCTGCTGACTCGGGGCAGGTGACAGGTTTTCAAGAAGAAAACGTTGCCCAGGCTGAGCATCGGGAACGGCTCTGAGGCCTGTTAACTGGTCAGGCCTCCATGCAGGTGGAGTACCAGCCGTGCGGGGGTATTTTTAGAAGCTTAATCCAGCTGGGGGGAGTGAAGGGGGTTAGAGCTTTGTGCTGGGCTCAGCGACAGACAAGCCATTTAACTTCCTGGAATCATCTAGTGACCTCAGCTCCCGGAGAGGACCCCGCATCGATCGCTGGGTGCTCCCTCACCCCCGGAGGGACTGTCACCGCCTCGCACGCCACTCCTGCTTCTCCCCATGTCAGAGCGCGGAGACCCTGAGCCTCAAGCTGGGCTCTGGAGCTGCCTACTGGGCAAGCAAGCCAGACAGACGAGGACCAAGACGAGATGAACTTTGCAACTCACAAAGAACAGTGACACCCAGCCGGTGTGGCTCAGTGGTTGAGCATCAACCCATGAACCAGGAGGTCACAGTTCCATTCCCGGTCAAGGGCACATGCCCGGGTTGCAGGCTCAATCCCAGGTGCATGGCGTGCAGGAGGCAGCTGATCCATGATTCTCTCTCATCTTTGATGTTTCTCTCTCTCCCACTCTCTTTTCCTTTCTCTTCCTCCCTCTCTTAACTTCTCCCTCCTTCTCTTACCTCTCTTTCCTCTTTTTCCTCTCTGAAATCAATAAAAATAAAAATAATTTTTTTTAAGGAAAGAACAGTGACTTCCCGAACTGAGCTCCTTGGGTTTGTCAAGGCTGGTGCGA
The DNA here is from genome assembly GCF_964339955.1 of Pipistrellus hanaki. Taxonomy (NCBI): domain Eukaryota; kingdom Metazoa; phylum Chordata; class Mammalia; order Chiroptera; family Vespertilionidae; genus Pipistrellus; species Pipistrellus hanaki. Next base: position 2,514,499 of record NC_140523.1, read on the forward strand.
CCCTCAGAGACCCACCCCAGGTGACAATTCTTACCGAGTGAAAGCAGAGAGAGATCTCACAAATAACATGAGTCAAAAATTATTAACGGCGGCCCTTCTCAGGCCGAGTGCTGCCAGTTGCTCCCCTCCCGGGCATAAAGCTGGAAGGACATTTGAACGTGCTGCCAAAATGCAAGCACCAGGCAATTTCGCAGAGGCCTGGACACGTGCCCTCTCCGCGGGCCCCCCCCCCCCAAGTTCAGGGCACTGCCCAGCCCCACACTCCACTCCTGCGCCTCACCCCGAGCCACCCTCCCTGGGGGTGCCCCGTCTCCGCTTTGCCACAGTCTCCCCATTCCTCCCTGGGCACCTGCGTCCTCTCCAGCAAGACCCCTGTCTCCTTGGGCCCCTTGGCAGCGACGGGCCCCCCGGGGAGGACTCCACTTACCCAGCCAAACCCCGGCTCCCCCTTCACCGTCACAGCCACCGGCAGGCCGCTACCTCCACCACGGACCATGCCCACCTTCTCCGAGCGCCTTTTATAAGCTGCGCGTTTTCCCAGGGTCCTTTGGGAGACAGCCCAGCTGTTCTCCATCTTCATTTCTGGATCGGAGTGCCTCCTCTGTTCGCACTGCCAATAGGGTGCAGGTGGGGACAGAGGCTCCTCCTGTGTTAGCACAGAGAAAGTGTCTAGAGCGAGCTCGCCGTCCCTAAGAGAAATCTACTCCCCCTTTTTATTTATTTATTTACTTAACTATATTTTATTGATTTTTTACAGAGAGGAAGAAAGAGGGATAGAGAGTTAGAAATATCGATGAGAGCGAAACATTGACCAGCTGCCTCCTGCACGCCTCCTACTGGGGGTGTGCCCACAACCAAGGTACACGCCCTTGACCGGAATCGAACCCGGGACCCTTCAGTCCGCAGGCCGATGCGCTATCCACTGAGCCAGACTGGTTTCGGCTGCTCCCCCTTTTGAAAAGGAGCACTTCCAGCCTAGCCCCTCTCTTTGGGGGCTGACCTGATGCCTGGAGGCCAGCACCCCTGATAAGAATGGATCCTTAATTCCAGGACCTGTGCCCAGCTGGCATGGGTTACTTTAATGAGCCCAGCAGCTTGACAGCCGGACCCGGGCACGCCGACAGGGACAAGGGCAGAGCTGTCAGGACGCGCATCGCCGGGCAGGGACGGGGAAATAAAACATTTCGCTACACGACGGATCAGTGCTCCCTGACAATCTGTCTCCCTTTTATCTCCTTCAAGTCTTCCTCCTGTTCTCCTCTCGCCCAGCTGTTCAAGATTCCGGCCAACACCACCGCCTCCCCAGGACATGCTGTCTCCGCCTGAGACGACAGGGCGGGAAGCAGAGTGTGTTCCCCAGCCCGGTTCTGCTCATCGCCGCGTCTCCTGGGGAAACCCCCCCCCCCCACACACACACACACACACCCCGCTCCCCACGAGTTCCCCTCTCTCGTCTGTGCAGGCAGATCCGGTGACCATTGCTAGGCAACGCGTCATCATAAATATTTCATGGGTGAAAGAAAGTCTGTCTCAGAGAAGCCTTCCTTTGTTCTATTACCTCTTTTAGGAAAACAATAGGGGGAAAAAATAATAGGAACCTGCTCCCTATATGTTCTCTGACATCCATGATGAGCAGCTGGTGACAGAGGAAAGTGGGGGGGAAACTGAAAATCCAGGCAATGCCAATAAGTCAATTAGAAAATATAACGGGGGGGCAGGGGGCGCGGAGGGGGGAGGTGCATCTCATTGATAACGGTATTTACCTCATTTTTTTCGGGGTCTGAAAACCAAGAAAAGGGCTGGCAGATTGCACTCCTGGCGGGAACCCTGTCTCCGGCTTGGAGGTGACTGAGCCCTCGTGTGTGGAGGAGACAGAAAGCTCTGTGGTCTCTCCTTCTTATAAAGGTACTGACCCCGTCATGGGACTGCCCCTTTCACACCTAAGCATCTCCCACAGACCCTGCCTTCCGGTACCACCGTATTGGGGTGGTAGGGCTTCAACATAGGAATTTTTTGTAAATATATTTTATTAATTTTTTTTTTTTACAGAGAGGAAGGGAGAGGGATAGAGAACTAGAAATATCGATGAGAGAGAAACATGGACCAGCTGCCTCTTGCACACCCCCCGCCGGGGATGTGCCCTCAACCAAGGCACATGCCCCCAACAGGAATCAAACCTGGGACCTTTCAGTCCACAGGCAGTTGCTCTATCCACTGAGCCAAACCGTTTTTCGGTAACAGGAATTTTTTATGGGGGTAGGGAGGAGAGCACAAGCATTCAGTTTAACAACTATCAACCAAAAATTTCAAATGATGCTCAGCGACATTTTGCAGTGATAATTGGTACTTTTTAAAAAATCTATATAAAATATATTTTAAAAATAAATAAATAAATAAATAAATAAATAATTTTAAAAATCTATATATATAAAAGCCTAAGCAACTGGCCAACCGGCTGGTAGCTATGATGCACAATGACCAGCAGGGGGCAGACACTTCAACGCAGGAGCTGCTGAGCAACAGCAACTTTGCAGAGTGCCCTCTTGCAATTGAGGACCCCTCGGGCGATGTCAGAGAGCTGGTTTGGGTTCAATTCCCACAGGCCAGGCCCAGCGACCCCACCTGCGGGAGGAACCTCACTCATTCTACAGATGCCCTTCAAGTGTTGGCGCTGCCCCAGGTGCGGCTGACCCAGGAGGAACCATGGAGGTTGGCTCCAGGTCATATCTGGTCCGACTTACCCAGTCCCACCCTGCTAGCTACCTTCTAATTAATTCCCTTTCAATGTGCACGAAATCCATGCACTGGGCCTCTAGTGTGTGTGTGTGTGTTATTTTTTATAGTATTACAGTGGTCTTCCATTTCATAGGCTGTGCACATAAGTATATGAGTTCTTTGGTTTATCTCTTCTCGTCCCCCCAAGCTGACATTTAGGTATGTCAATTTGGTCCATGCCTCCATGCTTGTATGTAACATGATCTCAATTTGTTTAGAAAAGACAGATGGACATATGGATACAGATAAAAGGGTATTTAAAAAGATGTACAAGTTGATAAGAGTAGTTACCTATAGTGGTTATTTTATGATATTTTCCTTTTTTTTTTTTTTTCTTCACTTAAGACTTCCTAAATTTCCTTCACTGACAGTAAATTAACTGTGCCATTTTTCAAGTGCAAATAAAAAAAAAATTAAGTGTTCCATAGATTAAAGACAGAAGACATGCAAGACAGCTCATTAAAAGAAAGATTTCCATTTCTATTTCATAATCAATAGCCTCTTGACTTTCCTTGAGTTTTATGACTGGCGGCGATATTCTTGTTTGTCCTTCTGTTTATAGCCCTTTTTACAACTATCGATCCACTGGAAGAGAGGCCTGGCTCCAGAATATGCAGATAAACATGTTTTTCTTCGCATAAATGGTATATCTCCCCAACGGCAAGTGCCAGGGGCCGGTACTCAACAACCGCTTGCTTCTGTTGTACAAGAAACACTGAGGGTGCCATTGCCATGATCCGACTGATGCTGCTGTTACAAAACACGCAGGAGAAGACAGCGCTGCTGAGAAAATGAACCCTTCCCATCACCTTCCCTTCCCACATGGATGTGCGGGTCATAGTCTCAACAAGAGGCATTTCAAGTCCTCGTAAAAACCCCTGGGTAAGCCCAAACTGGTTTGGCTCAGTGGATAGAGCGTCGGCCTGTGGACATGAAGGGCCCCAGGTTCGATTCCGGTCAAGGGCCAGTAGGGGGTGTGCAGGAGGCAGCTGATTGATGTTTCTCTCTCATCAATGTTTCTAACCCTCTATCCCTCTCCCTTCCTCTCTGTAAAAAAATCAATAAAATACATTAAAACAAACAAACAAACAACTGTGTGACATCTCTCATTCGTCCCTGAGAACCCTGGAGCTGATGGACACCAAGAGTAGAGATGATAAAGGAACAGATTGGTAGGTGTGACCACTTAACATGTAACTCTCTCGTGTACCCATAAACCTACGGGAACAAAACTAAAAGGCAAACATAGAGAAGACGTGGGGTGCGCAACACTGCCTTTCATCACTTTATTTATTCTCATGGAAAACTGGCAACAACCTAATCATCCAACAATCGCCTTTTTTTAAAAAAATCGAGTTCCGAGCACCCGTGAATGTGAAAGCGCTCACAGATGCATCCAGCTAAGTAATCAAAACAGAGCGTGGCATTTTGAAAAGATAGGATGATTTTGTCTATGTGGTAAGAAAATGCTATGCATAAGAAAATGTTTTAAAAAAAATGCTTAAAGGTTTGTTACTTCTTATTTCCTTGGTTAATATATTATCAGCCCCAAGCTGAATCCAGTGTGGAAATGGTCTGGTTCTGCCGGCCAGTGTGTATTAGTGGCTGAGCGTCGACCTATGAACCAGGAGGTCACGGTTCGATTCCCAGTCAGGGCACAGGCCCAGGTTGCGGGTTCGATCCCCAGTAGGGGGCATGCTGGAGGCAGCCAATCCATGATTCTCTCTCATCACGGATGTTTCTCTCTCTCTCCCTCTCCTGTCCTCTCTGAAATCAATAAAGAAGAAGAAGAGGAGGAGGAGGAGGAGGGGGAAGAGGAGGAGGAGGAAGAAGAAGGGATGTTCTTAGGTCATTTTATCCCTGGACCACACATGGCCCAGACACCTCAGAGCAATTCTGTGTCAAAGCCTCTTCCACCCTGTCTAGCACTGGTGTTTTGGGAGCCTCTATTCCAGAAACCCTAAGGGGTGTCCTATCCAGGGGTCGGCAAACTCATGAGTCCACAGAGCCAAATATCAACAGCACAACGATTGACATTTCTCTGGAGAGCCACATGTTTTAAACCAAAACTTCTTCTAACACCACTTCTTCAACATAGACTCGCCCAGGCCGTGGTATTTTGTGGAAGAGCTACTCTCAGGGGGCCAAAGAGCCGCGTGTGGCTCGAGAGCCACAGTTTGCCGACCATGGTCCTATTCTGGCCATCTGGGGCTGAGTGGCATTGAGCGTCAGCCCGAATGCACCCTGGCCCCAGAGGTGCACATGGTGCAGGCGCCCTGAGCTGGCTCCCAGGTTCATGGGAGGTGGCTGCCCACCCCCCCACCCCCTCACCCCCCCACCCCCGTCAGCTGAGCAGACGAGGGGGTTCATTCACGGGAGCGGGAGGGCTGTCCCCTGTGGGCCACTCATGACGCATACGGTTCTGGGGCCGAGAGAGGAGTTAGGTTTGCGGTTAACCTTTCAAAGCAGGAAGAAAAATAGACGGGAACTGAGGTTGAGGTCTCCCGTTAGTGGTTTTTTAAATATCTGTCAGATTGAGTTAAATCCTCACGAGGGCCTGGAGAGGGCTGTGTGTGGCTGTGCTCCACGGCGGGAGGGACCGGATCCAAGAGGCAGCCCGGGCTCTGGGGGCACGCCAGCTTCTGTCCGTCCCCAGGACGGACAGCACGGGGCGGTGCGGAGCGTGTGGCATCACGCGGGCCCAGAGGGCCGGCGGCGGCAGGGCTGGCATCGGGTCCTGCCAGCCAGTCCGATGCCATGTCCTCCTGTCCTGGGCTGTCCTGGGCTCAGTCTGCAGTGTGGCCTCTGCCTGCATGCCCTGTGTTCGTTTCCCCTAATTCCCTCATTATATATACCAAGTAATAGAGATAAGTCCTAGCCAGGGTTCTCAGTGGTTAGAGCGCTGCTCACAGATCAAAGGGTCTCGGGTTCAATTCCTTGCTAAAGGGCATGTGCCTCAGTTGCAGGTTCGATCCCCAGCTGGTCCGGGCACGTGCTGGAGGCAACCCATCAATGTGTCTCTCTCACATCGATGTTTCTCGCTCTCTCTCTCTCTCTCTCTCTCTCTCCTTCTCCTCCTTCCTCCACTTCCCTCCCACTTTCTGGTGAGTTTAAAAAGTAATAATAACGTAGGTGAAATGATCATGAGAAAACACTTCTCCGTGCGACAGACACTTGACATAGTTACAAAATCCAAGTCAAAAAAGAAGTGCCAAGCAGTGAGTGGTACCCGATCCCGTCGTTCACCTGACGCTCCTGTTCCCCCACCCCCACCCCATCCGAGCTCGCTCGCTTGCAGACCACGGCCCTAGGCCTCTGAGATACAACTTCCCACCCCCACCCCTGGGCCCCTCTTCCCTTTATAACCCCAGGGGTAGAGATGGGTCAGCGGGAGGCTGGGGCCGGGTACCAACCACAACGGCCTAGCCCACTGGTCAGCAAACTCATCAGTCCACAGAGCCAAATATCAACAGCACAACGATTGACATTTCTTTGGAGAGCCACGTTTTTTAAACATAAACTTCTTCTAACGCCACTTCTTCAACATAGACTCACCTAGGCTGTGGTATTTTGTGGAAGAGCCACACTCAATGGGGCCAGAGAGCCAAATCAAGGGTAATTTTCTCCTAACGGGAGGCCAGGGAGGTGGGCCAGAAGGGGCGCAGCAGCCTAAGGTAGAGTGTCCCCTTTGTTCTTTCTTCAAAGAACTCTATAAAGGGGGAGGCCAGCCGTTGTCTGCTTTTTGTTTTTTACTTTGAGATATTTGTGGGGGCGGGGTCAGGGAGCCGTTTGGGGGTGTCCCCTAGGTGCCCAGCGCTGATTGGGGGGGTGGGCAGAAGGACAGGCACAGGGGGCGCTCTGGAGCTTTGCCTGCCAGGGACAGGTGATGCGCAGGCTGCATCACTCATCCCCTGCTAATCGCTCTGCCTCCTTAGGCAGCGGCATTTTTCATAAAAACCCAATTCTGTTTCTACCATCGCCGTCCGTCTCCCACCCACACCAGCTGCTTTTCACCAACAACCATTTCAAAACTGATCTTTGCAATGACTCCTCGCTTAAACCCGCTTCGGTTTGAAAGGGTAAGTAAATGTCCCTGTCTCGCTTAGACGGAAAGAAGGCGCCCGTTAAACCGTGCTGGAGGCGACTGAAGTCCATGGCCTAGAAATTACCCAGGAGCCCCCACTGCAGGCACGTGCGCCGGCCAGCCGGCACCTCACATCTCATCTTAGTGTGTCCCTCCTCCCCAAACTAATCTTTGTTCTTAAATATACTTTTTATTCATTTCAGAGAGGAAGGGAGAGGGAGAGAGAAACATTAATGATGAGAGGGAATCATTGATTGCCTGCATGGCCCCTACTGGGAATCAAGTCCACAACCCAGGCGTGTGCCCTTGACCGGAACTGGGACCCTTCATTCTGCAGGCCTATGCTTTATCCACTAAGCCAAACCAGCTACGGCCCCAAAAAAATCTTCAGTGGCTCTCCATTAAGTAAAATCTCAAACTCAAACAGTAATTTAACTTCCTTTGGAAAGACATGTGAACTTTAAGGGTTAAAAAGAAAGACAGAAAAGAGAGAATGTAGCCCTAACTGGTTTGGCTCAGTGGAGAGCATCGGCCTGCGGACTGAAGGGTCCCAGGTTCGATTCCAGTCAAGGGCATGTACCTTGGTTGCAGGCACATCCCCAGTAAGGGGTGTGCAGGAGGCAGCTGATCGATGTTTCTAACTCTCCCTTCTCTTCTGTAAAAAAAAAAAAAAAAAAAAAAAAAAATTAATAAAATATATTTAAAGAGAGAGAGAGAATTCTGACTCACAAATGTGGGGGAGAAAAATAATTTTTTAAAAAGGTCTATCCTTTGCTCACACTGTGGTCAAGTCATTCTTGGAAGATTCATCATTCAAGGTGAGGAACGGATGGAATATTCCAGAGGCCTCTCAATTGCACTCTTATAGACTGTGGCGTTTAAAACATTAATACTCTATAATAAAAGAAACTAGAAGAAATTTAGATTAGTCAAAGGCTGGTGCTGGAAGAGGGGACATATTATGGAGATGGATGACTTGGGTTAGATAATCATAGAGAGCTATGCATTTATTCAAGAAAGTAATTTTTAAATCTGGCCCTTAAACCCTAGGGTCCTATCAGGATGATTAGGTCTGCATGGATTCCATACAAATGTGATTCAGAAATTCTATATATTTAACTGTCACTCAAAAGGGCTAAATAAAACTTGCATATTAAAAGGTTATATTTCCAAAACTTTACTATTATGGGAAGCCACTGGGGGTTTAATGTGTGTCCTAACTCACCAACTTCATTTATTTTTTAATCTATTGTTAATCCTCACTCAGGGATATTTTTCCATTGATTGAGAGGGGAAGACAGAGAGAAACATCGATGTGAGAGAAGCCCATCAATGGGTTGCCTCCTGCACAAGTCCCAACCAGGGCCCAGGCCAGGGAGGAGCCTGAAACTCAGGTCTGTGCCCTTGACCAGAATCCGACCCAGGATCCTTTGGTCCGCAGGCTGACGCTCTATCCACTGAGCCAAACTGGCTAAGGCCTAACTCACCAGCTTTATAAGTATCACACATGTGAGTGTATAAAATGAATTCACCTGTGTTTTGCGCGCGCGTGCGTGCACACACACACACACACACACACACACGATATGCAGGTTTCCTTCTAAATAAGGAACTGTCTTTATTTCCTTTTTTTCTTGCAAGCACTGCCCCATCCTAGATAATAAAAGGGTAATATGCTAGACCAAACGGCAGAACAATCCAAAAACCAATCAAAGTGTCATGTGCTAATGATATGCTAAGGATCCTCAACAGCTCTCTGTGATGTGCACTGACCACCAGGGAGGCAGATGTTCCAACCAGTAGGTTAGCTTGCGGCTGGGGTCCAGCCAATCAGGACCGAGCAAGATGGACCAGACACGCCCTGGAGCCCTCTCTTGGCCCCTGCCTGGCCTGATCCCTCAGGCCACTCTCCTTGGGAGAGCACTGTACACAGAGCTCATGGCTGGTGAGCACTTCTGATTGGGACTGACAGGCTGGGATGAGCGGGACCAGCAGGTAGGAGCTGCAGGCAGCATTAGACTGGAGATTTTTGGCCCAATCCCTGCAGGCCACTCAGAGGGATCCAACCCATGCACGAATTCGTGCACTGGACCTCTACTCTTATTTATACTTATTTGTTTTATTGACTAGTTCCTTTTCTCCCCAGAGCTCATCCATCAGGTGGCTGTCGTTTGTCCCTGAAGATTCACTCCCCAAAACACACTTCTTCCCTCGTCTTTCTGTCGAAGAGCAGCCCTGGGTGCATGGCACCAATGGCCGCCCTTGCCTTTCGGTTTTCTGTTGTGTAGGCCGATGGCAGCTCTACCTGGGGGCCAGGCAGGAAGGGGAGGGAGGTCAGGGTCCTGTGTCCCTGATTCTCTCCCTCTGAATCACCTAGGCCTAGCTGGGTCCCTCGGCAGTGGGCAGCCATTGCTGGTCTTCTAGACTCCCTTAGGCCCTGGTGACCACTCCCCCCTTCAGGCTGGCTGAAGCCACAGGTCACCTTCCACTAACTCTGGGTTCTGACCTCCTCTGATGGCGCCCCCACACCCTCCCACACCTCTGTAAACGGGCCTACCTGGAATTCTCTTAATTTGGGCTAAGAGAATCTGGAATTCTCTTAACAGGCCACCTGCTTCCTGCTGGGACCCTGACTGCCCCCCGACTCCTGGTCCTCCCCCCCCCCACAAGGGAATGCGTCCATACGCTTCCGTTTGCACCTGTCCTTGCAAAACGGTGTTGTTTCCACACATGGATTTGAACTTTCTCCTAAACGTAATTGAGTTATAGCTTTCATTCTGCTTCTCTCCCCTCTCACTAATTGCAATGTTTTTTAACGTTCATCCGTGTTGCTATGGCTGCAGCTAACCTGGTGCCTCTATCTGCTGCTCTCTCCTCGGCTGTGTGTGCCCTCCGTCTCCACTTATACAACCTCCACGTGACGGATACCCAGGGGGTGGCTCTCTGGCTTCCCGGCACAACCCCAGTGCCGCAATGAGGAGTCCTGCCTAGGCCCCTTGGGGAGCTGGGTAAGGATTTCTCAGGGCTACATCGAGCGGAGCAGAATTGCAGAGTCGTTCGGTATACACGGAGTGGCCAGATGATGGTGATCTCTGAGCGCATAATAATCTGGCCGCTCAGTGTACATCCTATAGAATAAAAGGCTAATATGCAAATTGTCCCCTCGACCAGGAGTTTGATCAGCAGGCAGGCCAGCTAAACAGCCCAAGTCCCCTCGCCCTCGCCAGGCTGGCCAGACTCCACCCGTGCACGAATTTATGCACCGGGCCTCTAATATATATGTGTGTGTGTGTGTATATATATATATATATATATATATATATATATATACACTGAGTGGCCAGATCATTATGTGCTCAGAGATCATAATAATCTGGCCACTCAGTGTGCATCTACTCAATCCGACTCAATGAAGAGAAGCACGGAACATCAGCTGTGCCCTCTGGAACACCCACACCATCTGCCCTCCTGACGGCAGGGCCCACGGGTGTCTTTCCCTCAATCCCCGCCCTCACTCGGCATTCTCCAGCTTTCTCATTCTGCCACTGTGCTCGGTAGAAAGTGGTGTTTCGCTTTGTCCTTTGTCTTCCTTGGATCGTTCCTAAGTTTAAGCATCTCCTCACAAGCACTGGTTTCCTCTCCCAAATATTAGCTGTTCACGTGCTTTGATTATTTCTCTATCGGGATATATAGCACAAATTTGCATCCAAACAGGTTGCAGGACACCCACTGGTCACAAGTAGGACTAGAGGACTCCATAGGACTCCTACATCTGCCTTCACAAGAGCAGGGATCCCACAGGGGTGCCCTCCCTAACTTCTTAGGCCCCCAGGCTGATTAGCATGTGAACAGGGTCCTAATTAGAGAAGAGCCCCAAAGAGAAGGGAGAGAGAGCGAGTTCCTCCTGGGGTCCCCCAGGGCCTGCTCCCCACCCCTCTCCCACCCATTTGTCTCCGCTGATTAGCACATGAATGAGGCGCTGATTACCAAGCCACGCTATTGTGTGGCCTTTCAATGGCGTGGCTCCCCGCGGGGACCTATTAGTAATTAAGCCTTGAATAAATGTTTGGCAAATGGGGTGTCCCCTGATGAATAGAAAAGGCCTGGGGAGTTGAGAAACCCTCAATGCTGGGACCTTCAAGGCCTGCGCTGGGGGCTCTCACCGCCACATAATTGTATGTTTGTCTGCTTCAAGGCGGCCGGCTGGGGCCCCATTTGGCAGGTCCGCTCGCTGAGTTGTGTTTCTGCCTGAAAGAAGGGGGCACGTTTTCTGCATCGTCTGTCTTGGATGGTGCCAGGCCAGAGCTCCCCTAGGGGCGTTCCAACCTCAGGGGAGCGCATCTCTTTCTGGGGCACCTGGGAGTCATGTCCAAGATTCGCACAGGGTGTGGTCTGGCCAGCGAGATTCTCTCAGGGTGATTCATCTTAGCCCATAGCAGGGTTCTCAGCCTTGTCAACTATTGACATTGGGGGCCAGAAAGTTCCTCACGGGGGGGGGGCTGTCCTGTGCATTGGAGACTGTAAAACCGCATCCATGACGACCACCCACTAGATGCCAATAGTGCAGAGAACAACGGAGAAATGTCACTGGACTTCGCTAAATGACTCCGCGGTGGAGAACGATGCTTGGAAAAACGGTTTCCAAGCGATGGCAACAAAAATACGGAACGTGCTTGGGGAAAAAAAAATATCTGCAGATCAACACATTTGAAAGTGACGAAAGGGAAGTTTGTTTATGCAACAAACTTACCCACTTTTTTTTAAGTTATATTTTTTAAAATATATTTTATTGATTTTTTTTTTCAGAGAAGAAGGGAGAGGGAGAGTTAGAAACATTGATGAGAGAGAAACATCGACCAGCTGCTTCCTGCAAACCCCCCACTGGGGATGTGCCCGCAACCAAGGTACATGCCCTTGACCGGAATCGAACCTGGACCCCTCAGTCCGCAAGCCATGCTCTGTCCACTGAGCCAAACCAGTCAGGGCTAAAGATATATTTTTTATTGATTTCAGAGAGTAAGAGAGAGAGAGAAACATCAATGATGAGAGAGAATCTTGAGTAGGTTGCCTGCTGCATGCCCCACACGGGGTGGGGATCGAGCCCACAACCCCAGGCATGTGCACTGACCGGGAATCAAACCATGACCTCCTGGTTCACAGGTCGACGCTCCACCACTGAGCCACACCGGCCGGGTCTCCTTCTCTCTAAGCTTATATCCATGGCCCATCACTAGGGCCCTACGCTTTCTTTTATGCATCCTCAGCCCCTTTCCACTCTTCCCGCCTTTGCACTCGCCAAACAAAACTCCAAGCCTGCTGACCCGGGCCATGTCTGTCTCGGAGGAGCTGGATGTAGCTGGAGAGGAATGCACAGGCCATCTTTTTTGAAAGTTACCCTCACAACCTCAAGGGAGCCTTGGCACTGCCGGCAACTGCAGTCCCTGAGTCAATTTGTCACAGCTTCTCTCACTGCCTGCAACCACCTAGACCTTTTCCCTCTGCCTCACGTTGAGCTAATGACTAGCTTTGCTTTTTATAGCTATCCAAGAGGGCACCCTTCTCTTCCCATCATTAAGTCTACTGCCCACCTGCATCCGTGTCCTTCTGCTCGCCGGTCACAGAGGCATTTGTTTCTGAGCTTATTATTTGTCCCCCCGGGGGGAAAAAAATCTTGCTTTCATCATGGCTGCATCCAGGTGTACAGGGACCGTGCCTTGCACCTAATAAGTGCTCATTAAAATGTGTCCGTGGATTCCTAATTTGGTTTTTTAAGCGGGAGAACGACGAGATATGCTTTCTGTTTTCGTTTAATTGGTTTGTAGAACAACCGGTGTAAAAGCGGAGTGAGGTGAGAGGCAGTTGCATGGGTCCCGGCCTGGGTTGGGGTCACAGTACCGGTATGGAGAGACGGGAATAACGTTGAGATGTATGCTGGGAATAGAATGAATTTACTGACAAACAGGTGTGGGGAGTATGGGAAAGAGTCAAGGAAGGACCTTGAGTCTTGGCTTGAACAACTGGGAGGAGGGGGGTGCCATATACTGAAATGGATGAAATCGGAAAAGAGCTCATTGGAGGAGGGCAGGGAGTGAGAACTTGGTTTGGGTCATGTGATCATGATAAATTTGGGATGGCCTTTGGAGAGGATCAGCTGGAGGAGTGATGTGTGCTATTGAATGTCAGGCTGCTGCTTGGGAATGTGTGGAGGACTCTCTCTGTCTTGCTATGCAGCTACATGTCCATTACAGGTCATCCGGGGATTCTGCTCATCACAGGCACTCAGGCTTAGAGACTAATAGGGGTGTCACCCAACATGTGTCCCCGCTGTTGGGGAATCAATGGAGAGAGAGCCTTACACACCGCACACTTAGGGTGTGTGTGTCCCTGTCTCCCTATACAACTGCAGCCCAAATAAGATTATATTGAAAAATAAGCAGCTGAGTGAATGAGACAGGAAGGATGGTGTTAATCAAACCAGGTCATGGTCATGGTCATGGTCATGGTCATGGTCATGGTCATGGTCAGAGAAATGAGACAGCAGGAGGCACTAGGTCAGTGGACCTGTTCGTTCCAGCACCGCCTCTCCCTGCTTCCTGTTCGGTCTGCTCTAGCCCGAGTCTGGACCGCCTTCGGGTGTGAGGGTAAGCCTGAGACACCAGAAGGAAGGATCACTGATGGAGAACGGCATCCAACCCCAACTTAACCCCGGGTCCCGCTGAGAAGCAGCATGGTGGCCAGACGCCGGGAGACTTGTCCATCGGTAAAGGCACCTCTGGGCACAGCGTGACACCGGAATGGCTAGATTTCAGCCCCCGTTTGTCCGCTTGGCCAAGGCCATGCGGCAGGACACAGCAAGAGGTGGTCGCATCGTGAGAAGGGACTTATCCTCGGGAGCCTGGAGGTGTCCTCTGTCTGACGGGAGGATGGGCAGAGCCCAGAGCTGTAGGGCAGATGAAGCGAGATAACCCGTACAAAGTGCCTGGCGTGGGGTTGGCGCCAGGCACCAGAGGTCTCCTTTTGAGCCAGTGGGGCTGCCGGATGGGTGCAGCCTCTGGGGCTGCCAGAGAGTCATCTGTTTCTCCTCATCTTGGCATCATCGTCCCCGCTGGGCGTTTGCGGCGACGTGCCTGCTGCCGCTCTGCCAGCATCTCATGGTCTGGCTCCCGCTGCAGTGTGGGGCGAAGTGGACAGAGGCCAGCTGAGCGCCCACGGTCTGCACATCAGCTCCCTGAATGCCGCCAGCCTCGGGGTCCCAGAGCCCCTGACCGCAGGTCTGAAATCCCAGTGACTTCCCTCCCTCTTCATTTATTTCCTGAGCTCCCAGGCCACCGAGATAACGCCCTGCCAGGCGCAGGGATGACTCTTAACCACTTTGCTGGCCCCGCTACAACCCCACCGGGGCCTGGGCAGCCTGCTCAGGTACAGGAGAGTCGGGAGGGGAAGAGGCATCATTGCAGCAGCCCTGGAGGTGTGAGGGACATGGAGAGCTTTCAGCGCTGATGACTCTGTTCCTAAAGGGGCCAGCCAGCCCCGGAAGCGCCAAATCCCAATTAAACCCGCGGAAGAAGTGGGAGCAGCCAGAGGATGAATGGGGAGGGAGGTTGGGAGGGAGGGAGAGAGGGAAGCGGCTGTGGCTGAGTCTCCTCCCGGGACCACTTACCCTCCTCGCTGCCGCTGAATGAGGCTTGCAGGGTGGGGACTTCTCTGTACTCAGTCTTCGCATGAGGGTAACAAATGCTGAGCAGCAATTCTGCGTGGGGCACAGGTAATCAGGGGTGCATGAGACCCGGGGAGCCAGCTCACATGTTAGCCAGGAGCCAGACTATGGCCACGCCACACGGCACATGCTCCACTAGAGATCACACAGGGTGTTGTGGGTGCATAAGGCGGGTCACGTCTGATTCTGGCTCATGGCTGTGGGGACGCTTCTGGGGGAGAGGGGCATTGGAGCTGGTTCCCGGGGATGGGCAGCAACTGACCAGGCAGAGACGATGGGAATGGCATTCCTGGGAGTGGGAGGGGAGTGGCAATGGGCAAGCACAGAGTCCTGAACCACAGTGTGGGTGGAGTGCCTAGAGCAGTGAGGCCAGGGGCATTGAGGAAAGAGACTGAGGAGATCTTGTGTGCTGACATTTTGGGGGGAGTGGGGCCAGGTGGGGCTAAGGAGGGAGAAGCCTTGCAGACCAACAAGCAAAGAGAAAAACCATTGAACTGTTCTCTCTCTCTCTTTCACACACACACACACACACACACACACACACTTTTTCCTCCCCCATTTTGGGTGGCTAGGGAAGGGCATGCTGGTTGATAATGAAGCTCTAGGCACTGGGTTCTTTATACACACACACACACACACACACACACACACACACACACTAGAGGTCTGGTGCACGAATTCGTACACGGGTGGGGTCCGGCTGGCCTGCCCGATCGAGCCCTATTTGGGGGGGAGGGAAAGGGGGGAGGAGCCACAGGCAGTTGGCTGGCTGGCCCCGCCCCCCTGGTGGAACTCCAGGTGGAACTCTTTGCATATTAGCCTTTTATTATATAGAATTGATTTCAGAGAAGGGAAAGAGAGATAGAAATATCAGTGATGAGAGAGAATCATAGATAGGCTGCTTCCTACACACACACACACACACCCCACTGGGGATCGAGCCTGCATCCCAGGCATGTACCTGATTGGGAATCGAACTGTGACCGATACTCAACCACTGAGCCACACCAGCCGGGCTAGGCACTGGGATCTTGATCAGCCATCTAGGCTAGCAAGAGGCACGAAGGTGAACCCTAACCTCTGAGATGAAGGAATACTTTGTCATCTTCCCAGTGTCTGAATCACTGAGGAAGAGGGATGGGAAATATTCTTCTAGATTGCCCCAGAACAGTCATTAATTGCTAAAAGATTTAAAACAAAATCGGTAAAATATTTCCGTTCCAATTGAGCCATAACTCCTGTCCTCTAGCCCCCAAGTGCAATTCTCCAATGCCTCATTCTGATTGGTTCGTACCCGAGCCACACTCACTGGTAGATCTATTTAATGCTACCCCCAGACGAGGAAAAAAAGGAACCACATAGTAGTAGGACGGCACAACACGTATAAATGCTACCTGGCGTTATTGACGGCTCCATAAAACAGTCGTCATTTTCTGTAACATTAGCGCGATGACTTGGGTGAGCGCTCGGCGCATTAAGCCTCATGCAGAGCAGGTGTTCGGGAAACATTAGCCGAACTGTCGTCGAAGCGACGCTGCTAAAAGTGTCCCCAGGGGGCCAGTTTGGACGGCGACAATTCCCCGAGTTGACAGGACTGACATGTATTCTTTCAGGAGGCGACAGCGGAGCGGTATTCACCCGAGTCCCTGAGGTAGAGATAGGCATCGGAGATGCTGGGATCAGAGCATCTGGGCGGGCTAGCGAGGCAACGGCGCGACCTGAAGGGGCACCGGCGGGGAGGGGAAAGCCAAGCGAAACGGGAAACACAGCTGTGCCAACCACGGAGGCCAACTGGACTCACCACCAGATCCTCCCCTAATATTTACTGGGGGCTCTACCTTTTTTTTTTTTTTTTAAAGACATGGAGTTGAGAATCCCATTCTGTCTGGCTCTAAGGCAATTAGTCCGTCCCCACCACAATGCTCCCTGCTATGTTGCTTTGCTTGTTTTGTTTTTTGTTGTTTTTTTTTTTTTTTAACAGAACTTCTACAAGAAAATCACAGAAGGAATGGTTCAAATATTCACTTATTTCCCATCTGATGTACTTGCTAGAACCCACCCACAATTCAGAGAGGCCGGCAAGGTCTGTGAGGATGGGAAGAGAGCAATGTGTGCAAGCACATCAGGTCTAACAGATAGTGGGTGCTTCGCCAAAGGCTAGCTGAATATCCTCTGAGTTATGTCACTAAAAGTGTCCCTTGAGGGAAAGTTTGGAGCCCAGCAATGCCCTGAGTTGACGCACACACCTCCAACTGCCAAAGGTCACGAGAAAAGAAGGCATCGGTTGACAAGACTGGTGACCATCAAAGGCTTCTCGAGTGATGGCCTTGTGGGTGGATGACGGGGAGTAGCTAGGAGATACTTTTCCAATCCCTGGATGAGCGGCCGTGGCCTTGGTGTGAAGGTCCTGGGTGAGCCTGGTGGCTGCACAGGGGCAGCGGGAACCTATATCCTTAGGCCGTGCCCGTGTACAACTGGCATCAACACAGAGGGGGTGGGCTGGGTGCAGATACAGCTCGGAGCCTCTCTGTCCGCTCTCACGGGGTCTCTATCATCTAAGCTTCACTAAACTTCGTGTGTGTGGCTCTCATGGTTTACAAAATCGCTCTCTCAGATGAGATAGCTTTTTAATTGGATGAGGGTTTTGAAGACATTCTAATCATCTGGGTCACTGGAGCCCAGTGTTTTCATTAAGAGATGGATGAACAAGGTGGTTCCCCCCCCCTCGGGAGAATAAGCTGCTTTCTAACTGGTCTCCTTGTCTCCAGGCGTGTCACTGCTGTGTCCATCTTTGAATCTATTCCCTGAGGTGCCTTCATAAACAGATTGGGCTACGGTTGCAGCGCGCTGCTCAGAGATTACCCGAGGGTCTCTGCTGGCTGCTGGAGCCTGCGTGCAGCTCGGTTTCTGAGCATGGGAATCTGGCCAGAGGAGTTTGGGGGATGCTGCAAACCAGGTCCTCTCCTGGTGTTTTTGAGCTACAGAAATGGACTTCCCTGACCCACGGAAACGTCTGCTAGAATCTGAAGGCCGTATCTTGCAGAACAAGTTTTGGAGAAGGCCTGCCGAAAAGTTCATACCCAGGCTCATGAGGTTCAAAACCTTCCAGAATCTCGGCCTAATATTCTTCTGCAACAGCATTACAGGTTCAGCTTTGAGAAGCAGACAGATCCTGGTTCGAATCCCACTGCCCGCATTGAACCCCGGGGAACCTGGGCCGTAGTTACTGTCCCATCCGGTGCTATGGGTTCCTTCTCTATAAATGGCATGGACCTCTCCTACCTTGAAGGGCAATGGGAAGGATTGCAGGAGATAATGAATATAAAGCCCACAGGATATCTCGCCTACAGAAAAGGACTCCATAAATGGAATTCCTGTTATTATGGTTGTCTTTTAAAGACCCTTTGCCAATCGGCCAACTGACACTCACTCCAAGACATCTGCTTGCTTTTCTCCAAATATTACCCAACTAGAGGCCCGGTGCATGAAACTTGTGCACAGATTGGGTCCTTAGGCCTGGTCTGCAATCAGGTCCAATCTTGGGGCAACTGGTGGGGCAGTCGGGGGACCCCGCTGGCACCCGCCTTGGCTGGCCTGGGGCCTGTGGGTTGGGGTCAGCTCCTGTGTTGAGTGTCTGCCTCTGGTGGTCAGTGTGCATCATAGCGACCAGTCTTTCTACTGGTCGTTCTGCTGTTCAGTCAATTTGCATATTAGGCTTTTATGATACAGGATTGTGTCTAAATGTATTTGGATTTGCCATGTGGAATGCCCTCTCTTCCCCATCTTCTGTATCTGTGAGGGCATTTCATTCTCCCCACCAGTGTGGCTTTCAAGTCCACACCCTTGTCCCATGCTGGAGAGGCATTAGGAAGCCTTGTGATATGGCTTAGACTTTGCAGGCAGAGGGGTTTGAACCCCGAAAGGCTGTCTCTGTAACATCACTTTTATCCAAAAAATACGAGACAATTTCTGAGCACACTGTATCTGCATTTCTTCTAAAACTTCTTCAGAATCAAAGAATCAAAGACCCCCCGCCCCCTGATCAAAGCCACAGTAGAATTCCACTGACTACCTCCTACTGGCTGGGCTGGGCTGTGCCTAGAAACCCAAAAATATGGCCCCGCTGGTGTGACTCAGTGGTTGAGCATCGATCTCTGAACCAGGGGGTCACCGGTTCGATTCCCAGTCAGGGCGCATGCCCAAGTTGCTGGGTCAATCCCCAGTAGGGGGCGTGCAGGAGGCAGCCCATTGACATTGCTCTCATCAATGTTTCTATTTTTGTATCCCTCTCCCTTCCTCTCTCTCTCTAAAAAATCAATTTAAAAAAACACAACACATTAAATATGAAGGCAGGAGAAGATAGTTGGTGGTGTGTCCTGGACCAGTATACCCAGTATACATGCCTGGCTGACTTGGTGGTTTCAGGAAGAAGACATCTACCCATCAAATCCGGCTTCTGAGCCTCCTCCTAGCAAAGCCTGCCATTCCCCAGCTGAGCGCAGCCTTTCCAGACAAGTTTTCAAACCTAATTAAGCTTAGCGTTATCATTGTTTTTTATCACATTAAGTTCCCACTTGGCCCTCGGTAGCAGAGACCACAAAATCAGCCCTGCATCTTTAAACAGAAACAACAGATTTGGGCTCAATTAAAAATTCATTAAAATGCAAATTAGTTTGTCAATCCCCCCCCCCCC
This sequence comes from Pipistrellus hanaki, assembly GCF_964339955.1. Lineage (NCBI taxonomy): Eukaryota > Metazoa > Chordata > Mammalia > Chiroptera > Vespertilionidae > Pipistrellus > Pipistrellus hanaki. The sequence goes on from NC_140523.1 coordinate 2,533,768, forward strand.
TCCCTTCTGATGATACTTCCACGTGGCTTTTTAATCATAGCTGGCGCGGAAGGAGAGGTGAGTTTTGCCGCGGGAAAGCAACGGAGACAAGAGCCAGAGAGCGGGCGCCCCTCCTACCGCTGCGGGGTGAGGGACTCCCTGAGAGCCCACCCCCTCTCTTCACTCCATCAGGCCCTCTCCTCCGAGAGAGACCTGGTTCCATTCTCATTGTTCCCCAGCGCTTGGCTGGTAATCTCAATCCTTTTTCTGATCTCACTCTCCCTGGACCACGTTATCGTAAGGCAAACCCCAGGATACAATGAATAGCTGACCTTACCCACCTACAGCTCCTGGCCATTCTGTAATGTATTGATAATGCGTTCGGGGCGTTCTCACCACTAACAAGACAAGGGAATTTGACGAGGGGCTTCTGCAAGGACTTCCAATGACAATTACCCCCCAAGTGCTTAACCAGGTAATCTCTCTGCCTGAATCCTTCAAAAATCACAGAGCCTGCAGAGACACACCGACAAGGTTATAACAATGTCTACTCTCTGCAGGACCTGTACGGATTTCCCTCACTTTCTTTTTAAAAATTAATATACTTTTTATTGATTTCAAAGAGCAAGTCAGAGAGAAAAGAGAGAGAGAGAGAGAGAGAGAGAGAGAGAGAGAGAGAGAGAGAGAGAGAAACATAAATGATGATAGAGCATCATTGATCAGCTGCCTCCTGCACACCCCCTACTGGGGATTGACCCCAAAATCCGGGCATGTGCCCAGACTGGGAATGGAACCATAACCCCCCGGTTCATAGGTCAACATTCAACCATTGAGCCACCACGCCAGACACCACACTCTCTTATTCATCTAGCTACCAACCTCAGTGAGCTCCTGTTTGTTATGCCTACAGTAGGAATAGGGAGCTGAGACTCTGTGATTGGAGGAATACTTGCCCCAAGTCACATGACTAGGGAGTGGTATTCAAGACTGGAACCCACATCCCTGGACTCCAAAGCCAATACTCTTCCCATGACACTGATTCCATGCTTGTTGGTTTCCACTTTCATGGGCTTAGTCCAGCCTATTGTGTCACTGATTGGCCAGCTAGTATAGTCAATGGACCCTAAGACAAGCTGGATATACATATACTCTGAGGCTAGCTTTTAAGAAGACAGTGCCGCCCGGCCGGCATGGCTCAGTGGTTGAGCATAGACCTATAAAATGAGGTCACGGTTCGATTCCCAGGTTGCAGGCTTGATCCCTAGTAGGGTGTGTGCAGGAGGCAGCCGATCAATGATTCTCTTTCATCATTTCTATCTCTCCCTCTGTCTTACTCTCTAAAATCAATAAAAATATATGTGGGTTAAGTGTGTGTGTGTGTGTGTGTGTGTGTGTGTGTGTGTGTGTGTGTGTGTTTAAAAAAAAAAAAAAAAAAAAAAAAAAAGGAAGAATCCCTAGCTTACTTGGCTCAGTGGACAGAATGTCAGCCTGCAGACTGAAGGGTCCAAGGTTCGACTCTGGTCAAGGGCACATGCCCAGGTTGCAAGTGTGGTCCCCAGTAGGGGGTGTCCAGGAGGCAGATGATCAATGATTCTCTCTCATCATTGATGTTTCTATCTCCCCCTCTTCCTTCCTCTCTGAAATCCTAAAAATATTTAAAAAGAAGAAGAAGAAGAAGAAGAGGAGGAGGAGGAGGAGGAGGAGGAGGAGAAGGAGGAGGAGGAGGAGGAGGAAGGGAAGAAGAAGAAGACAGTGTATGTGGCCTCAGACACAGAAATGCTCCCATCTTTCAGCTTCCGGTGGGAAGCCAGCAGCTACTGCAAGTTCAGTGGGGCCCCTAATTGCTGAGAATACATTCAGGAAGTATGGTAAATGCAACTTAATTGGGAACTAATTAACTTGTTGTAGTTATCTCGTTACACGCCCATTAAATGTCTAAAGATTCCTTTCTTCTCAGATAAAAGAATGAAAAAAGGGAAGAAAATGAATCATAAATCGGGGTCTCGGGTGAGAGACTTCAGGAAGGGAGTTCCCGGGCAGGGGTCAAGGCCACAGGGGCGGGGCCCCGTGGTCCTGAAGATGCAGTGGAGCCCGTTAACGCCATGTTAAAGGGAGATGTTCAAAGGCAGCGGGCCGAACTTGACTTTGGGAAGAACCCTCCACTAAATCTGGTGTGAAATGGGATTTGGCCTCCGAGGCCCCGAGAGTCAGGGTCTGGCAAGGGAGCTTGGAGTTAAATGAGCATCAGCTGACGAAGCCTTTTCTCTCCAGCTAGTTAAGCTTTGAGTGTTTTATCCCCGTGTTTGCTTTTAATTTGCACTTTTATTAGGAAAATCCCCACAGACCGTCCACCTCACCACCAAGCTTTGCCAGGGTGGGGCTCAGTTTCGGCTCAACTCCTGTGTCATCTTTTCCTCTCACTGTTTTCTAAACTCGTTGCTGTTGTTGTTGTTGTTGTTGATCCTCACCCAGGATATTTTCCCATTGATTTTTAGAGAGAGGGAAAGGGAGAGCGAGAGACAGAGAGAAACATCGATGTGAGAGAGACACATGGATTGGCTGCCTCCTGCACGCACCGCCCAGGGCTGGGGAACATATAAGCCAGGTACATGCCCTTGACCAGAATAGAACCAGGAACCCTTCAGCCTGTGGGCCGTGGCTCTATCCACTGAGCCAAACCAGCTAGGGCCCCGTTACTCTGTTTTCAACAGCAAAGTTGTTTAACCCTCTCCTTGGCCACAGGTCCAGAAAAGAAGGGAAAGCTAAAAGAATCAGACAATTCACAGCCCTTGACTTTCAGCCCTGCTGTTCCTTTCTAAATCACGTCTATTTAAATCACTGAGAAAAGCAGATGCTGTTTATAATAATTTGAAACTCAGATCAGTATCCGGTCCTGGCAGACAAGGCCATTGGATCCTGTTCGCGCTGGCTCGTCGTGGGCAGAACTGATGGGCCAGCGACTGTGGGCCGCCTAGAGGTGGGCTGGCCTTGCAGGAGGCAAGGACGTATCTGGTATTCCCCCTAATGAAAAGCAGGCGTAGTTGATCGGAAACGTGGCCCGTGACTCCCTCGACCTCGGCAGTTTGACAGCTCGTGCCCCTTCCAGATCTTTCTGGCTCTCTGTCTCTCTGAGAAGTGTCCCAACCACTTCATCCCCTGGGCTTTTTCATTCTCCCTTTCTCACAGCCAGTTTATTCTCTAGTCTAATATATATAATATTATGATCTCTGAATGCATAATAACCCCCCCCACACACACACACACACACTGAGTAGCCAGATTATTATGTGTTTAGAGATCATCATAATCCAGCCACTCAGTGTATATCCATCATATCATTGGACATTCCCGAAACACACCAGACTCTTTCCCTCTTACCCTTTGCACTGCTGTTCCCTGAGCCTGAGGCACTCTTTCTGGGGTGACCGGCCATCCCAATTTGCCTAAAACTGTCTTGGTTGTAGCTCTGAAAGTCTGCTTCCCAAAAAACCCTTCGGTCTTGGGCAAACAAACAGGAGTGCTGAGCGCCCTACTGTCCTAAACAGTCACATGACTAGCTCTCCGCTCTCCGCCAGGCACAGGATATAGCCACAGTCTGCCTCGGAGGTGAATGGGTTTCAATGCCACATCACTACGTTGTTATTGCTTTCAGAGAGAGAGGAAGGGAGAGGGAGAGAGAGAGAATGATCCATGAGAGAAATATTGCTGGGCTGCCTCCTGCACGCCCCCTACTGGGAGTCGAGCCCGGAACCCTGCATGTTCCTTGACTAAAAAATGAACCAAGTGAGCCATACCGGCCGGGGCAACATCCGGGTTCTTCATCTAAATGTCTAAGGTCCTGGCAATGGCCATGACGAAAAGAAAAGATAAAAAAAGATTCCTATGCCTAAACCGGTTTGGCTCAGTGGATAGAGCGTCAGTCTGCGGACTGAAAGGTCCCAGGTTCGATTCTGGTCAAGGGCATGTACACTGGTTGTGGGCACATCCCCGGTAGAGGGTGTGCAGGAGGCAGCTAGTCGATGTTTCTCTCTCATCAACATTTCTAGCTCTCTATCCCTCTTCCTTCCTCTCTGAAAAATCAATAAAATATATATATATATATATATATATATATATATATATATATTTAAAAAAAAAAAAAAAGATTCCTAGCTGTCTGGCCTAAGCAACTATGTACCATTAACCGAGAAGGCTTAGATCAGGGGTAGGGGACCCTTTCTTTGCCAAAGGCCATGGGTCATTTAAAACATCATTCCCTTAATATAATCCACTTAATAGAAATTTATGTTGCTATAAAAAAGCTCCTAGATTTATTGAATTTCGAGTCTTACCTGCAGCGGCCTTGGCAGGGCCAGAGCAAATGATTTTGCAGGCCTTCTACAGCCTGCAGGCTGGGCGTTCCCCAACCCTGATTTATTTATTTTTTAATATATTTTTATTCATTTCAGAGAGGAAGGGAAGAGGGAGAGAGAGATAGAAATATCCATGATGAGAGAGAATCATGGACCAGCTGCCTCCTGCACGCTGCCCTACTGGGGATCGAGCCCGCAACCTAGGCATGTGCCCTTGACTGGAATCGAACCCAGGACCCTTCAGTCCTCAGGCCAATGCTCTATCCACTGAGCCACACCAGCCAGGGCCCCCACCCCTCCTTTAGATCAATGGTTCTCAAAGTATGGTCCCCGGGCCAGCAGAATGAGCATCACCTCACCCCACCCCAGACCTACGGGATGTGTGTTGCTACAGAAAATACTGAGAAACTCAAAACTGGTTGATCAGAGGAGAAAGAAATCATCAAAAATAAGAGACAAGAGGGTCACCCAAGAGAAGCCTAGAGTCGGAAGTCTTTGAAGAGGTCCGAGGGGCTGAGCAAGCCAGATGCTGCCGGAAGGTCTGATAAGATGGAGATAGAAAAGCAGCCTCTTGCCAAAACTGGTTTGGCTCAGTGGTTAGAGCATCGGCCTGTGGACTGAAAGGTGTCAGGTTTGATTCCGGTCAAGGGCATGTACCTTGGTTGCAGACACATCTCTAGTAGGGAGGTATCCCTCTCTCTTCCTCTCTGTAAAAAATCAATAAAATATATATATTTTTTTTAAAAAACTGTACCATGGTTTGCTGTTAGCTAACCAATTGCAATGAACCATCGATACGATTGATCCTGGAGAGTTTCTCTCTTCAAATGGCTGGAGGGACCTCGGAATGACAGCTGCTGTCTCATGCCCGTCGCGGGGCTCTGGGTGTGGCTAGCTGTGTGCTGTGGCGCTGGGTCCCGCCTGTGCTTTGCCAGGGGAAGAGAGAAAGAACAAAGCGGTCATGGTGTGTTTTCGCCATTATCTTTATTGGAGCTGAAAATGTGGAAAACGACAACAAAAAGATTTGTTGGGTGTGATTTTTAAATTTCTCTGTTTTTTTGTTTGTTTGTTTGTTTTTGTTTTTTATAAATGAGTGCTGCTTGGTGATCCCCTCCTCCCCCATCACTATTTGTGCTCAGTTCCTCCCTAGAAACCGGGGGGGGGGGTGGGAGGGAGAATCTGTTCTTTTCCTGCCAGCTTCATCTTTCCCATTGATTTCCTGGCCCAACCAATGCATGCCCCTAATGGAGCTTGAAATGAAAGCAGTTTTGTTTTTGTTTTCAGCCTTTGTTGGCACACCTCTGCCGAGGCCAGCTGTGGTCTGAGCCCTGGGTACTCGCCCCTTGGGGAGGGACCTGCCTCTCTTAGCGGCTGCCAAACACAAGATAAGTAAGGGGAGGGGATGATGCGGTCCCCTTTGCTAGGCCTGGACCCATAACAGAACATGACCTTTTGAAATGAGCGGCATCACAGAAAACAAAAACATAGAGGGGCGGCCTGCAGACCAAAGGGTCGCGGGTTCGATTCCCATCAAGAGCAAGTTGCAGCCGAAACCGGTTTGGCTCAGTGGATGGAGCATCGGCCTGCGGACTGAAGGATCCTGGGTTCGATTCTGGTCAAGGGCATGTACATTGATTGCGGGCACATCCCTGGTGGGGGGTGTGCAGGAAGCAGCTGGTCTATGTTTCTCTCTCATCGATGTTTCTAGCTCTCTATCCCTCTCCCTTCCTCTATGTAAAAAATCAATAAAACATATTTAAAAAATATGAAAGAGCAAGTTGCAGGCTCCTCCCCGGCCCTGGTCAGGGTATATGCAGGAGGCAACCCATCAATGAGTTTCTCTCACATCAATGTTTCTCTCTCTTCCACTCTCCCTGAAAATCAAAGGAATAATATCCTCAGGTGAGACTTAACAACAAAAACAAAAACAAAACAAAACAAAACTTTATAAAATATGTGAGAATCACAAAGTTAGCGATCCAGGTTTTCAAGTAGAATGACAAGGCTAAGAAGGAGAGGGGTCCTTATAAAATGCCAGTTAAGTTCCTTAGACCCACGGTCAGCAAACTGTGCCTCGTGAGCCACATGCAGCTCTTTGGCCCCTTGAGTGTAGCTCTTCCACAAAATACCACGGCCTGGGCAATTCTGTTTTGAAGAAGTGGCATTAGAAGAAGTTTAAAAAATGTGGCTCTCAAAAGAAATTTCAGTCGTTGTGCGGTTGATATTTGGCTCTGCTGACTCATGAGTTTGCCGACCACTGCCTTAGACCTTAAAAACTGCAAAATAAATATTCAAAACTCATTACAGATGGCCAAAGGGGGGTTATTCACTGAGGAGGAGGTGAAGCAAGGGCCCCCTGAGAGAAGGTCCCCCAAGTCCTGCACTATCACTCATCATTCCTTCCTTTATAACCTTTCCTTCACTCCAGAACCACAAGCCACATGAACAGCCGAGACCATGGACTTGAGACAGTGGGTCCTCCTGGTAAAATTTAGAGTTTGGCTGAGGACCTTATGGGCCCTGAAAGGCCTATAATACCCACAATGGGGCCTTTTCCAGATCTGAGACCCTTGCTTTTCCCCTTTGAAAGAAAACTAAAATAATAATAATAATAATAAAATTTTAAAAATTCAAACTAGCCTTCCTAACCTCCCCGGGACCCGTGAGCAGCCAGCCTGGGAAAGTCACGTGGCCTTTGTCTGACTCAGTGTGTGAGGAACTTAAGTGCTCACAGGTGCTGCCATTATGCGCCCCGTCTACCTCCCGGTGATGTCAGATGGCCGGGAGCCAAGCCCGCTCCCAGGGCCACTCAGGACCCATTTAATGAACTGCTTTCAGCCCGAAAGAGTGACCCCGCTCTCATTTGTCATCTCGATGGGTTTCCAGAAACCCGCGGAACGGACTGCGTTTACTGCACCAGACCAGGCAGTAAGTGGGAGTCTGTTACTGACCAAGGGCTTTGGAAGCCAACAAATCACAGCTATTACCCGTAATATGTGGACAAAAGGCAGGTAGGCGGCTACAGGGCTCTATAATCATTAACAACTGTCAACATCATTTCCCCGTTCATAAACATTTTACTCCGGCTTCAGTTATTCATGGGATTCTAATGTGCCTCGGAGAATATTTGCGACACAAAAAACACGCAATCCTACTAGGTAATGAACTCGGTCTTGCCAAAAAATGCAAACTCTAATGAATGGGAAGGAGTCATAATGCCCTCTTAGAGTTGCGGAGAGAGATTGAGACAATTCAAATTTTATAAATCTCTTAAGAAAAAAAAAAAAAAAAAAAAAAAAAAAAAAAAAAACCTGTCTAGGAAAACTTTTTTATTTCTGTAAATTTCCTCTTACAAAATAAAAAAAAAAAGGAGATATTCTCTAAGAGAGGAAGAGAGAGGGATAGAGAGTTAGAAACATCGATGAGAGAGAATCACCGATCAGCTGCCTCTTGCACACCCGCTATTGGGGATATGCCCGCAACCAAGGTATATGCCCTTGACCAGAATCGAACCCGAGACCTTTCAGTCCGCAGGCCAACGCTCTATCCACTGAGCCAAACCGGTCCTGGCGGAAAGGATGTCTTGATTAAGATCCTCAGGTTAATGTTACTCCTCCATCCCTCATTCTGTTTTTGTTTTTGTTGTTGTTGTTTGTGTATTTGGTAATCCTCACCTGAGGATATTTTCCCATTGATTTTTTTAAATATATTCTATTGATTTTTTTTTTTTTTTTTTTTTTTTTTTTTTTTTTTTTTTTTTTTTTTTACAGAGATGAAGGGAGAGGGATGAAGAGTTAGAAACATTGATGAGAGAGAAACATCCATCAGCTGCCTCCTACACACCTCCTACTAGGGATGTGCCCGCAACCAAGGTACTTGCCCTTGACTGGAATCCAACCCAGGACCCTTCAGTCCACAGGCCAGTGCTCTATCCACTGAGCCAAACTGGTTAGGACTCCATTGATTTTTTTTTTTAAGCCAGAGTGGAAGGGATAGGGAGAAACTGAGGGAGAGAAACATGAATGTGAGAGAGACACAGCTACTAGTTGCTTCTCACATGTGTCCCAGCCAGGGCTGAGGATGGAGCCCGAAACTCAAGTATGTGGTCTGGACCAGAATTGAACCTGGGACCCTTCAGTCCATGGGCTGATGCTCTAGTCACTGAGCAAGACTGGTCAGGGCCACTCCTCATGTTAACGTATCCTCGTTATTGTCGCCTGCACATGAGCAGTAGAGTTTGAGCATGGTGAGGCAGAAGGGAAGTGGTGGGCGGGGTTTGGGGCACCACATGGGTATAAAACCACTGTCTCCTTTCCCTGCACTCTCATCTCTGAATGGCCCCTTTGCTGCATCAGCTGATCTGGCTGTGCCCAGAGCATCAGAGAAGTCCAGGTTAGGTGCCGACCAGGCTCAGGTGAGAAGAATAAGAGAGGACTCCTCTCCAAGGAAAACTTCCAACACCAATGTGACAAAATTGGGTCAATTGTTTTTTTTTTCATCAGAAACTGCACTATGAATATTAGGCAGATACTTATGAAACATCAAAGAAAGATGGGAAATTGTTTGCAAAACCAATTTTCTACACTAAATATGTGTGTTTATATTGGGTTATTGAGAAAGAATATTAAACTCTGGCAGAAAAAAAAATCAGTGCAGAGAAAATAGGCACAACAAATATTAATGACTCCCCCCCCCCCCCCCGATTTCCAGAGTAATTTATGATCACTGTAGAAAATTTATAAAATGGAGAAAAGTATGAAGAAAAATAAAGAACAACCCAGTGTGACCATCCAGGGATAACCACTGTTTGCATTTTAGATATCCCCTTTCTACTTTTGCATTAACTTAAAAATAAACAGAAGTCCATACGTAATGATCACTGACTTTTATGCTCCCATTTTACTAAGTGCTTGAGAAACAGTCATTCGACTCCCATAGGGATGCCTTGCTGGGGTTCTTTTTCCAGCACTAAGAAGGGTTCAGCAATCTGGAGAAAGGCTATGTGTAGATTAATAGGAGTCCAAAGATGAAAGATAGTTTTGAAAGGTGTTGGAAGTCAGAGGAGCCTGGCTGAAGAAGCCAAGCTTTAAGTTCCCCTTGTCACAGGACCCCTTGCTTTTTATTAACACAATTTGTCCTAAGGCAAGATGGAGACTTACATATCAGAGGGTAGGGTTTCCTACAGAAGCATTGTCAGACTGGGGACTAGTCTATGGCTGTTCAGGTGTTTGGCCATTAGGAGGCAATACCATGCAGATTAAGATGCCCTGAACTGCCTGGCAGTAAACAATCATCCTATTCAGATTTGGGGGGAATGCCTTTAAGCCATTCCAACAGGTGATAATATATGTGACTCAGCCCTTGTTGAGACCCCAAGTTCCATCAACCTTTTGATGAAACTCTTGCAATTATGACATGCTGGAATTGGCTCCTGGCATCATCTGACAGGAAATCCACTTGGGGCCAAGGGTCCCTCTCCTTTGGCATGTTCTGTGCTAAGATCATGCATGGGTGGATGCCCCCATCAGACCGATCATGGTGGGCCAGCTGGGGGGAGGGGCTGCAGGAGGTTGGCTGGCCAGCCTCACCCCCATCTCATAGTGACTGGTCATTCCGGTTGCTTGGCTTTTACATATATAGATATTGTGTGTATGTGATGGAAATACTCTATCTCGGTGTGTCAATGCCCACCTCTTCCCAAGGTTGCCTTCAGTTGTGAGAAGGGCGGGTGGCTTGAAATTGGCCATGGCAGGAACAGGTAATTGACTGGGTTCCGACCAGACTAGATAAGGTGGAAATCAAGCGGGGAAGAAGGTGTCCCATCCCCTGGGAGTTTGCAATCCCACCGAAGTGTCGTGAAAAGGTGGGCGTGCAGGAGGAGCCGCACTGCACTGGACCAGGAGACAGACAGACAGACAGCTCTCAGCTCGGAAACTCCTGTGGGCAAGTCTCATGGCCCCTGGGTCCCAGGGTTTTCCATGGTGGGCACCCTGAGGGGACAATCCTTTTCCTTCCTCTCTGCCATCTGGTACCTGACCTTGTGTTTGGGTTCAAAACCACCTTAAATCCCTGACTAGAGTCTGGCGGGGGAGGGAAGGCGGGGGGGGGGGGGAAATCCCAGGAAAAAAACAATTGCTCATCTCCTCCTCCCCTCCTCTGCTCTCACCTCCAACTCATGCCCACATCCCTTCCTTCCGACATCCCTTGCTGTTAATCCCAGAAACATGGAAAGCCATCTTCTGGGCATATTACTTTCCTTTCTTTAGCTCATACACAATCTTGCTGTTTGCAAAAGCTACAAATGGAATGCAAATGTGTCCATTTACTCTTCCGGGCTGATACTGCTAGGATTCTGATAGCGAAGGGAGAACGGAGAACAGGGCGTTTTGTGAGAACATTCTAATTTAGTGTCAATTTCAAAAGAGAAGGCAGGTTCTCTCCGTTATGGAGGGGCAGGAATACAATAGCCTGTCCGTCTATTCCGACTATGATACTCTACCTCCTGACACCCCCACCCCGGACAGACGTGGAACTATTCGTCGCTCCAGCTTCACAGAGAAAGAGAAGGCATTGCCACTCTGCAGCCAACCTTCTAAACTGCTTTCTGAGTAAGTCCCGGGGTGTTGGGTGCTGGGTCAGAATGGTAGATAAGAAAATTATTATTTAAACATTGAGCTTTTCCCCCCACTAGACTGAAAAGACTCGTCTGTGCCATGTGGGAAGATGAACATTGAGATGGATGCTACGGTCTCACAGATACTGAAGGGTGTGCAGTGAGCTGAGATAAACGCATCCCCTAAATCCTGACCTGCTGGAACTAAGGGGATACAGTCAGAATCATAGGAGGTGCCTGTTACAAATCTATTTAAAACTGCCCATCCTGAAGGCAGCGGGATGGATAGAAGCAGCCATTACTCCAGCGGGCACAGCCTGGGGTTCCAGCCACGGCTGTGTGACCTCAGGCAACTCAGGGAACCTCTCTGAACCCAGTCTCCACCCATCTATCAGTGGAGACCAAGATGAGTGCCTGGTGCAGGGGAGTAGGGAGGAGGAGGGCGGAGAGGTGCAGAGTGTCTGGCAGTCACCATCTCCACCAAAGTTGTTGGCCCACCTCCCGTCTGAATTTGAATCCTGCTGACACGCCTGGCGGCCTGAAACCGCCTCCTGGCCGCGCGCTGGGGGCTGTCCCCAGGTGCGGGCCTTTGTGTCGGGAAAACTTTTAGAGAAAGCGGGAGGCACGGGACAAAGAGCTGGCGGAGAAGGGCGTCTGCCAGCCAGCCAGGCGGGGTACGCGGGGCGGTGCTCGGTGCTCCGTACCTGGGCGCACGCGGCTCCCCAGCTCAGCCCCCTAGGCTGGGAGTGGCCGGCTCCAGCCACGTCCCAGAGCCCCCCAGGAGCTGGAAGGAGGCACGCGGGGTACCCCGAGGCGGGCGGCTGGACATCGGAGGGGCCCGGGTGGGCGGAGGCGAGCAGAGGCGCGGAGCAGAGCTGTCAAACTGCGCGCGGAGCCCCCACGCGGGGCGGGGGAGGGAAGGGAAGAGAAGAAAGGGGAGGGGAGGGGGAGAGAAGGGGCGGGCGGGAGCCGAGGGGGAGAGGGAGAGCTGGCTCGCCTCGCCTGAGCAACAACCCCTGTGTGCCGCTATCGCAGCTGCCGCCGCCGCCGCCGGCCCCGATCGCCGGGAGCGCGGGGTGTGTGCCCGGCTGCGCCCAGCTCCCCGCTCCCCGCTCCGGCCCGCACGGTCCCTCCCGGGGGCGCGAAGCCACCATGCAGCTGCAGTTCCGGAGCTGGATGCTGGCTGCGCTCACGCTGCTGGTGGTCTGCCTCATCTTCGCGGACATCTCGGAGATCGAGGAAGAGATCGGGTAAATAGCTGCGCCCGGCGGCGGCGGGATCCGTCCCTCCCGGACTCTCCGCACACGCCCACCCCATCACCCCGATCCGCTTTGTGCGCGCCGCGCCCCCCTAGGTGGCGGGCGCTTGTGGCCAGGGTGGCCGCGCCTTGGGCCCGGGACGGTTTGGGGAGCGGCGGGTGGGGTGTCCCCCGGGCAGCCTCCAGCCGGCCGGGCCCCCTGTCCCCCTCCCCTCTCCGGAGTGTCCACGCGCGATGTCGCCGGGGAGTGTCTGGGGCGGGCGGAGGGGCCGGGAGCAGAGGAGGCAGGAGTTTCTTTGTCTCCGGCTCCGCCGCTTTCTCGCCCTGGCAAAGTGGGCAAGGGACGCGCGGGGATCTGTGCGCTGGGGGAAGGGATCCCCAGACCGGCGGAGGGCGAGGGCTCTGCATGGGGGGCTCCCGGGAAAGGGGAGTGTCCCCGGTAGAGAAAGACACACACGCGCTCTCCCCGCGGTCCGGAGAACCTGGCGTTGGGGTGCGCGCGGGGCTGGGCTGAGACCCCCCGCCCTCGCCTGGCTTTGGAAGCGCAGCGAACCCACGGCGCCCCTGCACCCCCCGAGCTCCCGTGCGCTCTCCCCGCGGGAGACCGAGACCTTTCTGGAAAGTCTATGTCGCCGCCCGGTGGTCTTCGGGGCCCCCTGGCGCGCGGTCTCGCCCCAGCGTTTCTGGGGATCTCTCCAGAGAGGGGCGCGGCGGCGAGCCCCTGTCCTAGCGCGGACACCCCAGCCGTGGATCCCGGAGGCTGATGCTCGCACCCGCCCGGCAGCCTCCCGCACGCACGCACGTGGGGCCCGGCCCCTCTCTGCTTCCGCGCCACACAAAGCCGCCAGCCCGCAGCGGGCAGGTGGGGGGGGGGGGGCAGCGGGGGTTCGGAGGGGCCCAGAGCAGAGCTACCCGGCCCTGTGCCCTGAGACGGCGAGTTCTCAGCGTGGGCAGAAGGTCCCTTGCTCCAGGGGGCTAGTGCCAACCCTGGCATCCGTGCCTCTTGCGCCCCTCCTTTGTCCCATTTGTAGTTTCATCCCATCAGCACGGAGTGGAGAGCCTGCGGTTGACAGTTTCCTCGAAAGGAAAATTAATGCCAGTCTTAGGCCGAGAATGCCCACACCCCATGGACCCACACCTGGGGCCGGCGCCGCTTCCCGTTCTCCTCTTTCCCCCTGCCCCTGTCCATCAGTGCCACCCCAGGACCCCTCCTGTGAACCCCACCGCGCTTCCAGAACCCTCTCTGCCTCTTTCTCCGCATCATCCTAGCTTTCCCCCACCACGGAGCTCCGAAAACTTTCACAGATGCCGCCGAGTTCATACGCGGCGCGCCAACAGCTCCCACCCAGACAGGGAAGAGCTTGCTGTGACCGCTTAACTCCACAGCGTGGGTAGGAGGGGAAACGGGCTGGCCACCTTTGGGGTGATGGGGGTCCCACTGGGGAGGGCCTTCCTCTAACCCCCGGCCCCCCACTCTCCTCCCGGATGTCGGCTCGGCCTGGCCCAGAGCACTCGCTGACCTGGGCATGTGAGAGGGCGGGACCAGCGGCTGCCCATTGTTCTGCTATAAAATCCTAACGAGTGCTGGGTGTGCATGCGGGCACCCCTCGCTCGCTCGTCTGTTCGCTGAACTTTTGTGAAATGCCTTCTACATGCGGGGGACTTCTGATTTTTTTTAATGCCATCAGGTCATCACTTTGCACGTAAAGCTGCACTTTTCTGCCAGGTGTGTCGTAACGCCCCCATTCCCTACATCAGGTTGTTCCAACAGGCCAGCCATAAGCTCTAAGGCCTGAGCTAAGAAGGGTGCTTGCATATCTATTTAAAACCCGCCCATCCCACATGGCTCAGTGGTTGAGTGTCGACCTAGGAACCAGGAGGTCACGGTTCAATTCCCGGTCAGGGCACAGGCCCAGGTTGCCGATCCCCAGTAGGGGGCATGCAGGAGGCAGCCGGTCCGTGATTCTCCCTCGTCATTGATGTTTCTGTCTCCTCTCTCTTTTCCTCTCAGAAAACAATAAAAAAATTTTAAAAAGTATTAAAAACAAAAGGAAACAAAACCCAGACTGTTTTGTGCTATGAGTATGCCCCCAGGACCTGTTTCATTGGGGGCGGGGAGCCCCCATTTCATTGTGAGGGAGGTCCCCTGCCTGGGAAAAAACTGGCAGCCATGTCGACAGCCGAGAGCGAGGTAAGGGGCACCTTTTAGAGGCCACGTCCAGTAGATGGGAAAGGAAATGACCTTTTCTTTGCGTCGTGACAGCCAGACACTCTCTAAGGAGCATGCAAATCTGCTCTCAAGACGATGCGACTTTTTTTCTCTCTAAAGTTCCTTCTTCTCTCCAGTCCCGAATACTTCACTCAGATAGAAACACGATTGGGGGATAAAACAGGAAGGAAAGAGACTCTGGTTTTTAACTCGCTCGTTCCAAGTCCTCATTGCCAATGGATTCTAGCGTCACATTTACATTGTAAATAGGTGTTCGGTTTGGAAACCAATTCGCCACTCGTGGTCTCTGTCCTGTTACGGAGCAGGGTTGCTGGGTTTTAAAACTGTTTGGGTCTTACTCATTGGGGATGTTGTAAATTGCAAGTTATAAATGCTTCTCAGAGTCAGTGGAATTTGGTAATTTAAAATGATAAAATTTTAAATTTTATAAATTTGCTTGGAGCACAGATAATACACAACCTAGCCCCTGCCCCCCCGTTCCATTTTCCTGGGCTCCAGCCATCCATGCCACATGGTTCCCAGTTCCCAGAATGCACCGTGGCTTCAAGCTTCCGGGCCTTGGCACACGCGTTCTTCTTTCTGAAAACAACCTCCTTGCAAAGCATTCTCAGACCCCGCCCCACTCCTTCAGAATGTCTGGGGTAGCTGTCCCTCCTGTATATACCCTGAGCACGCCAGTATCCTATGGAAATGGGCTCAACAATTATGGCTTAATTTTCCTTACCCCCAGCCCCTGGTGATAAGTATATGGTTTATTAAACGAAGCCCATAAAATATCATTTGGATGAACTCGGGCCTAGGACATGACGAAAACAAGCATTCAGCCTTCTGCCCCACAAAGGGTGATGCTATTCTAATAGCAATTAAACACCCTGCACCTGCTCAGAACACAGGTTTTTTAAATATATTTTAATGACTTTTTACAGAGAGGAAGAGAGAGAGAGAGAGAGTTAGAAACATCGGTGAGAGAGAATCATCCATCAGCTGCTTCTTGCACACCCCCTCCGGGGGATGTGCCTGCAACCAAGGTACATGCCCTTGACCGGAATCGAACCTGGGACCTTTCAGTCCACAGGCCGACGTTCTATCCACTGAGCCAAACCGGTTTCGGCCGAGAGTCCTTTCTTGCCCGCACAGCCTCGCTACCCTCCTCCTGCCAGAGCCCAAGTGCCAGCTCTGTCTTTATCACCTGACCCACCCCCATGCTGGCATTAAGAGCAGACTGAACTCGGGGCCAATCGTCTGCTTGCGAGGGCTGGTCCCCAGGAAGGAGGCTGCGAGTCGGGTGTCTGAAATACTGAGGGCGTGAGACATGGGAGGCCAGGTCTGCCTGTGTCATCACAAAGATACTCTTTATTAAAATAGCACTTGCAGGCTGGGTTTTGATTTTCCAATGCTGGTCACACCAGGGAGTGGGGGTGGGTCGGTCAAGACTTGTGGCAGCTGTGTGGCCCCGAGACAAGCCCGGAGCCTCATCTCTCTCAGCAGAAGTGAATCAGACAGACAGATGGAAACCTCAGTGACAATGCCTGAGGGAGGGGCTGGGACCTGAATGCCATGGGCGGGTGGAGGGAAAGGGGGTGCATTGGGAGACAAGCCATCTCCCCAGAGAAGCCCGGGGTGAGATGCTTAGGTGCCATCAGTGCCTGACTGACTGCCGGTCTGGGGCTTGTCCTTAAGTGCTGGGATTAGTCACTCTCCTGGGTGGCAGCTGGGCCGGTGGTAAATGCTCCCCGGTGGCCTGAGATTCGTCATTCGGCGAGGAAACTGCCTGGTGTCCTGACGGGACCTGTTTGTCCCAGGGTTTTCTCGGCGTCAGCTGTCTCAGGCTTCACGCTGGCGCAGGGGACTGCTCCAGCTGGGGAGGAGAGACAGCAGTGGCCCCAACAAGACGTGTCTATTAGAGGTCGGTGGGACGGGGCTCCGCCCGACATGGCTAGACAGGAGTCTTGATTCACCCAGTTCCCTCCTGGTGTGTGTGGGGGTGTTTGAGTTCTGGAATTTCTCTGGGAGAATGAATGAATGACGCTCTAGCCATTCATTCACAGAGTTTCCCCGAACGCTTTTTCTTATTATTGTCGGACGCACTGGGCTCTGCTTCCTGGTCCCTCAGTGAGGCCCCCGGCTACAAGTCCCAGCCTCCGTCAACGGCTGGAGGTTGAATGACCCTGAGGTCGGTGGTCCCCAGATGCTGGTCTGCATACGGGGGGCGATCGCAGAAGAAAAAGAAAGAAGAGAGAAGGCACAGTGCAGCGAACAGCAAATATGTTGGTTTCAAGTTGCCAATCGGGCTGTCCCGAGAACTGTTCCGTATACTGAGATGCCGTTCGTGTTTCCTGGAAGGCATGGATGCCCGTTCTTTCCTGAAGGAGGGAGCTGGCAGATAAATCTTGTGATGGCCTTGTTAGCTCAAGAGGTTGGTTAACCTGTGACTCCCCGACCCCAATTTTCTGGAAATATTACTGACCCCTGAAATCCAATCGTCTGGCTCCGAGTCAATCTTGAAGAGTACCTCACCCGTCTTTTCCCCACGGAGGCTGTCAGCAGGAATTACAGCGATCATTTTTGTCCTCTCTGCTGTGTGCGAGGCCATATCCTAAGCCCTTTGGCTATATTCGCACCTGTCACCTCCCCGGCCACCCCCGGGGTCTGAGTTACTGTCATCGTCTTGACGCAGGTGAGGAAGCTAAGGCACAGAGCAGTTAAGCAACTCAGCCACAGCCACACAGCCAGGAAGTGGCAGTGCTGGGGTTTAAATCCAGGCTCCAAAGGATGAGAACTGTCCAGAGATGACATCCAGCGGGGAAATACGCATGCTCGGATTTCCCAAGGACAGAGCCTGCAAACACGAAGGTCCGTGGGAGAGAGAAACCTGGAAGAATAACACCAACAGGCTGAAGGGGGCAGAGCTACAGCCGGACTCTGGCATTTATTTAACTATCGAGAAAGAAGTTAAACGCCCAGGCACACTGCAGCCTCCTTAAACATCTCTTGGACTCTGCCCACGGAGGTGGGGGCGCTTGCTGTCGGGTATCCCCATCTCCGATTTCAAGAACAAGGTGTTGGCTGTGCTCGCAGGAGCGGCAGCCAGGATTAATTCACGCCTTTCTCGGTAAATGTCAGCGGCGCTTAAATAATGAAGGGAGGAAGCATAAGCTCTCCGGAGAGAATGAGTGGGTAAACGGATAGCACGGATAGCACGGCGACTTCTGAATACTCTTCTGTAAGCCCGAAGCTTGCGCGCAAGCTCCTCCCACCGCACCGCTGCTTCCGGAAGTTTGAGAGTCCCTTCACGTGGACGCTAAACTATCCCCTAATGAGCATGAGGAGCGCCTGGCAGGTGCCCAAGACACATTGATTTGAGAGTGGGATTTGGGTTTTAACAACACACAACGTCCATGCATTATTTAACTCAAAAAACTGTGTTAATACCAAGAGGCATGGTGGGGAGGTGAGTGGAGGGAGAAAAAGAGGAAAGGACAAAAACCTGGAATTAGAGAAATCATCACATTTTTTTGTGATGCGTCTACTGGAACGCACTTCCTGGAAGGGGCCCGAGCAGCCGACCCCGGAAGTTAGAACCGTGGGGAGTGCGCATGCGTACTTTTTTGTGGGCCCTCTGTGAATGCTGTTGGCCTGCCTGCCTGCCCCCACTCAGTGGAAGGACCCATTGGTCTCCGGAAAGCCTAAACCCCATGGAGGGAAGACCTGGATGGAGGTCAAGGGCACTACAGCCCAGAGCACCCCTCCCTCCCAGATCCAGGGTCCCAGCTGCCCCTTTCCTTACCACCTGCCTCCTTTAGTGTTTGGTTCAAGGGTGCACCAGAGTTTTTCATATATTATTTCACACCTTTATTATAAAACCCCTGCAAGACCCACTTTATGGACAAATAAACTGAGACGGTAAATTACGTGCTTAGTAAATAGATAGAAAAGAGCTGGGTTGTATCGAGGTCTAGCCACTCTTTCCCAGGTGCCGGGAGATAGCCCTGAGCACAGAGATGCTTCTCTTGTTGTCCCTCTCCCGATGAGACCCAGGAATGAGGTACAGCAAGGAGGAATCCTAACGAAGGGCTGAATTGATTACGGAAGATCTCTAAGGAGGCTGCAGCGTGCCTGGGCAAGAAACAACCTTGACCCAGGCTGGAACAGGAAGAGAAATCTCCAGAGAAGCTGGGCAGCAAAGCACTCCTTGGCCTTGGCCTTGGCCTTGAGTCCCTTGTGAGCTTGGCTAAGACGTGACCACTTCCACAGCCAAGGGCCCTCCTTCACCGATGGCACACACAGGAACAGTTCCCTAGAGTTCCGAGTGGCTTTAGTGACCTGCCCAGCCTGCTGTCTAATTCCAAACTCCACCCCCAGTTATGAGAAATGGAGGAATTGAGGGGGGGCGGACTCAAGGGGTGACGGAAGGTGAGAGTATGGGGGCCTCTTAGGACCCATCTGCCCCTTCGGATAAAGACAGCCTCCGGGCGGGATGGAAGCCAAGAACGTAATTGCATTTATTGTTGCCATTATTTTCTATTTAGGGCAAGGGATAGTGGTATTCTACTTAGGATGGTGAAATCAAGATTCCTTTATGATCAATTCATTTATGTTTCTAAGTGAGTCGATTTAAATAAAGCAAAGTATTAAGTCAATAAAGTAAAATTACGCAAACCAGCGAAGGCAGACCGGGAAAATGACTGAGGTCTACCCATTGCCGACAGGCTGGCCACCACGTGCCCCAGAGAGAGGGAAGCTATGACAACTCTTTGCAAAACTTCCAGAGAGAGGGAGCTAATCTCTTCCAGAAACAGAACCAGAGATAATTTCCCACTGTATCTGGGAAACTGCCCAGCGTACAAACACAGCATCCTCCAATCAAACCATCTTGTGGATGACTTACAAGACAAGGATGGCTCGGCCGGTGTTGCTCAGTGGTTGAGCGTCCATCTATGAACCAGGAGGTCACAGTTTGATTCCAGGTCATGGCGCATGCCCAGGTTGCGGGCTTGATCCCCAGTGGGGGGCATGCAGGAGGCAGCCAATCCATGGTTCTCTCTCATCATTGACGCTTCTGTCTCTTTCTCCCTCTCCCTTCCTCTCTGAAATAACAAACAAACAATATATTAAAAAAAAGAATGCCCAGTCCCAGATAAAGTTAAGTATGGTTATCAGGGTGACTTGTGGTTCTACACAGGCTCCATGGCCTGGCACACAGGAGCCAGAGGACTGAGGGATGTGGCCAGAATTGGGAATGAGCCACACTGGCTGCTAGCCGGCTGCAGCAATCAGGCCGATAACAAGGAGATCCATCAGGGTCCGCAAGCTCCCCACTCCCCTGGCATCACGGAGGGTTTTTAAATCAATGCTGGTCTCGCTGGCTTAATGGTACCTAATCTTACCTTTGGAAGCTGGGGCATTGGGGAGCTGAGATCAATTGAGATAAAATAAAGTACAACGTATTGACTTTGGGATTTGGGGTCTTCATCAGAGCCCCATTGTGTGGTGTTGTTTCTATTTTCTGTCTTGGAACTCGGTGGAGGTTAGCCACCGAGGACTTGGGGCTGGGCTATTGCCTTTTGTTCTAGTTTGTGGGGGTTTTTTTCATCTTATTCAGATGGTTTTTTGTAAGGGAAGAACCCTCTCCTGCCTGTTTATCGCTGTATACCCAGCACGTGGCACCTGCCAAGTGCTCCATGCCTGTTTTTCACGGGCAGCGTTTCAGGGTAGCTAGCACCCGCCAGGAAAGCATGTCTGTTTCCACCATACCAGGCCCTCACAATGCCCCAGGAGGAAAAAGGGCACCTGCCCTCTGTGACGGGTCCGTGGGCTCCTGTGGTCATCACAGAGCTGGTGGCGTGAAGTGCACCTGTTGCACCGTGCACAGGGGTTTAGAAGCTCTGTGCTAGATGCTGGGCACACGCAAAGATGACCCAGCACAGAGAAGGTGCCCGGACGGGGAGAGAGTTCTCGTGTGAGGATGGAAAACGAGTCTAGAGTTGGCGATCGGGGCTTTCCAGGTGACCTTAAGGACAAGCTCTAGCTCTCTGGGCCTCAGTGGTCCCATCTCTGAAATGAGGGCGGGTCTCTCTAACGCAGCGGTCGGCAAGCTCATTCGTCCACAGAGCCAAATATCAACAGTACAATGATTGACATTTCTTTGGAGAGCCACATTTTTTAAACTTAAACTTCTTCGTACGCCACTTCTTCAACATAGACTCGCCCAGGTCGTAGTGTTTTGTGGAAGAGCCACACTCAAGGGGCCCAAGAGCCGCATGTGGCTTGCGAGCCGCGGTTTGCCAACCGCTGCTCTAACGCATCACAACTGGGCACCGCCCTCCCTGAGTTTCCCTGTTGAAAGGGGAGTGCAGACTCGCTGGAAATAGCGAGTTCTTTTGTTTGCCTCTAACTTCCTTGCCCTGAAATTTTAAAGCAGGGCAGCAAACAGATGCTGATCTATTTTCATCCATCACCTGCTCTGCATTGAAAAAGGGTGGGGAGGTGAGGGGATTCACTAACCGAGGAGGAGGGCAAGCTAACCCACTGAGCGTCTGCTCCAGGCCAGGCCCTGCGATAGAGGCGTTCACACCCGCAAGACAGCCTCTGTGGCATCGCTATTGCCGCCGCTTGGCACCACCAGGAGAACGGTGGTGTTACAGCAGGATTGGTGTTCCGGGTAAAAATGGAACCATAAAGTGTTGAGAGGACATGATTTAAAATAATGGACTTTCTGAGCCAGAGGAATATTAAAGACACCCTGAAAACTTGAACCCATACCTTGGAGTCATTCCTCATGCCTCAACCTATCCAGAGGAGGAGGGCTGTGCAGGGCCACCCTGTGGTAAGACCTGGGGGGAGAGGGGGGCTCTGTTTACTCCGAAGGTGTTCTGGTTTGGATTATAAATTACTAGAGGCCTGGTGCATGAAATTTGTGCACTGGGTCCCTCAGCCTGGTCTGTGCCCTCTCACAGTCCAGGAGCCCACTGGGGATGTCTGACTGATGGCTTAGGCCCACTCCCCAAGGGGAGTGGGGGGGACTAAGCCGGCAGTTGGACATCCGTAGCACTGCCATGGAGGCAGAAGAGGCTCCTGCCACTGCTGCTGCACTCACAAGCCACGATCCCAGCTTCTGGCTGAGCTGCGCTCCCTCCTGCTTGAGTGTCTGCCCCCTGGTGGTCAGTGTGCATCATAGCAACCTGTTGTTCCACCTTTTGGCCAATTAGCATATTAGCCTTTTATTATATAGGAGGATTGGGTCCCACAGGTTACAGGTGACAGTTCATGGTGAGAAAGGATCAGGACTAAGCCTGATGGGGAATGTTTGCCATTTGATGTGCAGTTGCCCATAAGTGCTTTTATAGAAAGACAGGCGCAATCGGCTGGAACCTGACCAAAGTCCTCAGTTCTCACGGGTGTTTTCTGAAGTTGAGCAGAGGGGAGAACCCAGGGTGGACCGGCACCTCTTTGTACCACGACAGAAGCTGACTGATAAGCACAAGTTTGCTGAGATCAAAGCAAATGGCTGAATGCCACCAAGCTAATATTTCACAGGAAGGAAGAGAGGGTGGCAGAGCAAGGAGCCGGGCAGTCAATAAGCTGCGCTCAGTGGCAGAAGAGAGATGACCATGAGCTTGCTGACTTCACCCTCCCCGTTGGCACCTATGGAAGCATCCATGGAAGCCCTGTTGCCATGGAAACACCACTGTCAAGGCTGCAACCTACACTCTATCCAGTGCTCTGTGCCCAGCACCATTTCTGTGTCTATGAAGTTCAAGAGCTTTGGCGCAGTGATAAGATTTGCTCTAGAGGAAAAGGTGTCTCGGAGACTGCTAGGCACAGGGATAGAGACACCAGGCCTGACCTGATGAGAAAGAAGTTAGTTGAGTGGGTGGAGCTGGAGAAGACTAACACGTTGGCGACAGGCAGGGGTGGCGCTGGGACTAAATCTAACTTCGGTGCGAGCACCATGCTATAAAGGAGCACTTTTGCTGCCTCTAAGGCTAACACTGCTCTGATGTTCATGGTCACACGGAGTCTCCTCTGGCCCGGGAAGCCCTGGGGCTGACCCGAGTGGTCTATGGTGAAGGAGCCAGAACTAACCAGATAGTCCCAGCCCCCGAGTTAGAAGGCAAGAGCTCCACCGTCCCCAGGTGAGCCAGGGGGGACAAAAAAGAAATATTGAGAATTGACTTGACGTGTGAAGAACCAATGATGCTCTGGGTAATTAAGAACTAGACTTAGGAGTGGCAAATTTGAGACACTCAAGAGTCACAGCATCCTTTCTGTTGTCCAGTCATCTAGCTGTGAAGTAGGAGAACACTGCCTGTTGCCAAATAGTTTAAAAAGACATGTAAGTCTATCAGGGAAAGACAGTATATGTGTTTACACACACACACACACACACACATACACACACACACACACACACACACACACACAAAATATCTACAAGTATGTGAAGCCTATAAAAAAAATCCAGACTCAAGACATCAACCTCCCCCAGAGTGTTCTCATTAGGTCACATCATTCCTTAAAATACGCAGCTTTCCCAGACTTCAGTTGTTCCTTTGGACCCCACCAACGCCTTGACTCAAAGGCTAGATTGAACTTTAAAAAACAGAAAGTAGTAACAACGAGAAAAGTACGAAGAAGTATGTCCTCAAACCACACATTCTCTAATCGGCAAGAAAAAAAATGATTTCACATAAAGTAAGGAGCCTCACCTACAACTTTTTAAAACCAGTGCCCAGGGCACAAAGTGGGCAAGGTACGAGGGTAAGATGGAGTCACCCGTCCCTTGGCCCCGTGTGATAGCCAAGCATCGCGAGACTATCTGGCCTTGGAGTCCAGGTCCGGAACGGAATCCAACAGGACTGAATGGATGGTTGGCCTGGAAAGGGCCTCCGGATGCTTTTACTCGAAAAAATGTATCCTCCAGAGCCATGGTCGGCAAACCGTGGCTCGCGAGCCACAGGCGGCTCTTTGGCCCCTTGAGTGTGGCTCTTCCACAAAATGCCACGGCCTGGGCGAGTCTATTTTGAAGAAGTGGCGTTAGAAGTTTAAGTTTTAAAAAATGTGGCTCTCCAAAGAAATTTCAACCGTTGTCCTGTTGATATTTGGCTCTGTGGACTCATGAGTTTGCCGACCACTGCTCCAGAGGAACGTGTGGAGGACCCCGTTAGTCACCCACCTCCTGCTCCCCAAAAAGTGACACCACTTAATATGATTCCTCTCGTCAGCAAAACCCAAACCGCTACCACATTCGGTTGCAGGCACCACTGAGCCATCTGGCTGCCTCTGTTGAACTTCTGGTGTCTCGAGTGTGGAATGTAATGTATAATATCTTGACACATTGGATGGAAAACCAGAGACTCTGGGAGCAGATTCAGAGACATGCTAAGGAGCAGTGTCTTGTGGGGTGGCGCAGGAGAAATGAATCCCAAAGGACTCTGTCTCAGGACCCAAGCGGAAGTCTCAAGGGGAAACCGGAAGTCTCAAGGGGAAACGGTGGTGTGGATGAAACTATGTTCAAGCGGCAGGCAGAGGAACATCTGGGAGGTCCCGTCCCTGAGAGATGTTTGGGTTTGTGGCCGGGTCGGCATGCTGCCCATCTTGGAAAGGCCAGAGGGAGGTCTCTGGGGCTGGCTGCGGGATCTCCCGAGGACCGACGAGGGCTGTGCAAAGAAGAGCTGTGTTTATAAATAATGCATTTCCTTTGTCTTGCAGGAATTCCGGAGGCAGAGGTGCAATCAGATCGGCCATGAACAGCTTACATAGCAAATCTAATAGGTTTGTAAATTAGATTTTGTGTTCATTTGTTTTTGCTGTAAGGCAGCTATTAATCTGCTTCTCCTCTTGGCGGGGCGGTGCCCTTCCTACTTGGCAAATAGATCTGTTTTCTTTCACGTTGCCTTTGCATTTTCCTAATCACTTTGGGCAGGGGGCGGTGGGGGGGGAGGAGAACTGTCCATAAAAATGGCCATGAAATGGCCCAAGGTCTAGAGCAGGGGTCTTCAAACTACAGCCCGCGGGCCACATGCAGCCCGCAGAGGAGTCTGATCCTGCCCGCCAGGTTTTTTGGGCAGTGAGCGCAGCAGAGGTGTTACAGTAGGAATTAGTAGTTCATATAGTCCAGCCCTCCAGCTCTCTGAGGGACCGTAATCTGGCCCCCACTTTAAAAAGTTTGAGGACCCCTGATCTAGAGGCTGCTCAGATGCTAAGAGTCACTTTCTGGACAAGAGTCCACCCACTTGGAAGCAGTAGGGCCACCAGAGAGCTTATTCGTAACTTGCATTTTTTTTGCTGAGCAATGGAGACTCGGAAGAGAATCGGGGCATTCACCCAGTTTCATTGTAGATCTCGCGTCCAGGACAATATGATGGAAAGTAAGGCATTCAGCAACTTTGCTGAGGCCCCTTACAAATATTAGGGAGTCAACTGAGCAATTCGAACCTTGATCATTAAACGCACATCCTACATTCTGAGAGTGTTTCCTCCTATGACAGTACTTGGCCAGGGGACAGCCTGGTGCGGGGCAGCGAGCAAATGCGTTGCAAGCCAACAGACTCTAGTGTCGCTGGGCTGGACGGAGTGCTGAGGACAGGAGGACACATCCACTAAAGAGGACTCTCGGTTCATTCATCCAGCCGTCTCTGTGCGACACCCAGCACATACAGCCAGTGAGCAGAGCCGGTCCCTGGGGCTATCTCATCCGTTCCCTTGATTTTTAAAGAGAGGAATACAGAAGCCAGGGACTCAAAGCGACTTGCCCCAGTCCCCCAGCGACAGAGCCAGGGTTCAAGTTCAGCGAGACCACGGCTGGTTAGGCAGAAGCCCATCCACGTTCGCGCTAGAAAGGAGAGACAAACGGAGTTTGACCGCTGTCCGTGCCGGCCTTTGCCTCTTTCTTTTTCCTGCCTTCATTTCCCGCGTCCCTCCCTCCATCACAGAGAAGCCTGGAGCCCTCTCCGCAGGTTTCTGAGCACATCTCCTCCGTGAGCATCCCTGTCACCATCCCCCTGCTGATCCTTCACGGCTGAGAGAGCCCGGGGCACCCAATATGCTCCTTTCAGAGGAGCAGCTCCCCAGATTGAATCTAAATTAAACCGTAAGAGGCCCCGTCAATGGTTACTGATGAGACTATCAGCCGGCCTCCTGGTGTTTCTATCACACGTCTGCTGGCGTCAGCTGCGGCGGAGCTTGAGGTCTTGGGGTATGGCAGCTAAGTCAGTGGCCCTGGGGGTCCCTGCTCCCTCCTGTGGCCCCCACGGAAGTGGCAGCACTACGGAAACACAGCCACAAGCACCTCCCACTGGAGCCTCGTGAGACAGCAGCCAGCGAGGGGTACGGGCCATTGGTGGTCCTTCCGGAATTCCAGAGCCTTAGCGCTGGTGTCTTCCTCTTCTATACCCCCTTCCTACAAATGGGAACTCTGAGGCTCAGAGAGGCCAAGTGATTTTCCCACAGTCACACAACTTGGGGAATCGGCAAACAGTCCAAAGGGTCAAGTCTTCCGTTCCTCTCACAGGCTTCCCGGAAGCCTGGATGCTAGGACTTGGTCAGTAACTCCTGACTCCTTGATTCCCTGCTAAAGTTGCATTTATTTGAACCCAAGACGAGTGATACCAGTCAGGGATGCCGAGGAACAGAGCTGTCTGGGGAGAACGCGCACAGACAACGTGCACCCCCCAAATCGATGTCTTCTCTCCCTGCAAATAGCACAATCGAGCACTGGGGGTAGACCCCCCCTTTTTAACGTGGAGGCTCAGGTGCTTGGTTTGGATTCTTCAAAGCTCCCGGATCAGATCGGGCCTCCCAAACCTGGCCATCGTGGTCGCTGGGAGACTCGGCCGCCAGCACAGACCAAGCAGCCTGGCAGGTGACCCACAAGCCTCTGCATGTGGCCGGCAGAGGCGGGCCAGCTCCTGCCTGCGGATGTAATTGCGACCTAGTTTCTTAGAGACCTACTGGCACAGATTTCAAGCCTCGGAACTGAAGCGGGGCCTCTGGAGCCTGCGGTTCCTGAACTGGGTGGAAAGAGGGTGTGCACCCACAATGGTGATTTGCCACACACACACATACCCCCACCACCCGCAGAGCCAGCCAGCCAGCTCCTTCATCCGTCCAGGCTCACGCAGGACAAAATTCACACGTGAATCCAGCAAACACTTCGTTATTGAGCAGCTGCTCTGGGAGGCCATTGGGGAATATAGAAATGAGGAGGGGTGGGGAATCCCCTGCTTATAATCTAGTGCAGTGGTCGGCAAACTGCGGCTCGCGAGCCACATGTGGCTCTTTGGCCCCTTGAGTGTGGCTCTCCCACAAAATACCATGGCCTGGGCGAGTCTACTTTGAAGAAGTGGCATTAGAAGTTTAAATTTAAAAAATGTGGCTCTCCAAAGACATTTCAATCGTTGTGCTGCTGATGTTTGGCTCTGTGGACTCATGAGTTTGCCGACCACTGGGCTAGTGGGAGAG
Source organism: Pipistrellus hanaki (assembly GCF_964339955.1). Classification (NCBI taxonomy): domain Eukaryota; kingdom Metazoa; phylum Chordata; class Mammalia; order Chiroptera; family Vespertilionidae; genus Pipistrellus; species Pipistrellus hanaki. The sequence continues at coordinate 2,560,662 of NC_140523.1, forward strand.
AGAGACACAGCATCGAGAACTCTGGGACAAGGCATCTCAGGGACAAAGGAGGGATTGTTACAGATCTGTGGTTTTCTCCTCATTAAGTTTGTAAAACACCGCGATACTCTGCTGCTAATGCCACTGCTATCTGGAGTTTTGCGAAAGTAGCTTGGAGAAGTATTATTCTGACCGTGACTGGTAGGTTCCAATGGGAAGAAACACAGGGGTGGGAACAGGAGGGTCGGGGGAGGAAGAAAGATGGTTTATTACCCCCTTTCCTGCTTCCAAGAATGTGTGAGGCATACACCGCGGGGAGAACGTTTGTGCATTCTAGACTTCTTCACTTCTCCGGTAATAACTGCAATCTTGCTCTTCTGGAGAAGTCTACAGTCAAGCCCCAGCAAAAACAAAGCAAACGGACTTGTCGTTGGCATGCTAGCAGATCATATTTATCCCTCCCTCCCTTCTCCCTTCCAGAGCTGAGGTTGTAATAAATGGCTCCTCGCCGCCAGCTGTTGTTGACAGAAGCAACGAGAGCATTAAACACCACATCCAGCCGGCCTCCGCCGCGTGGAGGCATAACCAGACGCTGTCTCTGAAGATCAGGTAGTGGGAATCACCTCTCGGACGGGGGATGGGCTTGGCCTTCTCGGGCGCAAGCCGGCAAATTGCCACTCTCTATCATCCAAAGAAGTTGGTTTAGAAGGAAAATGTTTACCTCCCACCGAGGCAGGCTTCCTCTGTGAGCGGTGGATGGGAAATAAGAACCCAAGGCCGGCCCATGTGCGTGCAGCCGCTCCGCGGGGGTGTCTGGCAGGAGCTGAGGTTCAGGGTGGAAGGAGTGGGCTCTCAGCAGGGGGGCAGCTGTGAGACCTGGAGGTGGGGGAGGGGGACATAGAGAAGCGGGGGGGGGGGGGGACACGAGGCCACAGGTGACTTTTCCAAAGGGCCAGGGAAGAACTGCTTGCTTGGGACTGTTTGGCATCTGTGCCTTCCACTTGGAGAATCTTTGGAGAGCTCCGTCTCCCCTCCCCCCACATACACATACACATACACATACACATACACATACACATACACATACACATACACATACACATACACACGGCCCTAAAGCTTGAGTAGGCTGCCTTCTCCAAAACATGAAAATGAGAAGCCAGCCGAAACTGGTTTAGCTCAATGGATAGAGCGTCGGCTTGGGGACTGAAGGGACCCAGGTTCGATTTCGGTCAAGGGCATGTACCTTGGTTGTGGGCATATCCCCAGTATGGGGTGTGCAAGAGGCAACTGATCGATGACTCTCTCTCATCGATGTTTCTAACTCTCTATCTCTCTCCCTTCCTCTCTGTACAAAATCAATAAAATATATTTAAAAAAAAAAAAGAAAGAAAGAAAGAAAGAAAGAAAGAAAGAAAGAAAGAAAGAAAGAAAATGAGAAGCCATATCCGATCAGGTGGCCCAGGAGCTAGCATGACATCTGGTTGCAAAGACAGAGCTCCACGTTGCTGGAATGGGGACACGTAACCTAGGAATTCTGGCTTCAGCACTTGGGCTTATTGCCTTTGATATCGCTGCCACTGACTCAGCAAAGATGGATCAGCTAAATACAACCACTGGTCTCCAGGCATCGCCCTGGGGGCCCGGAGTGTTGCCATGAATCAGGCATGTTAGTGGGGAGACGATCGAAGCAAGGACAGGACAGGGCGGTGTGATGCACACAGTAGGCATCTTATAAGGAGTTGGAGGTAAAAAGATCATCCGAGGAGAGAGTACTTCATTTTGTAAGAGGACCAAAAGGGCTGGCCAGGAAAGGAGCAATGGGTTTTGAAGGATGATTAGGAGTTGGCCAGGAACGCCAAGCTGCGCTCCACTCGTAGGCAGACTGAAGAGCAGAGGTGCCCAAACCTGGACGCAGGTTAGTCACCTAGGGCCCTAGCTGGTTTGGCTCAGTGGATAGAGCGTTGGCCTGCCAACTGAAGGATCCCAGGTTCGATTCGGGTCAAGGGCATGTGCCTTGGTTGCGGGCACATCCCCAGTGGCATGTGTGCAGGACACAGCTGATCAATGTTTCTGTGATGAGCTCACTTGTGTCCTAATGGAGTCATTTCCCAGGGCAGTTTGCACACCTCGTAGGCAGTAGGCATAACCATAGCAACCGGGTTGGCCATCACCATAACTGGAATTTTCCATTAGAAAATTGAGGCACTGACTTTCTTGCCACCAAGCTCTCCAGGGACCCCTCCTGAACGGTCCTCCGGGCCATTTCTGACTGTCTCTGCCCGGAACCTCAGAGGGCATCTGAACTCAGTGCTCCCTGAGTGCTGGGCGCCAGCAGCCCTGCAAGGCGATGCTGGCCAGGAGACGCCGGGTTGGCGAAGGGCAGCTGGCACCGGGGAGACTGATCCTCAATGTGCGTTTGGTTTTCCTAGGAAACAGATCTTGAAGTTCTTGGATGCCGAGAAGGACATTTCCGTCCTCAAGGGGACCCTGAAGCCCGGGGACATCATCCACTACATCTTCGACCGAGACAGCACCATGAACGTGTCCCAGAACCTGTATGAGCTGCTGCCCAGGACCTCGCCGATGAAGAACAAGCACTTCCGGACCTGCGCCATCGTGGGCAACTCGGGCGTCCTGCTGAACAGCGGCTGCGGGCAGGAGATCGACACCCACAGCTTCGTCATAAGGTACCCGCAGCAGGGGCGCTGGATCGAGAGCAGTAGGCGTACCTGAGTGTTGCCAGTTAGTGAACCAGGTTGAACCAGGGCACACTGGTTGGGTTAGTCACAACCTTGTGGGTTGTGTACCAATTATACAGTGTGAACAGAATGAAATAAATCCATGTAAAATGGGGGGTGGGGGAAATACCTTGATGTCTCGGGTCTCAACCTTGGGGAACCTTTAAAAGTCCCAATGTCCAGACTGCACCCCAGACCAGTTATCAATCTGGGGGTAGGGGGTTCGTGGACCAAGGAGCCAGGTAATTCTGTTGCACAGTTAAGGATGGGAATTGCTGGTCTAGTGCAGAGAGGTAGGCAATCTATGGCCCACAGCCTATTTTTTATCAATAAAGATTTATTGGCACACAGCCATACCAATGCATTTTCATATCCTCAGTGGACGCTTTCTCACTACAACGTGTGTAGTTGGAAAGAGCTGAACTGTTGCAATAGTGTATACAGCCCGCAAAGCATAAAGTATTTATTATCTGACCTTTTAAAGAAAAAGTTTACCGGCCCCTGCATAGAGCCTGCTATAAAAGAGTAGTAAGAAAATCTCCTGGTTAGTCCAAGTTTGCAAAAGTCTTTTAAGTGGAAGGTCCTAGGCTACTAGGAACTTTATACCCTGGAGTCAAAATCTGGGAAGTGACAGAGCAATGGAGGAACTTGGGTTTTATATTTTCCCATCATTCTCACTGACATCGCATCTCTCATTTTTCGGTCCCTGGGACACACCTGGAAATCTTTACCCAGGGCCCTGACACCTGACCCCCATCCAGACAGACTCAGAAACAAGGCCTTGCTGTCCCCTGGTCAAAAGTAGGACACAGGGAGCCTCGGGTTTCATCCCAAACAGGGCCCCGGCCCTGGCAGAGCCGCTACCGAGTCTCGCGTTTCTGTCGGGACCCTTCCTGCGCAAAGAGAGCCTTGTCCCGGGCAGCCCCAGCCTCGAGCTCCTGGGACCTCGGGACGTGGGACTGGGCGGTGTGTTTACCTCCGTGTCCGCTGGGATGGAAAAGCCACCTCAGCCTGGCGGCCAAACCTGTTTTAGTTTATCTTTTGCCAGGTTCTGCCCGTTCAATCTGGCCTTTCTAATGGCTCAGCCCCCACTTCTCAAAGCCCTTCAGTCTTTAGAGGGAGGGGAAAGAGAGCATGCTAGGTTTTGTCTGACTGAGAACCAGAGAAGGGGTGAGGGTGGGATGGGGTAGGCGTTTAAGATGTAGAGTTTTGAGCGGAGGAAATTGCGTGAGGAAAGAATGGAAATAAGAAAGCAGAGTCATGCATCATGGAGGTCACTGCCTGACCACAGTTAGGTTGCATACAGTGCTGTAAAGAATTGAGACCAGCCCTAACCGGTTTGGCTCAGTGGATAAAGCGTCAGCCTGCAGACTCAAGGGTCCCAGGTTCGATTCCGGGCAAGGACTTGTACCTTGGTTGCGGGCACATACCCATTGTGAGGTGTGCAGGAGGCAGCTGATGGATGTTTCTCTCTCATCGATGTTTCTAACTCCCTATCCCTCTCCCTTTCTCTCTGTAAAAAAAAAAAAAAAAAAAAAAAATCAATAAAAATATGTTGGGGGAAAGAAAAACAAACAGAATTGAGGCCAGACAGGAGGGCTGGTCCCCACAGGGTCCCCATGATGGCAGGAGGAGGGATGACGGGAGCCGCCGGCCAGTGCAGGAGGATGCTCTTTGGGGATGAGAAGGAAGCAAAGGATGGATCCGGTTAGATGTAAGCAGAGGCGTCTCGGCGTCCCCAGAAGAACCACGTTGTCCTTTTCACCGGCAGGTGCAACCTGGCCCCCGTGCAGGAGTACGCCCGGGACGTGGGGCTCAAGACGGACCTGGTGACCATGAACCCTTCGGTCATCCAGCGTGCCTTCGAGGACCTGGTCAACGCCACGTGGCGGGAGAAGCTGCTCCAGCGGCTGCACAGCCTCAACGGCAGCATCCTGTGGATCCCCGCCTTCATGGCCCGGGGCGGCAAGGAGCGCGTGGAGTGGGTCAACGAGCTCATTCTGAAGCACCGCGTCAACGTGCGCACTGCGTACCCGTCCCTGCGCCTGCTGCACGCCGTCCGCGGGTGAGCGGCCCTCCCCGGGGGAGGGGGCTGTGGCTGAGTGCGGGAGGTCCTTGGCAGGCAATATTGCCTTCCTAGATTCATCTCCATCTCAACCCTAGACAGTTTTTATTTATTTGTATTTTATTGATTTTTCTTTTTTTTTTTTACAGAGAGGAAAGGAGAGAGATAGAGTGTCAGAAACTGACATGGCTTAGGGGTCGGGGGGAGTGAGAGAAAGAAAAGGACTGCCTTTTGGTAAAGAGAGGAGAGGTCCCTTGGTGGGGAACGGGCAATCAACTGGAAGAAACGTGTGCAACTAGAGCTATTTCCAGCTATAACCGGCTCATTTTCATCTGTCAAAACAGCATTAAGCACCAGTAATAAGTGTTAATCCTTAGATCCAGCGTCTTCCTTCGCAGGGACTCCGAAAGGCAACACGGCAGGAGAGGCAGGTGGGGTGGGTCTCTGATTTGGGGAAGGGGAAGAAGTAGTGGATAGGGGGCTTCAGGGCCTTGGAATGGGTTTCTACCAATGGCCCTCCCCCTCTGTGAGGTCACGGGGCATTCGGGGTGCAGGGTCCAATAGAGCTTCAGGGTTGCTTCGCAATTATTTTTGGACAGGCTGACACAATGAGCTCATCTAAGAGGCAGCGATGTAGCGTGGACAAATGCAGCATTTTAAACAAGTGTACAGAGAGATGAACCACGCCAATCATCAGCGGGTGTGTGGTCGCTCAAAAGAATCTATGGCCCTAACTGGTTTGGCGCAGTGGATAGAGCGTCGGCCTGCGGACTGAAAGGTCCCAGGTTCAATTCCAGTTAAGGGCACGTACCTTGGTTGCGGGTACATCCCCAGTGGGGGGTATGCAGGAGGCAGCTGATCCATGTTTCTCTCTCATCAATGTTTCTAATTCTCTATCCCTCTACCTTCCTCTCTGTAAAAAAAATCAATTGAAAAAAAAGAATCTATGCTCTTGGGTTGCAGCAATGGACACAGAATGTCTTTGAGAGTCAGGGAGGGTGGCCATGGCCTTTTTTAACTCTCCTGGGTCAAACCCCACTCAGAGAATCACACTCTGTGTTGGGTACCCGGCTGGAGATGGACCACAGTGGCAGAGAAATTGGAAAGCTGGAAGGTTCAGGGAAAGAAGGAGGCTCCAAGAAACATGAAATTCAACAAGCTTTCTTCATTCAGTGAATCCTGACAAGCACCGAGCGGGCTCCAGGCCCGTGTAAAAGTCAATAAAACAGGGCATCTGCCCTTGAGGGGCTCCCCGATTTGGCCTGTGAGGCTCCAGCAGTAAAACTAGGGCTGGGAGAGGATCCACAGGGAGTCAGTGTCATCTGGACATTGAGAAGAGCCTTCCAACAGGTCAAGATCATCTGCATGAGCATGGCTGCCTCTCGGAAGGCAGTGAATTCAGCCTCCTGGGGGATGTTCAGGGAAGTCGGCACAAATGCCCCTTCTGGGCCATGGAGCCAGAAATCCACTCCACACAGGATTGCTCGGGCTGCTGGGACACAGAACCGCTGGGTGGCCTACACAACAGAACCTACTGTCTCACAGTCCTGGAGGCTGGACGGCCAGAATGGAGGTGTCGGCAGGGCTGGTTCCTCCTGAGGGCTCTGAGGGCAGAATCTTCCCAGGCCTCCCTCTATGGCTTGGTGGCCACTCTTCATGTTCACATGGCATCTGTCCCGTGTGCACGTGCTCTTCAAATGTCCCCTGATTTTACGAATGTCAGACATACTGGACTAGGGCAGTGGCCAGCAAACTCATTAGTCCACAGAGCCAAATATCAACAGTACAATGATTCACATTTCTTTGGAGAGCCACATTTCTTAAACTTAAACTTCTTCTAACACCACTTCTACAAAATAGACTCGCCCAGGCCATGGTATTTTGTGGAAGAGCCACACTCAAGGGGCCAAAGAGCCAACCACTGGACTAGGGGTCACCTTAATGACCTCATTTTAACTGGATCACCACGGTAACCACCACATATCTCCAAATAAGGTTACACTGTGAGGTCCTGGAGGTTATGCTTCAACATAATCAACCTTTGGCCTAGCTCCCCCTTTCCCTACTCAGACGCTTTGATGCAGTGCACCTGTGCTAGGAGTGCCTCTAACCACCATGTGCTCTCAAGATGCTGGCCCATTGGAGACAGTGCTTGGGCCAGGGCATTGCAGGGGGTGGACAGCATAGCACAGAGACCCAGAGCAGAAGGCCTGCCCTTCGACTCTTACCAATCCCTGCCCGCAGCTCTTCCAGCCTGGAGAGTGAGTGGCACAGCGCCTGGCTGGCTGGCTATTGGCAAGGGGGTGAGCAACCGAGGGGGAGGACACCAGGCAACTGAGTGCGGCCACGGGAAGTGGGACACTGGTCAGCAGCTGGTAGCGCGTGGCTCTAATTCAATTACAACAGGGACGGCTGTGAGCCACAGAGAGGGGGGGCCGCGGGCAAGAAAGGAGGCCCATTCAGCCGCCCAGCCACAGCCTTGGTGCAGAGGAGGCCTGTGAAATGGGGCCTAATTAGGCACTAGGCATGCTGAGCAAGGCCCCGGGCTGGCACTGATCCAGCGGGCATCCCTGCCAGGCCTGGAGCAGCATGTTGGCCAAGCAGGCCCCGCTGCCCGTCTATGGGGGGCAGAGACTGAGGACCGGAGGGCAGGCCCAGCGGTGAGAGGCTAAGCATGGTGCAGAGGCTAAGGAGAGACCAGTGAGGGCCGGAGATGGCCCCTCCAGGGCATGCCCACAGCTGTCACAGGGAAAGAACCACTTATGGGACACAAAACCCTCCAGGGAAGTCCAGGAAGGCTTCCTGCAGGAAGAGGCATTGAAGCTGAGACCAGGAGAAGGGTTGCAGGTCAGGAGCCAAGGGAGATGATGGTGAAGAAACCAAGAAGGTCCTCGTGGCAGATACCCGGTGGGGAGTGTGCAGGAGGCAGCTGATCGGTGTTTCTCTCTCTCCAATGTTTCTAGCTCTCTATCCCTCTTCCTTCCTCTCTATAAAAAAATCAATGAAATATATTTTTTTTAAAAGAATGCAAAATGAACTTCTGCTGCGCTAAACCATGGGAGTTCCACAATCTGTTATCACAGCACAGCCAAATTGATGATCCTGACTTCTATTGTGCTCAGCACACGTTGGACTCCGATGAAACTGAGAAACGGGGAGAAGTCGGAACGGAGAGAGGAGGAAGCAAGCGAGGCACACAGCTTTGTCACCGTGGCCAGCTGAGATGGGACAAGAAACGCCCTGCCTCTCATCCCCGGTGCCAGGCTTCCCACCCAGAATCGCTCCCTGGGAGAGGTGTGAACAGCTAATGAGGCTCCGGGTGCAGTGAGAACTCCGCGGCCTGGAGGGACCCACTTATTTCCTGTTCTGCCTCTACAGCTAAACAAGAGTTCCTGAGAGGTGTGACAGGGACACGGGGCACCTTTTAACAAGCTGCTTGTACTAGAGGCCGGCTGAGTTCGGTGGGGACAGAACACACCCTCCTTCCTTTATGTCACCTCAGTCGTCCTGGCCAATTTAGTGACTGTGCGCCTGGCCAACTGGTGGCCGGGTTCCTTCCTTGGGATAACAGCTGAGCATGAACACTTAGTTTTCACACACTAACTAATTAATTTTGCCTTCCCGAATGAGGCTAGCTGGGTGCATCTGGGACATGGTATTGACAGCGCACCTTTAATAGCCCAGGCTTGAGATTTTAATTAGAAGGCACAGTCATCTCTAAGAAGGCAGTGATTATTTTTTAAATTGGTTACCCCCAATGGCTAAGACGATTAAGCACTGTATTTTATGAGTATGGACAGCAATAAATAAGGGTTGCCAAAAATCATCTCAAAAGCATATTTGGCCTTTTCCCTGGGTGCCAGAGCTTGGTACATGGCAATATATTTTCTTGATTTGTTGTTGTTTTTTAAAGAGAGGAAGGGAGAAGAATAGAGAATTATAAACATTAATGAGAGAGAAACATCGATGGGAGAGAAACATTGATCAGCTGCCTCCTGCACACCCCCTACTGGGGATGTGCCCACAACCGAGGTACATGCCCTTGACTGGAATCGAACCTGGGACCCTTCAGTCCACAGGCTGATGCTCTAGCCACTGAACCAAACTGATCAGGGCCATTTCTCATTCTTACAAAGTACCATTTGTTGGCGGGGGCTCTCTTCCAACCAGTGGTTCAGGGATCCAGGATTCGCCTGTCCTTAAGCTTCCACCGTCTTTACAGGAAGCTGTGAAGTCCTCTGATGCAGGAGAAGAGAAAGCAGAGGACCTGCTTTTAACCAACATCGGCCAAGAAGGGACACATTTGTGGTCACAGCCTATTGGCCATAACTGGCCACATGACTCCAGTCCAATGACAAGGGGTTCTGGGATATGTAGGGGCGCATCTGGAGTATCTGCGGAGCGCTGCTCTCTGCCATAGAGCCTTGGCTGCACCAGGCACGGAGCCAGATGCTGTTGAACCCCCTACACAGAGGTGTCTGGCACAGCCCCTGCTATCAGAGAGGTCACAGTACCGTTTTGGTTTTTTTTTTTTTTTGTGAGGAAGACCAACCCACGCAGTGATGGATTGTCAGCTCGGTTGATAAGCACTTTGGGGAAAGGAGAAACAAAGCTCGAGATAATAATGTGGAAGTGATTAAGTCAGTGTGAGCCGGAGAGAAGAGGGTAGAACAAAGGGAACATTTCCAGGAAGACGTGATGCATGTATTTAGTTTTGGGAGGGGGGGGAAAAGAGAGAGAGTTCATCAAGGGGACACGTGAGGGAAAGGCATAGCTATGAGGAGGGCACATTATATGTCTGTGTAACCTCAGACCCACCTGTGGAGCTCCTTGGATGTTTCCCACTGATCTAATTCTCCCTCCCCCTCCTCCTCTCCACTACTAGCCTGCAAAGAAATTCATTCCGAGAGCCTTCCCCGGCTAAGGCCTTACTATCAGAAGACAAGCCGCAAATCCCTAATATGGCACGCGGCCGCTGTTAGGGCTTGAAGGAGCTCAGGAAATGATCAGCCGGTGAGACGCACTCACGCGGGGACACTGCCGGTGGCTCGCAGGTCCCTGGGTGGTGTCTGCCGCAGCTGCAGCCAGCTCCCTCCCAGCCCCGACTCTCCCAGAACCCCCTCGGGGTGAGAAAGACCCAAGAAGCAGGCTGGGAGGAGCTGCCTGTCCTCTGAGCTCCATGTAAGCGGCTGCATGAGGAGTTGCCTTGGCCTCCCACGTTTCCTCTTCCCGGAAAGGATCGTTCCTAACCCTGGGGATCTCCTTTTTTTGTTTCTTTTGTCCCTCGTTTCCAGATACTGGCTGACCAACAAGGTCCACATCAAGAGACCCACCACCGGCCTCCTGATGTACACCCTGGCCACGCGCTTCTGCAACCAGATCTACCTCTACGGCTTCTGGCCCTTCCCGCTGGACCAGAACCAGAGCCCCGTCAAGTACCACTACTACGACAGCCTCAAGTACGGCTACACCTCCCAGGCCAGCCCCCACACCATGCCCTTGGAGTTCAAGGCCCTCAAGGGTCTGCACGAGCAGGGCGCTTTGAAACTGACTGTCGGCCGGTGTGACGGAGCCACGTAAGCGGGCGCCCGGCGGGACGCAGTGGCTCACAGTTTCCTGCCAGCTACGCCACGGGCAGATATGGGAGTCGGGGTGGCACAAACTCTAGAAACAAGCAGGCTAGTGGTTTTCTTTGTTCAAGTGTAAAACAGTGACCAGAATATATATATATATATCTCTACCTGCATATATATATTGACCTGAGTATGTATGACTGTATGGTGTTCAGCTAGCATTAGGCAGATAAGCCACAGGAAGAAGGTATGGAGAACCCGCCGGAATGGAGACCCATCTCTGGGGGGATGAGAAGAAGCCAGTGCCATGACTTTGGATGACAGACTTGACTGCCTCCTGGGTTGGAGGGATCTTCGGGCTCATGGGCCTGAGCCTCTGAGACACGTGGGTTTTGGGTGAACCAAGACCTGAGGGGACAACGTGACCCGAGTCTACACGGTGTCGTTCACGGAGGAGTGGGAGGTCGGAGCGATCAGCTGGGCAAAGGAGCACGCAGATGCCAAGAAGCAGGGGCCACGTCGGAGCTGAAGGTGAGGGATGAACCGCAGGTGGCCCGCCTGCCCCAGACAGGCCTCTGCAGCTGCGGAGAGACGGCCAGAGAAGACACGACGGACGGTTTATGCTCTGACTTCGAGAGAACCCCTGCGCACCCGGGACAGAGCAGGCAGAGGACAGCGGAGAGCATGGGTGTTGCAAATTGTGCTTTTGGAAAACTGCAACCTACCGCTAGGGGGCGGCACTCCCGCCCCGGAACAGACCAGGAGAGGGTCCCAAATATTGCTGCAGTGGGTGTTCTCTAAAGCACCCAGGGGTGTCATCCCCAGAGTCAGCCTCCTTCCCGCCCTGTCAGAATGTCACATGAGGGACTGCACTGTCCCCTTCCGCCTACAGGGAAGCCCGGGGGAAGCTCGAACAGGCACCGCAAAGATAAATGTCAGCCTTTTTTTTTTTTTTTTTTTTTTTTAAATAGGGTGGTTGCCTTTCGGGGTGCCTCCAGAGCCCCCCCCCCCCCCCCAGTGGGAGACCTGGAAGAATGCTAGGTATTCAGCTCTGTTTCCCCGCAAACACACTCTCTCTGCCTCCTGATGGTCGCACCGGCTGGCCCTGAGCGCCAACCTGAGGTTTTCTGCTCTGCCTTCACTCCCTTTTGCCCCAGACGCAGTGGTTTTCGAATTTTGCCAAAATCCCATTTTCCCTTCGTTAACATAAAGAGCTGGACTTTCAAACAAAAACAACAACAAAAACCCAAGGCCAAGTGCAGTATCCAAATCCTGGACCTAAACTCCCCGGGGAGACCTGGGCTCGGGGCCCAGAACGTAGAGACCAGCGTCAGCCGGCTTGCTTCGTTCGGTGTGTTTTCTTGCCTGACAGATGCGTGTCTTACAACATATTTGAGAGATGAGCAAAAAACCGTTATCTGGGAGATGAAGGGAGTTAAGGAGTCAAGATCTGCTCCCCAGTGAGGAGAGCGGACAGGATTCACCAGTGGCAATTCGGGACGGGACACTTGCTCCTAATGAATGGCGGACAGGAAGCCAGGGGAGACAGACAGAACCGTTAACCCTCATGGATGCTCCAGCTCCAGCTCCAGCTGTGACTGAGGTTCCACTTCTCTGCGTTCCTTGCTGTGCCTGTGGGTGCTCGAAGCCTGAGACCTGGGCTTTGCGTTATAAGCGGGTGTTTCAGGAAGCACCAGCCCTCACAGCCGCTCCAGGGCCTTTCATGGTGAGGGTCTCCTTACCCCTGGGAGATGTTGAATTTCTGAAGCTTGCAGAGCCGTGGAGAGCGGATAGGTCCTCCCTTCCCTCACCTTCCCTTCACACACACCCCCGACCTGGGAAGGGACCTCAGGCTCACACTGCCTTTCCTCCCGACCCCCACGCGGCCTCCATGGCCCTGGCACTCCCACGATGCCCACCGAAATGACCTTTCTCACCACCAAGCTCTCCAGGGACCCTTCCTGGGCACTCCCTTCCCTCCTGGTTTCTGGGACCACAGGTCCTTGTGGTTTTTCTCCTCCCTCCCCAATGCCGCTGTGGCCCTTATTTATGCATTTATGTATTTATTTATTTATGTATCTGTTGTTTATTTATTGACACCCTTCGCCTAGAAAGGAGCCGAGGTGGATCTGACCATGATTTCCCTCTCTCCTCCTTGCCCAAAACATAGACATTCCCCTCTCCTTACCTCCTGTGGGTCTACCCTCTGCACTTCCCTGCAGCCCAGCTCCCACCCCCCACCCTGCCCTGGATCCCAGGCCTGGACTCCACATTGGTGGCTGGGCATTCACCCCGTCTGCTCTGGGTTCGCCATGAACTCGACACAGGAAGCCAGGGTGGTTGTTTCCACCACCCCATCCTCCACGACCCCTCCTCTTTCTGTTAGAAGACCCTCGATCCTCTCAACCACCTCGTTCGGAGACCCCCCCCAGGCACCTTTGCCTCCTCCCCTTCCTTGCTGTCCTTCTCACCAGCTCTGCCCCAGCCTTTCTGTCCTGTGGGCAGTGTCAGCCTCAGTCTCCCCTCGAGGGCTCCTGGGCACGCCTGCCCCTTCTCCTGTGAGTCCTGACCACGCACAGCCATCTTTGTCTCTAGTCACACGCACATGCACGCTTTTCAAAGCTCCCCTGGCCCGCAGAGGAACGCCACAGTCTTCATTCTGCCATTCCGGATCGCCCACGGGGGCCTGCGTTCTTCCTTTGCATCCACCCGGCCCCCGCTGTCATTCCTGGAAGGGGTGCCCAGGTTTCCTGTCTCTGTGCCTTCGGACTCACTGTTCTCATCTCCCGGAGTGTCCTCGCCTCCCGGAACGCTCTCTTCTGTTTTCCTTCGAGGCCCATGCAGAAGCCACGTCTTCCATGAAGCCCTCCCGGGGCCGCTCCCTCCGCTGAACCACCGTAGCACTTTATTTGTACCTTTCTCATGGCGCGTACCATAGTCTGCCTTGTATTATAGTCCCCGTGTGCTCGTCCTTTGACCGTTCTTAGATTGTAAGCTCGCCGAGGGCGGGGCCTGTGTCTTATTCACGTGTCCGTCACGGCGCCCAGAGTGGCGCATAGCACACAGCAGTTGCTCAATAAAAACGTTTGTTGGATTCAATCCTCGATGCCTGGTGAGGCCTGTACGATCAATGAAGCCATTCTGCATCTATTGCGTCACAAGAACCTTCAAAATAATCGTGAGTTGGGGAGATGCAGAGATCGTTATCTCCATTGTAGAGGTCCTAAAACTGAGGCAAAAAAATGATACTGAAGCCACACCAGCAGAATTTGCATCCAGGTCATCCTGTCCGCCACCTCAGGGCTCCTCTGTTAGTCCTCGTGGTTGGGTCACTGTGGGCAGAAAACTAACCCTGAGCGCAGTCCCGGGCATCACCTTCACAGTCAGGCGAGCCTCAGCGTGAACCCCAGTTCTTGTGCCCACCAACCAGGACGCATTCTCATCCTCCTGGGGGAGGACTAAAGCCACCCGGTTTCAGCAGGCTCAGGGGTGGAGCCGGGGGGACCCCATAAATCATTCCCGCTGCTGAGTCACAGGGTAGGGGACTGTCTGTGCAGGCGGCGGCGAGACCAGCCGCTCCTCGGGTTGCTGGTCGATAAATCTCTCCGTGCCTCATGGAGGCTCCGCTTGCAGAATGGACGGAGCAGGAACAGGAAGGAAGGATGCCGCTCAGATGGGACTCAGGCCCGTGTGCGGCCTCCTGGACGCCCTCTATAGCTTCCCAAGGACACCGCCCTCTATAGCTTCCCAAGGACACCGCAGCCTGCCCCGCCTCCTCTCTCTCACCAGCGCTGCTGGATGCCATATCTTCCCCACCTCCACCCTGTATTTCCGCCTCTCAAGCTCTTCCCCTTGGCATCCACAAGAGCAGGGTAACCCCAGAGATTTGCAGCTCCCCTTGAGTACCCCAGCTCTGACCTGGGGCATGCAGGGAGATGGTAAGGAGGAAGGTGAGTGAGGAGCACTCTCTGCCATCCTGGCTCCAGGAAGCTAAAAAACTAGGGGCTTTGTTCTAATGGTGGGCCATCCGGGCAATGGGGGGTTTCCATGGCTACTGCACAGAAGCGATGCTTTTTGCCTTGGGGCTTCATGGGGAGGGTGGAAGGTGGTGGGGCCATTTCCACCTGCAGAATTAGGGCTGTGGTTTGCAAACCGTGGCTCTCCAGCCACAAGCAGCTCTTTGGCCCCTTGAGTGTAGCTCTTCCACAAAATACCACGGCCTGGGCAAGTCTATTTTGAAGAAGTGGGGTTAGAAGAAGTTTGAGTTTTAAAAATGTGGCTCTCCAAAGAAATTTAAATCGTTGTCCTATTGGTATCTGGCTCTGTTGGCTAATGAGTTTGCCAACCACTGGGTTAAACAATCATATACTTTGCACCGTGTTCCCTCCCCATAATACAAGTGCTCACCTAGCACCACACAGTCTCTCAGGGAAGCCAGCAGAGCCGGCAACGAGGAGCGATGGCCTCGAATGGCACCTGTGAGACACAGCTGACGAGCGGAAGGGAGATGGGGAACGGAGGGCCTGGCAGAGGACTATAAGGGAGCTAACCGCTTCACCTGGGTCAGTTCACTTAATCCTCGCAGCCCCCGCTTCGGTGCTGTCCTTATTCCCACTCCACAGGCGAGGAAACCGAGGCAAAGAGGCGGATGAACCTGCCAAATGGTTAAGAACGAGGAAGTGGCTGAGCTAAGATTTGAACCCTGATCCTTGGGTCTCAACGCGGCCTGGGAAGTCCCAAGCCTTGGGGACCGCTGAGCAAGGTGGGTCCCGTGGGTGCGGTCCCCACACCAGCCTCAGCCGACAGCCCCTCCCCACAGCCGCAGGCCCACGGCGTGGGAATCCTCATTAGCGTAGTGACTGACAGGCTGTGGCTCCGCAGCCTCGGGCCCTGTGGACGCAGCTGCTGCCTCTGGAACTCGGGAAATCGGAACATTTCCCTCTGCATACGCAGGGCCACTTGGCCCAGTGTCTGAGGATGACATGGGGACAGCCAAATCAGTGTTTCTAAATCTCTATCTCTTTCCCTTCCTGTCTGTAAAAAAAAAAAAAAAAAAAAAAAATCAATAAAAAATATTTTTAAGAAATATTTAAGGTAATAAATTGACATGACAATCATTAAAACTGATGAAAAGGTGTCAGAGGAAGCAAGGTGTAATCATGACAGAGTTAAGCGGTCGTGCTTTATGGGGTCTAACCTCACCCCGACCACGTGTGTGCCAACAGAGTGTCTGCCTGCGCCACGCCCGAATGGAGACACAAGCTTCCCTTCTCGACACCAGCTGGTGGCTTTGGGCTCGGTCTGTTTCAAAGCAGCACGCACAATGTGGCGTCCGGGCTGCCGCACGGAGAGGAGCTCTGCCCGCTTTGGATTCAGGCATTGTCGCTGCCAATCCTGAGGGAGAGGGTGAAGAACAATGCGACTTCCATTACGGAATGGAAATGAGGCTTTCCCGGGGAACACGGAAGCAGAGGCTGGATGCCAACCCAGAGTGTCCTCCTTGGGTATGCCGGTGGCAGGTGGCAGGCCTAGATGGTGTGGAGGAGACTGTCGGGCTCTGAAACTCTAGCCCGTGGCCCCGAGGCATGACCCTGGGCAGCTGCCACCAGAGCTTAACTCAGAAGGGCCTTCGCTCGGCTCCAGGGGACTGAACAGTGTGCCGTGTAAGTCTGTGCGCGGTGACCCGGATGTGCCCGGAGTGGACTGGAAAGCAGTGCTGGTGAAGTGAGCCCTGATAATCTTACAAACGCTCTCCCAGATGAAAGGTGCCCTGGTTCCAGGGATCAGAAGCCAAATCCCAAGCACAAAGCATGCGTTTGTCCTCCCTGTGGAGGCGCAGACAACGGCCCGTTTCTGCTGGAAACAAAAGCAAGCCCGTACAAGCCTATTCCGGGCCTCAGCTTAGACATGCGGCCCTCATGTGCTCCCCGCCAAGTCTCCTTTATTCTGCCATGTTCACCAAGAATAAAATTAAAATTAAAAAAAAAACAGTTAAATTACATTGTGTTTCTGGATTTCGGGTCTTTTATGGCTCTCTATAAAGAAAACAAAGTACGCTCTCATCAAACTTTAAATAAACCATTAAACTCTCAAAACATTAAAGACACTATTCCTCTTCCGGGTTGAAAAAGCCCACGGAAAGCCATAGCATCTAGTCTTCCCCTCTGACGGTTCATGGAAACAGAGGCACAGCACAACAGTTAGGTCTCGGAAACGCTCAGTAGACGCACTGTGTCCCGGATGATGAGAAAGAAAGGCTCCTCCCACAGTCAATAGTCCTAACTCTACTCAGCTACCTGGTCTGTCAGCCACAAAAATGCTCGGAGGCTAAGAAATCTACTTCTCCCCCTTGCTGCAGAGGAGGAGGACGGCAAGGTGTGGGAATTGCCCTTTTGTGCTTTGTGAACGGCAGTGGGACAGAGCTGCCCCGAGTTCTAAAGAGAGCAATTTGAAACGAAAAGATGTGAGATACCCACACAGTCAGCCAACAAGCAAGAGCGTTTCTAAAAATTGTGAGAACGTGTCTCCTGCACCAACATGGGAGTTAAGAGAGTCCATTTACCCCACTTCCTTCAGAAACCCTATCAAAGTGATAAAACAAGGGATGCAAATCCGCTGGCACATAAAGAAAGGAGGGAAAGGGAAACAAGAGAAAGTTGGAAGATGAAAGGCACACGGAGGCATGGGAGTGGCTTGGCTGGGGATGTGCCCGCAACCAAGGTACATGCCCTTGACCGGAATCAAACCAGGGACCTTTCAGTCCGCAGCCTGTTGCTTTTTCCACTGAGCCACACGGGTCAGGGCTGGTGCCTTAATTTCTAACTCAGATGTATGTCAGGCCCCAGGCCACTGGGCCCCCCAATTCCAGGGAAGAACAGCTTTGCAGGCAGTCCTCCGGATGACTCCTCTCACTTCTTCCGCCTCCCCTCCCCCACAGCATGTGCACTGGGTATGAAGGAGGTCACATCACTTACCAACAACTCTCCGCCAAAATATCCAGTCGGTCCAGTTGCCAGCCTCAATGATTTTATACCCAAGACAGGTGATGGGCTAAAGGTTAGGACACAGGTTGCAGGCCTACCCCTTTGGCAGGTCCCGCATGGATGCCTAGCTCCTGGCTTTGGAGTGTGAAGGTGCTTGTCTGCTGTGTTTTGTTCTTGACCTTCAATATTTCAACTTAAAAAAAAAGCAACAGGAAGTCCTGTCTTAATACGCTGTGACAGGTAATGGTCCAGGCGGCTTGACAGGCCATCCTACAGGGGCAGGCAATTTCAGAGCCCTAGCTTCTGAAAGCTCCATCTCTAAGGACCTAGAAAACAGACATCTAGTCACTGAAGGGCCGTGATTGCGGCTAACTGGGACGTACAGAACTGCAATCTAAAACAAGATGAAATTCCATTATCTGCCCCTTGCTTCTGGTTTACAATCTCGTTAAAATCAGCATTCCCGATCAGCTGGATCTGTGTTTCCCTGGCATCCAATGGCGTGTTGCTAGAACTGTTCCCTAGCCAGGATGTAAAAACTTCCCGGCGATGTGCAGATGGACGCGGGCGTCTGGACAGAGGCTCCCCTGGTGTCCGAGAATGGTTTCGAGGCTTAAGTGCCCTCCTTCCGCCTCCAACCGGTTTCCAAATGGTGTTCGGGCTTAAGGTTAATGGTTGGACAGACTGAACCCCAGTTACAGTGTCAAGGCTAGAAGGAACACTGGAGACAGTTCAAGTCTTAATCAAATAAGTCGTGAGCACACTCTCGCTGGGATCCTGGGCTCACATGGACTGTATTTCACCGCCCTGCCCACTCAGCCCAGCCTCAAAAAACACTTATCGGTGCAAGGTGGCATGAGAGATGACCTCCATTTGCCAGTCCAAGTTCTACTTAATCTCCTTATATTACAGATGGGGAACATCATCCTAGCATCTGCTCAAGGTCCAAGGGCTAGTCAACAGCAGAGAAGAGCGTCAACTCCCTGCTCAGTGTTCTTTCAACCGCCCCAATCTGGATAGATGGGAAAATGAGCCGTTCCCTCTTATTTATCTTTGGTTAATCCCTCGCATCAAGTCTCTTCAGACACTCAAAGCTTATTCTAGTTTTAAATGGGATCCAGATGCCATACTTATCAGTCTCTTCTGAGCCACCGTACTCCTGCTTTTCCATTCTGAGGTCCTCCCAAGAAACATCAAACTCAATTTAAATAGTTTTTAATGGAGCAGAACCACTTAAGTCATTATTTATAGAGCCTTCTGACCTTCAAAAAAAAAATCGAATGCTATGTTTTCAAGTTAAAGGGCCGAACATATTCCTGGAAAAGTGAAACTGGAATACTTCCAAGTGCCAAGTTATGGATGCACTGAACTCTTGGAACTGGTTGCATTTGAGGTCTGAAGTCTGGGAAGGGGCGAGAGAAAAACAAATACTATTTTTCTTCGGAACCTCGGCATCTTTCTGAGTCTCTGCCAGATGAACTTGCCTACCTCTGTCCAGAAGCAAAAGTGCCTGCGGGTTAGAGGTGACCGGAAATGCAGATGTAGAGAAATGGCGTGTTCTATTCTTGGACGGCATATTGCTGTTCCGTACGGGAGGGGTGAGGCAAAACATATGGCGTGCCATCTGCAAGACGGGGCTGGCTGGGTCCCATGAATGGCTTTTAATGCGAGTAGACTCAGCCTGATTTGGTCTGCCTCC
This sequence comes from Pipistrellus hanaki, assembly GCF_964339955.1. Classification (NCBI taxonomy): domain Eukaryota; kingdom Metazoa; phylum Chordata; class Mammalia; order Chiroptera; family Vespertilionidae; genus Pipistrellus; species Pipistrellus hanaki. The sequence continues at coordinate 2,579,702 of NC_140523.1, forward strand.
AAAGGACAAGGAAAGCCAGTGACTCAAATGTTGTTGGAATTAATGGCACAGAACAAGACTCATTTGCATTCTGCCTAATTTAAAAGATGCCCGCTTAGTGTAAAGCAATGAATTAGTTACGGGGGTGTTTGGACTAAGTGTTCGACGTTCTTCCTGAAAGAACAAAATGCCTTTTTTCTTTCTCTCAAGCCACTCTCTGTTAACTTATTTTGTGCCATTTCCTACCCGCCCGCCCCCCCCCCCACAAGGAAATCTCTCTTAAGCATTTTGGCTTCTAGAATGGGGGCAGATTTCACAAAGTTCACCACACTAGGCGCAGCTAATCCTACTTCCAACTCCCCAAGATCAGGTTGGGAGGGAGAATTTGAGAAGATGCTCTTCTTAAAGCTGTCTAATGGAGTCATCTTGGTCATGCCCCGCCAGTAAAATCTCCAAGGACCACTTGTCATCAGCAGACCCAGCGGGAGAGAGCTTGGAGCTCAGACTTGGATGATTGTACTGTGCTCCTGTGCCACCCGCTCAGTGGAATGTCTCAGAGAGCTCACGTGGGGGTCCCACACTGCTCTGTCCCTGACCTGCGGTCCATCCGCTTCTGGGATAATGATGATGAGAGCCTGCTCCGTGCCAGGCATCATGCTGCGCATGATGTGTGAGTTATCTCATTCCATCGTGACCATGATGTCATGAGGTGGCTTCTGTCCTCCCCACTTGGGAGCTGTCTCTCGTCACCTGGTTTTCAAACCAATTTCAGCAATCTGGACCTTTTCTCCCCCAAGTGAGAGTGGCAAACAGAACCCCTCCATCTGAAGGGAAACTGGGAAACTCGTGGCTTGCTTTTCTCAAGAACTTCTGGAAAGAGGCAAGGACCCCGATCCTGCCCAGCTGAGCCCTCCTTCTGCCTGCACCCCTCCTGTCAGAGCAGACATGGGGCATCTGCTTCTAAAGGTGGAGGGACTCAAGGACTGATAGCAGCACCTGGCCTTCGCAAGATCAACCTTCTGATCATCCTCGCTGCAGCCCAATCATCCCTTTTGCCGGACTGACGGTTAGCAGAGGACTGAGTGCCTGGTCTGCCCTCCTGCAGACTCCGAGTGTCACTGATTTTCCGCCTTCTCTCCTCTTCTTCTAACCGTGGGGGGAATACAAAACGACTTCTTGCAAGTCCCCAACGACAACCGTGCATTCCGGCTCCCCTCCCAGACAAGGGACACCGAGCTGGTAGTTTAAAGATTATCTCCTCCCATTTAATGACAGTCACTGTGAAAACAGACTCCCCAGGAAAAGGGGGACATGCCAAAAAAAAAAAAAAAAGAAAGAAAGAAAAGAAAAGAAAGAAAATGTCTATCTTACTAGTGCCTCTAACAGGGTCTCATTATGCATCTACTTCTGACATTTGCCAGGGGTGCTAGATCTGAGTTGCAAAAACGTCTTTTGAAAGGCAAACGGACATTTTCCACGACCATCCCCCATCCCTTTGCCCCCCTAAAATGTAAGCATTTGGCACGGCTGCTGGGATGAGGAAAGGAGAAGGGGGTGGTGACTGAACTCATGGCCGAGGAAGAGAGACTGCTAGTCGGGAGGGGGAGGGCGGGAGAACATTAGAGCGACACGTGAGTGACCTCGTCTTCTGGGTCTCCACGTGATTTCCTTTTCGGGAAACACTTAATAAGATACAGAAGCCAGATTTGGTGGAGCTGGAGGCAGGGTCGCCATGGCAACCTTCCTTTGGAGGTTATCCAAGTCAGGTAGCGAAGGCAACGCCGAGTGAAAGGTCACCCCAGCCGAGAAAGACGCGCATTGATAACGCGTCTTAACAAGACTCAGAGGAGCTGGGATTTGAAAGCTGCCTACTACGGGGGATCAACGAGGCCCAGGAATGGGAGGCAAATGGGAGCAGCAGCGAGAGGGGGTGCCCTGTGGGGTGTTCCACCCGAGCTACAGGGCCTGCAACTGGAAATATCAGGTCTCCCCAGAAGCCCAGACTTGACATGATTCGTGGCGGTTCACGCAAGGGCTCATGGCCGCTGTAACCAGGCATCTGGATGGAGGAGAAACGGGCTGTGTGCTCTGCACAAAGGTCTGTGTTCCTCCTAAGTCCTGGGTGAGCCACGCTTTCCCAAGCGGAACAGCCATGACCTTTCTCACTCCATAGCTGCTTTATTTAATCTCTTTTCTATTAAACAGCACTTTCAAATCTTGGAGTTGAGAAGACCTTTCTCTGGCTGATACTGAAGGCAGAATCCTTTGAGGAGACCACGTAAATAGGAATGTCTATGTGGCTGTGACCTCGGGAAAAACATGTAAAGATGAACTTTGCACATGAGAAAACATGAAATAGTAATCCAGCCTGCTTCATAAATGATCAATTAAAAGATGTACATTAAAATGGTAATATTTTTGCCTATCAAATGAGCAAAAATCTGGAAGAGTGGAAACTGCTACAGTTGGTGGGATATGGGCCCATGTACTGTTGGTAGGAATGTAAACTAGTGCCACTCCAGTGGGGGCAATTTGCAAATACTTATCAAAATTTAAAATGGGAGCTTCCTTTGAGCTGGAAATTCCACCTGTACATGTCTGCTCTCATGCAAAGATACATAGACGTCCTTTGCAGATGTTCATATAAGCAAAGATTAGAAACAATATGCAGCCCTAATTGGTTTTGCTCAGTGGCTAGAGTGTCGGCCTGCGGACTGAAGGGTCCCAGGTTCGATTCCGGTCAAGGGCATGTACCTTGGTTGTGGGCACATCCCCAGTAGGAAGTGTGCAGGAGGCAGCTGATGGATGTTTCTCTCTCATCAATGTTTCTCTCTATCTCCCTTCCTCTCTGAAAAAAAAAATCTATTAAATATGTTTACAAAAAAGAAATATTTACAGGTCCACCAGCAGGAGACTGAGGGAATAAATTAAGAAACATTCGTGGGATGGGATAATATACAGCTTTTACAAAGAATGGAAGATTTATGGTTGACCTCAAACCATCTCCCTGATATGGTGGGTGAAAAAAGCAAGCATAGAATCGTGAGCATCCTTTGTCACCCATACCTTTCCACAATTAGAAAGCTGAACTATGTGCATGTATTAATTTTGCAACTTAAAAGTTATGTTTAAAGGGTCATCTGGGCCCTTTCAATCTGTCCCATGTAATGGACACTGTTGGCACCTTCCTCCCTCACAGAGCCTTGGCTTCGTCTTGGAGGCCATTCCTCCCTCAACCAGCCCTTGTGGTCCCAGGGGCTAAGCCAGCTCCGTTCCACTCGTGGCTCTGAGCCGCTGGGTCTCAGACAAAAGAGGGCACCAGAGCCAGCCGGGCTTTATTAAGTCAGAGTTTTTCTGATTCCCTGCTTCTACAGTGAATCCGGAGAGTTTTCCTTTCAAACAAGGGCTGGTGCTGCTGGTTTAGAGACCACACTTTAAGAGCTCCTGATTTAAGACACGTGCCTGAAATCCCTCCTTTTTGCCAATGATGGCTCGAGAGATAGGTTCCGACACCTTCTGAGCTATGGTGAGATGTCTGATGGGTGTTATTTGGAAGAAAACTTCCTTCTCTTAAGAGAGGACCACAAAGCAAACCACATTTTCTATTTTTCTTTTCTCCGCCGAAACACAGCCAAGAGGCAGGGAGGAAAGCCCTGATTGTTACTGGCAAGTGTCCTATAACAAGAGAAATCAACCTTAGGAAGTCGCTGATACTCTGAAAGGCAGAGCAGGAAGGTGGAAAGATCAGATTCCTTGATCTGAGGCCCACCCCACTGCTAGATTTCCTTTTGTATGAGCCAACACATTTTTTAAAATATATTTTTATTGTTTTCAGAGAGAGAGAGAGAGAGAGAGAGAGAGAGAGAGAGAGAGAGAGAGAGAGAGGGAAAGAAAGGGAGAGAGAGAGAGGGAGAAAGAGAGAGAAACATCAATGATGGGAGAGAATCACTGACTGGCTGCCTCCTGCATGCCCCTCACTGGAGATCGAGTCCGCAACCTGGGCATGTGTCCTGCCTGGGAACTGAACGGTGACCTCCTGGTTCATACGTTGATGCTCGTACACTAAGCCACACCGACCTGGCTGAGCCAATACATCTGATATGCCATCAGCCCATCTGCACTGTGTCTTCCGTATCCTGGACAAATACATCATCACTGACACAAGCTTAAGAGGCTCTATTTTAAAATACTTAAAGTTAAAACAATTTTTTTTTGTTTGTTTTATGGCCAAGTGCCACAACAGCACAAAGACACCAGAATAGAAACATCCTTTGAAAAATTGAAGGGCACCTCACACGTGTCTCCCGCCCCCCCCCCTCCCCTCTTCTTGGTTAATCCCTGGCTAAATGAGTCTTCTTGCTCAGTTTAAATCCAGTGTCACACAGAGGTAAATACTAGAGAAATACAGTTCTGATTCAAAGCACAAAAAAGGAACTGTGCTTCATAAACAGCTCAGAGGGGTGGGAGAGCGGGAAGCAGAGTCTACAAAGGAAAGATTACAACACACGGAAAGACTTTCTTTAAAGAAAACGTTTAGCCCATCCGTCTTCCCCACATCCCAGCTGCCCCCAATCCTCTACATCCGTCCTCCAAAATGTTGCTGGGTTCTTGCCTTTTTGACCTCTGCCCTCTCTGGATATGCCAGGGTTACGTAAAGACGTACGATTCTCTTGGTGCTACCAACACCACCTCTCCCACTTGTCCCCACGGGGGTGGGAGCTGGGGGTGGGGGGAGAAAGAGTGAAGAGGTGACGAGAGAGTTTAAGGAACTCAGTCACAAGTCACATCTGGAAAAGTCAGGCCCTCAACCACGACATTCATCTGCCATCAACAGAGGGCTGAGATCCCCGAACACAAAAATAACTTGCAAATCAAAGGAGAGGGAAAAACCACCCTCATGGAAAATTTCGCCAAGAACATGGACCAGCCAATGAGAAAAGAAAAACAAATTGAAGATGTTCAAGCTCACTAGCAATGAAAGGGATGAAAATTAAAACAATATTTCTGCTAGCAGATGAGCGAAGACTTTTGAGGTTAATTATAGCCCGTGTTGGAGGAAAAGCAGCTCCCCCACTCTGCTGATGAGCGAGCAACTGAAGAAAAAATAGGTAATTCTTCTCCAAATCTAAAATCAGCATACAGTTGACCCAGTGATTCCCTCCTAATAACTTATCCTAATAAGTTCATCAGAGAAGCAGGAGAGGAATATGTACAAGAAGGTTTTACAACGCCTGTGTTTTAATAATTTAATAGTAAAATATGAAAACAGCCTAAGGATCATTCACATGGCATTATACCATATTTAAAGGAGAGAGGGAGAGAATGCGCTTCTCCATACAGACCCCCACAACCGACTGCCTTTGCCTACTGGGTCACAGGCAACATCGGATAAACACGGGCTCCCTCAACAGGACCAGATCCTCCCCCAATAAAACAGCAAGGAGCCCAAGACAGTGTGGGGGCGCTCTACAGCCCACAGGAAGGTAGCGGTGCTGAGGGCACAGCCTCCTCCTCACACATCAATGGGTCCCGACCAGAAAGCTCCACCACATCTCACTGTGTGGAGTTTGATTGGGGTTTCATTACCTGGGGACGACGAATCGATTGAACCATTGGATGTGTGATTGAAGTCAATCTCCAATCTCTCCCTTCTCCCCGGAGGTCGGACTGCTTGAGAATCCCAACCCTTGAATGTGTGGACTTTCTAGTAATCAGCCCCTGTCCCGGCACAACTTGTCTCATTCCCATAACAAAACACTCTTATCGTTCTGGAATTGCCAAGGGTTTTTGAAGCTTTGTGCCGGGGATGCTGGGACAAAGGCCAGACTCTTTATTATACAACAACTCTGGAGAACCTCCCACGTGTGTGCCAGCATGAAGCCAACGTGGCTCAAGAAAGCCTGCATGCTTGGCCTAGGGAGACCACCACGCAGGGGCAGACCCTATTATCAGGTCCCATTACCTGGATGGGGTGTTCTTTACCCCCTACCTCACTCCCCCCACCCTGTGCACAGCATGAGAGACCCAGAATAGAGCCAGCAGCCTACCCCCTCGCACCACAATGTTCCACAGGCCACCTACCAGGCAGTGTCAAGGTGAGAACCTTTTATGACCTGACATTCACCCCAATAGATCAAAGGTGAGGCCAGCAATGAGTAAGTGCCCATGGGTGGCACGTTTGCAGGTTTTGTCCCCATTTAGAAATGAGATTCCTATTCTAAGATGAGGTTGAAAGTGGTGATGAAAGAAGCACACTCCTATAAACTGAAAAACTGAGTTTTATGAGCTGCCCCGCCTCCGCAACCATATATCTAACATATGTATACATGCATAAGTATGAATATACTCGCATGCACACGTATGTATAAAGCTTTGTTCATATTTCTGCATAGAATATGAGAACACACCGACGACACTGGTTCTGCAATTGCTTCTTTCACTTGACAGTGTGTCGTGCTCCTTACACAGTGATTAACACAGGATTCCACTACATGCGTTAAATGTAACATGATTTGAAGACGGTTACCTTGGACCCATGAGTCTTCTCTTGAGAGCAAACATCTCCAGCTCCTTCGATGGCACTCGTCCAGACCTGTGTTTGGCTCACTCCTGTATACTTCAGCTTGTCACTGTCCCTCTGAATGGACGTCCTCATTGGGCCTGGGAAGTGAGCAAAGGCAGGTAAGGTGGTCTTTTGTGTTTCTTTTCTTTTGTTTGTTTTAAATATATTTTATTGATTTTTTTTACAGAAAGAAAGGGAGAGAGGGATAGAGAGCTAGAAACATCAATGAGAGAGAAACATTGACCAGCTGCCTCCTGCACATCACCCACTGGGAATGTGCCCGCAACCAATGTACATGCCCTTGACCGGAATCGAAACTGGGACCCTTCAGTCCACAGACCGGAGCTCTATCCACTGAACCAAATCGGTTTCGGCAGGAGGTCATTGGTTCATGGCAAAGCACTCAGCAACAGAACTCGGGCAAGGATGTGGCCCTTGCCACACCCTTTCTCAACCCCAACTGGAAAGTCTCTTTCCGAGATGATACAATGCAAAGATATTGATGTTTGACCTTGCCTTCTGACCAACCCGCTCTTGCATCCACCCAGTCAGGCCTTCCAACTAAGAGAGAATCGTTGGCTGGCCGCCTCCTGCACACCCCACAGCGGAGATAAAGTTCACAGCCCGGGCATGTGCCCTGACTAGGAATCGAACCATGACCTCCTGGTTCATAGGTGGACACTCAACCATGGAAGCATGCCAGCTGGGCTGTATTCTTTTCTTTTTCTTTCTCCTTTTCTCCCATCCTCCCTCCCTTCTTCTCTCTCCTTTTCTTCTTCTTCTTTCTTTTTTTTGTCAAAAAACATCCATTCATATGGTGGCTCCCCCTTATCCTGAGAGGATAAATTCTAAGACCCCCAGTAGGTGCCTGAAACCACAGATAGTACTAAACTAAACCCTATATATACTGTGTTTTTTCCTATACCTGCATACAGAACTATGATAATGTTTAAATTATAAATTTGGCTCAGTAAGAGATTAACAATAACTAATAAAATAAAACAATTATAACAGTACATTGTAATAAAAGTTATGTGAACATGGTCTCTCTCTCTCTCTTTATCTATCTCATGGTATTAGACTCACCCTTTTTCCTGTGATGAGAAATGCCTACATGATGGGGCAAAGTGAGTTAACTGAGGTAGGCCTGTGACTTAGGCTATTATTGACCTCCTGACGATACAGAAGAGCACTTTATGGCTTGTCCTTGACATATCTGAATTGCCAGCATCACCAATCGATGTGTCTCTCTCACATCAATGTTTCTCTCTCCTCCTCTTTCTTCCTCACCCTTGCATTTTGAGGCTATTAAGCAAAATACAGGGTCACTTAACACAAGCACTTCGATACTTCGACAGTGGATCTGACCCTCAAGACGGCTACTCTGTGGTAAAGGGGGCAAGCACCTATAGTATGGAGACCCTGTACAAAGAGAGGAGTCACGTCCTGAGCCACGCGAGATTTCATCCCACTTCTCAGAACAGCCTCCATTTGAAACGTATCAATTGTTTATTTCTGGACTCTCCCATTTAATATTTTCAATCCGCAGCTGACCACTAGGAACTGAACCTTGAGAAAGTGTAACCTTGGAGGAGGGAGGGGCTGTGGTCTCAGCGAGTGTGGGGGTGGAGGATGCGATGCTGAAGAGTAAAAGTAAAAGCCAGGTCGGCCTGAGAGGCCATGCTTGCATTCTGTCTGGAAAGCAACGGGGAACCGCGAGTAATTTTATGCCAAGGGGAAATGTGATCAGATTTGTATTTTAAAGAGGCAGCACTCTGCCAACAAGGAAAATAATGGAAGAGAAAATGAACAAGAACAAAAGGCAATGGCAGGGGAAATAGAGCCTGCAGAGAGCAGATGTTGGAGGGTGTCCAGGGAGAAAACAGGGGTCATGGTCAGGGTGGGAGGCCGGTCTGAAGTTCACAAGGTGGAGGACTTCAGACCTGAGCCGAATCCAAGCTCTCATTGTGGAGGAAACTACAATAGTAATCTTGTTGGACCTCCTGAGCCTCAGTTTCCCTCATCTTTAAGAGAACAGAGCAACTTACTGAGAGGACTGAAATGAGTGCTCACAGAATATAAATTGCCAGGCAAGCTGGACTCACCGGAGGTGCTCAGAAATGGAACGCTCACCGCAGAACACTTTTGTTTTTGGTTAATCTTCACCCTAAAATATTTTTTCCATTGATTTTTAGAGAGAGTGAAAGGGAGGGAAGGAGGGGGGAGAGAGAAGTGTGTGTGAGAGAAAGAGAGAAGAGGAGAGAGAAACATTGATGAGAGAAAGACACATCAATTGGCTGCCTCCAGAACTGGAGCCGACCGGGCTGGGGAAAGAACCTGCAACCCATGTTTCTGTGCCCTTGACCCGAAATTGAACCAGTAACCTTTCGGTGCGCAGGCCATCGCTCTAGCCACAGAGAAACCCCAGCTAGGGCCCCATGGAAGACTTGAACAAGTTTCCACAGAGAGCAACAGGGTCCGAAGAAAAGCTCCTAAGAAAAATATCAGTTATTTCACAAGGTTGCCAAAGTTTTTGAGCAGAAAGAGAGCTGAAGAAGGAAGTGAGCAGCCAGGTTGGGACTTGATCAAGATGCAGAGGCCAGGACGAGCCTGGAGGAGGCCCTGACAAGCACCCTGGGAACCGCTGGGAACAAGTGGAAACGGCTGTGGTTCATTAAGAGCCTTGGGAAAGCCACCAAGCCCTGTGGGGCCAACAACAGCACCCCCCCTCCTGCCCCCATCAAGAAACACACTTCCAGGGCACTGCGTGGGTCACATTCCTGGAGCTTCCCGAAACTAGCTCTCCGGGAGCTGTTCCCGCAGGCATGACCAAGGCCTCCGTCTGCCAGCGAGCAAAGGAGCCATGAGCTGCCAGGGACCAGGACACATCAAACGGGGCACTTTCAAGGAGGACGCGGAAAAGAACCCGGAGAACAACAGCTGGGATAAGCTATTTGCCAATGTTTCTTTGGAACCTTTCCATACAGAACGCCTTCATCAAGAAATGGCATTTAGCCCTAACCAGTTTGGCTCAGTGGATAGAGTATCGGCCTGCAGACTCAAGGGTCCCAGGTTCGATTCCGATCAAGGGCATGTACCTTGGTTGCGGGCGGGCACATACCCAGTGGGGGTTGTGCAGGGGGCAGCTGATCGATGTTTCTCTCTCATCAATGTTTCTAACTCTCTAGCCCTCTCCCTTCCTCTGTGTAAAAAAATTATACACACACACACACACACACACACACACACATTTTTTTTATTTTTTATTTTTTTAGAAATAGCATTTACATGCATAAAAGCATAACCCATGGACACAGGCAGTAGAGGGGTGAGGGCATGTGCTGGGGGGTGGGACCAGCTGGGGAGAGGTCAATGGGGGGAAAAGGAGACATTTATAATACTTGAAACAATGAAGAATTTAAATTTAAAAATATCAATTCATCATTCATGTGCAGCCACTTGATCTGGATCCAGTAAAAGCTTACCCTTGACCTCTGATGGCAGGGCTTCCCCAGCTCACTGTAATTAGGATGTCTAGAGAGATGGAACACCATCTCATACAGGTGCTCCCTTCTTGTCGTTTTTCTTACATATGCCAAAAACACACTCTCTTTTTGCCCCACAGAGTAATATCAGGGCACAATTAAAATAGTACCCTCCACAGCCACCAGTCTAGCAGTCAAGGCCTTTCCCATGTTGGATTTAATGTCTCCGTATTCCCCATGGCAGCAATAATGCACACACAGCACACACACCACCTCTCATCCTGCCCAAGCCCTCTGCAGACATGACTAGCGGATCAGAGCTCATGGATCCTTGTCAACCCTGCGCTCCAGAACAAACAAGAGTTCCTTCCTCTCAAATAGCAAACCTGTCGTCTGCCTTTCAAAGATAAATATCTGTCCTGTGCCCAAGGTCCTAAGCCCTGGGGGTACGTACCCAGTGGAAATACCCTTCCCATTTGAGGAAAACTGGCAAAGCAGATGGTAGAACATGGCTTTGGTGTGGGGGGGGGGAGAGGGGGGGGCGCGGAATCCCCAGATGCCCATTCAACTGAGAGTCAGCCTAGCCTGGGGGTTGAGCACATGACTCTGAGTTCAAACGCTGCCTCCATTCTATGTACTGTGTGCGCTTGGGTATGTTACGTAACCTCTCTGCCCCTTGGTTTCCACATCTGTAAAACAGAAATAACAACAACACCTGCCCCGTAGCATTGTTGTGAGAATTGAATGGCATAATCAGGCCTGGGTGTGATCACCATCCAAACGTTGGCCCTGCCCCTTCAATCCCTGATGAGGCGGCTATGGATAATACCCTGTTTCCCCGAAAATAAGGCAGTGTCTTATATTAATTTTTGCTCCCAAAGATGCGCCAGGTCTTATTTTCAGGGGATGTCTTATTTTTCCATGAAGAAGAATACAGTACACATTTATTGTTAAATGAAAACAAAGGAAATTGATTACCTGTATACGGTACGGTAGTACGGTCGTTGTCAACACAAACCAGACAAACTGAATCCTACAGTATCAAGAATTTACTCATTTATTCAATGACAATCATGTCATCATCTTCTGGAACATCATCATAACAATCCAATTCCTGAATTTCCTGGTGAATTCTTGTGACTCCATTTCTTTCAGAATCAGTGGACCAAATCTCTCATGTTTAGCCTAGGGGGGCCTTATTTTCGGGGGATGCCTTATATTTCACTCAGAAGGAAACCTGTAAGTAGGTCTTATTTTCGGAGGATGTCTTATTTTCGGGGAAACACGGTAGGAAGTGCTGCGTATAGTCCTTCCTCTGGACAAGCACTCATCCCCACCACCACCATTCATGGGCGCACAGGCCTCGAAGCCTGTTAACCTCAGACGCTCACGGGGCCCAGGTAAAGAGGCCGGATCGATGGGATGAAGCAAAGCATTTCTCAGAAGTCTGTGTCAGAAAGCAGGGCTGCTGGTCAGCGTGAGCCACCCAGCCCGGTCTCTGTGGGCAACGGGCAGGGGGCTGGGGGAAGTTGTTATTTTTCTAACAGGCCTCAGAGGGGAAATGGATCATTTTTCCCCCCTGCCGAAGGAGCCACCGGTTGGCAAGCATTGGTGTTGCAGGAAAACAAATACACAGCCGGGACACTCGTTTTTCTTCCGTTATTGTATATTGTTGGCTGGGTTCAAAAGGATTGCAAACTCGGAAACGCTTTTAAATTCCCTCCCTCCCTTTCTTCCGTCCTCTCTCCTCCACCCCGCCTTTTGATGGTGTTTCGGGGCCCACATGCCGTCCTCACGATATTTCATTTTGCATTTCTATGGCAGGAAATGTAGGCCACTGATTTTAGAGGTGGCCTACTTTCCCAGCTCTAAATAGCAATCTTCCCCCAGGTTGAGGCTTTTGTGTCTAATAAGAGTGTCACCTGCTTAGCGAGGCCAAAGCGGCCGAGCGCTGGCCGCCTCCTCCCCGCCCAGCTGTGGGCCTGGGAGGCCAGAGGGGCGGCCCTCGAGGCTTGCGGCCTCAGAAGTGTGCAAGGCCACAGCTTTCCCTGGAAGGTACACAAGGGCCGGACATGCCTCTGGGGGCACAGGTGCCAGGGCCACACAAGGAGGTGGTGGCAGCAGCTTGTCACCAGGTCCAGGAAGGACGGGGCAGCTAAGATCTGCCGGGTGCCCACCTGTGCGGGACACCTCTGCCCCTCACATCTCCTCCCTCTCCGGTCGGCTAAGGGGTCTTCTGTTCTATTTTCTTTTCCTTTCTGTTCTTTCCTTTCTTTTTTTTAAATATATATTTTATTGATTTTTTTACAGAGAGGAAGGGAGAGGGATAGAGTTAGAAACATCAATCAGCTGCCTCCTGCACACCCCCTACTGGGGATGTGCCCGCAACCAAGGTATATGTCCTTGACCGGAATGGAACCTGGGACCTTTCAGTCAGCAGGCCAACGCTCTATCCACCGAGCCACACTGGTTAGGGCTCTTTCTGTTCTTTTCTTTCCTCCCTCCCTCCCTTCCTTTCCTTTCTCTTTCTCCCTCGCTCCCCCTTCTTCTTTCCCCAGCTCTCTTCTTGCCTCCTTTTCTATGATCTCGGGGAACCCCAGAAGGACCCCAGCACCAAGTCCAGTCGGATTTCCTGCAAGAAGGGACGTGCCCTGCACTCGCCACAGTGGTGGTCACCGGCCCCGGGTGGCTGCTGCTGAACGCTCACGACGTGGCTGCTGTGACTGAACCCAGATTTTTCATTTTATTTCACTTGAATGAAGTCTTACAAAACCGTGCGGGGACCACGGCTCTAGAGAGCCAGCCTGGCGATGGCGTGCCAGCTTCTCCCGCCTGTCCCGGGGACTCACTGAGAAGACAATAGCCCGCGCCGTCAATGCCTGAGCTCAGATCTCAGCCCCTCTGACATGAGTCAGAGTGCCTTGGAGAAACTGCTGTATGTGTGTGAATCAAGTGCCAAGTTCATTCCTGCAGCAGCCCCGCTAATCAACGACGTGTGTATAAATATGCAAAACACACAATTAGTCAATACCACCGAGTCTCTGCGATGGGACCATTGAAACAGGTCCTAGGGCCAAGGGTGGGGGAAACCAAAATAAATTTCGTTTTCGCTCTAAACCCTACAAGCAATGAATGCTGAATAATTTACTTCTGAGGGCTGCAGCACAAAAGCGAGTCATTTATTGGTTCCTCTGAGCACGAGCCACACATTCGAACCTAATTCATAGACGTGGAAACCCATTATAAGAAGTAAATGAGTTACCAGGGCGCGCAATGGCAGATGGCAGCTGTTTCTGCACTCCTTGATGGACCCTGAATTACTCTAATCATCATTTTATTTAAGCCCAGAAGGCCGTAAGAAATACGTTACCGACTCCGCTGAAATATGTCTCCCTTAAACATAGAAACTCGAACCTGAATAGGTACATTATTCAAGCAATTTCTCTCCGTGACAGGCACCAGCCCACAGGCCAAAGGCAGCCGAGAAAATAAGACGCTCGAGCCCGGTGGAGGGCCTGCCTTTTCTAGAATCCTTGTTAGTGTATTTGCTGTAGCCCCTCTCCCAGGAATGGCGCAGTGTGTTGGCCCCTGATGCCCAAACCAGAAATCTGGATATTACATTTTTTTGTTTTTTTCTCCCCGGTTTTATGAAGCTATGATCCTATCTAATAAAGAGGGAATATGCTAATTGACCCTCACATCATCACATAGATGGACCCTCTCCCCAGCCGGCCCTGCCCCCAAGCAGTCAACCTGAGGACCCTCACCCTGGCCAGCCCACCTTGGTGGCCTTCGTCGGGAAAGTTAGCTGGACCCAGCAGTGCACGAATTCGTGCACTGGGCCTCTGGTTTCTTTATAATTGTAGACTTCACCCATGGTTCCCAGGTCTGGAGCAGTCCTCCCGCTTGCCCCTATATTGATTGTGTAACAAGTTCCCTCAGGGAACAATTGGCAAACTTGCCCCTGATACAATCTATCTGGGGCCTGATATTGACCACAGGGCGTTTTAAAATAACTTAAACAGAAAACAAGGTTCCCCAATGAGGATGTCACAATTGCCTCTCTCTCCCCTGCAGAGACGGGTAACCATTCTAGGCCTAGTAATTCCGTCACTCATTAGTTTAGTTGGGCACATGTCTTCCTGCAAGTCATTCCCTTCTCTGTGGTTCTTCCTTTTCCAATATATAAAAAAAGGATGGCCATGCTGAGCTGCCTCCTTCCTCACAGAAGTGTTGCATGGATTAAATATGATAATAAATGTCAAAACACTTTGCAAACTGCAAATCTAAGATATTATTATTCCCTTGGTGAAAGTAAATATGGGCCTTACATCTTCCCTGCAGGAGTATAAAGGTTTGGAGTTTTCATTAAAGGCAAATTCACAATATTTATTGAATCCCTTGTGTTTGCATGCATTTATTAAACCCTTTTATATAAATCACCTCATTTAATCTTCTTAGTAAGCCTGTGGAGAAACTAGTATTAAAGCCACTTCACAGATAAGGACGTTAAGACTCAAAAATATGAAGTAATTCACCCAAAATCACACAGCCAGGAACTGCTCACATCAGTTCTGGGCTCACACAGCACCCCTAGGCTCAGCAAAAGCAGGTGTTGCCCTGGCCAGGTAACTCAGTTGCTTTAAGTGTAGTTCTGATAAGCCAAGGGTGCAGGCTTCATCCCCAGTTAGGGCACAAGAATCAACCAATGAGTGCATGGGTGGGACATCAAATCAATCACTCTTTCTCAAAAGCAGTCAGTAAATTAAAAAAAAAATTTAAACAGAGCCAAAACTGGTTTGACTCAGTGGACAGAGCATCAGTCTGCGGACTGAGGGTCTCAGGTTTGATTCCAGTCAAGGGCATGTACATTGGCAGCTGGTCAATGTTTCTCTCTCATTGATGTTTCTAACTTTCTATCCCTCTCCCTTCCTCTCTGTACAAAATCAATAAAAATATATTAAAAGAAAAAAAAAAAAGAATTGAAATCAATAGACCTGATGATGTCACTAAACTGGGAAAGATACTCCAAAGAAACACTAACAAAGCCGGCAAAAACTATCAGAATCAACTTTGTCAGAATTCTGGAATCTAGTCAAAAACTTACAAGTAGGGGAACATTAAGAAAGATGCTATTGTTCTAGCTCCGTAGTCGGCAAACTGTGGCTCGCAAGCCACATGTGGCTCTTTGACCCCTTGAGTGTGGCTCTTCCACAAAATACCATGGCCTGGGCGAGTCTATTTTGAAGAAGTAGCATTAGAAGAAGTTTAAGTTTAAAAAATTTGGCTCTCCAAAGAAATTTCAATCATTGCATGGTTGATATTTGGCTCTGTTGACTAATGAGTTTGCTGACCACTGCCCTAGCTGATTTGGCTCAGAGGACAGAGAGCCAGCCTGCAGACCAAAGGGTCCAGGGATTCCATTCCAGTCAAGGGCATGTACCTTGGTTGCAGGCTCCTCCCCAGCCCGGACCCTAGTCAGTGCAGGAGACAACCAATCCATGTGTTTCTTTCCTATCGATGTTTCTGTCTCTCCCTCTCTCTTCCACTCAGTGAGTATTTAAAAGGAGGAGAAGGAGGAGGAGGAGGAGGAGGAGGAGGAGGAGGAGGAGGAGGAGGAGGAGCTACTAAACTTTTGTAAAGGAGCACATTGGCATTTTAACTTACCTACCATTGCCCCAGGTCAGCAGCAGCTGTGAGGGTGGTGTCTCCCGTGCCAGCTGTGGCTTGCCAATGACAATGGGACAGTGCTGATCTTGTTCTGCCAGAATGGCAGGATGTGGTTTGAGCTGCCTGGTGCATCCCTGGGGAATTCGTTTGGAACTTTCTAGGGGCCAGGGCAGCCTCCTGGGTGGTGGTTGTCAAAACCATTCAAAGGTAAACATTCTAACTGCAGCTGCCTAGGGCAGGGGATGCATAAAAGGCAAGCAATGGCTGGACTGAGAAGCCTGGGGTGGGGGGAGCTCAGGGGAGGGGGAGATGCATGGGGAGGATGAGGGCTTTGGGGGCTTCTACATATGCCAAGGGATCAGCAGGGACGTGTGTGTATCCCATGCTTAGAAAATACCTAAAACCATAAGCATGTACTTTTGGCTGCTCATAAGCTTCACACAAGCTGAAAGTGAGGGCTGAGGCAGAGCGATGAAGTGCCCCAACGCAGAGCCAGTCAGTAAAGATTGGGAGAGTTTTGCTTGTGTGTCTGTTTGTTTGGTTGCAGGCCTTTAAGGGAATCTGTCAAAGTATTAGCTGACGACTAAGCAAACAAGAAGAGACTTCAGTGTTCACTCATGACAAAGAATATGATTTTTACAAAAATAGTTTTTAAAAGGCACTAAACAAACAAAGGCATTTCATAATCAGTGGCAACAACCGATGAGAATCTGATTTGTAGAGTTACCACATTATAGTTTTCAAAATGTCCAGTTCTCAATAACCACCACACACAAAATGAGACATGTAAAGGAACAAGAGAATATGTATGGCCCATTCATAAGAAATTGAGAGAAACCATCCCTGAAGAAGTCCAAACATCAGAGTTACTGCACAAAGACTATAAATACCTGTTAAGTATGTCAAAGAGCTAAAGGAAACCATGTGCAAAGAAATAAAGACAACCAGGAGAACAATGAATAATCAGTTTGTGTAATATTCTAAGTCCTTGGTTGTCACTTTGACAATCGTCATAGCATCTTCACCAAGAATAGATTCTATCTCAAAAAAACTGTTTTCTTTGTTCATCCATGAGAATCAACTCTTCATTGATTTAAGTTTTATCATAAGATTTCAGACACATAATCAGGCTCCACTTCTAATTCTAGTTCTCTTGTTATTTTTACTTCATCTGAAAGGGTTAAAGAGAATAAAACGGGGCAGAGAAAAACTTGTGGTGCTTAGCAGATATCTTGCAGAAAGCTTGCAACCTTGAGCACCGCATAGCCCAGATAACCACTACCCATCTGACGCTGGGAGGAACCAAGGACAGACCAGACCCTTACATTAGCAGAACGGATTGCAGCAAAAAAAAAAAAAAAAAAAAAAAAAAAGTTAATAAAAACCTAGCTCTCCCTGCTCTCTTCGCTGATGCCTTTCTCTCTTTCAGCCCACCTGCACCCAGGTGCCTGGAATAAAATCTTTTTTGATACATGTTGTCCTCATGTCACAGGTGTGCAATTCTAGCCCACTTCGAACCTTTAAACTTCCTCCACTGAAGTCTTGTGCTCCTCAAAGTCATCCATGAAGGTTAGAATCAACTTCTTCCAAACTGTTGATATCTTGACCTCTTGCCATTAATCACAAATGTTCTTAATGGCATATAGTATGGTGAATCCTTTCCGGGAGTTTTTCAGTATTCTTTGCCCAGACCCATCAGAGGACTCGCCATTAAAGGAAGCTATAGCCTTGCAAAATGTAGTTCTTAAATAGTAAGATTTTCAAAGTCAAGACTGCATAATGAATGGGCTGCAGAATGAATACTGCATAAATAGGCATGAAAACAACATTGATCGCATTGTACATTTCCATCAGAACTTCTGGGTGACTAGGTGCAATGAGCAGTAATATTTAGAAAGGGGTTTTTTTGTGGGTTTTTTTTTTTCTCTGAGTAGTAGGTCTCAGGCGTGGGCTTAAACAATATTCAGTAAACCATGTAGTAAACTCATGTGCTGTCATTCAGGCTTTGTTGTTCCACTTACAGAACACATACAGCATAGGTATGTGCTGGCTTCAACTTAAAGTCATGAGAACCTAACAAGAGGGCTTTGGTTGTAATCTGGCATGGTCTGAAGCTGACCACTGGGTTCACCAATTCTGGGGCCTTCCAGGAGATAAAAATTCAGCTACCACCTGTACCCTGCCTGGGGCCACCCAGAACGAGCTACAGAGCAATCTGCCGATGGCTGCTACTTGTGTTGGGTTTAGAGAGACCAAGCTGTGAACCAAAGCAGGCTGCTGCTAGTGCTGAATCTGGGACCACTTATTGAGAGCTATGGGGCACACTGATGCCAATTGCTGCTTGTTTGAGAGATTTTAGGAAAGTCTGAAGCCTGAGACAGGACAGGCCACCCATTTGGAAAAGCTACTGCAAATATCTTGGGCGGGCCTACAAATTGGGTGGGGTGGGGTCTCAAGGAATCACCAAGGTGGGGCAAATAATATGAGTCAGGTTGACGGAGACTCAGATAGGGCACCTTTCTGTAGGCTCTGTGGCAGGGAGGTCTCAGCAAAGGAACAATGACCTCTGTCGGCACTTTTGTTTGGGAGAAAGCTGCTCCCCAGCTCTTGCTCTGATGCCTAACAATTTAGTTCCTTCCTTGGATCCTTTCAAGCTACTGTACCAGCGCTGGAGCTCAGAGGAGAGAGTCTGAGTTAAGTCTGTGCATGGGGCCTTTAAGAGGATCTGCCTAGGATTCCAGCAATCTCTGTATCACAATCCCCACTGGTTTTTACAGCCCAAAGTTGTGAGGACTTCTCTTCCTGTCTCTGGAATCCTGGGCAGAGACTGGAACCCCTTGCTCCTTATGGGGGACCTCTACCACCAAGATATACCTCCCAATTAAAAAGCGCCACACCTGTGTTTCAGACCAGCCCATTTCTGGCTTCTACCCCTCCCACCAGTCTCAATGTGGCTTCCCCTTTAATTCTCTAGTTGTAGGACTTCCACTCAGCCAGATTTTACACAGTTTTGAATGATGGTTTTCTGTAGTTTAGTTATAACTATAGTTTAGTTATATACATTTTGATGTGGTTGTAGAAGGAGGTGAGTACTGAGTTTACGTATGCCACCATCCCCAAGGAAGCACCTCTGTTTCTAGTATTTCACTATTAGTTTCTCCGTCACTTCTTTTGTCAGCTTTTACCTTTAGATTTGGCCCTTCAATAACCCTATTATTTACAAATTATATTTACATTGCCTATCACCTGGTTCCCATGCCTATGATGGAGGCCAGTCCATGGCCACCACGAAGAGTACGTACTTATTTAGAGCTCATCCAGGGACTTGCCTTTGTTCTCGGTTCTGGCTACCCAACCCAATGCCCATCAGGCAAACCACTAATGCCTCTGATCAGGACACTTTTCACCAAAGGCTGTCATTATTGTAGAATGCCTCTACATGTGGACTAGTAGATAAGCAAAATCTAAGCATTAGCACCTGTGCTATAGCTCAGATTCGAGAAGAGCCAATGCCTTAGACCGGTTCCCCAGAAGCAAAGATTTGTGTACAAATAAATTAACAGCTCCCAGGAGAAAGCCATAAGAGAGTGGGGCAAGCAGGGAAAAGGCTGGGAAGAAGCCAGGCAGGGATGCAAATGCAGGCTAAACCCACAGGCTGCTCAGGGTTGTCCCAGTGGTGCGGAAAGGAGCTGCACGCACAGCTGAGGTCCTCCCACCCCAAGGTCTGATCTGTCCCCGAGTCTTCCTCAGCTACTTCCTGCGTGACACAGACATACCTCCCCTCCCCCAATTATCTTCCTATAACATATCAATCTTTGCTTCTCATTTTCTCGATTCACCATCTTTGTCGGTATTTGCAGCCTGGCTGAGCTGAAGGGTCAAAAACTCTACCCTCTGCATTGGCCACTTGGCCTTCTGGTTTGGGCTCATTTACAGTTTTGAATTTTTCTGTGCTGCTTGTATTTATAGCAAATCCCTGGTGGATGTTTTTCAAAGGTGGGTGTCAGGTAAGCCCCTGGGCTTAGGGGCCACGTGAACTCCCGGGCAGAGGCAGGACGCACAGAAATAGGCGAAGGGGTCCGAGGGCATAAGGCCAGTGCGTTGGAAGTGTCCACTACGCTCAGTTTGGATTTGGGGGAAGGAAGAATTTGGTGACCTATACCCATCAAGTATATTCCATAGCCCTGGAATTTTGGCGAGGTCTGTGAGGTCTCACACTAGCCTGAATTTTCTAGATATGTGACCGAACACTGGCGCCCAGCCAGTGGGGCGCTGGTCTGGCCATGTCACCCCCACCTGCTTTCCCAGTCATGAAGGAAAACGCAGTCTGTCTTTGGAGCCCATCAAGCCTTCTTTACTCCCCTCTTGCCATCCCCTCAGAAGACCACCACTCAGACGTCAGCCATGATCAACTTGGCGCGCCCTTACAGACACCAAGCCTTGGAGCTTGAGCTGTCACTTGCCGAAATGGACTTGCGTCCACCTGCCACTGAGGGGCCAGGTTCATTCAAGTCCAATAATCACTAATAAGTAAAGATCTTAGGAAAAGGAAACAAGCATTCATAACTTAAACCTAATGCCCAAGCTTCTCTTTCCCGGATGACAATGGAAAAAGACGTCCAGTTCTCTTAAGTCCGTGTTTCTTAATGATGCAACCTGTTATGTATCATACCCACATTCTTCAGTTGTATACACCATTGCAGGAGCTGGACTCAGGCTACAATAATAAAAAAATACCACATTTTTCTCAAAGCATGTGCCAGTGAGGAAATTTTCAGAAATTTAATATTGGAACATAAGACATGTCCCACCAAAAACCAGAATGAGTTCTAAAAAGATGTCTACTTATTGGATGAGGAACTCAAAAAACACATTTTTCTGAAGAAAAAGAAGAAAAATGTAAGCAATTGTGGTCAAATTCCAAATCCAGCCCACAGAAACCTATTAAACGAATATAACCAACAATGCATTTGCAGAGTAGGAAACTATACTGTGGAAATCAGTAACTAAGTCACAATATGACAGAATTAGGGAAGAAATCGCTAAGTTGAACATCCCTGCTTCAGAAAGAGATCAGAGGGTGCATACTGAGGACTTCTGGGACTTCCGGGTCCTTTGAGACGTTTTAAGATTACTAAAGAAGTCTGGAGAATTGCTTTTTTAAAAAAAAACAAATACCACAATCATTCTACTTACTTTTAAAGAAGCTCTGAAGAATGAGGAAAAGCTCAAGGCACAACAATATTGTCCCTTAAAAGAGAGCATCCCTGTGAGTGCTTGCATTTGAGGGGTGGGGGCCTTGGTGGGGTAGACAGGCCAGGGAGTGGGATGGAAAGGTACTAGCTCTGAGCCCCACCCGTGCCATTCGTGCCATTCGCCAGCTCAGGAGAGGTGACAAAGGAGCTCCCTCTGCATGGCTCAGCTTTGCTGGTCACAGAGCAGGATGCGGGATGCGGCAATTCTGCCATTTAGAGTCGGAGATGCCTGACTCCGCCCACTCGTCTCTGGGTGCCGTCCCTCCCCCTCAGCCTGTGAGACTCTCTCTGCTCGAGATCCCACCAAGGTGCCTTGGCCACAGTTACGTGAGCTCAGCAATCCCAAGTGGGCTGGCCCTTCCCTAGAAACTGAGCTTTTCCGGATGGGCTCCCCACAACACTTCCGCTCTCCCTCCTTCCCCCCAGCCCAGGAAGAAGATCTTGGAGGCTGTTCCCGCAGCCTTGCTTCAGGCCCAAAGACCTTGCCTCTTTATTCTCCCTCCATTTCTGCTAGGTTCTCATATTCCAGTCTGTACATTCCAGAAGCTTTCAGGAAGTCCCAAGAGATGATAGGGCGACCATCAGGGGTCATTCCGCATTTTCCAGCAGAACCCCGAGTTCCTAGGAGACAATGTTCACTCTCAGCATTCCTGTCCAGGCATTCCTGTCGCGAGAGCCCAGGGCCCAACAATGCGCGGGGCAGCCAATGCCCAGTCTCTGGGGAAATCGCTTCAAAGGACACTGGAGCCCCAAGTGGCTACAGGGGAAATCCACGCCAGCTGCTCACCACCCACCGACCACCTGCCTTCCTTGAGGCTCCCTCTCCACCGCACCCGCGGCAGTCCGTAGAAGGTTCTGGCAGCAAGGAACTGCTGCACTTCTGAACTGACTCTTCCTTGGGAGAGGCAGGTGCCCTGCCTTCTTGTATGCAGCTGTGAGCGCATGCAGCTGTGAGTGCATGCAGCTGTGAGCACATGCAACTGTGAGTGCATGCAGTTATGAGCGCATGCAGTGCATGCAGCTGGGAGTGCATGCAGCTTGTCCCCAGGACCTGCAGGCTTTAGCACCACTATAGGGCAGTAAATATCCTCACTGCCCAGTTAAGTATCCTTGGTCCTCATTTCCCAACTCGGGCTCATTCCCGCAAAAGAGACATCCCTGAGGCTGAATAATACCCCCACCCCATTCTTCCTTGCTATTGGGGCTCCTCAGAAATGCAACCTGCTCTCCAAACCCCCGCCCCCCACACAGAAACATATCACACCACTGAAACACCTGGCCTCGGCCATTTCAGAATGCTCTCGCCAGAACTGTTCACACACGGTCCCTTTGCCCTTTGGGGGCCCCAAGCTCTGTCTCTCTGAGAACAATGGGTTTCAAAATCCTGTGCTGGAGACCTTCTCCCCCAGACCTCAGCCATAGAACTTGACCTCTCCTCTGGGTGAGAGACACATTGCATCACTGTACACCCCTGGGGGCCAGACTTTTCCCTCCACCTGTCAGCGGCTGGGAACAGAAGGTAACTCTGTATTGCTATGCTGTGGGCACTCTCCCGAGGAGGACCCAGCCACACCCCGTGAGCCCACCTGCTTCACGGAGGTCCGCCTCCTCTGAAGGCAGGGGTGCCTTTTGTGCTGCGATTCTCACCGCCTCCCCCACTCAGTGCCTCGTTTTCCTCCCAAAACTGGCTACATCTCAGAGAGGGGAGGGATTCCCTTCCCCAGAAGGTCCTGGGCCACAGGCCGGGTTCTCGTTGGTCTCCGTCTCTGGGTACAAAGGGCAGGACACGGGTGGCCAGCTACTCAGCAGAGAGAGAGAGGAGACACACTTCATGGAGAAAACATGACTCCCTGCCCTGGGCATCTGCTCCCCCAGATCATGCTTTGCTCTTTCCAAGTAAGTGTCTCAGGTAGTTATGTCCTCCTGTGTCTTCTCCTCTGACCCTGACCTTGGCGGGAGACCTGCGGTTGTGCCTCCTGGATCATCTGTTGCCTTGGACTCAGATACCAGAATCACCAGTACCTCCTCAGACAACACCCAGCAGCTGACCCCCTCTCGTGCCGGGAGCCAGCCCTAGTCGAACAGGGTCTCCAGACTGAGAAACGCACAGCAGCTGCCCAGGCAGCCAATGTCACTGTTGGCTTGCTGCCCTCTGTGCACCTCCAGGGGAGACTTTCCAAGGGTTTCAGACCCTTGGGGTCCTTGGCACCGATTTCAGTGCCCCCAGCTGGACATTTGGCAGCTGCACTTCTCAACGCTAATGCTTCTGCTAAGGCAATAAGGTTCTTGTGGATGGATCAAATCCATTCTCTGACCTCATGAAATGGCCACTCTCCATTCCATCTGGACATGTGTTAGGTGTGCCCCCAATGCGTTCCGCACCCCTGGGCGGGGGGACGGGAAAGCCACAGGCACAGAAGAAAAAACTGGAGGAAGACGAAGCCAGCAGCCTCCTGCTGAGTCCTGCTTACGGTTTAGGGTACAGATGGTCCATCCTCTAGCTGGAATTCACAGAAACTCTCTGAGCCCATGTTCCCTCAAGTGTAGAAGAAGGATGGACCCTATAGTCGCCAAGTGCCCCCTCTATGGTAGACAAAATGCCCCTATCCCCCCAAAAACTGTCCTCTGCCCTACTCCCCAGAACCTGTGAATATGTTGTTACCTGGCAAGGGGGAATTAAAGTTGCAAATGGAATTAAGGTTGCTTAGCCAGGTAGCATTGAGAGGCGGAGATTACCCTGGATTATCTAGCTGAGCCCAATGGAATCTCAGGGGGTCCTTAGAAGTAAAAGGCAAGTAGGACTGCCTGTGCATGGGAGAGAGACTGCAGATGCTGACTTAGGAGATGGAGCGAGGGGGCCACGAGCCAAAGGATGCAGGCGGCCCCCGGAAATGGAAAAGGCACGGAAACAATTCTCTCCTGGGGCCTCCTGAAGGCGCACAGCCCTGCCAACACCTTGATTTCAGCCCGGCGGGGCCCATTCTGAACTTCCGGTCTCCAGAACAGGAAGAAAAGATATTTGTAACCTTTCAACCCGCTCATCTTATTGTGATTCGGCACGGCAGCAACAGGATACATACAGTTCCATCCTCCATCCCTAACATCCACGTGGCAACTTGCCACCAGCTCCCGCCCTTCCCCCAGGGCTCCGGCTCAGTTTCTCAGCCACAGAGCCCCAGGTACCAGTGCTACCGTGAGTCAGAGTCCCAGTTCTAGCTCAACCTCATGCAAAATATGGCCAAGGCACCTTGGCGGCCTCCATCGCGTTACTACCTATGGGATCTCGAGCAGAGAGAGTCTCCCAGGGTAGAACATGCTCTTGAGGAATGTTTTGGGATCTCGAGCAGAGAGAGTCTCAAAGGGTAGAACATGCTCTCGAGGAAAACGGGTGGATGATGCCCTGCATTGGCAGAGGGGCCTGCGGTTTTAAACCACCGCCAACAAGATGCATCAGGTGCTTTTATGTGCCAGTCATTGAGCTGGTTGCTGCAGGCTGCTGTCATTCTCAAGGAATTCATTGTCTAGTTGGAGGAAAAACAAAACACAGAAGCAGCTAACCTAGACTTCGTGATGTTTCAGAAGTGAGGCTGGGGCTGGACTCCCCCAGCCTCCCCCAGTGAAAGCAGCCAATAGCAAGAAAAGCAATATTAGCCGCCTCTGCTCCAACCTCCTAACGTTGGACAGTGGTGTCTGATTCAGGCGTGGACCTGACTATATATATTTTTTAAATATATATAATCTAACGACTAATTCTGAGTCTCAGTCAGGACACCGAGTCACTAAAAGATCTTTTCATGTTTCACCTTGTATCAAATAATTCTTTGGACTTCTCTGTCGTCAGAGAGGGACAGGAAATTCTGATCATAGGGGGCAGTGAAGAAAAACCACTGCTTAGGAGCAGAATCATGCACAATGCATCCTTCTCCCAGGTCTTCTCTCCCCTTCCATTTCAAACTCAGGTATATTCTTTATGTAGATGGGTAAGACCTAACTCAAACTTGATTCATTCCTTCCTGTCTTTTTTACTTTATTTGAACCTGGGCAGAATTGCTGTTAGGAACCAGAAAGAAGCACGTTGCACGGAAGACTTACTGACAGAGGAAATTTGACTCAATCCATCCTCTTGTGTTAAAGATTGACGCAAGAAATACCCACAGCGGCAATTTATCAGGAGGAAACCTGGCAAATCTTTCGGGCGAAATGTCTAAGAAACGATCATTCTTATTGGAGTTGAGGGCTGCCTGTTTTTGCAATAACACAGATATTTCCTGAATCCAGCCAGGTATGACCAAGTATGTAGTTATTAATCAAGTAGGCAAAGATCAGTGCGACCATCACAGTCTGTGCAGAAGCATTTCTAAAGGCAGGGATGCCTCCCCCACCCCCCTGGGTGTGTCTTTAGCTCGGGTTTCTAAACCTACAACCTGAAGGAGGCCCAGCAAGAAGTGGCCCTCATGGCTCCCAAGATTCTGACATTGGAAACTTGCCCTGGTGCATCCGTGATGCAACATGTCCCGTGTCAGTGGGCTCAGCCTGGGGAGCATCTGCCCGGAATATTCCTCCTGGGCCTTCGTACCTCTAACTCTTCTCTTGGGAGCAGACTGCCTCTTGATCCCCCGGGGCAAGGCCTACGGGGCTCTGTTGTGGGCGAGGCATCGGATGAGAAGGGAACAGTACCAAAGGCAAGAACGTTTAGCGGAAACCTGCTTCAGAAGAACCATGTTTTTCCTCGTGTCCCCATGGAGACTAAACACCCTTGAGGAAAATGTGAAAAGCAAGTTGCCAGCTGTCAATCACGGCCACTTTGGGGGGGTGGGGGGGGGGGGGCTCCCAAAAGACACGTAAAAACCTTCGCGATCAAAAAGCCCTTGTTCCTTTCACGCTTCCAGGCCGTCTATTAAAGCTGGTAGTGAACGGGACTGCTCTCTTTCCTGTGTGCCCCCGCTTTTCACCTCCCTCCCCAGCCCTCCCCCTGCCAGCATGCTGCTCACCAATCCTCTATCAGGGCAGACGGGGCGGAGGCTCCCCCTGAGCCCCGTGCCCGCGGGCACCCAGCCTTTAGCATTTGCTTTCCCTGCTGCGATTCTGTCGGTCCGCTCTTCCTTTGAAAGGCCACTGCCCTCGCCTCTCAAAGCAGCAACCGTTTTCTCCTTCCCCCTCATTTCATCTCAGCCCAGGCCTCTTCATCTGCTCCGGACCACACAGGGCCGTGGGCACGGAGTGACCCAGCTCACGCACTGAAACGTGCAGGTGCCAATCAACCCCAGCAGCAGCAGCAGCCACAATCATGGGCCATGAAGCCACGTGGTTCAGTACGCCGTTTTCGGAGCTGGGGACCCCGAAGCAGCATAAGGCCCAGGCGCATCCTGGGGTAAAAATTGGGTTCCAGCAAAGGGTAGAACAGCTCCAGACAGAGGAGGGAGGGGCGTGGGGACGGGTCTGCCTGAGCAGAGGAGAGCTGGCCCGAAGGGTCCTCTTGAGAGGAAAGGGGTTTGAGCAGGACTGCACCGAGGCAGGGGGCAGAGGACCAGGCAGGAGATGAGGGCTCTGCTGCCATGTCCGCCAATGTAGACCATTCAAAGGGGACTGGAGGGAGTGAGGAGGAGACTGAGAAATGGAATGTGAAAAAGGTCGTTGGGACCAGACTAGGACGAGTCCTCTAAAGCTCAGCTAGAGAGACAGGACTTTATTCTGTTGGCAGAGGAAAGTCGTTGAAGGGTTGTAGAGGGTGGGTGAGGGGTTCTAGCCTCGCTCGGTTTGAGAAAGATGGCTCTGACAAGGTCCCTGGGATGAACTGGGGGCTGGAAGTACCCGAAGGCAGAGAAGGCAGGGGGGTTTGAACGGGGCTCCTCCAAAAATCACGTCCACCCGGGACCTCAGAACGTGACCCCATTTGGGAAAAGAGCCTTTGAAACTGTAATGAGTTAAGAGGAGATCACACTAAGCCAGGGTGGGCCCCGAACCCAATGCCTGGTGTCCTTCTAAGAGGAGAAAACACACACAGACACACGCACAGAGGAGAGCACCACGCGACAACACAAAGCAGAGACTGGAGGGATGCATCTACAGGCCAAGGAGCGCCGAGGGTTCCCGGCCAAGAGGAAGGAAACATTCCCCCTCGGAGACTCCGGAAGGAAGCAACCCTAGTGACACCTTGATTTCAGACTTCCGACCTCCAGAGCGGTAAGCCAGTAGGTCGGCCGTTGTAAGCCAACCCACTTCCAGCAAGCCCCGGGAAACTAGTACAGTGACCAATGAAGAATCGAGCCAGAGTGCAGGCTCTATCCAGAAATGAAACCTGAGACAAAAACAAGGCTTTCAAGGGGGGCAGGAGGGCAATTCTTAAAGAATACTCGGTGACAATAACTGGAAGGCAAGCAATCTGAGGCAGCTAGATACGACCCTGAATTCATGGAGTGGCATGAGGGCTCTCACATCACTCCCCGGGGGGGCCAGCTCCCTGGGATGTGAAGTTCAAGGGCGCTGACAGTCACTGCAGATGCTCCTGGGGCCCAGGGGTGAACTTTGACCTCCCCACCCTGGAGTCAGTCTGGAAAGCAATGAATGTCAACCTCCAGAGATCCAAACCAAAAGATGAACAACTAGGTACTGTCCAATTACTTTTTTTTTTTTTTTAAGGAAAAAAGCTCTGGTCTAGAAAATATCCTAGTGTCTACAATGGGCAACCAAACCAAAGACAGCAGCTGCCCTCGGAGTCGGCGTGGTGGAAGCGGGAACTTTTGAGGGTGAACACGGAGGGAGACTCTGCCTCTCCGGGTTTCCCCTCCAGTGACCATTTTGCAAGACCTGGGGTTTATGCATGAGGGAGGGCCGGATTTCTTTTGGGGTTCCCTGCCTCCCCCCTTAGCCGGGTGCATGCAAGCAGCCCTTAGCCTCTCTTCCCCAACTGGAAATCATGCAACTCGACATCAGAGGCGCAAGGACCCAAGCTCTCACCCCAAAGCCTGTGCCTGGGGCAAAATCGAGGGAGAGGTGGCTTTGGCTCACCCAGGAGCATTCGCACCCCCCTGCTCTCCCCCCCGTCCCCCGCTCCTGGAACCCAGTCTCTCCAGAAGCCTTCAGCCAATAAGCCACCACATTAACTCTTCAGAAGGGGGTCAGGGAGCAAACAAAAACCCAGCCTGTATACCCACTGCCCCTGTGCCTCCCTCCCTCCTGCCGGGGGATTTCTGAAAATGAAGGGCCTGGTGCCCCGGGCTCTGTGCCCGATGCCCCAGGCACCAGGCCGGCCCCTCCCAGGTACTCAGAGCTGTCCTCTCAACACCTAGTCTCCTACTGTATCGCCAGGTGCCATTCCTTCCTCCTTAAAAGCAACTCCCAGGGTGGGTTGGGGGCACCCAAAGGTCCCTTTCACCCACTATGTTGGCGCAGCTGGAAGAAGGTTTAGTAACACGAGCTGAGGGCTGGGCGGGAGCAGAAGCACTCTTGTGCTTTTGCTGTGGGAGTGTCAATTGACTCCCATTGCCTTGGAGGTAAAATCCGGGATTGAAAAGCTTTTCCAGCCTGGCCGGTGTGGCCCAGTGGATTGAGCACACCTCCATGCAGCAAGAGGTCACCAATTCAATTCCCAATCAAGCCTGTTCCATGTTTCTCTTTCCCACTGATATGTGTCTGTCTCCCTCCCTTCTGCTCTCCGAAATCAACTTTTTTAAAGATTTTTTTTAAAGACTTTTTTAAAAAGTTGGTTCTATCTTCTGACCCAGGAACTGCATTTTCCAGATGTTTACTCTAAGAAAATAAGGACTGTGTGCAAGGATTTAGTTAAGCCTTGGTATAATAGCAAAATAAAACTAAGTAGCATCTAAATACACAGGACAGGAAGTTATTTAAATTTTGGAACATTCATGCATTGGAATATTATGTAACCACCACTTAGACACGGTAAGGCCGTCCATTGCCTCCAGAAAGAACTACGTGGCTCAGAGGCAGGGGGTAAAAGCCAACTTGTTACTCTCGATGCCCGTTTTTTACCCGTGGCATTTCGAACCACCGGAAACATGCCTAGGAGACAGGCAGGAGGATAGAAATGTAAAGGACGCTTTGGAAGAACAGGATGCAAGAAATATTCAGTGGAAGGTAGGGAGGCGGTGCTTCCAGAGGGGAACGAGGTGACCCCGGCTGCCACAGCAACCTGGGGCGACAGCGGCCATGGGGGGGGCCACCTAGCCTGCCGCCACCTGGGCCATACCTCAGGGGCCCCCCTTTCCGCCCACCAGACCATGGCCTCCCCGGGGCACAAGGAGCGCGAGAGATGGTGGCCACGCCCCTCACGGAGAGGAGCATGAAGGTTGCACGACTGCCGTTCCAGCCACGAGACTACTGTGCCCACCACCTCATCCAGCTGCTCAAGGGCAGGCGTGGCAGGCTCCCCAACTTCCAGGCGTGCGAGCGGGAGCAGCACGATGGGGATGCATGTGAGCGCCTGGACTGGACCCCGCGCGGGATGCAGGTCAGAGGCAGCAGAAGTCGCAGAGGAGACCGACCTGGCCAAGCCCCGCACCCCCACCTCACCCCACCCCACCCCACTCCCGCTGCCACTGCCACTCCAAAGGCCAGCGGAGGAATGAAATCCTCCAGGCCCTCAGCGCACCGCAAAAAAAATTAAATAAATAAAAAAGAAATATTAAGTGAAAACATAAAATGTGTGGCAAAATGAGAATGTACTGCCCTGTTGGCTAAAAAACAAAGTCTGGCAGGAAATCACCCCCCCGGGGTTTAATGGTATATATTTCTCACGGAATAAAATTACAGGTGAGGAGATACCTGTCTACATGGCTCCACAGGGGAAACAAGCTCCAAACCACACGATCCTGGGACCAAGAGGCCACGACAGTCCGGATCGAAAGATAGAAGACAACGCGTGCGCCAAAGCAGGAGGGAAAATCCCGCTGAGATGTCCAGCTCAGAGAGGATTACTGGCAGACTTGCGCAGTGAGCCCGCCTACTTCGATCGCTTGTGGCACAGAACCTGACGACATCGAACGGCTGCATCAAGTGTCTCAACCAATTGGAAGCCAACCATCCCAAGGAGGTCTTCCCGTGGGTAGTATTCTGTCCCAACTCGCAGAGTCTCTCAAAGGCTCACAAAAACTGGGATGGTTCGTATGGAGACAGGCCTAGCGATGGTAAGAGACGGAATACAGAAAACGCAAGCAGCAACGAAGAAACCAAGGTTATCACGTCACAGACGGGATCGGGTGGTTGGATCAGAAACGGGAGGAGGAGTTTGCTCGGTCCCGCCCGGGACTCAGCCCCCAGCCCAATGCTGCCAAGCAACAGGCAATCCAAGAGCAACCTGGCTCCTCAGGCATAGTGGAATCAGTGAGCACATGCAATGAATTCTTTTTTTTTTTTTTTTAATAAATCTTTATTGTTCATATTATTACAAATGTTCCTCTTTTTTCCCCCCCTCCATTGTTCCCCTCCACCAGGTTCCCACCCCACCCTCTGCCCTTTCCCCACCCTCCATTGTCCTCATCCAGACTGAACAGAAACTGTGCAATGAATTCTTTACGGATATATAGACTCGCACCTAACGGGTCAAGGCTAATCATTTATGATTTAAGAAAAAAAAAAAGAATAAAAAAATAAAATTATAGGTGATTTTTTTTTCTTCCTCCTTAGATATATTTCCTGGCTTTTATTCAAGAAATTAAAAAAACAAACAAACTGGGGAGGAGGGGGGATGGCTGGGGAAAGGAAGAAAGTTATTTTTAAGTTTTAAAAATTGCCCCAACCATGAGTGTTGTACTCTCTCTCCTTATCTTGGTCAAATGTCTAGAAAGAATATAGAGATGCACTGTTTCTATTTCCTTACACACACACACACACACGTACCCATGCACGAACGCACACACCCTACCCAACGGCATACAAAAAAATTGCCTATACCGTTTCTTCCATATGCATCAGCTCAGACAGAGACCAACCCTCTCTCCAGCGGCTCGGGTCACTGCTTTCATGAGCTGGGGGCCGGGGGGGGGGAGTGGACACACGGGTGAGAGCCCACCCCACGGTGCTCTTGGGATTCCCCAGTCCTCCTACCCTGCTCAGCCTCCTCTGTCTGTCCGGTTCTTCTGCCTGCCACACGTCTGTCCCCAGGGAACCGCCCACCCTGCTGCTCCTCGCACCCTCCCAGGCTGTGCCTCTTACCTGCTCTCAACTGTGAAAGCAGCAGAGACCTCCCCTTCCATTTCCCCGCCCCTCCTCTCCCTCGGGGTCACAAAGAGACTTTGTATGCTCCTTCCCAGGGTCTCTGCCTGCCCCCTCGTTCCCTACTGTATCCCAGAGTGCCATTTGTTTCTCCTAAAAAGCAACTGTCACCCCTCCCTCCCAATTTCTGTTCCTTTCCTAGGTGTTGGCACGTGACCGGGGCCATCCCTAGTGTATGATCGCCCTTCTCCCGATCCCCCCAACTTGGGGTTTCCCCTCCTGCCTGGTCCGTTGCAGTGGCTGGTGTGCTTGTGCTTGCACGTATTCTTGGGTTTTATTTCGATCTGTCCCCTGCAGAGTGCAGGCAGACAAGTGCATCCAATGAGCACACCATAGGCTGGTGTCCAGATATCTATATATATATAAAAGCCTAAACGACTAGCTACCGTGTTTCCCCAAAAATAAGACATCCTCTGAAAATAAGACCTATATACAGGTTTCCTTCTGAGTGAAATCTAAGGCATCCTCCTGAAAATAAGCCCCCCACCCCCACCCCAGGCTCTCAGGAATTGGATTGTTATGATGATGTTCCAGAAGATGATGACACGATTGTCATTGAATAAATGAGTAAATTCTTGATACTGCAGGATTCACAGTGTGTCTGGTTTGTGTTGACAACTACCGTACTGCCGTACCGTATACAGGTAATCAATTTCCTTTATTTTCATTTAACAATAAATATGTACTGTGTTCTTCTTCATGGAAAAATAAGACATCCCCTGAAAATAAGACCTAGCGCATCTTTGGGAGCAAAAATTAACATAAGACACTGTCTTATTTTCAGGGAAACAGGGTGTGATGCGCACTGACCCCCAGGGGGGGGGCAGACGCTCAATGGAGGTTCTGCCAAGCGACAGCAACTTTGCAGAGTGCCCTCTCGCACTCTGGGACCCCCTCAGGGGATGTCCGACCGCTGGGTATGGCCCAATCCCCACAGGCCAGGCCAAGGGACCCCACTGGTGCACGAATCCGTGCACACACTGGGCCTCTAGTCGAATTAAAACGCTGTACACCTGATATTTACATGTTATTAACCAACGGTGCCCCAATGCATTTCGTTTAAAAACAAAACAAACAATTTCACCCAAAATGCCACGGTGCCCCCTTTGTTGCCCTGAAGCTCATAGTCTCCTGCGTGCCCGATACTCAGGTCCCCCAGAGTTCCCCCACCCTTGCTCCATCACTCCTTTGTGCCTTTGTCCGAGCTGGGTGCCCCGATGCATGGACTGTCTCCTTAGCCCGTCCTGGCCTGGCTCTCCTTTCTTCATCAGAACTCAGCTCAGGCTCTCTCTGGCCTGGAACCTTCTCAGGAACTCGGGCCCTGGGAAAACGGGGGGTGGCGGTCTTTCCGCTGTGACTCTGACACAACACAGCAGAGTGGTCAGTCTGTTACGTGGCGGAGACTCGAGCACCATGCTTTGCCCGCAAGTCGGGCTCACCTCAGGAGAGCCACCGTGAAGAGCCTTGGCATGGGCAGCTTTAGGGCAATGCCTGGCCCATGCGGGCATGGCAGGCAGTAGACCAACAGCTGATGCTGTCACAGAAGGAACCAGAAAGAACTTGAATAAAGCTTCACAGTGTGGGCCGAGGGAGGGCACCTTTGCCTGGACTGAACGAGAGCCTGCAGGGACACCCCGGGGACTGGCCCCGACCGGGAGGAGCAGACATGCTCTCCATCCCAACGCCCTTTCTGCCCATGTGCACAGTTGGGTCCCAGAGGAATGTGGGACTCTGGACATTATGGTAAGAACCACCCCTAGCCCCAGAAGGTGCCCAGACCTAACATGGGGTGAAGGGGAACAGGGTGCCAGGACGGCCACATGTTTTAAACCTCATTTCAAGGGCCTAAAACCATAGGTCATGAGCCTTCTCTCCACACGAAGGGGCTACATCAGTTGCCACAATACTTTTCTGTGTTAAAAGAGCATTCACTTATTAAGCATTTATACCACTTACAATTTCTGTACTGACTTGTGGCATTTTTCTTTCTCAAAATTTTTATTTGTATTTTATCTTACAATCAAGGGACTCGGGAAATGGTAAGACCGGGGCTTCTTTCTGTATTTGAAATGCCTTCTCGGTGCCGATAGAGGGGTGGATGGTAACATGAGTTCGCCGTGTCAAAGGCAGGGGTTACCTCTTCTCCATCCAACCCCACGCCCACCCCCCCGCCGCCGCACAACGCACAACGCCGCAAACCACAGGGACAACAAACAGAACAGCTGACAGGCTAGGCCCCCAGGATGGACATAGAGACATCAGGGCTCCCTCCCTGTCGCCAAGGGAAGGGAAAGATTACTAAATCCAGCACATACGTTCTACACAGCCTGCCCCATCTCTGGGGAGTGCGTACATTGGCCATTTGCCTGGAAAGACAGGCAGAAGACCCAACGCGGGAAGAGAGGTGCTGTACGAGGAAGCCGGCGTCAAAGTCACAAACACCAAATTTTCAGCTAAGTCAGGAAGAGCCCCTGGGAAACCATCAGGGGGCGACAAGAAAATCTCATGCGTAGCCCATGACTGGCCTAGAACCCGTGCTGAGGATTAAGTCACCAAATGGATTCATCCCACATTCACTGGGCACTGCCAGGGTGCTGGCTGCTGCGCCTCCAAACACAGGTCTGAACCCAGTCTCTGGAGGCCTGAGAGGCCAACTGGCTTACGGAACCAGCATCCCAACTGCTGAGAATGTTCGTCAGGGAACATTCCGATGGCAGTTGAAGGCAACTGTCAAGTCAAGGCCCTGGACTGCAGGATCTACTGTCCTGGGAGGGGGGTCCAGAGGGAGGCTGGCCGGTTGGGGGCCTCCAGGGGAAGCCTGGAGAGAGAAAGAGGATTACCAGCGATCATGCTGGCAGGGTAGCACGGGCAGGGTCCTGATGGAGGAGGCCTGAGCATGCCATCAGATGGCATGAAGGCAGATTGTGCCAACCTTGCTCTGTCTGAGCTAACTGGCTCTTTCTTAGCCCAAAAGTCAGGAGTCACGGCTGTGCTGTGAAACAAGGTAAAGATTACGCCACAGCCCTAGCCGGTTTGGCTCAGTGGATAGAGCATCAGACTGCGGAATGAAGGGTCCCGGGTTCGATCTGGTCAAGGGCACATGCCTAGGGTACGGGCTTGATCCCCAGTGGGGGGTTGGGGGGGTGTGCAGGGAGCAGCCGATCAATGATTCTTTCTCATCATTGATGTTTCTCCCTCTTTCTTCTTCTCTGAAATCAATTAAAAAATATATTTTTTTAAAAAAAAGCTTACACCACATATGCAACTATTTTATAGAAACAAATCGATGGCAAGTTGGAGTGGGGAGACCCAGCAAAGGTGTCTGTGAGCCGGCATTTTGCCGTGTGCCCATCAGATTGGATTCATGCTGGTGTCTCACCAAACACACCCAGGTTGCCGAACCTACTCAGTTCAAGGCTTCCTTATTGTCTCAGTGATCATCAGTGATCATTTGCAGTGACCCCTAGCCTGGTAATGCCATTAACAGGCAGCCAGGTGCACGCAGCTTCAGAGCCCGGTGCCTGGCAGAGGTCAGTGTGTTCACTTTGAACATTGAAAGACCCTCTGTGGTGTTCTTGTGCATTCGCTGAAGTGCTCTAGGCAGAATTTGGGGACCGCAGACTCCAGCCATGGATTAGGGATCCTGGCAGTGAGAGATGGCAGGCATGCTTGTCTCATATTTTTGTAAAACCTCTTCTCAAAGGAGCAAGGAGTTTATTAACCACCAAACCAGCATTGCAAGAAATGCTGAAGGGTCTGTTGTAAGAAGAAGAAGAAGAAGAAACAGAAAGGATTGTGGGCAAGAAGAATAAAAATGGCAATAAATAAGCGCCTATCAATAACCACCTTAAATGTGAGGGAATTAAATGTTCTAATCAAAATATATAGGGGTAACTGCATGGATAAGAAAACATGACCCACATATATGCTGTCTACAAGAGACCCACCTCAGAACAAAAGACTCAACAAGGGATGGGGGAAAAAATATTCCATGCAAATGGGAAAGGAAAAAAATAAACCAGCCTGTGGTATCAATACTCATATCTAACAAAATAGACTTCAAAACAAAGACCATAATAAGAGGCAAAGAAGGTCACTACTAAAGGGATCGATCCAACAAGAGGATATAACCCTGATAAACACATATACACCCAATATAGGAGCACCTCAGTATGCAAAAAACTCCTGGAGAACTTTGAAGGGAGACTGACCACAAATACAGTCATAATGGGGGGCTTTTACCACCCCGCTGACAGCACTGGCTAGATCTTCCAGACGATAAAATCAACAAGAAAACAGTGACCCTAAATGACATACTGAGTCAGATGGATTTAGTTGATATTTACAGAACATTTCATCCCAAAGCTGCAGAATATACATTTTTTTTTTCAAGCACACATGGAACATTCTCAAAGACAGACCACATGTTAGGAGACAAAATAAATCTTTTACAAGTTCAAGAAGACTGAAGTCATAGCAAGCCTCTTCTTTGGATCACAATGGCATGAAACTAGAAATCAACTACAATAAAACAACAACAAAAAAGAGAGCCGCTGTGTTGCCATGACTGCCATTGAGTTGTGTTTCTCCAGCCGCGTAATAGCTAGCCTTCTTGAAAATCCCTGCCTGCGAGGAATAGTTCCACCGAGTGTGGTCCACGTGATGAAACTTGAAGCTCCCAAGGGTCTCAAGAAGTTTTTTCCCACAAACACAGATGTTTCATCTGCAAAATGCATCCCATTTGAAAGGAATACAGCAGCGAAATTCCACTCCAAGAGTGGCGCTCTCCATCTCCTCCTAACTGTCACTTCCTTTACTCTTCATGTCTCTGTTCCCGTGCTGTGCTCGGTGCCACTGGGGCCTTCTAGGGGGCACGGTTCTGGCTGACACCCTGCTCTCATCCCTCCGTGAGCACCCACCCACCTGGCCAACACGGGGTGCTCAGAAGTGCTCTTGGGCTCAGAAGTGCTCTCGGGGATACACCCAAGAAGTGGCCGCTACTGGGCAGCCCCCGCGGCTTCAGGGTGTCACCAAGGATGGGGGTGATAGACATGACACTAACACAGTCAACACCGTGCAGGTCTCCCCTGCTCTCTCATAGGAGCTCAGTAATGAATCTGGAGGCAGGCTGGATCCTTTCTTGCTGTTCCCAAATAGGAGTAAGGGGAAGTTACAATTGATTGAGGACTGGGCCTGAGGAGGGGCTTAGAGGGGACCCACCACCCGCATCCACACCTCCTCTTTGTCCAGTTAATTTTTTTCTGCCTGATTTGCAGGGTATGAAAAGCCAGGGAGGATGAGTAGCCCTGGAAAAGAGGGGAAAGGGAGGAGGGAGGGAAATGAGGGACAGGACAGGAAGGGGGTCTTATCCATGGGGAAATAAAAGGGGGTTTTGAAAGAATAAGTCTTATCTAAGCTCCAAAATCCCAATCTGAATGCTCCCAGGTCCTCGGCAGGATACACTTTTGAATGACTTCCTTCTTTGATTGCACAGCCAGCACCAAGCACAAATCATTCTGAAATCTTGGGTGAAATCATTCCAAGTAAATTAAGCATGAGGTATAGTATATACCGAAGGAAGTATTCAAGATGACGCTGTATTTTTCTTTTCCTCTCCCACAGCAAAATGTGCCAGCCATCCTCTGTGTAGCCGTCCCACAGCCCTAATTCAGAAATTCAGAACGCCTCACCCAGGGCATGCTCCCAGCCCAATGCAGCCACCACTACACACCACACAGGAGCAGCGTGTGTGTGTGTGTGTGTGTGTGTGTGTGTGTGTGTGTGTGTGTTTGAATTCTGGATTCTGGAAGCTATTCTCCCATCCTGGGCAATTTGTGATGCATTCCCGTAACGAATGATCAAAATCTTTCCCTCCTGTCGTTTTCCGATGCAGCTTGCAGCTAGCAGAGGTGCTTGCTCTAAGGAATCTGGCGGGGACTTCCCCCTCCCCAGCCCCTGGTTCTTTCTTGAATGGCCTCCCAACGTGGTCCTGTGGCTCTGATCTGTCAGGAAGGTCCCCAACCCCTGGCACCCACTCTCCCGGACGATTCTGGATTTCACGCTTTCACCAAAGACAAATGCTTACCCCTGCCCCATCCCCTAGGCTCCCCTGGCAGCTCACATGTCCCCGGAGGCCGCTGACAGCTTCCTGACCTACTCCTCGTTTCCCATCCCACCTCACTAGGCCTACCGAGTTCTACTGTGCTCTCTTGTTCCAGTCTGCACGTCTCAGAAGCTAACGTGAGCGCCCGCGCCATGGGAAGCCACAGCGTTTGGATGGCTAGAGATATACCGAGAGTCCTCCGGGGTGTGCATCGGCACAGCCCTGCCCGTCCAGGGGCCCCAGCACGTCCTCTCACAAAGGGCAGACAGGTCCCAATGGGGAGACGGTCACCAGACCACAGGGTTCAAGGCCTTGAACCTCTGGCTTGGCCTCTCTTTGCGGTACTCCAGGGCCAGCGGGGGCCAGCAGTGATTCCCTAGCCCAGGCCGCTGTTTTTCTATTGTGGTGGAAACACAATAAGATGTTTATGTCCACCCAGTATAAATACTTAGATATAATGTAGGTACAGGTATAGGTATAGATAATAGATTATAGGCATGGAGAGATGTAGATGGACATAAAATTGAAAGAAAGAAAAAAATAAGCTTCCTTTCTGCAAGTGACACACTGAAGCTTTTGCTGTTAACCTGTTTTAAAGTGCGGGCTGGAAACCACTGAATTGATTTCACACCGCACTAATGGTCTGCGACTGGCGGCCTGAAAAACACTGCTGCGTGGGCTTAGCCACGTGTCTTCCTCGGTCCTGCACCACAGCCTGCGACCGGGAAGGAAAGTCGATATGTGAACCGATAGGAGAGGGCCCTCCCCCCTCCCCCCAAGTAAGTCCTCCCCTCCCCCCGGGGCAGCTACAAGGGGTCTGTCTGACTTATCTGCTGCGCAGCGGGTGTCTGCTCCCTGCGCCCAGCAGTCTCATGGAGGCCAAGCGGGACACGGGCAGGGCTGGCCCGCCTCCCTCTTCTTGGCTGTTTTCCTGAACTTTCCCACCCTCTTCTCTCTTTCCAGCACTTACAGGATTGTGGGGTGCCCGGCAGCTCTGGTCACGGGGACTGGGCAGGGAGAGGTGGGCACGTGGTGGAGGAAGGGAAGGGCAGAGGCTTGCCCAGGGTGGGTGGGGGTCGGTGGGGTCTCCATCCCACAGCCAATGTGGGCCCAGCCTTTGCCCACTGCCCCCCCCTCCCCGATGGACAGAACGCCCTATCTTTCAGATCCCAGCTCCTATTTTTCCACCCAGAAACCCCTTTTCAGATGAGAGACCCCTCCCTGGCCCTCAAACTCTAGTGGAGGGCGAATGGGCGCGCCCACCTGGAATGGCTGGGGCTTGGGGACATTTTGGATCCAACAAAAAGGGGGAGAGACCCTGGGAAACCACTTGACAGTCTTAGTTTGGACAGGAGTTTGCCCCTGGGCAGGCAGGGTGGGTGCAGCCCAAAGGCCCACATCCTCACCCGCATCCTTTTCTCCGGTCCTCTCTGGGTGGTGCAGGCGGCTTTGCCTCGGTCTGAGATGTTCACTCCCCTTACGCTGCCGCTATGTGTTGTGTTCAGGACACCCCTTCCAGCCCCACCAGCTTCTCCCCAGGCGGGCCTCCCTGGATGGCTACAACCAACACTCTGTAGGGCAACTTCCGCTCCGGCCACACTGCCTGGGATTCCTTGCTGATGGGGACACAGAGTTCCCCCTTTCTCCTCGGGGTCACAAACGGCCTCCTTCGGGCTCGTCCTTCCTCTCTCCATTTCTCCCTGCTGGTTTCATCTCAGCCCGGGTGTCTTCCGGTCATTAGTATTGAATCAATGGATGCACCTCTTGAATGGAATGTTGTGATTCCTTTCAGACCTGGTCCTGGGGGGGTCATGGGGAAGTCTGTAAACCATAAGTCACGAGGGCGACACATTACAGTCTCCGGGCCCCTTTGTCCAAGGAGAAGCGCTCAGAGACCCACAGAACCCAATCCATGCTCTCAAGAAATTTACAGTGTCTTTGGAGAGAAAGATGGACAGATGGAAGCCACCGTATACAAGGTGGCAGGAGAGAAACATAGCAGTTCCCAACATTTCCTAAAGAAAACTTCAGAGGGGGGTGTAAGCTGGAATCTGAATGAAATTTGAGGCTCTCGACAAGGGGTGGGAGGTTGGGGGGTGGAGGCGTGCGGAAAGTGAAAAGGAACAATTGAAATATCGGGACAAGGAGGCGGTATGCCTCCAGATGAAGAGTAAGAGACAGAGCGAGAGAGGCCGGCGGAGGGCTCCAGAGGTGGTGTCTGGTCATCGGCAGAGAGTTCGGACTTTGACTTGTAAACAATGGGAAACTGCTGAAGGTTTTGTGAGCCGGCAGGAAACGGGGCTACCGCCAAGGGCTACCGCGAAAATGGCCGCTGGTGCAGGGAAGGAATGGAAGCGGGGGCCGAGTCTGAGACTGGGAGATAAGTGGGAAACCTGTACAGAAGTTCTGGTGACTAGCAGGATGGGGGACTCTTTGGGAGACTGTGGATTCGCCTTTGAGGGGGTCGGGGAGGGGAAACTGACTTGAGTCGTTGATTGTGTTGGGGTCAAAGGTGACATCCGGGTTTCCGGCCTGGGGGACCGGGGTGCTGGGCCACCGTGGGGGGCCCACCCGCCGTTATTTGAGATCACAGTCAAACGCGTTCATCTGCAGGGGTGCTGGGCAAACAGGTCTACTGTGGATATGTTATCTCATAGATGCAATAACAGAGAAATCCCACCAGGGGGTTGACTAGGGTTTTTCCTCTCAACCCTCCCTGCCTCTCTCCAGGCATGGTAAATCGATTTCCTTGGACAGATGTGCAACCAACTTCCCTTCCTTCCAGGCAGCTGAGCAGAGGCGGACCCATGCCCTGTGGGTGACCGGGCCCTGCAGCCGACGGGGGACAGCTGGGGTGCTGCCTGGAGCCCCCCTGGGCCTCTGAACTGACTTGTCCTTGGGGAGCAAGGCTGCCACTTCTCTCTCTCTTGGCTCGGTGGAGTGGCCACGGGCCCGACTGGTTTCACTTCTCGTGCTTTGGGCCTTTCTTCGTGACCAGTAGTTGCTGAGAACAAAGGGGATCTCAGCAGGAAAGTGTGTTGCAACCGGGGACAAGGGTAACAACCCTTTGCCCCGGTAGCAGGGCTACTGTTCTTGGTGCTCAGGCCTGGCCAACTTCTGTGAAGCGCTGTTTCCGTTCACACTCAACGGGTCCAGGAGGGCCCTGCTCTCTGCTCCTCTTTGATGTTGCCAAACCGTACCAAGGCCCCGGGCCTCTGCTTCTAAAACATCCGAGGAACCTCGCCAGTAGACAGCATTCCCAGAATGTGGTCCCCGCGCCACCTCGGTGGGGAGCAGCTTTGTGGCCGTCAGTAGGGCCGGGAGCAGGTAGAAGAAAGTCCCACAGAACGTGACCTGCGTGATCTGAGGGGAGACCAGTCCGTCCTCTGGGAGTCCAGTCCGTCTCCCCAATCCAGGGCTAGCTCTTGGGAGGGTCAAGTGCGCTGGAGTGAGTCCTCCTGTGTCTTTCCCTCTGTACTGTACTTTGGTCTTCATGCCACCAAACATGATCTGCCCCTTCTGAAACACTGGGCATCACAGATGAAAAACAAAAACCTTCCATAAGGTGGTCACGCCCAACGGCCCCCCAAGACACAGGAGCCACCGTAGGCTGCGATCAACTGGTCGTAGTGACTGCTCCTTCAGGCCACGTCGTGTGTGGGGGCACACTGGACCCAGCCTCAGAAAGGCTGGCACAAAGCAAAGAACGGCGTGCAGCCCCTCCCTCGGGCCACGGTGACCCCAGATGTAAAATGAGGTCTTTGGACTCGGTGGACGGGAAGCGACCCTCTGGAATTAGCAAGCCCGTCGTTTTGTGCAAAGCCATCGCTTTGATCCTTTTCACCCCAATTCAATTTTTCCTTCCTGCCTCCTCATCTGTCAGGGGTGCGGTAGGAGTCAGCGTGACCGGGGCCCAGCTCCGTGTGCCGGTGATTCCACTGGGATCACGTTATCATCTGCCTGAATAGAAGCCAGGTGACGGCGCCAGCAAGGCTCCCACTTTGAATGCTTCTGGGAGGGACGGGTGGCCAGCGGCAGGGATGCAAAATGAACTAGTCAGTCCCCACTTCTGGATGTTCAAGTTTGGGTAGGACAGACAGACAGAGCAGCAACAATTGAAAACACTGCATGTTTGCTGGCGGGTCCAAGCCAGGCCGGCGTCCCCACCTTCTCCCACATTAGCATCGGATGAAGAGCTTTGCAATCTGGCAGGAGAAGGGAAAGGGCGCTCCTCCAGCTCAACTCAATAGCACCTTTGCCCTCTTTGCTTTGGTGCTTTCTTTGTTTTGTTTTTTATTTACAGGAGATCGGAGTCTTGTGAAGTTAAGAAACTCTGACACATGCAGCAGGTGCACACTGATACCTCCTTCCTGAACCCCGGCTCCGGGGACTGGCAGCTCGGGCCCATTTCCTTATGGGTACTGGCCTTTGGGAGCCCGGGTTCCAGAACAGGGGAGCAGCCCAAGTGGCTCTTTCCCAGGACTATCATGATGGGGCTCGCAGCACTGGGAAAACGGGGGGGATACCCAAGAGATGCTGGCAGAAACTGTTCCTCCATGGGCACAGCCCTCAGCCTACAGCCTCCTAAGGGAGAGCCAGTTTCTTCTTTACTCTTTGGCCTCCACTTCAGCCAGCTCTCCCCCCAATCAGATGTCAAGCCCATGTGTTTGAGTGACATTTTTAAGACGGGGCAACTGTCCCCCCACACACACTTGCTCTGACTCTCCTGGGGCCCAAGAGAACCCCACCTTTCCTGCTTTCCATCCAAACAATCTCCCTGCCCTACTCGGTCACTGTCACCAAGGCATGCGTGTCTAAAACTAGGGTGTTGTCCAGGGTCCTTTCCACAGAGAGCCTCGAAGCTTCCAGAGAGCACATGCCCCTGACTTTGAGTAGCCCCTGACTCGACACAGTGGCCTCTGGCAGTCCCCCAGACTCCACTGACCCACCCTGCACCTGGAGATGGGTGGCCACATCCCCAAGCTTGAAAGTGGGCACTTCCAACCTCCTGTGCCTTCGTGAGGATAAAGTGATGGGCACACAGACAGGATCTCTGCCTCCCCGGGAAGCCGGTAGTCTAGGGGGGAGATGGACATTAATCAAATAATCGCCCAAGTTTGTATTTACAATTCTAAGTGCAAGGAGGGAAATGCCCAGAGTGATCCTAAGAAGGTGAAGATGAGAGCTGAGAAGGAGCCTTTACAAATTGTTCCCTCTTTTCCCTCCTGAATTTGACTCCTCACCAACTTATTAATTGGTTAGCGATGGGTTCACATCCTAAAATAGGAGGCAAAAGGGCTCTCCTGCTGAAAACTTTTGTGTTGACTCCAACCGGAAGCAGCCTTTGGGAGTGAATGGTCACTAGCGCTCCTAGCGACTTGAAGGAGACCTCCTCGGTCACCCACTTCCTCGGGCCCCAGACTGAACCACCTGACAAGAGCCGCCACCCACCTTAACCACGTGGGAAGGGTGGGGTCCCTGGAGTATTACTGGCCCTTCTCAGCCCTACATATCCGTCATTTGTGTCCAAAAGGCCTGCTGATTTGGTGCCTTATTCCAGAACCGGAAGTAACCCACTTGGTAC
Source organism: Pipistrellus hanaki (assembly GCF_964339955.1). Classification (NCBI taxonomy): domain Eukaryota; kingdom Metazoa; phylum Chordata; class Mammalia; order Chiroptera; family Vespertilionidae; genus Pipistrellus; species Pipistrellus hanaki. The sequence continues at coordinate 2,622,573 of NC_140523.1, forward strand.
GTGCTTCATCCTGGACAGGCCCTGCTGTTTGGCCCTTCTTCACGGGCCTTCATCTCCAAGGAGGGGGTGCTCAGAAACACACACACACACACACACCAAGAATTATGTCCCTCTTCTCGTTCAATTCCCTTCCTCCAGCAAGAGTCCTTGAGAAGCATGTCACCTGAGGCCAGGAAAGGAGGAGGCCAGAAAGCTTGGTTTCCGGGGTACTGACTTGACAAGTGCCACCTGGGTTTACCCGTCTCAGGTGGGTTCTCTCTCGCTCGTGGGACTCGCTGCCACGTGGTGTCACTATTGAGCGCTGACCCTGCATCGTCCTTGGACTGGTCCACAGTGACAATGCCCTTGCTGGTCCCTGAGCGGGCTGCAGGTTTGCTTCTTCAAGGGATGATGGTCCCACTTTCTTGGTGTTGAATTTGATCTTGGGTGCTCCACCTCTGTGCGCGCGCGCACGCACACTCACATGCGCATGCACGCAACTAGCAATGTCTCCGTGCAAAGCACAGCTCGGGGGCCTGAGCAGCTGGGTCCAGGGTGACTGCCAGCCCTGTCCTACATTGTGCTAACATCCCGCCCTTTTCTCTGACTCATACCCTCCTTGCATTTTCTTACCAGGTATATTAAGCCTGGGTCAGCAGTCTTTGTCAGGGTAATATTTTATGCCTGAGTTTGGCCCACCCTTAAGTCCATCCCGAAAGACTTCAGGACATCGGATTTCAGGAATTAGAGGTTGGATTCTCTCCCGGAAACCTTAGTTCTTGTGCAAATAGGTCCGCTTCCTCACCTAATTAGCCTTGCATTCAGGGGATTTGGGGCAAGTCACAGAAGGTTCTGTGAGAAAATCTATAAAAATCTATTAAAAATTACTCTAAATCTATTAAAAACGAGTGCTTGCTCTGTTTCTGCATAACTAATATAGATGCTCAAGTGGGTGTTTTATAGGGAAGAAATTAGCAGAATTCTCTTCATTTAAAAAAAAAAACAAACCTGAAGTCAGCTATATTTCTATTCCTTCTCTATGTATGTGCTACAATCTGTCTGCTTGGGGAGTATGGCCACCCTTGAGTGATTTTTATTCTATACACTCACCAATATCTCAACCTGAATGCTAAGATTTTTTTAAGCATACGCAAATGTGCCCTCCCCTATTTAGACTGGAAAAGAGATTACTTCTCAATGGGCTCTTCTTTTAGAAACAGATTATTAATCGAAGCAGTACTGAAACAGTCAGTGCAGTGCATAGCATAAATGGGGGAGGGGGGGAGAGTTCTCTACTCAGGGGTCAGAACCATAGATGATGTCTGTGCTCCATATTATAATTCAACATCAGGATTCCCCTGTTCTCTTGGCTTCCTCTTTTGAACAAGTCCATTGTGGGTCTTGTTCAAATAACAGAGGACTCAGGGGAGGAGTCTGAACAATTGGTGGTCAGAAAGCATCATGGCCAGGCTCAGCTGAGCACCAGGCCAATCCAGGACTTGAGTCCTGAAGATTCACAGAGTCTCCCCAGACAGAAGTAATCGATATGTGCACAGAGCACCCACACTTTGCTTTAAAGGGGGAATTGTATAAATACTTACTAGACTTATAAAATGAGATATTTGCACACCACCACCCCCTCCCTTCAATTCTTCCACGTGCCTCTCTGAGTTCATGAAGCAACAGCTTGAGCACCTAATGGAAAGGAACCGAGACTAGGACTTGGAAAAGTTTCAAGGTTTGTGTCTGGGGTTGCTTTTTGTAGGTTGACTTATTTGGGGGCAAACGCCCCTGTCGATCTATGCCTGCTATCTCAACTCCATGCACTTCCTTTTTCTTTTTCTCTTTTTTGATATATTTTTTATTTCAGAGAGGAAGGGAGAAAGAGAGAGAATCATTGATTGGCCACCTCCTGCACATCCCACACTGGGGATCAAGCCCGTGACCCAGACCTGTGCCCTGACCAGGAATCGAACCGGTGACCTCTTGATTAATGGGTCGACACTCAACCATTGAGCTACCAGGCAACTTCATGCACTTTTCAACCTGTTAGCTCCTCGTTACGAGTAGGATCGCAATCCTACTCCAGCTGTGCTGTCTGTTAAAGTACCTACAGAGCACCCACACTCCTGGGTGAATGAGAAAAAGGCAAATCAGCAAAATGATACCATTTTTGCTGTGAGTTTTAAATACGATAGTAGCTGATCTGGTGAAGTGGGGTGACCAGGGGTTGGGGGTGTTCTGTGTTGAACCTGCCTCTGGGGAGCAGAGTTGACTGACAGCTCCAGCTGCCCACCCCCTCAAAGCATACCAGCTCGTTCCTGCGCGTCTGGAGTATGGCCAATTCGAGGATGTTTGGTTAGGGACTTCCCATCCCTTGCCCAAAACTTTCTTAGAATTAAGCAGCAGCCCAAGACGCATATCCAGTGCTTTCTCTCTGGTCTTCACAAATACCTGAAGGCTTCTCAGATACCAAGTGACACAGGCAGTCTCATACACTGCGAATGGGGGTGTGACTGGACACCTTTTGGAAACTATGAGTAAATGAATTATGATTCTCCTTCATCTAGTAGGATGGTAATATCAGTATTTGGGGAGATGCCTAACAAGGCAAAATATTTGTCCTATAACCAGAACTAGGTAAACTGAGAAACTAATTGATTGACCGTATCAATTTTATAAACCATCACCTATGACACAAATACAGGAAAAGGCAGCAAATCCACCAAGATGTACAAGGTGGGCATCTCCAAGAATGGAATTGTGGATGTTTTCTTTTTTATATACTTTTCTGTATTTTTCATGTTTTCTGTAAACATTGGAAATGATCATCAGAAGCTGTTGCTTTAATAAACAGGAGTCAAACGTAAGCCAAAGCAAGACACAGTGACAGAACCGAGCTCAGTGTCACGTGCATGAAGAGCCATAAAGGGCTGGGTTAAAAGGCTGATATTCAGATGATGGGAGTGGCCGGGGCCAGAGGGGGAAAATGGATAGGAACAGGGCATGACCTGAACCACCAATGGGAAGGAGGACCTATGACAAAGGGAACAGGAAACACTAAGAGAAGGGTTCAAGTCAAAACAGCCTCCAAGTGTTTCGAGCGAAGGGAGCCTTCAAAGACTCAAGGACCCAGCCGAAGGGACCTCTGAAGGCACTGTGGCACCGACAGCAGGGTGATGCTACTGTCCCTCACTTTCCTCTGAACCCCCAGACTAACCTGTTCACCCGGAGAAAGCACGCATACCCCTAATTCGCTGGAAGCAGGGTGGGTGGGACGTGGTGGGCAGGTGTGCTTCTACCTGACTCCGTGGCACGCAATGGGGAGAGGGCCCAGCGGCTGGGGGTCTCTAAAGCAAACGAAAACAGGGTCACAGCCCCGTGGCCACTGTCCAGTCCAGGGGAGACAGGCAGCCCCCGGAAGAAGGCTATTTCTTAGGATTGGTTTTTCTCCTCTTTTGCTTACTCTGTGTTTCCATTTTGAAAGGAGGTGTTTGGGAACCATTTCGTGAAGGGAGATTGTGCAGTGGTCACGCCTTCCGAGAAGGTGACTCTGATAGGACATATTTATAAGGGACGGGGTGGGTCACGCTGAGCAGAGCCCAGGCAGGTGACAATCTCTCGAGACCTCCTTCCTAGTACAAGCCCACCTCACTCTCCCTCGCCCAAGTGAACAAGTCAGGCAGGGACCTGTCCCTCAGTGTCAGGTCTCCCCACTGCAACCCACGGGGCAATCTGAGAAGAAGGTGGCTGAGGGCCACCCAACTTTTTGTAGATATTGGGCCTGGAGAGACCACTCATGGTTAAAAAAAAAACAGAAAAACAAAAAAGTAAACCAAAAACCAGGGAAGAGAAAATCTCCAACCCCAATTTGGAAGACTTGGGAGAGGAACATACTTCTGGAGGTGCCCTGAGGCGATGTTTCTTAGCCCTGTTTCAGCCTGTAGCTTGGGCAAACATTACGAAAGCTGATCTTCAGGTGTGGAAAAAGCCCTTATTCCCGTCGGAATGCCTATGCTGTGGAACCCTCCCTTGTAGGTGAAGCCTCTCATTGTTCTTGTGACTCTTAGGGAACGCACGGAGCCCTCCTCCCTGAGGACCCACCCCTGTCCAGGCTTCGTTGCTTTTTGCTTCTGTATATTGTAGCAGAGCCACACCTGTCCCTCTTAGACGTAAACTGTGAGCCCCCGTCCCAGAGGGCTCCCCTCTGCCCCCATAGGGTCTTTCCAGGCCACTGTGGCTCTGACCTACCATGAAGATGGGCCCCGATACCCCCAAAGGCTGCCCGGAAGGGGGTACTCAAGCCCGGAGGCAGGAGCCGGGAGCAAGCCAACCTTATCTCCCTCCTCTCTTCCAAGTTCGGCAGGCTCTCTTCTTCCAGTCTGTGCATCTCAGAAATTCACAGGGGATGTGGGAATGAAGAAAAGCCCTGGACATGTCACCCTTGCACTGCTGAATCCCTTTAAATTCCCAGAGGACAGCTCCCCCCACCTGTGTCCTTCAGGGAGGTTTGTGTCCCCGAAGTGATGTGGGCCCAAGGCTCACGGCGGTGTCCCAGGCCCGGAAAGGCTGGATCCAAGAACCTAAACTGCTTTGAGGTAGGGACCTCCCCTTTCTCTGGGACCTCCCCCAACCCCCAACCCACTCTGGGCTTCACTCTCACTCTGCATAACTCCAGGATTTACCGGGACTCCAGGAGGGTCACTGGGTATTTTTTAACTGGGAACATAGGAAGAAACACATCTCCCTCGGGCGCCCATTGCACTCATGGATGTATTCAAGGATGGTACAAGTATCACAAAACCTACTATGTGTGGTGCTTACCTACTATGTGCAGTGCATCTTGATGTTGTCTGTAAACGTTACAAATGGTCACCAGAAGCTGTTGCTTTAAGACCTTGTTCAAGACGCCCTACATTACTGGACAACTCACTGGGTGCCCTGGGAGATAGGGGTATCCCTTGGGGGCCCTCGGAACCCTAGATCCCTCCTCTGAGGTTTTGGGAGGAGGGGGGGGGAATCGAATGAGAATGGACTGGTGACAGGCCTCCCTTCCTTGTGTTTCGCTGGGGGCAGGAGCCCTCCGGGAGCAGAGTTTACGTCTAAGAGTGACAGGTGTGGCGCTGCTACAATACACAGAAATACGAAAGTAAAAAGCAAAGGCGGGGGCGGGTCCTCTGTGATCCCCCGACAGCTGCCGGGGAAGGGGAGTCAGACACTGGCATTTTTCCTCCTGGAATCTGGACCATGGAAAAGGCCCAGGATGAACGGTCTCAGCGGAGAACCCATGCTGGGCCTCATGTTTCTCCAGCCCTCACCGCTGCAACTTCCTGTCGCTTGTTAGGTTGAGGAGGGTAAAGGTGGAGAGCCGGTGCCTTTAGGAAAGACACTTGGGAAAAGGGGTGGGGGGGGAGGATTTTCAAGAAACCCTGCTTTCAGCTGTGCCCCCTCTCCAGGTCCCAAGCAGTGTGCACAGCAGGACCTCAGCAGAACGGAAGCCTTCTTTCTTTTTGTGATGCCTTGTGCTTTCCGTCCTCCCTGCTGAAGAAACACTGCTTACCCTGTGGGGCCCAATTGCTCAGGGAAGCCTGGGCCCCTCACCCTGAGTCTCAGGCAGACCCGAGTTTGTCGCCCACCCACTCCCTAAATGACTGCGGTTTAGGAGCAGCCTGGGCTCCTTTAAATTCCAGCATGAAGTGGGTGAGACTGAGTTTAGCTGACAGCCCTTCACTGTGGGCACAGGAAAGAAAGAATTCCCCATCCCTGGTCTGCCCTCTCCTCTCTCTCGGGGCAAGAAGCACCGTCCGGAAGTGCCTTGGGCGGGGAATAAGACTGGCAAGGCGGACTACGTGCCTCAAAGCCGGTCCTCGGCCCAGCATTCCTGGCTGCAGTCCATTCTCATCACTCTGGGCTCCCCATCTCTTTGGGAAACTGTGGTCCTCTCCCTGAAGCTGAGTGTCTCCGGGAACACCCCTAAGACTGGCAGCTCCCTGTACTGCCCGCAAGCCCCAAGCCCCAGGATGCTGCCTCCAGGGTGTGACCCTGAAAGTGTCAAGTTCAGGGTTGTTGGGTGAAGTTGGGAGCCTTGTTTTGCCAATCCTCCTCTGCTGCTCGTAATCACTGGGGACTAGCTTAGAAGTGCAATTCCTGACCACCAACCCCCCCCCCAAGGGTTGCTTACATTCATCTATGTCTCCAGTTCAAGTCACTGCAGCACCCCGAGTTCCTACCCACCCACCACCCTGCACAAGCATTTATGGAATGCTCACTACACCACACTCAAGCCCAAGGAAGCAGCAAGAGACAAGGCATATTCCGCTCAAGGAGTTTACAATGTCACTGGGAAGGCATGCTTAACATTGAAAAAATGTGTGCCGCAATCCAAGCAACATTTAAGTGACTGAGACACGCTTCTGTGGGGCGAGTCGTCCTGCCCAGGGAGGTGGAATGTGAGTTCAAGGGCACTGGTAGCGTATGCGGGTCCGAGAACAATCAAAGATGCCACTAGGCCAGGATTTGTAAAGAAAAAGAAAAAAAGTTAATGGCTCAGTGGGTAGAGGGATGAGGGAGAGAAGGAACCTGACAAAGCTAAAGAAAAAGGTTATTCATGAGGTGGGCTAACGGGATGAAAGGAAGCCTTCTAGCATCAGCCATGGGTTAGTGTTGCCTTTTCTTCAGACTCTTAAAAAAAAAATCTCCTCCTGGTAACAACCAGAGACAGCTGGAAGCAGCACTTACAACTGGAGTCGCTGCAGTTGGCAGGGATCCTATGGCATCCTCAGTGAGCCCTGGGTGGCTAAAGCATGGGGTGACCCAATCCCAGTTGCCCGGGGCCACAAAAATAATGGGCTCCCCGGTGAAAGCAGCTTCTCTGGGTTTATTTTCTCTTTGTTGTCATTTTTGTCAAGTGACTAAGAATGCGTTTGAAGAAGACTCTTCCTGTTTGCTTCCTGTAGACTTGGACCGAATATTCCTCCCTGCCCGAGATTAGAAAGTCAGCTCCGATATGTAATGGGGGCGTGGAGCGCTTGGAGCAAGATTAGTGCTTTGGTCTGGGTTAGTCATTGGACAGGAAGCCACCTAAGATCTCTTCCAAATCCAAAATCTGTAAGTGTCTCTGCTTCCACCCAAATTTGTCCTCACTTCCATATTTGCTAGATTGTATGGCTGACCACCAACTCACTACCTGGTTTCCTGCTCATAATGCTAGGTGCATTCATGTGGCTACATTCTTTCCCATGTGAGCAGAAGAGATAGGTGCCACATTAACCTCCCAGGTGCCGTCCTCCATGTTTCCCATGTTCCAATACCTGGAATGATGATGATAATAGCAACCTTGGAAGCCAATCTATACTAATAAAAGAGAGACATACAAACATCACTCCACTATGCCAAGCCACGCCCACCAGCCAATCAGGAGTGTGTATGCAAATTAACCCAATCAAGATGTCGGCTGTCCTCAGAGCTGGAGCAAGCAGGAGGCTTGGGTTGCCCTGGCAATGGAGGAAGCCTGGCTGGCCCTGGCTTCCACTCAAGGCTACAAAGTTTCAATTATAGAAGATAAATAAATCCTAGATACTTGCTTTCAGCCAGCCCTGGCCTCCACTCAAGGAGACATTGAAAAAAAAGAAAGAAAGAGAAGGAGGGGCTGGGACCTTGGGTCGCCCGGGTATGATCAGGCCAGGATGGGATGGCAGGAGCCTTTGGGGGTAAGCAGACTAGCAGGGGGGCCAGTTGGGGGTGAGCAGGCCATCAGTGGAGGTATTCAGGACAGCGAGGGGGGGGCAGTTGGGAGTGAGCAAGCCAGTGTAGAGGGAAGGTGAAGACAAGCAGGCCAGCGGGGGGGAGAGGGGGGGCAGTTGAAGGCTACCAGGCTGGCGGGGAGGGGGTATGGGGGGAGGTATTTGGGGGCAAGCAGGCCGGCGGTGGGGAGCAGCTGGGGGTGAGCAGGCCAGCAGGCAGAGTGGCTAGGGACAATCAGGCATGCAGGCAGGCAGGTGAGCGGCTGGAGCCAGCAGTGTCCCAGATTGTGAGAGGGATGTCCAACTGCCGGTTTAGGCCTGATCCCTGTAAACTGGCAGAAGGCAGTAGGATATCCTTTGAGGGGTCCCAGGTTGGAGAGGATGCAGGCCAGGCTGAGGATCACCCCGCCCCAGGCACAAATTTCATGCACCGGGCCCCTAGCCTGGGTCCCTGAGGGAATTTATACAGCAGAACTACCTCCGCTAATTTCAACAATCTAGAATGTCTGGACTTTTATGTGACAAAGAAATAAGCAGCTTCTGTGTTTAAGCCATTATATTTTGGGACTATTTGTTATAGCAATTTGGCCTACCTTAATGTAATGTCAAATATCTGAGTTTTTCTTTGTCAACTAAGTGACTAGATACTCGATAACTTATAATTTTGGCTATTGACAACCTAAGGAAAGAGAAAATTAGATGATGACTTAAATGAAGGATTACAGTAATGGCCAATGTGATCCCATGCACTGAGAAGTCACCAGTTCAATTCCCGGTCAGGACATGTGCCCAGGTAGTAGGCTTGATCCCTGGTAGGAGGCAGCTGATGGATGGTTCTCTCTCCCTCTCTAAAACAAAAAAAAAAAATCAATAAAAACCTATTTTTTTAAAAGTAAAATAAATAAAAGGTAATAAGTTCATAAACTTCCTGTAAAATCTTTTGGTCTTGTGTATCTGCATTTGAATTTAAAGTCAGACTCAGAAGTTGGTTCTAAGGAGGCACCTAACTGAGCCTGTTTTCCAATTGAGCAAACGTGTCCTGAGTCTCTCGGGTGCACCTGCTCCTGCGAACGGAACTGGATACAAAATGGAGGAAGCAGCTCACCGTTGGCCCGATGAATTTGCCATATAATAGATAAGTATCAACAGTTTATTGTAGGATTCTCCTTTTCTTCCTATTTGACCCAGCTGCTGCTTGGCCCTGGGCACAGCTGGCTTGATTCTGACGGAAGCAGTTAGCAAGATGTTATCTGGTTTTGTGACGGTAGTAGAGGGGCCTCAGCAGGCCCAGTCTCACTCTGCTCTTGACTTTTTGGTTACCCCTGAGCCATCTGTATGTTTCAAGTGACACCCCCCCTCCCCCCGGCTAGAAATAATGGCACCCTTTATTGGGATCTTAAAAAAGCAACCAAATACAGTGACCCAACCAGTTCTCGCCTGCCAAACTCCTTCTCCAGGCCCTGGTGAGAACGTGGTGCAGAAGAGAGGAAAGCCAGGGAGTCCTGGCACTTTGACTTCACCCTTATAACTCTCCCTTGGAGGGCTGGGCTCGTAGGAACAAAACTACCACTGTCAGCACAGCACGTTGCATGGCCAGTGGGAATGCAATGGGAGAAACACTTCCGCACAGTGGGCTGCTCAGGTGCCCCTGTGAACCCTCTAGGATGTTTCCAGAGCTTCCATCTTAAAACCACCCTAAGGGGACGCAGGCGATCTACGCTGCTGACGTAGAAGTGTGAAAGGTTCCTAAATGTATCCTCATGCAAGAAAACTTTGCGAAGAATGTGAAATCTGCACGGCCGGGGCCCTTTTGGTCTGCTTTGTTGGTTTCTGTGTATCCCTGGGGCCCGAAACAGAACTTGGCGCATAGTAGGTGCTCAGTAAATGTTTGTGAAATGAATGAGTGACTCGTTCACGATTGGTTCCTTCCGAAGTGAAAGCATACTGGTGAAGTGGTGAGTTAAAGAGGAATGGCCATGCCAAGGCAGTTACTGCAAAGGCCATCGCTCACTACCAAAGGGCATGCTTCTCTCTAGAGGCCATGGAGGACCTCCATTCAGTCTCTGCAAACTCAGAAACCTGGTTCCTCTTGGTATCCAAAACTGATAAACTCCAAGGCCAACGTAATCAGTAGGAAAAAAAAAAAAGAGAGAGAGAGAGAGAACGGCTTTTGGCCCAGGGCTCATCAGCATGGCCTATAAGGCATGCCTTCCTGCTATGTGTCTCTTCTCTCTGATCCTGAGGTCCGCAGGCCCCTCCAACAGTTCTGCTTCCTCTCTCCTCCTGGGCTCTGTCCAGGACACACCTGGGTTTACAGTAGGGCTCAGAAGTGTGGAATCAGGACAAGGCACATTCATACAAGCACCTGGTGAAACCCACCTGCTCACATGTGGGTTCTCAGAGTGCAAGGCAGTAGAAACTCTCAAAAAATAAAAAGCAATGTTGTGTATGCCAGAAACTTTTGCCTCTGTGAGCCCATTTTTGAGGAATCTTAAAATGACCTAAATGAAGGGTTATTGTTCTGGCCAATGTGATCCCATGCACTGAGAAGTCACCAGTTCAATTCCCTGTCGGGACATGTGCTCAGGTTGTAGGCTTGATCCCTGGTAGGTTTAGTTCTTAGAAATAAAAGAAGACAATCATGCCCTAACCAGTTTGGTTCAGTGAATAGAGCATTGGCCTGCAGACTCAAGGGTCCCAGGTTCTATTCCAACGAGGGCATGTACCTTGGCTGCAGTCACATCCCCAGCGGGGGGTGTGCAGGAGGCAGCTGATTGATGTTTCTTTCTCGTCGATGTTTCTAACTCTCTCTCTCTCCCTCTCCCTTCCTCTCTGTAAAAAAGTCAATAATTTTTTTAAAGACAATCATAAGATGCCTGTAAACAGATGTTTTTTCCAAAGCATCAATAACAGTGAAAACTTGGAAGCTACTTAAACATCCCAGGATAGGAGAATGGTTAGATACATGAGAGCACGTTCCTCGGAAAACCAGCCGTGCACTCAGCAAAGTGGCAAGAACCTCAAATTCCAGCCAAGCCCACAAAGGGTTTTGTCAATTTGCAGGGAGTGGAGGGGTCTATGGAGACGATGTCCATCTCAGCTGGTGTCCCCCTAGTGTGGTCCCTGGGCTCATCCGCAACCTTCTGAGTACCCACCAAGCAGTCATCTAGACCCCTTCAGATTTAGCATCCCCCATTGCTTCTCTCTTCAGCATTATTAGAGATTTATTTTAAAAAGAGCAAGAGAGAGAGAGAGAAGTACAATATGTCCCAAGCTAAAAAAAAGGGGTCACTGGCACAGAAGCCTGTGAAACATGACAAAAGCAGGCCGCAGATCGGAAGGCACAAGCTGACCTCAATAACATAAATATATATATATATATATATATATATATATATATATATATATATATATATATATATATGTAAGTACACAAAAAAGAACTGGGGTGAATTTAAGGAATGCGAATGTGATTTGATTTACACTTGGGCCTCTTTTTCTAGAACACTGCCTGGGATAGGAAGAAACAGAATACCCTATGCACACGCTTAGGTGAGAGCCACCCCCAGAAATATGTCTGCTCTTTCTACCTGCAGGCAAGTCCCTCCTCACTGATGCTCCAAGCTCCACAGGTCCTGCCAGCTCTCTGATTCCTCCTTTCTTCTTCTGGGCTGTTTCCCCAAAGCCCCTCAGAGAAACAGGGACTCTCAGCTAGCGGCTGAAGACGCAGGTCTGGAGGCTCCCTTGGGTGGCCCAGATGGTGGACCCTCCAACACCTTCCTGGGCAGGTGGGCAGGTCTCTGACTTGCGGCTGTACATCGGAGCCATTCCTGCCCCAAATGTCTAAAAGTGCCTGCCTCTGCCCCATATCAGGGCCCAGCCAGTCTCCTTCAGCCCTCCTACCCCACACACACTGCTGGACCCTGTTTTCCCAGGGTGGGCATCTCTGAAGCTGGTGGAAGGCCATGGCAAGGGGTGGAGGATGGGGCAGAGAAGTTTTTGAAAAGGCAGGTATTATAAAATGGACAATCTATGTAAAGGCATCGAAGAGATAAGGTACTGAGGAATTCCTGGGTAGCTTCAGAGAGACAAGAACCCGGAAAAGTGAACCCGGTCTCAAAGCTTCCCTTGCCTTGAGGGCACTGGTGGAAGCAGATGAATCTGCTTAGGAATTGAGCTGGGTTTCCAGAGGCCTAGGAAAGTTGGGAACCCTACCGAGACCTCCCCCACATCCTTTCCACTGGCCCTGAAGGGTGACACTCCCAGAGTCAAGGTGAATGGTTACTGAGCCAATTCGGTAAGGTGTGCAGTCCAGCTTCAGGCCACCTGGCTGACTCAGGAGCCTGCAACCGGGACCTGGGACTGTGGTGACCCCAGCCTGGTGTGGCCAGCAGAGACGTGTGTCAAAGGCAGAGAAACGTCTTCTCTGGAACAAGATAGCCTCAACATCTTAGGCCTCAAATAATTCAAAGAAAGCAAGAGCCATCCTTTAGGTGCTTCCTCGCCAGGAACTCCTGGCAGGTCACCCTCCCTAAAAGGATGCCAAAACATCAGAGTCAGGGGATGGAAACGAACCCAGCCCCTCCTCCTGCTGCCACGAGCCTTCACTGGGTCCTTTTCTGGAATGAAGCTGAACGCAGATGCAGGCTCCCTACGCAATCCGCCGTGTCCATGCTGGAGGCCCCTTCTCGCTAACTGAAATAAAACATGACTCCAAATATGTTTAGAACCATCCAAACTCATCATCCTCTTCCCCCACATCTTTCTTTACAAGGAGCTGCGAGGTAGTCCTGTCCCGGGGAGGGAGTCTGACCCTAGAAAGCAGTCGCGGTGTCTGGCTCGGCCAGCTAGAGAGAGCCTTCTAAGCTCGGCTAAAGAGTTTGGACTTTTAATCTGTTGGCAATAGGGAGCCACTGAAGGTTTGTTGATCAAAGGAATACCTTGGTCAGAGGGCTTGAGACAACCACCCCTGAGACTGGTATCCGAGAGGCCCTGCCCCGGCGTATGTTTTTATTGGTTTTAGAGAGAGAGGGAGAGAGAGAGACAGAAACATCATTTAGCTGCCTCCTGCACAAGGAGATCAAGCCCAAATCCTGAGCATCAAACGTGAAACATGGGCATGTGCCCTAACTGGGAATCAAATCTGTGACCTCTCAATACATGTAAGCATGATCAACCCACTGAGCCACACCACTGGCTTCCTCTGCCTTCCTAGGTGTAGAGAGGATCCATGCCATCTTGCCTTATGCTGAGAGGTATCTATGTCTTACTGGACAGAGAATGGGTCACCCCAAAATGCCCACCTGGCAGCCACTCACATAACTCTGGGTACAGAACTTAAAAGTGAGCCTGAACAAGGCAGCTCTCACCGGCCATGCGTCCTCCTTGCCCACTGTTCCTGGGAGTCAGGCCAAGGGACCACCACACTGATGTCCTACCAACCCATTCAGATCTGCTCAGCCGCCCATCTTCCCACGTACTTTTTCTCTTACACTACCTAGACCCACCCCATGTACCAAAAAGGCCCTTGACACATTTGACGTATCCCATGAGCAAATGTCTGAGATCCTTCAAGACATTTAAAATATCCCACCTAAGTGTTTACCATGCTGTGGCATGAGTTTCGTGATTCTTGATCTCTACTGCCACGTTGGAACCTGCAGCTTTTTGTATGTTGTAATCAAAGGTTCCCGGGAGCTTTCTCCTTCTCTCCTCTGCAACTGCTCCTTCCAACGCTTTCTATGAGGCCATTTCCTGGCACTCACCACCCTGGAAACCTGGGCCCTCCACACAGGGCCGTTCTCCTGAACATAGGAAGGAAACCATCTCCCTACCCAAGCCCCCAGTCCCCGATCTCCTCCGGAGCATGAGTGCTATCCTCATCCCAGCCTTCTAGCCTCGGGTATCGGAGGCGGTGTGTGGTGTCAGCACGTGTGGCCCTCGGGCCAGGACATCCAGGAAGCAGAAGTGGAGGCGGGTCGATAGTCGATAATGACCATAACCGTGGGACTATGACAAAGGCCTCCAGGGCTAGGGTTCAGAAAGCCACGTGGTGACAAAGCAGGAGGTAGGAAAAAGCCACCTTAAAGTCTTGTTCTTTAAGACATAGTTTCCTGGACGACTAGAACTGGCCTCACTAGGGAACTTGTTGGAAATGCAGAGTCTTAGGCCACAGGCCTACTGAATCTATCTGGGCTTCTGTGGCAGGTTCTCATGTGTCTGCACATGCCATGCGGTCTTTGTCCTCAGGGGGCCTCCCATTGGGCCCCAAGTGGATGTCCTAGAGGGACCTCTGGGCTGGCTATCGGCATTCCAAAGCCTGGGTGCCATCTTCTCCTGCCAAGCCCCAGCATCCCCCCCATAAATAGCCAACCCTGGCACCTCTGGCTCCAGCCCAAGCGTCTGGCAGGGCCTCCAGACTGAGAAACATGCAGCCAAGGCCCCTGTAGCAGGACCGAGTTGGCCATGGCCAGCAAGTTGGGGGTCACCGCTCATCACAGAGCCTGAGACTCAGTGACCCGTGTCCCTTGGTCACTGAGCTGACTGCTTTGGGAAATATAGTTCTCTCGTTCGGTAGAATCTTGACTTTAAAAAAAAAAAAAAAATTGGCCCAAATCCATTCTCTTGCCCCACATGTGGTGGTCACACCCTCTCCAGACTGGACCTGAGTCAGGTGTGCCCCCAATACACCCCCACCCCCACATTTTCCCCTGATCAGGGCAGGAAAGCCATGAGCACAGGTGCAGAAGGGAGAACTGGAGGAAGAGAAAGCCAGCAGCCTCTGGTTGAGTCTTGCTTGGGGTTCTGGGTACAGATGATCCGGCCTCGGAGGAAATGGACCCCCCTGCGGAGGAAGCAGTTGGAATTCCCATCAATTCTGTGGGCCCGAGTTCTCTTGGCAAAAAGGAGGCACCTGCTCAGCAGCGCTCAGCCCTCGGGCCTTGGGTGGGCCTCCCGGGCTTTAGACACAAAACCTTCTGCCGAACTCGGGATAGGACAGAGGGGGCCTCTCCAGTAGCTGATGCTGGGACAAGTGGAGGGACATCTGAGGACAGATAAAATGGAATGCATTTTATTATCTCACACGGCGGCTGCTTCAGGGACAGTGCTCGGGGAGACCGGGGCTGAAACCTGTCCACTAACCAAGACCACTGAGGGCTCTCGGGGCTGCGATGCCTGCAGGGGTTGGACACAGGCTGGTGGGGCTGGAAAGGGCGAGGAGCTTCAAGTCCCTCTGCCCGCTGAGCCCTTACAGGACAAGCTCCACATGGAGCAGCTGCCTCTTCTGGGCTCCACTCGGGGACATGCAGATGGTCACTAAGCTGCTCTGCCAGGGGAGAGCCAGCAGAGGGACAGGAGGGCACACAGCACGGCTGGGACAGCCCTTTCGCTGATCGCATGGAGATAATGATGGGTCCCGGTGAGCTGAGCTCTGCGCTCAGACAGGCTCATCCTTCAAACAGGCTTCCAATCACTCTCTGCGTTCCCGTGGTGCTTGGTAGAGTCACGCGTATTTTTCGAATACTCTTTATATCGTCTTGAGAAATTTTCACTTTGGAGATTTCTCATTCCAGCTCTTTATTTCTGAGTTCCAAAGACTGGCCACCTCTTTTTCTAAACCATCATTTTCATTCACTACTTGCTGCACCATCTGTTGCAGAAATATGTTTAAGTCAATGTATTTCTTTGATTCTTCCTTTTCCTGCTGAGATTGACTTCTGCTTTGATCTAGTTTCTTCTTTAAGTCATGTGTCTTATCGTGTAAAAGCATAGGATGACATGTTTCAACCTCCAGTAGATTTTTTTTTTTTTTGAGGTATCAGCCAGGTCTTATTGAAGTTGTCTCACAACTGCATCTCCTTCCACACTATCACTGTCATACCGATATGTTCTTTCTTTAAAATGATGCCATTCATTGGTTAACTCATTCTTTCATTCAGCGTAAGAGTGTGCTTTTCTCTTTCTGCTTCAAATATTTTTATCGTAACCTGAATCTGATCTTGGATGCTAATTGCTGTCTTTTCTCCCCTGGCAGATTTGTTATGAGCCTGATCCAGTTGTTGTCAAGGTGACAAGGTTTCACTCTGTATGTGAGATAGCCTCTCCTGTAAGTAAGGACTCGTGATTTCCAATGTCTCTTGTTTTAATGGTGGTTTCAAGTACTGAGTTTATTTCAACTTCTTAAATAGAATGCTCTTCTTCCTTTCTTAACTGCATCCTATTTTTTTTCACATAACGGATCAGCTTTTCGTCTCTTCTCTTTTTCTTAAGGCTAATCTGTCAGAATATTTATTCTCCACAATAGGAAGCTGTTGTCCCGACCAGCGGGAGATTGACGTGGGGGCGAGGAGGCACCTAGAAGGGAATGATAGAGGACAGGAGACGCGAAGAAATGGAGGCAAGACAGGGTTCTGATCAAGCCTCGAATTTTATTGTTGAAGCTGCAATATATATATATATATATATACAGGCTGTAGGGGGACATTCCAAGGCGGGGCAAACTATGGGAGGGAGGATCAGGGAGGGGCCGTTGCAGGGATCTTCCGGAGCAGGATGTGTCGTTAAGCAGCGATAGGTTATCTTTAGCTTCTGATGACTGAGTTGTAAGAGGAGTTGGAAACTTAACTCCCAAGATGGAGTTGTATTTTCTAAGATGGAGTTGCTTATATCAACTCTGATGGCTCCCAACAAGCTGTTGCTTATCAGTTTGTTCACTGTTGCTCTGCTGACACGTTCCATCACGGTCACTGTCGTCATCAGCACTAGTATACGGGTTTCCTGATGTATCCCTTTTACTGTCTGTCTGCTTCTTTTCTTCTTCAAGGACCGTGGGTTCAACTGGCTGGGGAAATGCTTCATGTTCTCCCTGGTATTCTTTTCCAAAAGGATCTTACTCTTACACACCAACTCATACTCCACACAGTTCCATCTCAATGGGAGAAAGGATGTGATGGAGGAAAATGGCTGCCTCTCCTTCCTTCTCCTCCCAGAATGCTGAGATTCTTTTACATTTTGAAAACGAGCTGCATGTTAATAAGCAGTGGCTTTATAATCATTCAGAGTGTGTATACATTTTGGGGGACACCCTGTAGAGAACTCTGTGCCTCTGGCAGAACCGAGAGGCAGAGGGGCCCGCTTGGGATGTGGCCCGGGGCTAGTCCATTACCAAAGTCTTGGTTTCCTCCTTGAAAATAGAAGTGAGGGGACCCTTTCCTCGCCCTACATAGGAGTCCATTCTGTGGGACCCTCCCTACATGGGAGTCTGTACTTGTTCTTCAATAAATCTCCATCTTCGCCATACCACTTTCTGTCTGTGGATTCATTCTTTGATTCTGGCAGACAAAGAATCCAGGTTCCAGACCAAAAATTTGGTATCAGATGGTGCACTGGCCAGGAATTCCTCCATAAAACCGGTCAAATCAATCCTCTTCGCGTCGAATGGACAAAGACACCCAAAATTGTGTTTTTCTTACTGACCACCTTCTTGCTCTTAGAAATGGTTTATAGGAAACTCCTATTGATAATGCTGACTTAACTTGGTTCACTGGTGGATTTTATCTGAAGGATGAACAGGGACGTTTCCAAGCTGGGTATGTAATAACTTTCTGGTGGATGCAACAGCATTGGCCCTCTAAAAGAAATAAAATGGGCCGGGACCAGTTTGGCTCAATGGATAGAGCGTCGGCTTGGGGACTGAAGGGTCCCGGGTTCGATTCCGGTCAAGGACATGTACCTTGGTTTCGGGCATATCCCCAGTAGGGGGTGTGCAAGAGGCAGCTGATGGATGACTCTCTCTCATCGATGTTTCTAACTCTCTATCTCTCTCCCTTCCTCTCTGTACAAAATCAATAAAATATATTTTTTTAAAAAGAAAAGAAATAAAATGGGAATATTGGAAGAGTAGGGACTGGCTTTTGTATTCTGGGGCAAGATGAACTCACAGCTAAAGAGGGCCACCTTATGCATCTGATGAAGGGACATATTAACTAATTTTGCTAAAAGGAGACATTTTACATCACTGTCAAGGGCTTATTAACTAACTTCAAGAAATTGATAAATTAGTAACTGTTTCATTTCACAATGTGCTCCCTGGATCCTAAGCTTAAATTCCCAGTAGTTCAACTGGCTGGCGTAGGCACCATCTTCAGTAATACTAGGATACTGGAAAGTATATTGACTATATTTAAAACTAATAAATAACGGGAACCCATTGTCTGAGTGTGGAAATTGGAAAGGTGAATGGTTATGCCCCCCCATCTATCAATATATGGAATACTGAATTCACCCAGTCCTGGCCTATTATATCTACCCCAACAAATAATAATATCTGGCATATGGGAAAGGGGCGCTTTTGTTGGGAAGGGTTAGAGAATTCTTCTGTTATACTAAGTGATTTTTACTGTATTAATGTACCAACTTTACATTAAATACTACTGGAATATGGTGCAATACTAAGGTGACGTGCAACTTCCCCTTTTCCCTCAGCGAACAAAAATGGCACCAGGGTGCAGACCACAGTTCCCTTATTGTTATTGCTGTCTTGTTAATTATTGACATGTTAACAATCTTGGACCCACCTATGTAAAGATATATGTGTCTATCATTTTACTTTTTTACCCAATCCCAGAGGTCTCCACACTTTGCTTTCTCCTACTGTTGTATCGTAAATCAGCGAGTTAAATACAAGATGCCTTAATGAGCCAATTTAAAAAAAAAAAAAAAAAGTGATAACAGAGTCGCTGACATACTACTAACACGTCAGGGCCGTGTGTCTGGTGGAGAGATGCTTTAAAGATACACGTCCAGTTAACGATGTCCCAAAGAGGTGGGTGCTATTTCCGTTCTCCTTTTACAGGGGCTCACAGAGAGGTAAGAGCCGTGCCCAAGGTCCCACAGGTAGTAAACACTAGAACCAGGATTCAAGCCCGGACTTTAGGGCCTGAGTTCATACGATGGTGTGTGGAACCAGTTAAAAGCAGACTAAGTAACAGCTGGTGCTCTGCCGTGGCAGAGGCCTAGGGAAGCAGAGGATGGCCATGATGGGTTCTGGGTGCAAACCTCCTGCCCCTCCTGCTCTAACAGCCTTTTTTTAAAAAATATATATTTTTATTAATTTTTTACAGAGAGGAAGGGAGAGGGATAGTGTGTCAGAAACATCGATGAGAGAGAAACATCCATCAGCTGCTTCCTGCACCCTCCCTCCTGGGGATGTGCCTGCAACCACGGCACATGCCCTTGCCTGGAATCAAACCCGGGACCTTTCAGTCCGCAGGCTGATGCTCTATCCACTGAGCCACACCGGTCAGGGCTCTGACAGCCTTAAGAGATAGGCCTGCCGATACTGGTGTGGCTCAGTGGATAGAGCGTCGGCCTGCGAACTGAAAGGTCCCAGGTTCGATTCCGGTCAAGGGCATGTGCCTTGGTTGTGGGCACATCCCCAGTGGGGAGGGTACAGGAGGCAGCTGATCGATGATTCTCATCGATGTTTCTGACTCTCTATCCCTCTCTCTTCCTCTCTGTAAAAATTAAATAAAAATATATATTTTTTAAAAAGAGATAGGCCTGCCTGTCCCATTCACCTCTGTTGCCCAGAAGGCCCACATCACACCTTGTGGCTCTGAGCACCTGCTGGTGTGAAATGCAATGACACCACGTTGGCTGAGGACCCACCACGTGCACCTTATCTCACTCAGATGACAAACGCAACCACAACAGACACACCAGGGACCATCCCCGGGAAAACAGAGCTTCCAGGAAGCCAACCAGTTCAACCTGGAGAAGAACCACCATGAACCAGCAGCACATTCTGAGACGCTTTGCAAGGAGCGTGCGGCACGCCCGGGACTCTGTGGACCAAGCACTCGGGGAGCAGTGCTGGGCGGGGGCTCACGACCACCGCCTGGAAAGTGGGTGTCTCCTTAGTTCCCGCCAACCCTGCAGACAGACCCCGCTTTCACAAGCTGTGCGCTGTGCGCACTGCCTCTGCACCAAGGGTTCCTGCACCGACTGATAACCACCACAAGGCTGTTTGGTTTCAAGACGCCGGCAAGCGCTGGCTCCCACTTTGTCGCCCTGTCCCTGCGAGCAGCCTGGGGGTTCGATTCCGGTCAAGAGCATGGACCTTGGTTGCGGGCTCATCCCCAGTGGAGGGTGTGCAGGAGGCAGCTGATCGATGTTTCTCTCTCCTCGGTGTTTCTAGCTCTCTATCCCTCTCCCTTCCTCTCTGTAAAACATCAATAAAATATATTTTAAAAAGTAAAATTCTATCCAAACAAGGAATCCCACTGGAGGAAGCCCAATTCCCTTTTGGGGATAGGTGCCAATGTCTTTTTTATTATTATTATTATTATTATTATTATTTTTTTTTTTTTTTTTTTTTTTTACAGAGAGGAAGAGAGAGGGATAGAGAGCTAGAAACATCGATGAGAGAGAATCATCAATCAGCTGCCTCCTGCACACCCCCTACCGGGGATGTGCCCTCAACCAAGGTACATGCCCTTGACCGGAATTGAACCCGGGACCTTTCAGTCCGCAGGCCGACGCTCTATCCATTGAGCCACACCGGTTTCGGCAGGTGCCAATGTCTTGACAAAAAGTCATTTTGCAACAACCTCCCCAACCTCCCAACCTTCCCCCCCCCCCAACCCACCATCCCCACACCCACACAGTGTGAGAATGGCCACATAGTCAGTGCTTTCTGAATAGAAAACGGAGACGGGGTAAAGATGGCGGGGCGCAGGAGAACGCTGAGCCCCGCTCCGTGAGCAGAACCAAGAGAACCCGCAAGCCCGGGGAGCCGTCACCCCGAGACACAAGAGCCGGAGTGAGGCCCTGACAACCAACGAGGGAAGAGACGCAGAGAAGCTGGGCCTGAGGGGGCGGCCGCCCTCCCCTGGGCCGTGTCCTACCTGCAGGCTCCCCTCCGCTGTCCCCGCCACACGGCCTGGAGCCTCGGGCCTCGGAGCACAGGGAGCGGGCGGAACCACAGGCGGCGCCACAGCCTCGGCTTCGAGGACGAGAGCCCTCCTGTCAGGCACGTGCCCAGGCGCCCAGAGCGCATGCTCGGATCCTGTCAGGCTCGTGACCAGGAGCCCAGAGCGCATGCTCGGATCCTCAGGCTCGTGACCAGGAGCCCAGAGCGCATGCTCGGGTCCTCAGGCTCGTGACCAGGAGCCCAGAGCGCATGCTCGGGGCTCCTCCTCTCAGGCTCGCGCCCAGGCGCCCAGAGCGCATGCTCAGCTCCTGTCAGGCTCGTGCCCAGGCGCCCAGAGCGCATGCTCGGGTCCTCAGGTTCGTGCCCAGGCGCTCAGAGCGCATGCTCGGCTCCCCGAGCGGCTACCACCACCACCTGGAACGCAGAGCCACGTGGAGGTCGCTTCTGCGTGGATCGCTGCCGATGCAACAAACCAGAGGAAGGCTGCACAGAGAAGACTGGGAAGCCAGCAGGACTCTCCAGGGTTATAGGGGCTGGTGATCTCCATGGTTTGCGTCCCTTCCACCTCCTTAGGGTGGGCGAGAGCCTGCACGGTCACTGCAGTGTGTTTCTGGACTCATCGCTGGAGCCCAGCTCAGCTGGGAGAGAGCTAGCAGGCCCAACGAGGCATTTACTATTATACATACACCTGGTCTCCCCACCTGGAGCCGCTCCTGATCCGCTTAGGCACCGCTCGGCTCCTACGGGTCTGTCAAAACCACCCTGCCTGTTTCCAAATGAGGTCGCTTTTTCAAGACAGCTATTTTGTCTAATTCATGTAAACAAACACAGAAAGTCAAACAAAATGAAAAGGCAGAAGAACATCTCTAAAAGGATTAAGAAAAATCCCCCGGGGGGGGGGGGGGCAAGGGGAGGCGTGCCCTAAGAAAACAAACAATTTGCCTAATGAAAGAATTCAAAAAATGGTCATAAGGATCCTCACACCAAACGTGGGAGTGGAATAGAGGAACTTGGGGAGAATGTCAATAAAGAATTAGGAAGTATAAGAAAGAAACAAGCAGATCTGAAGAATACACAATAACCGAAATGAAAAACACAGAAATCACCAATAGATTAGCTAATACAGATCAGTACAGTGACCTAGAGACAGACTAGTGGAATCAACCAATCAGAAAAACAAAAAAGAATTAAAAACAAGAAAACACACACACAATGACTTAAGGGACCTCTGGGTTAACATCAAGCACTCAAGTATTTGCATTACAGGGATCCCAGAAGGAGCAAAAAGAAAAACAAAGAAACTTTATTTAAATGATGGCTGAAAACTTGCCTAACCTGGGAAAGGAAGCAGACAATCAGGTCCAGGAAGCATAGTTGCAAACAAGATGAGCCCAGAGAGACACACAGCAAGAGAAAAGTTAAAGATAGAGGCATTCTTGAAGGAAGCATGCGAAAAATTACACCAAAAGGAAACCCTATTGATACTGTCATCTGATTCCTCATCAGCAACTTTACAGGCCAGCAGGATCTCTTTTAAAAATTCTTCATTCTGCTCATTTCTCCCTTGGAATAGACTCCAGAAGAGCCAGGTGTGATGAGTTGAGGCACCCCAACTGCTCCAGAGCTTTTACTAAAATCTGTTTCCTGGTCCTTGGGTCACACTCTAGAAAAATCTGTGGGAAAGGTCCCTGCATCCGTGTCATCTTGCCAAGATGGAAGAGAGCCCAGGCCCAGGCAGATTCGGTCAATAATTGGAAAAGGAGAATCACAGCATAGAATCTCTGAGCAGGCACTGTTTTCATCCAACGCCAAAGTTCCTGATCTATTTTTTTAAAGAGACAGCATACAAAGTCGCAAGGAAGCTTGCAACCTAGAATAACTTACCCAGCAAGGAATTAAAGGAGAGTTTCCCAGGCAAGCAAAAACTAAAGGATTTACCTTCACCATTAAACCAGATTTACAAGAAATATTAAAGGGTCTTCTTTAAGTAGAAAAGGAAAGGCCATAACCAGAAATAAGAAAACATGAGGGAAACAAACGCACAGATACAGCCAAATATTCAATAAGTACAGCAAATCACACATTTAAAAAGCTACTACGATGGTTAAAAGAAAAAAGTATCAAGCTCAGCTCAAACTACAATAAGTACTTAGGAGATACACAACCCAGAAAGATCTAAAATATGACATTAATAACACAAAGCATGTACAGGGGAGTAAAAATGTAGTCCTTACAGAATATATTCAAATTTAAACGTCAATCAGCTTAAAACAGAGTGCTATAAAGAGACACATAAACCTACCAAAAAATATATATATATACAAAGAGAAAGGAACCTAAACAAAACATTATAAAGAAAAACAGCAAGCCACAAGGCAAGAGATCAAGAGAAGAAAGGCACAGAGAACAAGTGTAAAAACAATTCAAAAACCAGGAGAAACCCTCGGGCCACTTTAGATATCAGGGAGCAGGAGCAGCTCCTTGGGGGGGAGTAACACAGGCCTCACCCACCAGCTTCTCCCTAATGTCCAAGGAGCCAATGAGCTTTTCTTTCTGGAGCTTGCTCACTGCCCATAAACACAGCGTGATCTTACCCATTCCTACTCCCTAGAAAGCTTAAATCTAGCCAGGTAGGAGGCAGTCATTAGCCAGCAGTTTTTGACACAATTGGTTCTTTATTCTTTGGAGATACTCCAAGATTCTCCAAAAACAATGAGGATTCAATATTTACCAACCAAAGAGGAAATGATTTATTTTTTTATTTTTAAATATATATATATATATATATATATATATATATATATATATATTATTAATTTCAGAGAGAGAGAGAGAGAGAAACATCAATGATGAGAATCATTGATGGGCTGCCTCCTGCACGCCTTGAGCCCACCACCTGGGCATGTGCATGTGTCAAGCCCAGGACCCTTCAGTCTGCAGGCTGATGCTCTATCCACTGAGCCAAACCAGCTGGGGCTTGGGAAATGATTTAGATAGACCTGAAAATGTATGTGGAATAATAGTTTGTCTTCCCGCACCCCCACCCCTACCCCTCTCCAAGGACCATTTCATTTCTAAGCTTTTCTCTAAACCACCAGGGTCCAGGCACATCCCACCTGGGGTCCACCCCCTCCCCTTCCAGTCTTTTGCCCTCATCCCCCCGTCACCAAAAGGCATCTCAAAAACATCCAAACCAATGCACTCATGGTTTATGCCAAAGGTTTTTTGTTGTTGATGATTTTGCTTGTTTGTTTGATCTAAGAGCCTGTAGCGCAGAAGCTCCATAATTTGGAAGGTCATTCTCTGATGCAGTGAGCACCGGGCAGCCTGAGCCAGTCTTTACTTGTAAGGCAGAGGACCCGGCTTCCCCGCAGGCCATTGTGCAGGGCTCTTGGAAAAGGCAAGTGTGAGCGGCAGTTCCAGTTCAAAGGTCAAAGGTCAGAGGGCGCACAGCTGGCCCAGGAAGATAAAGCAGGCCCATCCCCTCTGGCAAACAGGACAGGGAAAAAAAAAGGAAAAGGGAAGTCAACAAAGGAAATAAAATCAGGGAGGGGCAGGCATGGTGCATTCCATTCAGCAAGTGCTCTTCCCATAGCGGATTCCTCACGGGTCCCTCCCTTTCTTGCAGAGGCCATGTGCCTTCTGTACAAGGCCAGGACTTCGGTTCTGGAAACTGAAGAATCTGAAAAAAAAGGGCTGAGCTGGGAAAGGCTAGGCAGGGGTCCTCAAACTTTTTAAAGTGGGGGCCAGATCACGGTCCCTCAGAGAGCTGGAGGGCCGGACTATATGAACTACTAATTCCTACTGTAACACCTCAGCTGCGCTCACTGCCCAAAAAACCTGGCGGGCCGGATCAGACTCCTCTGCGGGCCGCATGTGGCCCGCGGGCCGTAGTTTGAAGACCCCTGGGCTAGAGTTTTCATCCAAGGCAGACAATTAACAGGCTAATGCACAAACCCTGCAAGAAGCCAGAAAAGAGCTTTTTTTTTAAAAAAAAAAAAAAAAAAAAAAAAAAAAAAGTATAAAACACTTTTGCAGAGAGAACAGAGTCCCGGGGCCCCACAGGCACTGCCAGTGGATTTTAGCAGGAGCAGACACCCCGGGAAACAGTGAAATGGGGGAACCCCAATCAACCTGAGAAGTCAACCCACGTCCCTGCTTCCAGAAGCCACTCGGACCCCTGACCCACTCCTGTGGCACCCCGAGTCACTGGGTTTCCTAGTCCAGCTTTTTCGGCCAATCAAACCACCCATGCGTTTAAGTGACCACAGTGAAACTTTAAAATGAGTTGTCTAAGACCAACAATGTAAGAACTATGACAGGGCAGAGACACATGGGATGTCACTAACCAAAGGCTGCCTCTTGTGTATTCTTTTTCCTTCGGACAATCAATTATTAAAAAGAAAAAAGGAAAAAAAAAAGAAATTATTTTAGAGGTACACACATACGCACATATATTTTTTTCTCCCTGATATTCAAAATCCTTTATGCACTAGGCATGCCCAGTTCTGCTGAACCCTTTAAACAAAAGAAGAAAAAGAAAAGGAGCCACAAACATGTGCTAGTATACATTTCTGCTACGGGCTGACCCGCTCCGAGGACTTGGCCTCTGACCTTTCACATGGCCATTCCCAACAGAAGGCCAGAACCGGACCCAACCCAGAAGTCCAAAGGGCGAGACGTCCCGAATGTCACAGATCCAGGAGAGCAGCATGTCAGAGCAGCATGTCACTACACAGATGGAGAGATCTTTCTTGAGATTCTTCATAGCTTCTGACCTCTCTCACTGTTGTCGACAGTTGCTTTCAATCGCCATGTTTCGACCCCGTGCCCCTTGGCAAGGCAAAAGGAGGAAGAAGGAGCAACATTTTAAAGTGGCATCCAGAAGGCGGGAGAGACAGTTCTCCCGCGGTGACATTCTGAGCAGGCGTTCGACACAGTGGAATGTGCCCGAGTTTCATAAATAACGTTTCTGCTTTCAACACCTCGGACAAGAGGGCTTCCAGATCCTTCCCACCGGGGTGCAGCTAACCAACTTTCCACAGGATGCCAGCACGCCGGAAAACAGGTTTTACCTAAAAGAAGAAGAAGAGTGAGTCAGTGCCTTCCTGCAGAGCCCCAGACCCATTCTGACTCCTCCCTTCACAGTCTCCATCCTGTAGTCTCACTCCCCAACCACAGGGCCTTTGCACGCGCTGCTGTCTGCAAGGCGAGCTGCATTCCTCCAAGTAAGTCCTCCCCTTCCCTCTGATCCCAGCTCAGGACGGACCCCCTAGCCCACAACCTCTTTTCTCTTTGTATCCCTCCTTCCTAGTACTTCTAGAGCTGTTTATGCCAGAGCTCAGCAAAAGATATAAATGCTGGTTTTTCTTTTCTTTTTTTTTTTTTTTAACAAATCTAGATTCTTAGGCAGCACTATAAACTGCTTGTGTATGTAGGCAAGAACTGAATAAGTCAGACTCAGTAGTAAATTTCATTGCCACACAGACTT
This sequence comes from Pipistrellus hanaki, assembly GCF_964339955.1. NCBI lineage: Eukaryota > Metazoa > Chordata > Mammalia > Chiroptera > Vespertilionidae > Pipistrellus > Pipistrellus hanaki. The sequence continues at coordinate 2,648,719 of NC_140523.1, forward strand.
CCTGTTTGCATAGGCTCGCTCCTTACAGACATAAAGCTCAAATAGTTTTAAGATGTGCAGTACCATAGCTGAGAACTGCCCCCCAAGTGCCAATATTGCTTTTTAAACAACATTGCCCAGAAGGTAAGGGAGGGTGGGGGTAAGGGGGTAAGGCATATAGGCCTAACCAAGTGGTCGGGAAACTGTGGCTCACAAGCCACATGTGGCTCTTTGGCCCCTTGAGTGTGGCTCTTCCACAAAATACCACAGCCTGGGCAAGTCTATGTTGAAGAAGTGGCATTAGAAGAAGTTTTAAAAAATTGGCTCTCCAAAGAAATTTCAGTCGTTATCCTGTTGGTATTTGGCTCTGTTGACTAATGAATCAAACCGTGACCTCCTGGTTCATAGGTTGATGCTCAAACACTGGGCCACACCAACTGAGCTTAATTAGCCTTTTTAAGTACAGAATCTCATTTAAGTTGGAATCTCATTTTTATAGGTCCCCCTACCACCAGCAGCACTCTGGCCCTGCACTTTGGAGGCCTTAGCTCATGGAGTATACCATCCCAGGGATGGGAGCCTAAAAAGAAGGCTGCTGCAGCCTCGCCTGCCTGCCCTTCTCTCCATTTCCTGCCTGGCTGAGTCTCGAGATAGCATCAGGACTACACACATATAATAGCAAGAGCCAGGCACCGCCTGACCGGCCTGGCATCAAAAACATGACTTCCCTCTCCGCACTCACTCATGAAATCACCCAAGGTTACGATCCAGCCACATCCGATTTAAATGTACCATTTCCCAGAGAGAGAGAGATGAGAGCTGTGAACAGATGATCACAAACAAGGATGCTCTCAAAAAACACTAAACTGAGCATAAAACTGCCCCTTTAGCCGGAACCGGTTTGGCTCAGTGGTAGAGCGTCGGTCTGTGGACTGAAGAGTCCCGGGTTCGATTCCAGTCGGGGGCATGTACCTTGGTTGCGGGCACATCCCCGGTGGGGGGGGGTGCAGGAGGCAGTGGTCGGTGTTTCTCTCTCATCGACGTTTCTGGCTCTCTCTCTCTCTCTCCCTTCCTCTCTGTAAAAAATCAATAAAATATATATATTTTTTTAAAAAAAAAAACTGCCCCTGAAACACATGTTTTTTCAAACACATTGCCCTGGAAAGTTGTTCGTGATGTGCCTGCTGTTCAGATGAAAGATGTTCCAGAACAGCGTATGTCAGATGGTCCTATTTCTATAGAAAAGAAAATTCCACGTATGTACTCACACACACTCTAGTGGTTGTTACAAAGCAGTGAGATTACAGGTAATTTTATTTCCCCTTTTTCTTATCTGGAATAGCTATACCACAGACTACACCTGTGATAAGGAAAGCCTCTAAAGCAGTCTCTCTTTTTTTTATTGATTTTTTACAGAGAGAAAGGGCGAGAGATAGAGAGCTAGAAACGTCGATGAGAGAGAAACATCCATCAGCTGCCTCTTGCACACCCCCCACTGGGGATGTGCCCGCAACCAAGGTTGACTGGAATCGAACCCGGGACCTTTTATTCCGCAGACCGACGCTCTAAATGGTCAGTTGTCTTTGAGCCCGAGGACGAGAGCAGTCTTGTGTCTAAGTGGTTCCCTTCAAGTTCACTGACATCTGGATATTCCTTCAACCATGAACAGCACAGACTTCTAACGCAGCGGTCGGCAAACTCATGAGTCCACAGAGCCAAATGTCAACAGTACAACGATTGACATGTCTTTGGAGAGCCACATTTTTTAAACGTAAACTTCTTCTAACGCCACTTCTTCAACATAGACTCGCCCAGGCCGTGGTGTTTTGTGGAAGAGCCACACGCAAGGGGCCAAAGAGCCGGATGTGGCTCGTGAGCCGCAGTTTGCCGACCACTGTTCAAATGTGAACTCGAAGTCCACTTCTTCCCAATATACCAGGGAGGCACCAGCCATGATAAGGAAAGCCTGTGGGAGGTAGCTAAAGTAGATAAAGTGACAGAATAAACATTCCAGGAAAGACTGAGAATGAAATGACTAAACATTCAACAGAAGTTATGGGGAAAAGAACAGAACACACCCAAAGAAAGCTTAAGGAAGAGAAGCAGAAACCAACTGAAAATGGCAATACGTTCAAGAGGATCCAAGAAGCTGAAGTTTGTTCTTCGGATAAAATGAAACTTCCAGCCGAAACCGGTTTGGCTCAGTGGTAGAAAAAAAAAAAATCAACAAAATATATTTTTTTTAAAAAACACAACATTATGCTAAATGAAATAAGCCAGGCAGAGAAAGATAAACATCACATGATCTCACTCATTTGTGGAATATAATAAACAGCATAGACTGATAAATAAGAACAGACCCAGAGCCGAAACCGGTGTGGCTCAGTGGATGGAGCGTCGGCTTGGGGACTGAAGGGTCCCGGGTTCGATTCCGGTCAAGGGCATGTACCTTGGTTGCGGGCATATTGGTTGCGGGCATATCCCCAGTCGGGGGTGTGCAGGAGGCAGCTGATCGATGACTCTCTCTCATCGATGTTTCTAACTCTCTATCTCTCTCCTTTCCTCTCTGTACAAAATCAATAAAATGTATTAAAAAAGAACAGACCCAGAGACTGAGTAACATTGATCAGAACCTCAAAGATGAACCCTCTCACTGTTGTGTCATCCCCATCCCCCTCCTCACCCCCACCACCCCCCCACCCCGCACCTGTACTTGATGTCAAATACTGTGGAGTCTTCGTCCTCGTCATCCTCTTCGTTCAGCGGGGCCATTTCCACACGCTCGGCCGGGGTGGTGATGATGTCATACTTTCGGGTCTTCTTCAGCCTCTTCCCGGACCTGGGAGAGAGGGGCGTCGCTGAGGACCCCGCCATCCCCGGAGGCTAGCCACGCACGGTCCCCCGCCTGGGTCCTGGGACCTGGAGGATAGATACCCCGGCTCCTGCACTGTCAGTGAAACTTGAGGTCCTTATACCCACAGGACAGAGATGATGATAGTTGCCCTGATCACTGAAAAAAACCGAGAACCAAGGGGAATAATAGGAAATCCATGATGCACAAAAGACCAAAATGTTCAGTGAAGCCGAAACAGGTTTGGCTCAGTGGATAGAGCGTTGGCCTGCGGACTGAAGGGTCCCGGGTTCAATTCCGGTCAAGGGCATGGACCTTGGTTGCGGGCACATCCCCAGTAGGGGGTGTGCAAGAGGCAGCTGATCGATGGTTCTATCTCATCAATGTTTCTAACTCTCTAGCTCTCTCCTTTCCTCTCTGTAAAAAAATCAATAAAATATATTTTTTTTAAATTAATAAATAAATAATAAAATATATTTATATTGATTTCAGAGAGGAAGGGAGAGGGAGAAAGAGAGAAATAACCAATGATGAGAGAGAATCGCTGATCGGCTGCCTCCTGCACGCCCCCTACTGGGGATCGAGCCCGCAACCCGTGCATGTGCCCTTTTCCAGAATCGAACCCGGGACCCTTCAGTCCGCAGGCTGACGCTCTATCCACTGAGCCACACCAGCCTGCCTCTCAAGCATAGTCGATATGGCCCCTTGCCACCACTGTCCTCCCCTGGAACAAGGTCTCATTGCCCCAGGAGGCCTCAACAAAGGGGTGGCAGCTGGCGGTTTGCAGTGAGTGTCCTCACTGCCTTCCCAGGAACGGGCCAGGCCAGCGAGATTCTAGAGGAGACAAAGGGTCCCTCGGCCGGAGCCAAAACACACATTTCCAACAGGTCAGGGGAGAAGCTCAGCATTCTTTCATTCTGAAACGCGATCCTCATGCCAGGGGGCTGTTTACTCAGAGGCCCGCTCCGCAGCTGGTGAGCAGCAGGTTCCCAGGGCCCGCTGGCAGGCGCCGTCCACGCGGACAGAGGGACAGAGGCGGGGGGAGCGGCGCTCAGCTGGCCAGCCGGGGGCGGGGGGAGAGAGGCCTTCCTTCCTAGCCCTCCCCGCAGAGAGACACAAAACCAAACAGGCCCATCAGGGTGGTGACTGCCAAGTTCAGTCTGGGGGTGCGGGGGTCAGATCCACAGAGACGGGGGTTCAGATCTCGGCTCTGCAATTCCCTTGTCTCGGTTCCTCTGAGCAAGTCACTCACCCTGACCTCTATCCAACATGGCTCCGGCCACGCCTCCCTGAACACAGGTGTCTGTCTGTGACCTTCTAGATGCCCCCAGCAGCGTCATCACCCCTCTTCTCCCCCTGTCCTGAGCTGCCCCTCCCCACCATACTGGGGCCCCTCTGCTCCAGCACCAGCATCCACTCAAGCAAAATGACTCCCACAAACCCTCAGGGCCCCATAAGCACAGAAACCAGTGAAGCAGCCAAAACCAGTTTGGCTCAGTGGATAGAGCATCAGCCTGCAGACTGAAAGATCCCAGGTTCGATTCCGGTCAAGGGCATGTACCTTGGTCTTGGGCATATCCCCAGTAAGGGGTGTGCAGGAGGCAGCTGATTGATGTTTCTCTCTCATCGATGTTTCTAACTCTCTATCCCTCCTTCTTCCTCTCTATAAAAAAATCAATAAAATATATTAAAAAGAAGAAGAAGAAGAAGAAGAAGAAGAAGAAGAAGAAGAAGAAGAAGAAGAACGAGGAGGAGGAGGAGGAGGAGGAGGAGGAGGAGGAGGAGGAGGAGGAGGAGGAGGAGGAGGAAGAAGAAAGAAAGAAAGAAAGAAAGAAAGAAAGAAAGAAAGAAAGAAAGAAAGAAAGGAAAGAAACCAGTGGAGCAGGTCTGGTGTGGCATAAACATTAGGACAAACACGGTGACGGTGGCCATCTGGCAGCCAACTCCCTGTCCTGGAGGCCAGGAGATACCAAGGGCGGAGCTCACAAACCCAGCTTCCGCACCTGACTGTCACATGGGGCAGAGAGAGAAGGCCCAGTGTTTCCAAATATTTCCACTTGTCAAGAAAAGCAGGAGACTCCCCATGTTTAAGTGTTCTCAGCTACCTGTTAAAATCGCTGTGCAGCCGAAATCGGTTTGGCTCAGTGGATAGAGCCTTGGCCTGCGGACTGAAAGGTCCCGGGTTCGATTCTGGTCAAGGGCACGTACCTTGGTTGCGGGCACATCCCCAGTAGGGGGTGTGCAAGAGGCAGCTGATTGATGATGTACCATGCATACACGTACATTCACATACGTAATTTATTTAAACAAACATGCGGTTTATAACCTGTTCCATTCAACAATATATAGTATTGTAGCAACACCATCATTTTTAACAGCCATATATAATAGTATTCCCATGTAAGGATTACCAGGATTTCTTTAACCAATGCCCAATTGCTGCAAACGTAGGTCTATTTAAACCTTTGGCCATCAAACACAACTGCTCTGAATCCCATTGCCCATGTATCCTTGCTTCCTCTCCTAATTAATAAATTAACAAAGATGCCCTAACCAGATTGGCTCAGTGGACAGAGCGCCGGCCTGCGGGATCAAGGGTCTCAGGTTCGATTCCAGTCAAGGGCATGTACCTTGGTTGCAGGCACATCCCCAGTAGGGGGTGTGCAGGAGACAGCTAAATCGATGTTTCTCTCTCATCGATGTTTCTAACTTTCTATCCCTCTCCCTTTCTCTCTGTAAAAAAAAAAAAAAAAAAAAAAAAAAAAAAAAATATATATATATATATATATATATATATATATATATATCAATAAAATCTATATATATTTAAAAATAATAATATTATAAAATAAATTAGCAAAGACTCTGTATCACAGTGAAAAATGTGTGCGCCTTAGGAATGGAATTGCTTGGTTAATGGTTCCCCCCCTCTCCCCCCCGCAATACACATTCTTTGCTTCTAATTTTAACAGTTTCCTCGGATCCACATTTTTCCTGTTGTCTGGCAAAGTGGCTCCTTCAGGGAAAACAGACAAACGGGCCGGGACTGCCACTTTATACGCAAAAACTCTACGCCCTTCCTCCCTTATCTGCATCCTTACGAAAAGGAAGGGCCCACCGTTCAAACACATTCCTACCTCCCAGGTTCCCGTCACCAGCCCCGCAGCTAGTTAGCAAGGACATTCTGAGAAGCATCGGCAAATGTAAACCCCTTAGAAGGTCAACACTCATTTGCTAAAAATATCTTTATGGGATGGCAGCTTGTGCCTGGAGCCACAGTAGGTGTCAGAGAGACAAACGATGAAGGCCCAGGCCTGCCCTTGGAGCCCTCGGCCTCCTGTGACCCTCCTGACTCCACGGGAAACTCCGATTCCCAGTGTGCACTGGGGGTCACTGGTGGGCCCTGGCAGGGGAGGATCTCGCAGGAAGCAACGCAGGAGGGCAGACAGCGAGGAGCTGGCCAGGGGAACTCCAGGCAGAGGGGCAGAGTGGGGCAGGACACGCAGGCCTGAGGCCACAGGCCACCTCTGGAGAACCCCTAGTGAAATAAGACATTAAGAATATACATCGATGATGAAACCGGTTTGGCTCAGTGGTAGAGCGTCGGTCTGCGGACTGAAAGGTCCCAGGTTCGATTCCGGTCAAGGGCATGTACCTTGGTTGCGGGCACATCCCCGGTAGGGGATGTGCAAGAGGCAGCCGGTCGATGTTTCTCTCTTGTCAACGTTTCTAGCTCTCTATCACTCTCTCCTACTCTCTGTAAAGAATATACATCGATGAGAGAGAATCATCGATCAGCTGCCTCTTGCATACCCCCTACTGGGGATGTGCCCGCAACCAAGGTCCATGCCCTTGACCAGAATCAAACCTGCAACCTTTCAGTCCGCAGGCCGACGCTCTATCCACTGAGCCAAACTGGTTTCGGCAAGGAGATACAACTTTCTCTGTGCCAAGGAGCCCGTGGGGACTGGGTAGCATCCGGGCCCTTCCCAGCTGCCAATGCCATGGGTTCCTGTCTCCATCTTGTCCACCTGGGAGCTCACCCCAAGACTCCCTTCTCGGGAAGAGGAGGCAGGTCATGTCCATCACTGGCTTCTCTGTGGAGCCAAAAGCTCCTCCCCACACTCCGCACCCAAGCCAGCGAGGACCCATCCCCCGGCCAGGGCCTAAGCCCCTCTCCCTCCCAAGCTCCCGCTCGGGGCCCTCACATCTGGCCGCATGCTGCCTGCTTCTCTCTCCCGCTCGCTCCTGGGTAACGAGGAGCAGACTGGCAAAATAGTTCAGATGCCTTCTAGAAGAGTCCACCACCGCCATGCGGGCTCAGCGGCCCGTTTTCAGCTAAACATCTCCAACCTCCAGGCTCAGGGTTGCTCTAGGCATGGACGTTCACGCCACCTGAACCATCGGGGAATCAGGCTAAGGGGACATCGCCGGGTGCCAGGCCGGAGGGCAATGGAGACCCTGGGCTGTCTCTGAGTATGGGAGCTGGACGCTACGCCCAGCCACCCAGCCCAGCAGGAGAAGGGCTGTATATGGGCTGCACGAAGGCTAGGACTGGGGGAGGCCAGAAAAGGAAGCCAGGGCCCCCTGTGGACATCAGGAACACTGGGAAGAACCAGGGCGCAGGGCCTCATAGGCTGCGTGCGGTCTCGGCAGGTGTGAAGCAGAAACGGCCGGCCCAGGAGCGGAAACGCACAAGCCAGCACCGTGGAGTGTAGGAAAAGGAGCAGATGACAGAGAGGAGGCTCGGGAGGGCTGATGGCCTGCAAGATGCACTGGCTTCCGTTTGTTTGTTTGTTTGTTTGTTTGTTTTATATTTTATTGATTTTTTTTTTTTTTAGAGAGAGAGAGGGATAGAGAGAAACGTCGATGAGAGAGAATCATCGATCAGCTGCCTCTTGCAAACCCCTGCGCCCCCACTGGGGATGTGCCCACAACCAATGTACATGCCCTTGGCCGGAATCGAACCTGGGACCCTTCAGTCCGCAGGCCGACGCTCTATCCACTGAGCCAAACCGGTTTCGGCTGGCTTCTGTTTGTTAAGGGCCCGGCGTGCGATGCCCATGTGATGGCTGCAGGGAAGTTTGACAGCAGAGGCATGGGCAGTGGGAAGGCCAGGGTCCAGAGGGGGACAATCTAAGTCCCACAGGAGGGGACCAGCACAGTGAGAAACACGCCCAAAGCCAAGGCACAGGATGGAGGGGTGGATGGGGAGCATTTGGCCAGTTCCCCCTTCTCCATTTTCTTTTTTTTTAGTATATTTTATTGATTTTTTTTACAGATAGGAAGGGAGAGGGATAGAGAGGTAGAAACATCGATAAGAAAGAAACATCTATCAGCTGCCTCCTGCACACCCCCTACTGGGGAGGTGCCCGCAACCAAGGTCCATGCCCTTGACCGGAATCAAACCCATTACCTTTCAGTCCGCAGGCCGACGCTCTACCCACTGAGCCAAACCAGTTTTGGGTCCTCCATTTTCTCAGGTCACTGCCACGTAATCCTACAAGGAAACACCTTGACTCCAAGTCACACCACAACTGCAAACCTATCGTAACCCCCACCTCCGGGTCTGGTTTCTGCTCCTGCCGCTGAAAATGCTCCCGTCGGGAGAGTCAGCCCCTGGCTCCAGACCGCCAACAGCTGATCAAACAGCCAGCACGCAGTGTACACTCGGGAGGGGAGGGGCTGGCTGTGAGTAATGATACTCACACATACACACCCACATTACACACACACACACACACACACACACACGCATACACACACACACACACACTCACACACATCCACATTACACACACACACACATTATACACACACACACATACACACACTCACACACATCCACATTACACACACACACACACATTATACACACACACACACACACACACACCCCCACATCACACACACACACACTCACACACATCCACATTACACACACACACTCACACACATCCACATTATACACACACACACACATTACACACCCACATTACACACACACACACACACACACACACACAATAAAAGACACATTCGCTTCCTTTCCTTCAAAGACAGGGTTTCCCAGGCATTGGAGTGAAATACGCCCCTTTGCCTCCACTGCTGCCTTCTCCATCTCCCTACTCCAGGCACCTGGACCTCCTTCCCAACTCCCCAGATACTTTCTCCTTGAACTTGAGCAACCTACAAAAGCCTCCCCAAGATCCCTTATGCCCATGGAATCCGAACCAGCTCAGGCAGGTAGGAGCACAGCAGAGCTGTCCATATTCCCCCCTAACGGAAAGCACCGAGGCCGCCAGGAGTCACTAGGCATCCTTGGGGCACAAAGCGCACCCCCAACAGGCCTCCTGCAGACATCCCCATGTGCTAGATACTGTTCCCTTCAGCGACACAAGGAAGGCAAAGGAAAAAAGGCAGGTTGTGGGTGCGGGAGCCTCAGAGGAAGGACAGGACGGAAGATTGAAGTCAGACAGATCCAGGTGCGAATCCTACCTCCACCCCTGGCAGGAGAATGTATCCTCATCTGGGAAACGAATATAAAAATAAATTCCGGGTGAGGTTATCAAACACCGGAGCGCTGCCGAAACCAGTTTGGCTCAGTGGATGGAGCGTCAGCCTGCGGCCTGAGGGGTCCCAGGTTCGATTCCGGTCAAGGGCATGTACCTTGGTTGCAGGCACATCCCCGGTGGAGGGTGTGCAGGAGGCAGCTGGTCGATGTTTCTCTCTCATCGATGTTTCTAACTATCCCTCTCCCTTCCTCTCTGTTAAAAAATCAATTATATATATATATATATATATATATATATATATATATATGATTTAATTGATATTTTAAATCATATATATATATGATTTAAAAGATTTAATAGAAGATTTTACCCCAAAGCTACAGAATATATATTCTTCTCAAGTGCACATGAAACATTCCCAAAGATAGAACATATGTTAGAACACAAAATAGTCTTTACAAGTTCAAGAGGATTGAAATCATATCAAACCTTTTCTTTACCCTCACTGGTTTTGCTCAGTGGATAGAGAGCATTCGGTCTGTGGACTGAAGAGTCCCAGGTTTGATTTTAGCCAAAAGAACATGCCTGGGTTGCAGGGTCAATACCCTAGTAGGGGGATGTTCAGGAGGCAGCCTTATATATATATATATATTTTTAAAAAAATAAAATAAATAGCCGAAACCGGTGTGCCTCAGTGGATAGAGCATCAGCCTGCGGACTGGTAGGTCCTGGGTTCGATTCAGGTCTGGGGCATGTACCTTGGTTGCAGGCACATCCCCGGTGGGGGTGTGCAAGAGGCAGCTCATCGATGATTCTCTCTCGTGGATGTTTCTGTCTATCCCTCTCCCTTCCCCTCTGTATAAAAATCAATAAAATATATATATTAAAAAATAAACACAAAACCGGAGCGCTGTTGTCGGTGCTCTGCATTCACAGGGAGCTCAAGGGAAGTCAATATTTATGTTATATGCATATAGTGAAGACAGGAGATATTTCCTAAAATGTTACCAGGGCAACAGGCGCAGGGAGCGGGGTAGGAGCCCAGGGGGAGCCCAGCCCGCATTCAGAGCATCTGTGCGCGCAGGTGGCGCGGTCACGGTCACGGCCGGGGCAGGCGGTGCAGGGGGGACCCGCAAAGGGGGAGAAGGAGGAAAAGGGGGCGACGGGGACGCACCTGAAGACGCGCAGCAGCAGGCAGGCGATGAGGAAGGCGCTGAAGGCGCACGCCACGATCACGGCCGCCTTCAGCGTGGGCAGGTCGCGGAGCAGGCTGGAGAGGCGGGTCACCAGGGCGTCGCCGCTGCTGTTGGAGCTGCCGCCGCCGCCGGTCACCGTCGCCTCCGCAGCAGCCCCGGGGCGGGTGGCGTTCACAGACCGGGAGCCCGGAGGCTGATGCTGGGGCTGCGGCCCCGTGATCACCGGGGCGATTACCGGGGCGGCGGGCGCGGCCAGGAGGAGCGCGAGCAGCAGCGGCGGCAGCAGCAGCAGCAGGAGCTGCGCGGCGTGCATGGTGCGGGCGGGCGGGGCAGGGCTCCCGCACCCGCGCTGAGGCCTCTGCACCCTGCACCCTGCACGCTGCACCCGAGGCTCCCGCTGCCCAGGCGGCTGCGCGGGTGTTTGGCAGGAAACTGCGGCGCCCGGAAGAGCCCGCGCCGCCGCCGCCGCCAACACGTTGCACGGAGCCATTCGACGGGCCGCGGCCCCACGTGGGCGGGGCAGGCCACCAGCCGGGGTGCGGGGTGCGGGGTGCGCTCCGATGATCGCTCACCCGCGGCCCCAATAAGGACCTAGAACCCCTGGAAGAAGTAATCACGGCCAGGCTAACGTTTAATCCTACAGCCCCTTTAGGAGACACGGATTCCTATTGTTTTCTCATTGAGTAGCTCAGCGTTTTTCAACCGCTGTTCCGCGGCACACTGGTGTGCCGCGAGATGTTGCCTGGTGTGCCGTAGGTGCAGACAAGACAAGAATTTTATAATTTTTCACTATTTTGTTTACTTAATATTTCATAATAAAGTAATTATAAAATACTTTCTTTGTGTTTATTTTGATTCCTATTCAAGAGAATTACTTTATATATAGTAAATATAGGCACAGAGTTAAATTTTTTAACATTTTCTAATGGTGGTGTGCCTCGTGATTTTTTTCATGAAACAAGTGTGCCTTTGCCCAAAAAAGGTTGAAAAACACTGGAGTAGCTGATGTAGAACCCAGAGAGCCAGACTGAGAATCCGTATCTTCCCGTTTTCAATTGATTTTTTTTTTTTTTTTTTTTTACAGAGAGTAAGAGAGAGGGATAGAGAGTGAGAAACATCGATGAGAGAGAAACATCAATCAGCTGCCTCCTGCACACCCCTTACTGGGGATGTGCCCACAACCAAGGTCCATGCCCTTGACCGGAATCGAACCTGGGACCCTTCAGTCCACAGGCCGACGCTCTATCCACTGAGCCAAACCGGTTTCGGCCCGTTTTCCCTCTTTCTGTCAAAAGTTCTCTCTCTTGTGGCTTCAGGCATTTTGCACCTCTGCTCATGTACCCAGGAAGTGCTACCTAAAATGCACACGGCTTATCTGAGCATGCTCTGGCGGTGAGAAATTTGGACAAGTCATGTGATTCAAGTCTCTTCCAAACTCCAAAATACCTCTTCCTGGCATGTCAAAAATGTTGCTTTGGTATAGAGCCAGCTTTATCTGTCATCACGATATAATTTACAAAATAAATTCCTAAGGAGCCATCTCAGGCATCCATAATTTTGCAGCACTGGACTCTAAGTCATAAACCTCCCATCATAGGTTCATGTTTTGGTCCTTATCAGAAATTCTCATGTGGTAGAGCAGAGAGATACTGGGTTTGAGAGCCTCTCAGTCAAGATGAGAGAGGGGTTTGAGCACTGACTGAGTGGCCTTGGCCAAGGACTGAACTTGAACTTGAACACCAAGTTCAAGTTGTGTTTTTTTGATGTCTATAAATGAGGAGAGGCACACTTAGCTCAAAAAGGTCACTGGAAGCAGCCATAAGAAGAGAGAAAATATGAGTTAGCACGCTAATCCTTCTTTTGCCACAATTCAAGGATCAGCATAGATTTGTTTGACTATATAACAATGACTTAACACCACGAATACAGAAAGCATAAAGGTTGGCTTTTTTAGGAAAGTGAAATTTTAGAATCTTTCACCCTAGCCGGTTTGGTTCAGTAGATAGAGCATCATCCCTCAGACGGAAGGGTTGCGGGTTCGATTCTGATATTGGGCATGTACCTCAGTTGTGGGCTGATCCTCAGCCCTAGTCTGAGCCCATGAAGGAAGCAACTGATTGGTGTTTCTCTCCCTCCCTTCTACTCTCTCTAAAAATCAATGGGAAAATATCCTTGAATGAGTACTTCTAAAAAATAAAAATAGAATCTTTCATTCTTCCTGATTATCCGATCTTCAAATCATCACAACAAAGGACTTACTTACAAAATGCCTTTTAGAGTTCCTTAGACATTTTGATTCAACCAGCCATAAATATGACCTTTTTAAACATGCGACCATGATGACAGGCTACAGAAACCCACTCTGGGCTGATTTCAGAAAAGGGGAATTTATGAAAGCATGTTGGCCTGCTCCTAAAATCAACTGTCAGTTCTAAAAACATGCCCGTGGACTCCCGGAGTGCCTGAGCCACTTCCCGGAAACCTGAAAACTCAAACCTAGTTCCGTAATAACCCTGAGATGTTAGCTGGCATCTTCACTGATTTAATGTGTGCACGGATGGTGCAGGCGCACTGGTGATAAAGCCTGATGGTACCCTGGCATAAATCAGGATAAGCTATACTCACAGTAATTGGGTTCTTCACAACCATGGACTATAGGGAAAAAGAAAGCCAGCTTTAGTTTAGAAAGTCACTGATCTAACCATGACATTATTTAAATCTTGACCCTTGAGAGCAGATTGTGTTAATATTCTATGTGATGAAACGGTAAGTGTGAATAAATCACTTCTGCGGCACACGGAAGCATATGATTTTCTCAAGAAAAAGCACCTGGGAAAGCAGAACTTCCCATGTTTTTCAAGAACACCATTTTTAAAAAAATATATTTTATTGATTTTTGTACAGAGAGGAAGGGAGAGAGATAGAGAGTTAGAAACATCAATGAGAGAGAGTCATCGATCAGCTGCCTCTTGCACACCCTCCACTGGGGATATGCCCGCAACCAAGGTACATGCCCTTGACAGGAATCAAACCCGGGGCCCTTCAGTCCCCAAGCCGACGCTCTATCCATTAAGCCAAACCAGTCCCAGCAAGAACACCATTTTTAATCTGAAGTTTCTCAACTTCAGACCTGGCCTTTGGCAGGCTTTTCTCAAAAATGAACCAGGTGAGCCTGTTGCTTCAAAAATAACAGCTAACAGTATTGTAGCCAATGCAAGTGAAATTTTGAATTTTTAGACAACTTGTCCATTTATTTTTTTAAAATATATTTTATTGATTTTTTACAGAGAGGAGGGGAGAGAGATAGAGAGCTAGAAACGTCGATGAGAGAGAAACATCGACCAGCTGCCTCTTGCACACCCCCTACTAGGGACGCGCCCACAACCAAGGTACATGCCCTTGACCGGAATCAAACCTGGGACCTTTCAGTCCGCAGACCAACGCTCTATCCACTGAGCCAAACCGGCTTCGGCACAACTTGTCCATTTAGATGCTTTCTGCCATGGCTGCACTGCTGCTCATACTTCAAGACTTTTCTTGCCCTAACGGGTTTGGCTCAGTGGATAGAGCATCGGCTTGCGGACTCAAGGGTCCCAGATTCAATTCCGGTCAAGGGCATGTACCTTGGTTGTGGGCACATCCCCAGTGGGGGGTGTGCAGGAGGCAGGTGGTCGATGATTCTCTCTCATCGATGTTTCGAACTCTCTATCCCTCTCCCTTCCTCTCTGTGAAAAATCAATAAAATATATATATATTTTTTTTTAAATGACTACTTTAGCCAAGCAGGTGCAGCTCAGTGATAGAGGGAGAGATGGAGATAGGAGAAAAGAGGGAAGGAATGAGGGGAGGTGAGAGAGTCAGAGCACATGAGAGGGGAGGCTGAGCATCCTCTGAGAAGAACATCTGCATCTTAGCATCAGCCCCTTCCAGAGGATGCGGGCCCATCCTCAGCTTCCTCCCATCCCCTCTCCTGGGGAGCTGACTGAGGACCAGCTGCTGCTCATTTTATTCCCCGCTGGAAAGGAGGGTACCACCATACGATACCCATGCCTATTTTTTATAAATAATTCATCTTCCTTCGCATAGAAGTAAAACAGCCTGAAGCTAGGACCTTTAAAAGGGACACTGGTGTGCTGATTCATAAAATAATAATGTGCCTGTTTGCCAGGCGATTGCTGAAAGTCCCGCAGCTGAGTTCCAGGTCTATTCTTAGCCTGGACAGGGCCTCCCGGTGTCGTTCTCAGTTCACACTTGATAAAGGGCCATGCGTGTTATGCTTTCTCTGAAACCGGGCTTTTCCCGAGCCAGTCACATTCGCACAGGGAACTCTGAAAGGATGGCTTGGCGAGGAAGCGTCTTTACAAAGTCCAAGCAAACGCTTATTTAGACTCGACAAAAATAAATCGTAAACACAAGGATAACGAAGCCTGATCCGCCGCTGTGGGAAAGAGGCCCAACGCTTTTGACATTTACAGTATGTGACTTCCCCAAGAACATCGATCCGCTGCCATTTCTTTGACAGGAGGACAGCGATTCTGGGAGCTGGGAGGCCTTAAAAATATGTTAAACAAAAAGATTTGGGCCCTGACTGGTTTGGCTCAATGGATAGAGCATCAGCCTGCGGACTGAAAGGTCCCAGGTTCGATTCCGGTCAGGGGCATGGACCTTGGTTGCGGGCTCATCCCCGGTAGGGGGTGTGCAAGAGGCAGCTGATGGATGATTCTCTCTCATCGATGTTTCTAACTTTCTATCCCTCTACCTTCCTCTCTGTAAAAAATCAATAAAATATATATATTTTGTTCCAGATCAACAATTAGGGGAAAGGAGGACCTCGTGAGGTTAGCTGACCTGCGCAGGGTTGGATGTGAGTGTGTGACATGCCTTCTCTCCCCGGGACAGGCCTCTCTCCTTTACTGGCCTGCCTCACATCTGGTTACCATCGTCCCACCATGGAAACAGCGGGCTGCTGCCAAAGAGAAATATTTCTATCAGAGTTTCTCAAGTGTCCCCACGGAGAGCCCGCCAGCGAGGAGGGAGATGACATAATAGGTGGCCGATGGAACCCTCCCAGCCAATCAGAGGGCAGCAAGGGGTGCCACCCACAGAGCACGTCTTATGGGCTTTTCATAGGACACCGCGTCCTCCAGGGCGTCCTGGGAGGAGGGCCCCGACCTCTGAGCGAAGGCTGGCCCGTCTGCTGAGCTCCTCTTTGTCTAACGCACATCAAAGTCGCGTTCATTCTCTTTCTTCTCAAAGTGAAGATTTTGATTTTTTTATTTTATTTTATTGATTTTTTACAGAGAGGAAAGGAGAGGGATAGAGAGTTAGAAACGTCGATGAGAGAGAATCATCTATCAGCTGCCTCTTGCACACCCCCTACCGGGGATGAGCCCGCAACCAAGGTCCATGCCCTTGACCGGAATCGAACCTGGGACCCTTGAGTCTACAGACCAACGCTTCATCACTGAGCCACACCGGCTTCGGCTGACCGATGTTTCTATCTCTCTCTCTCTCTTCCTCTCTGTGAAAAATCAATAAAATATATTTTTAAATAAAAAATAAAAAATATATGCATGAGAAATTGTGCAAGTGGGTATGGAAAGGACTTATCTGTGGGAAGAGGGGACAGGTATGATAGTTGGGGTAACTTTTTGTTGCATATTTGTCCATATAGTGACTGTGTTATCTATTCAAATAATTACACCAAAGGGAAACGAAACAAATCCACATCTTCATTTAATCCTTCTCTCTCACCTTCAGGGTCTTCAGGTCCTGTTGGGGACCACACGTCTCCTACCTACCTCAGGATCCCCGCCGAGTTCCCCATAGAGCAGTGGTGGGCAAACTGCGGCTCGCGAGCCACATGCGGCTCTTTGGCCCCTTGAGTTTCTAGCAGAGGCCAGCTTCGGAGTACCCTAATTCCGTTAATAACAATGTGCCTACTTATATAGTTTTACGTTTTAAAAATCTGGCTCTCCAAAGAAATTTCAGTCGTTGTCCTGTTGATATTTGGCTCTGTGGACCAACGAGTTTGCCGACCACTGACTTAGAGGGTCCCCTCTATAAACACGGAAGTTAAAAAAAAAAACAAAAAAAAAAAACAGCAAAACTTTCCTGTGCATTCATGAAAAAATAATCACCTTTAGCGGTTCGGTAGGTTCAGGTGCCATGCGTGCACCCTCCAAGGTCTTCTTGCGAGTTCACACCAATCATCACACCCTCCGAGGTCTTCTGGCGGAGTTCACACCAATCATCACTTCGGGAGGAAGCTCCTGGGGCCCGCAGAGAGAGGGGCGGCCGGGCGTCCTGAAGGCTTTACAACTCATGGTTGTAAAACGTGATGGGAAAATTCATCTGGGAGGTTTACGGCCCACAAAATCCTCGATGTCTCTTTTACGGGCGCTTTTCAAGTTCTCTGCTGAGGGGTGAGTGGTTGACCTGCGCAAACGTGGGGCTGAGCATCTTCCCGAGTGGAAAGAAGAGGGGAAGGGGGTCTCCCAGGCCCCCACTCCTCAGCCCCTCCGAATGGCTGAGGGCCCTTCTACCGCAGCTCTCATCCCCCGAGAAGAATTTCTTAGCAGCATCACATGCGGCAGCCCCGGGTACCACTGAGACAGCATCCTCAGCCCTGGTCTCTGCCTTTCCTCCTGGGCCAGCCCGTCCCTTCCTCTCCGCGCTCCTGCCCCATCAGCCGGCCCTCCCGAGCCCAAGCCTGCTCGGTCAGCCGACCTGTTGCTGCTGCTCTCCGGCTGCCCTGCGCAGATACGATCGCTTCCTTCAGGGGCTGTTCCTGCCCAGTAAACAAACCTCATGGCAGAGACCCAAACGCAATCATCCGGTATGGTTACCGCCGGCTCCTTGAAAGGAAAAGGCCCCGTGTCCTGCCCCGACCTCTCTCCACCCAAACTTCCTGGCTTCACGGTGAACCTACAGCACTATTTCAAAATACTTCGTGCTCTTTCAAACTGCAAAGGACGGCCCTGGCCGGTGTGGCTCAGTGGATAGAGCGTCGGGCTGCAGACTGAAGGGTCCTAGGTTCCATTCCAGTCAAGGGCATGTACCTACCACTCACCATTCCCGGTAGGAGGTGTGCAGAAGGCAGCTGATTGATGTTTCTCTCTCATCGATGTTTCTAACTCTTTTTTTTTTTAATGTATTTTATTGATTTTTCACAGAGAGGAAGAGAGAGGGATAGAGAGTTAGAAACATCGATGAGAGAGAATCATTGATCAGCTGCCTCTTGCACACCCCCTACTGGGGATACGCCCGCAACCAAGGTACATGCCCTTGACCGGAATCGAACCCGAGACCTTTCAGTCCCCAGGCCGACGCTCTATCCACTGAGCCAAACCGGTCCCGGCAATGTTTTTAACTCTTTATCCCTCTTCTTTTCCTCTCTGTAAAAAAATCAATAAAATATATTTTTTTTAAATTGCAAAGGACGAACGCATTTATTTTTTTATCATTTATTGTTGACAGTATTACAGATGCCCCTTATTCCCCCCTTCGTTGCCCCCCTCCACCCAGCCCCAAGGATGAACACATTTAATGAAGTTCAAGATGACCCATTTCCTCCAAGCATCGCTCCATGTTTTCAGTAACGATGACACTTTGCCTCCTTATGAAGCTCACTGGCTTCTATGTTTCAAAGAGGAAGCTGAGCCCTGGCTGGGTAGCTCAGCTGGTTAGAGCATTGTTCTGATGCACCAAGGTTGCAGGTTTGATGCCTGGTCAGGAGACATACAAAAATCAGTGCTATCCGTTTTTGGCTCAATGGATAGAGCATCGGCCTGCGGACTTAGGGGTCCCGGGTTTGATTCTGGTCAAGGGCACGTGCCTGGGTTGTGGGCTCGATCCGCAGTGGGGGACTTGCAGGAGGCAGCCGATCCATGATTCCCTCCCATCATGGGTGTTTCTGCCTATCTCTCCCTCTTCTTTACTCTCTGAATAAATAAATATATATTTTAAAAAAAAAAAAAAAAAAAGAAAAACAATAATGTGTTATGACGATGTGGAGAAATTGGGACCCTCCTGCACCGGTTCAGAGAACATATCGATAAAAAGGCCACCCTTGTCCACTCAGATCTTTCTCCTCCCAGAAGCAAATCCATCTCCACTTTGGCTCTCTGGCGCCATCTCGTGGTATTTTTTTTAAAGCAACCACAAAGGTTTTTTGGTTTTTTGGTTTTTTGGTTTTTTGGCAGGGGAGAGGATGTTGTTTTTTGCCTCTGATTACATTTTTCTTAAGAACTTTTTTTTTTTTAGAGAGAGAGAGGGGGGAAGGGAGTTGGAGAGAGCGTGTTCGAGAGAACATCGACTTGCTGTTCCACTCGTTCATGCATGAATTAGTCGATTCTTTTTATGTGCCCTGACCAGGTATTGAACCCGCAACCCTGGTGCATTGGGACGACACTCCAAACAACTGAGCTACCCGGCCAGTGCCTGAGAACATTATTTTCTAAAGGACAGAACAGTTTTCAAAGTTTTACTGCACAAGAATTTCTACGAAATTCTATACTGATATATTATGATATTGATAATAATAATATTCTTGGAGAAAAGCAAGTTAATACATTGTTGTAGCAGCGAGGGACCTAGGCTTTTTCCTGAGCATATTCATAAGTATTTCAAAAAATAATCTTACGTGTAGAAGTTGGTTTTATTCACCTTGCCTTTAGCACTGCCTTTGACAGTGAAACTATCTGTGAGATAAAAAGAAAACTACTTCCGAAACTGGTTTGGCTCAGTAGATAGAACGTCGGCCTGCGGACTTTAGGGTCCCAGGTTCAATTCCGGTCAAGGGCATGTACCTTGGTTGCGGGCACATCCCCGGGAGGGGGTGTGCAAGAGGCAGCTGGACGATGTTTCTCTCTCATGGATGTTTCTAGCTCTCTATCTCTCTCCCTTCCTCTCTGTAAAAAAATCAATAAAATATACTTTTTAAAAAAAAGAAAGAAAACTACTTTGTGTGTTTAAAGTTTTATCAGACCTAGCAGAGAAGCAGTGTAAGTAAAATACATTATAAACCAGTCTTTTCCCGCTGTCTCCACACACAGCAAGTGAATCTACTAACATAAACAGCTGCAAATAGAATTGTCTTGTTAATATAAACGCAAATGTAGCCGAAACCGGTTTGGCTCAGTGGATAGAGTGTCGTCCTGCGGACTGAGGGGTCCCAGGTTCGATTCTGGTCAAGGGCATGTACCTTGGTTGGGGCCACATCCCCAGTGGGGGGGGGGGGCGGTGCAGGAAGCAGCTGATTGATGTTTCTCTCTCATCGATGTTTCTAGCTTTCTATCCCTCTCTCTTCCTCTCTGTAAAAAAATCAATAAAATATATTTTAAAAAATAAAAATAAATAAAAATAAACGTAAATGTAGTACAGCACTACCCCCACGTTGCTAATGACTGTACCTATGACTGTGGATCTACTAGTGGTCAATGCGGTGGGTTATGTTGCTAAAGCCCAAACCGTTATCTCAAAGGGGAAGACGAGGGAATAAAGTACATGTCATTGCAAAGAGCAAGCAATCATTTGGTTAATGTAGTGAATCTACTATCGGGATTTTTGAGGGGTGGGACCAAGCCTGGCTGTTTGACTATGAGTGCATGAAACCCCGCATGTATAAAATAAACATGGTTTCCTGTTGTGTATATTTTTTTTAATGAAAACACATAGATGTTCAATTCAATTTCACCATAGGTTAGTTATTTGGGGCCAGCCAAAGTATTGATATGTTTTACCTGAGGAAATATGGCCCAAATACTAAAATCTGATGGCAAAAAAAATGAACAATCACTTTCTTAGATTTCATATGCTTACACTCTAGTAAAAGATAGCCAGAGAACCTTTATTTTTGAAGCACTAAAATAACTATATTATAGAGGGAGGGGTCAGCAAAATGAAGAAAATATGTAACGTGTAACTTCTGTGGCTGAAGGTGATGAGGCCAGAGACTAGCCTATTCAGGGTCCTCCTCCGGCCTTTCATATTTCCTGGGATTCTCAGGGGACTCTTGGTGCTCCAATGCCAAGTTCAAAATTAATCTACAGTTTCAAGACCCAACACTAGAGGGCCCAAGGCTGAGCCTTGGCTGAATGCTAGAGTCATTTTTCTTTTTGTGCCCAGCAAAATCTCTCAACAAAGATTCCTGTTGCAAACTACTTTTTTTAAAGAGCCCATTTGCAGATCAAATGTTAAATCTTTTGAAAATGTAGGCCTGCATTGAAGCAGAAGTTGGAATGTGTCCTGGAAAATTAAACAATTTAGGAACACTATATGAAAACAGCTAAATAAAATAGTCGATAAGAAGGCCATACATTTGAGCCTTAACGAGACACAACACACAAGTGAACTTAGAAAGCAATAAGAAATGTAATAAAATAATTATATCACATCTTTAAACATAATGAAACCATTTCATTAAGCCTAAATTAATGTAAAGGTCAACAATGCATAATTTACGTAGGCTCATAAAGCTGCATTATGTAAATGATAATTAAATCAATAGCCCCTTCTTTTTCTTTTAATCTCTTCCTATTAACTCTGTAAACATTAGAACAGTGGTGTATTTTATGGGATAGTAGCAAGTTGAAAAGATACCGTGTTCTCCTGAGGCTGTATCTCTGATAACCACAACCCAAACTGCCGAAACTGGTTTGGCTCAGTGGATAGAGCTTCGGCCTGCGGACTGAAGGGTCCCAGGTTCGATTCCGGTCAAGGGCATGTGCCTTGGTTGCAGGCACAAACCCAGTCGGGGGTGTGCAAGAGGAGGCTGATCAATGTTTCTCTCTCATGGATGTTTCTAGCTCTCTAACCCTCTCCCTTCCTCTCTGTAAAAAATCAATAAAATATTTTTTTTAAGAAAGAAAGAAAGAAAGGGAGGAAGGAAGGAAGGAAGGAAGGAAGGAAGGAAGGAAGGAAGGAAGGAAGGAAGGGAGGGAAGGAAGGAAGGTGAAAGGCCCTGAGACAAATGCAAAGAACAGAAAGAGGGTCGGTGTGGCAAGAACACGATGATTAAAATGGAACATAATCGGACACCAAGTCCGAGGGAAGAGACAGAGTGGGGGTGGGCACATCGGTGGGCAATGGGGCGGACTGCGAGGATCTGGGTTTTCATTCCCAGGGAGATGGGTTGCCAGGGGCTTGTAAGGAAATGAATAGCATCATCAGACTTCATATTCTAACAGGATTACCCCAGCTAAGAAAAAGACCAACAGCCCAATTGAAAAACAGGCAAGAGCATATGAACAGCCACTTCGCCAAAATGAACTATGTACAAGAAAAATGCAGTTTGCACCCCATTGGGATGCCATTTCTCACCTACCAGATTGGCAAAAACCCAAAAGTTTGACAAAACGCTCTTTGTTGGTGGGGAAATGGCCTCACATACATTGTTGGGGGGGAGGGGGGGAATCAATAGGAGATCTCTGAATGGCAATTTTTTACAGAGAGGAAGAGAGAGGGATAGAGAGTTAGAAACATCGATGAGAGAGAAGCATTGATCAGCTGCCTCTTGCACACCCCCCACTGGGGATGTGCCCCGCAACCAAGGTACATGCCCTTGAACGGAATCGAACCTGGGACCTTTCAGTCTGCAGGCCGACGGCTCTATCCACTGAGCCAAACCGGTTTTGGCACAAATCATTTTTTAAAAGAAAGGTCTTTAGAGGAAGGGTTGGTTATTTTAGAACTCTCTGGCTCCAAGATGACAACCGTAATGAGATAGACTCTCCATGAACCCATGAGGACTAAAAAAAAAGAAAAAGAAAAAGAAAGAAAAAAGAACAAAGAAAGGGAATGTCAGAGATTCCCATGGGCACTAGGAGATTCTTTCATTCAGACCCACTCACACAGGTCCTTCCCCATTATGCTCTAGGGGCTCATTCAGAGCTCAGACTCCAGCACCAGTGACATCTGGTAACATAGGTAACCGTGGGCAACCGGGCCTCTCCCATGGTTGTCCTGGCAACCGTGAGGTTCCTACAGTTGGGTTTTCACCCTGAAGTAATGATCAGGCCTTGGGGCGGGCTCCTCCACATTTGCAGTGACTCACATGGGTGACCGTTATGAATGAGCCTCAATCAGATGCAATTTCCGCTCAACTGTTCAAGAGAGGCCGTGAATGGAGTCACATTTACATTGTCCTTCCGTCAAGACTGGCAAATCTTTTGAGCTGTATGCCTGGTGCAGGTCAGGGATGGGGTGACACCTGCATTGCAACCATCAAAAAGCCACTGGTCGGCCGAAGCCAGTTTGGCTCAGTGGTAGAGCGTCGGTCTGCGGACTGAAAGGTCCCAGGTTCGATTCCAGGCAAGGGCATGTACATTGGTTGCGGGCACATCCCCAGTGGGGGGTGTGCAAGAGGCAGCTGATCGATGTTTCTCTCTCATCGATGTTTCTAGCTCTCTATCCCTCTCCCTTCCTCTCTGTAAGAAATCAATAAAATATATATTTTTTTTAAAACTCTCTGGCTTATCAGCCCTTGTAAAACCCACAGTCTTATACAATTGGAGAAACCTCACACTGCCCAGAGTCCCTCCCCTAGAAAGTGATAATGCCAGGATTCATAACCACCTCTCAGAGCTGCCTCCACTTCTGCCTCCTCAGTCAAGGGCAAAAGATGAACATTTTTTGTGTTTGGTTTTTTTTGGAAAGTGACATTGAGTTTCATGAAATCCATATGCTTTACCACCAGGACATTAGGCCATCTCGGTGCCAGGACATCAGAAAGAACTTATGGGATGTGGACCTGTGTTGAGCGCTCTTAGGGAGAATTCAAGGAAGTAGAGCTTTGCTCTGGATTCCATGCTGTCAGGAAGCCTGCACTTGAACGGCCTCGGAGAAGAACGGGGGATAAAGTCCAGGCTTTGTCCTTAAATTCGTGTGAGTGGGGCTTTTTCGGGTCACGCTCTGCGAACTGCATCCATCTGATAACTGTACTGTGGGTAAGATTAGGTTATTCTAAAAAAAATCCCTGGGGTGGTCAAAGAATCAGACCGCTGGTTAATGTTTACTGAGAGTCAAGAGAATTAACCAACTGCACTTAATTTAATTTAGGTTTTCCTTACCCGTGTATGGATTCCCTTCTGGGCCAGAAGTACAGAGAGATCTCACTAAGGACCCTCACTGAGAATGGGCCCCGGGGTATAATAGCATCAGTCACCACTAGATGGCGACAACGGTGCTAAGTAATTGGTTATGAAGACGGGCCCTCAGAACTGAGCACTCTTTCTGATACTCAGAATTTGCTCAGACATTCATTCAACAAATACTTATTCAATGCCTGCTGTGTGCCTGGCACCACAGTTAGGATACAAGGCTCAGCAAAGGACGAGACGGTCCCTGTCCGTGGACCTAATGGTCTAGTCCACTGGTCTGCAAACTCATGAGTCCACAGAGCCAAATATCAACAGGACAACGATTGACATTTCTTTGGAGAGCCACATTTTTTTAAATCTTAAACTTCTTCTAACGCCACTTCTTCAACATAGACTCGCCCAGGCCCTGGTATGTTGTGAAAGAGCCACACTCCAGGGGCCAAAGGGCTGCATGTGGCTCCAGAGCCGCAGTTTGCTGACCACGGGATATGCCAAAGGGGGGCACTTAGAGAACTCTGACCAGGGACAGAGCTCAGGGGAGAGACTAGGGAAGGTTTCAAGAAAATCAAAGCACACACACAAAAACAAAACAAAAAACCTGGAATATAATAGGATTAAAAGAAGCACATGATTCAGATCCCTTCCTGGCAAATTGCTCCCACTTTTCCCTCTAATAAGCTCCCTCTAATGGCCCCCAACCCTTCAGGGTCTCCGTGGACACTTTGGCCCAGAACCCCGAGTGCTGGCATTCCCAGCGCCTGTCACACAATAGCCTTTGGCTTCTTATTTTGCAAAGAGAGGAACTTAGCCTGGTAGTCAGCTGCTCTGGAGGAGGACTTTTGACATTTCACACATTGTCTTTGTCTCTTCTTGTTTCAGTTCAGGCAAACGACTATTCTTTTTATTTTCTTATTTCACTCCCCCCACCCCCTTCTTTGAGTAGAGATACACAGACCAACGTCCTGAGTTCAAATCCAAGCTTCCTCCTTTATAAACTGAGAGCCCTGGGCAATGATTTACCTCTCTAAATTCTGATTTTAAAAATAGGGCTGCTTTGCAACTGATATAGAGAAAAATGATAAAAGCAAACGTGGCCCAATGTTAACAAGTGGCGAGAATCTAAGCTAAGGCGTGGTGCAAGGCCCGGGGCTTGCATTTCCATTTCCCAGGAGCCCCCCGGGGAAATGCTGCAGATGCACAGGGTCCTGGGAGAACCCCAAGGCATGCTGGGAACTCAGGGGCCCAAGACGCAATGCAGATTCAGCCACGGGAGCAAATGGCTCTCTCTGGGGATTAAGTTTTCTTCCAACAAACGCAACAACTTCCGTCTCCAAGGAGGTGGTGCGGGCTGAATAGGATAAGCCACGTGCATGGGGCTTTTGTCACGTGGGAGGACACGTGGGGGAGGGGGAGGAAGGAGAGAAAACGTGCGCGCGCAGGCCAGGGCGGGGCCGAGCCTATGGCGCAGGCGCGCTGCAGGGGCGCTGACGTGCGGCAGCCGCGGGTGGAAATGGCGGCGGGGGTGGGGGAGGGCGGGGCCGGAAGAGGCCGGCCGCTAGGGGGCAGCTGCGCATCTGCAGGCTGGGGCCGGCTGGAACCGGTCTGGCCGGAAGTTGGGGAGGGGAGGGGTGGGTGGGGGAGCCTGGACTTCCGCAGAGACGCGTCACGTGGCCCGGCCAGGAAGAAAACAACAAGATGGCGGCGGCCAAGGGTGTGGCAGGGCGGGGATCCCTTCAAGGGCGGCGATCGGGACTTGCTAGGCTGCCATCTTGGTGCAACCTTGGATGCCACCCGGCCGCTCTAGGGCCGAGGAGCGAGCAGACACCGCCCGTGCCAGGCGGATCGGGCCCTGGGCACCCCCCAGGGTCCCCGCGGCGCGTTCCCAGCAGCCGCCGCCTGGTTCTCGGTGCCCATTGTATTCTGTCCCTCCGTCTGCAGCGCCTTGCTAACCAGAACCAGGAACGCCTTTCTCTGGGCGGTTCCCTTTTAAGGGAGAGATAACGGGCAGCAGAGCTTGCCCGGCGAGTCCCAGTTTGATTGAAATGCATTCTTTTTTTTTTTTTTTTTGCAGCTGTTTGGCTTGCCATTTCCTGCCTTTGTTCAGAGGGTTAGAGCCTCCTCCCTCCAGATTGGGGGGGCGTGGGGGGTTGGGGACACACACCCTGCATGACGCAGGCCTTAAAGCAGCTCCCCCGCCCTGCCCGAGTGTTGCTGCGATTGGATTGACTTAACACACAGCAGCTGCTCTGGGACAAAGGTGTGACAGAGCCCCGAAGTTGTGTTATTTTATGTCACCACCACATAAAAGTTGTTTTTCAGAAAGGAAAATGGAGGTGATGGTTTAATGCCGGAAACAAGAAAGGATTGTGTTCTTTTTTTATGTTCCAAAGATCCAGCATAAGATTAAATACACACACACATTTAAAAAAGAAAAGGAAAAAAAAGAATTAATGGAAAATGTCTCCCTATGATAGTCTTTCCTACCACTGCCTGATCCTCTTCTGGTCACCCGTAGGTGATACTGAGCTCAAGAGACTTGTCTCTCTAATCTGGCCCCACCCTATACTATCAGCCTCCTCAAAATCCTATAGTCCCTGCTATACCCGATTTTTCACTGTTTTTATAGTTGTTGATGGTTTGTCCTATTTTGTTTACTCTTTTATTAAAAACCCACAATGCGCCCTAGCTGGTTTTGCTCAGTGGATGGAGCATTGGCCTGCATTCAGTCCCGAGTTCGATTCTGGTCAAGGGCACACACGCCCAGGTTGTGAGCTTGATCCCCAGTAAGGGGGCGTGCGTGCAGGAGGCAGCCAATCGGTGATTCTCTCTGATCATTGATGTTTCTCTCTCTCCCTTTCTCTTTGATATCAATAAAAAAGTATTTTTTTAAAAATCCACAATGCCCTCTTGCTCCTTGCCTTTGTATATGTACTTTCCCCACACACACTATTGCTCTTTCCCTGTTTCACCAGCTTAGACTTCATGCAAAGTCACTTCCTCTTTGACGCCTTCCTGTTTTGCCCTTGCCTTATTCAGATAAAACTTAACTTGATGTTTAACTTTGTGATCAAACTTGTGATCTGTCATTTATGACAATTTTACGTGTTAGTCCACCAGACAAAAATAAGCACTCTTCATAGAAGGGGATTTTTACTCTTCCCAGAAGTTATGCCTGGCACACAGCAGGCATTCAATAAAGAATTGTTGTAAGAATGTATGACTGACCAAGTTAAGAGTAAGGGTTCAGCCGGGACTGGTTTGGCTCAATGGATAGAGCGTCGGCTTGGGGACTGAAGGGGCCAGGGTTCGATTCCAGTCAAGGGCATGTGCCTTGGTTGCGGGCGCATCCCCAGTAAGGGGTGTGCAAGAGGCAGCTGGTCAATGACTCTCTCTCATCGACGTTTCTAACTCTCTCCCTCCCTTCCTCTCTGTACAAAAATCAATTTTATATATATATATATATATATATATATATATATATATATATATATATATATATATATATATATTTTTTTTTTTTTTTTTTTTTTTTTTAAAGAGTAAGGGTTCATGCCCTAACCGGTTTGACTCAGTGGACAGAGCATCGCCTGCGGACTGAAGGGTCCCGCGTTCAATTCAGATCAAGGGCATGTACCTTGGTTGCTCAGATAGTGCGTGTGCGTGCCATCGATCAGAAAGAGTAGTCATCTGAAGGAGCAATACAACAAAATAGCCGACATACCAAATCACATATTTATCAATTTATGTGTAACTCCATCTATTGGGGGGGGGGCCCGCATTATTAACCGGTACACCCAGTATTTTCCTAATTATAGACAAATGAGAAGGCCTTCCTTGGGAATTGACTTCCAAGTTCATTTTTATTTCCCCTCCGATGGTAAAATGGAACACACACACACACACACACACACACACACACACACACACCAGCTTCACAGTTCTATTTAATAGGGTGACCAGAGCAGGAGCTGTGGGCAGAAAAATGCGAGGGTGCCTTTAAGAGGAACCTTCTCTCCAGCCGGGCACTGAGGGCTGGGCATAGCGCACTGAGGTTGCGCAGTGGGGCTTGCGCATCTCGTTGCCTGGTAACCGCCACCTCCACCTCTCCCTGCACACAGCCCCTTTGTTCCCAAGATGGCTTCCCAGTCCCATCTGAATGCGCCAGGAACAAAGCCCTTTGAACACCCTGGAGCTTAGCAGAAAGCAGGAGTTGTCTGGCTGGCTTTTAAGAGTGTCGATGTCGATATACATTTACTTTATTTTTTTATTTTTTTTTATCTTTTGCTCTAATCAGGACATTTTATTTTTTATTTATTTATTTTTATATCTATTTTATTGATTTTTTTTTTTTTACAGAGAGGAAGAGAGAGGGATAGAGAGTTAGAAACATCCATGAGAGAGAAACATCCATCAGCTGCCTCCTGCACACTCCCTACTGGGGATGTGCCCGCAACCAAGGGTCATGCCCTTGACTGGAATCGAACCTGGGACCTTTCAGTCCGCAGGCCAACGCTCTGTTCATCGAGTCAAACCGGTTTTGGCTAATTTACTTTTATAACTTTGCGAAAGTCCTTTTGTTTAGGTTGCCCGGATGGGAGAAACATCAGAGAGGGCTTCAGGGTGTGTAAGCCATAGTATCTTACTAGCCGTTCTGTGGCAGAGCGCTTGGCTACATTCACTTCTTTGGATAAGCATTCTGCGTTTTCCTGTTAAAATAGCTCAGAAGCCCCGGGCCGGTTTGACTCCGTGGATGGAGGCTCAGTCTGTGGACTGAAGAGTCCCGGGTTCAACCGGTTTGGGGGCATGTGCCTTGGTTGCGTGCACATCCCCAGTGGGAGGCCTGCAGAAGGCAGCTGGTGATGTTTCTCTCTTATTGATGTTTCTGGCTCTCTATCCCTCGCCCTTCCTCTCTGTAAAAAATCAATAAATATATTTTTAAAAATAGCTCAGCAGGAAGTCTTGAGATTTTAACGGGACTATAAACCATGTAATTATGTGGGATGCAGTTAGGTAATAGCATCAGCAAGCCCTCTCCCCTTTACAAGCACCTGATTCTCCCATTTCCCCACGTTAGCCTTACGGTGTCGTTATGATTATTATGAGATTGTAAACTCCTCTGGGCATAGGCGCTATATTTTACTCAACTCTGTATCCCAGAAGTGTCTTTGCCTATAACAATCATTTTTTAAAATGTCACTGTATAATACAAATTTACTATTGAGGCTTTTAAAATATATATATACCTTATTGATGTTATACAGAGAGGAAAGGAGAGGGATAGAGTTAGAAACATCGATGAGAGAGAAACATCCATCAGCTGCCTCCTGCACACCCCCCACTGAGGAAGTGCCTGCAACCAAGGTACATGCCCTTGACCGGAATCGAACCTGGGACCCCTCAGTCCGCAGGTCAACGCTCTATCCACTGAGCCACACTGGTTTTGGCTACTAGTGAGGCTGTTTACACTGCCAAGCACTGTGCTATGAAGCGCATTACCCACCCCACCCCCCATTCTATCTGCCACTTTACAGGCGGAAAAACGAAGGCATCAGTTCAGTAAACGCCGGAAGCACACCTAGTAGAAGGAGCTGAGGCTCAGACTAGGTGAGGACAGCCTGTGCCGGGCTGCCAAGGAGCTCTCCTGCGTCTATAAATACTGAGGACCGCAGAGTACGAGATGTCTTCTCTTCACAGCCCTCTCTGGGCGGGGCCCCGTGCAAGCCTCCTTCCCAGAAACAGTTCCGCTTTGTTAGGAATACACTAACCACATTTGCATCCCCCTTAGGCGCAAATTAGATGCTTACCATACCCTGAGCCGAAAACCCTCCACCATGCCAACCTTCCTGGCAGGTGGTGTTGGGGGAATCGAATTAAAAACAAAATCGCCTGCCAACCTAAAAAAAACCTCTCCACAAAAGTGGAAGAGAAAGAAAACAGTTTTAACAGAAACAGACCTGGAGACAGAGAAGCAGCGATCAGACTGTCAAACCTCAGAGGGAAGGCAGGGGAGGGTGGGGGTGAGGGGGAGAGATCAACCAAAGGACTTGTGTGCATGCATATGAGCCTGGCCAGTGGTCACGGACAACAGGGGGGAGGGGACATACATGGGGAGGGGTTTGGGATGGGAATGGGGGGATGAGGACAATTATGAGATACCATAATCAATAAAGAAATTTAGAAAACAGTTTTGTTATTGAATAGGCAGGAAGCCAAAATATGATGTGCAGAGGTATTTAGCCCTTATAGCCAAGCAGACACACCACCTTGTTACCTACATGTTATCGAGATAAATAACTCGCTGAAACCAGTTTGGCTCAGTGGATAGAGCGTCGGACTGCGGACTGAAGGGTCCCAGGTTCGATTCCGGTCAAGGGCATGTACCTTGGTTGTGGGTATATCCCCAGTGGGAGGTGTGCAGGAGGCAGCTGATCGATGTTTCTCTCTCATCTATGTTTCTAACTCATCTCTCCCTCTCTGCAAAAAATCAATAAAAGATATTTTGAAAAAAGAGATAAATAACTCATCCTCAGCTAAGAAGACTTGGCAATGCCATTTATCACCGTAGTCCGTTCTAAATCCACCTTGGTAATCGGTAGCTGGTCATCTATTAGCGAACTAGTTTATCCGAAGAAAAACTAAGCTGGCATGTTTATCACTTGGAACCAGAGTTAGATTCCTACTCTGCCACCGAAACTGAGAAATAGGGATGTTACCTTCCTTGGTGGTTACATTTCAAAGAGGTAACAGAGAAAGAAATCCCCGGGTGGTTAAGCTTGTGAAGAAGCTTCTTTAGCTTTAGAAAAGCGTTTTAAAAAAAACTACATCACAAATGTTCTAAAGTAAACGCTGAAAGAAAGGGGGTGGGGTGGGTCTCTTTCCCCATTCTGAACTGCAGGAATTTGTTTATTTATGTAGATTTGTATTGGCCGGAGGCAGGAGATTGCACTCAACTCAGGCTGGCTCTTTCCTCAGAGTCTGCTTGCATTCAAACGTTCACCTCACCGGCCCACCCTGTTCCACAGCCCAAGAGTAGAAGCCGGAATTGTATTACCGAGGGTGGGAGGGTTCCATTTTTCTATTCTGATTCAAATTCTTACTTGGTGGTTTCTTGGAAACTACACCTAATTCCTAGCAGAGGCTGAGTGAATTTGCATCCTGCACCAGACCATGTGAATGCATCTCAAAACTGCCAGAGAGACCACTGGTTTTGATGGTCTTTTTAAAAAAATATATATATATATTATTGATTTTTTTTTTTTTTTTTTTTTTTTTTTTTTTTTTTTTTTTACAGAGAGGAAGGGAGAAGGATAGAGTTAGAAACATCGATGAGAGAGATACATCGCTCAGTTGCCTCCTGAACACTCCCTACTGGGGATGTGCCCGCAACCAAGGTACATGCCCTTCACTGGAATCGAACCTGGGACCTTTCAGTCTGCAGGCCGACGCTCTATCTACTATCTCCATTTTTCTTAAACCCAGTAGCTTTGCTTATTAAGCTCTCCTCCTGCCCCAGGGATAGTTGAGGTTTTGACCTTTTGGACAAATACTCAAAAGCTGTTTGAGGAAAGGAAGAAGGAAAGAAAAACAAGCTCAACTAAAGATCAAGATTCCACACTTTTAGATCCGGCTACTTAAAGAGACTTTGCAAATTATCACCTTTCGCCAGTCCTCAGTTTTATTCCGAACATCGAACATTCGAGAAGGAAACTCATTGGCAAATGGGCTGTGAGTGATGTAAAACAGATCATTCAGAGCGCTACCACTTACTTGTGGTTAGCTGTGAGAAATCAAAGCTTCAATTACACCATTTCCCTTCACATGCTGCAATGACTGTGCCCAGTCTATCAAACCAGAGAAATACCTAATCTTTGCAGGTTCTCAGGAGCTTCAAAAGGGCTAAAGCAAATATTTTTATACCTGATTTGATTTTAAGGATACTAAAAAGCAAAGAAAGACAGTCAGCCCTGAGCAGTTTGGCTCAGTGGATAGAGCGTCGGTCTGCGGACTGAAGGGTCTCCGGTTCGATTCTGGTCAAGGGCATGGACCTTGGCTGCGGGTACATCCCCAATAGAGAGTGTGCAGGAGGCAGCTGATCGATATCTCTCTCTCTCTCTCTCTCTCTCTCTCTCTCTCTCTATCTCTCTCGATGTTTCTAACTCTCTTTCTCCCTTCCTCTCTGTAAAAAATCAGTAAAAAAAAAAAAAAAAAAAAAAAAAAAATATATATATATATATATATATATATATATATATATATATATATATATATATATTAAATGTCCATTTCTACAAGATGCAAGTCAAATACAATCTAGGGTTGTCCCCAGTCCGACCGCAGGTGTAGGAGGTGTAGGCAGACCGGAGGGCTGCAGGACAGACAGCCACAAGGAAAAGGACCCCTGGCTTTCGGCCTCTTCCTGAGTGTGGCTAATCCATGTAAATCCTTTGTCCCCACGGACCAGCTCTAAGCAGTCGCTTTGGCTGCAGCTGCCGCAGGAGGGACACCCTCCCCAG
Source organism: Pipistrellus hanaki (assembly GCF_964339955.1). Taxonomy (NCBI): domain Eukaryota; kingdom Metazoa; phylum Chordata; class Mammalia; order Chiroptera; family Vespertilionidae; genus Pipistrellus; species Pipistrellus hanaki. The sequence continues at coordinate 2,680,873 of NC_140523.1, forward strand.
ATCGCCAGCCCCTTACTCAGTTTTTGAAATGGGTTAGGCTGAAAGGGAAAAGACCATTTGACGTGGAGAGGAAACAATGAGTCAGTCATTCATGCCGTCAGCCCAGGTGGCGGGTGGATTCCAGATGGAGGCCCAGGCCCCCTCCTTCCTCTCCCCTCGGAGGCTCAGGCAGCCTCTGGGGGAAGCGGGCAGCCGCTGCCAGCACGCAGGCCTGAGCTGGAGGGGAAGGCGAAACAGGTAACCAAGGCATTGCCGCCCAAGGCCCGGTCCCCAGGGGCCTCTGAGCTGCTGGCCGCCCTGTGATTGGCTGCAGGAGAGGGTGGAGGAGTGGAAACGCTGCCCGGGATATATTTAGTTGAAGTGCAGCTGGGCAAACGCTTAAACAAGGGAGCTTTTGTCCTTGGGGCTCGAGTGTTTTTCCTGACTCCACAGGGGCGAGAAACCTAAGCCACGTAGGGCACGGATTTCCCCACCCCCACCCCCAACCCTACTCCAAACCCCACTCTATTTCTCTTCTTGGGGGGAGAGCTTAGAATTTTCTGGGATTTGTTCGACAAGAAGAAACCGAGCCACCTGGATGGACAGTTGACACTAAAATGTAAAGGGTGTGGCTCAGTGGATAGAGCATCGGTCTTCAGAATGAAGGGTCCCCAGGTTCGATTCCGGTCAAGGGCATGTACCTTGGTTGCGGGCTCATCCCCAGTAGGGAGTGTGCAGGAGGCAGCTGATGGATGTTTCTTTCTCATCAGTGTTTTAACTCTCTATCCCTCTCCCTTCCTCTCTGTAAAAAAATCAGTAAAATATATTTTAAAAAGTAATAATAATAAAATGTAAAGAGCACATCCTTGCAAAAGACGCCGTTAAGGAATTCAGATCGTTTCTTTCTTTCTTTTTTTTTTAAAAAATATATTTAAGGCCGAAACCGGTGTGGCTCAGTGGTAGAGCGTCGGTCTGCGGACTGAAAGGTCCCGGGTTCGATTCCGGTCAAGGGCATGTAACCTTGGTTGCGGGCACATCCCCGGTAGGGGGTGTACAAGAGGCAGCTGGTCGATGTTTCTCTCTCATCGACGTTTCTAGCTCTCTATCTCTCTCCCTTCTTCTCTGTAGAATATCAATAAAAAATATATTTTAAATATATATATATATATAATATAGGTGAAAAGATTGAGTCACAAAACTAGTGAATGGTATAGTTATGATTTACACCCAGACAATCTGGCTCCAGGATCCACGCTTTTACTAGGCTAGACAACATTTATTGAAAGCCTAATTGTAGCAACAACCTTATGACATCATCAGTAGCGGTATTCTCTCCCCGATCTTCCTCCCCTTCTTTTCGAATGAAAAAAAAACAAAAAACAAAAAACAAAAAACACCTAAAGCTTAGAAAATGTCATATCCCAAGTCTCACAGCCAGTCAATGGTGGAGCCAGGATGGGGAACCCCAGTGGCTTGTTCTCAAAATGTAAGGTCAAGTGTCCACAGGTGTCAGAGTCCCAGCGAGCGAGATCACAGCTTGCCAACCCTTGCCAAAGGTGCCAGTGCCCTGATATGGCCAAAACCTTCCTCTCTGACTAAACTAGGGGCCTGGAAACCTGAAATTAGGGCTGTTAATGGCCTCCCCAGCAGACCCTCAATATCTGCTCTAAGCTGCTCTCCAACCCTCAACATTCAGGCCCAGTGTTAAGTTAATTAATTACCTGGGACTCTCCTGTCAGTGGGAGAACGCAGCTTTGGCCCTGCTGGTGTGGTTCAGTAGTTGAACTTCGACCTATGAACCAGGAGGTCAGGGCTCAATCCCTGGTCAAGGCACATGCCCAGGCTGAGGGCCTCATCCCCAGTAGGGGCGTGCAGGAGGCAGCCGACCCATGATTCTCTCTCATCAGTGATGCTTCTATCTCTCTCCCTTTCTCCCTTCCTCTCTGAAATCTATATATATATATTTAAAGGAGCTCAGGCAGCCTGAATACTATAGTTCTGATGCTATTGCTTTAAGAGTATGGTTTTGTTTCCACTTTTTCTAGGGAAAAGTAATTTTTTAAACAGGAAATATGCACATGATAACAAGTCAACTAACACCAAAAGCGTGTTTTATCTAGTGATTATGATGCTTCATCTTACCCCTGCCCCTGTCTCTATCCCCTGACAGTGTCTCTTTCTATACACACAGACAAAGATATTCTTGCATACGTAACCATAGAGGCATATGCAGGATTTCCCGAAAAATGTAAACGCAGTTCGACCAATTATTAACTCCAATGGGTTAACTCTGAAAAGAAAGAAACATCAACGGAGCTATCAACTCAAATGTATATTATACATTTTGCGGGGGGGGGGGGGGGGGACATCCTTTATTTTTAACCACACGACGGGCACCGCCCTGTTTTTCTATTTATTTTCATTTCTAATTAACGACGCAGCTTGGAAAATTATTTAGGAGATAATACCTAAAGCAAGCTCGTGCTTTTTAAAGGAACTGTGTGCGTCCCTGTGCTAGGGCTGTGTCGCGATGTATCTCGCCAATCCCCTAGGATGCCTGATTAGGCTGTTTCAAACCGGAAGCTCTGACAAGCTGGCTTAATGAACCTGCATGTGTTTTTTTGCTGCAAAGCTCTGTAGGCCCCTCTGAGATCTCTTATGTGACGGGTATGGGGGAGAGGGGGAGGGAGCCGAGCTTATGGCAGTCTGCTCTTCCCTCACCGCTTTTCCCCTTTCCAGACCAGCACGGCATAGATGATGCCTGCTGAAGTTTCCCCCATAGCATGGCTGCAGTCAGAAGAGAACTCCATGGCTACATGGAGATCAGCTAAAAAATAAAATAAAATAAAATAAAATAAAATAAAATAAAATAAAATAAAATAAAATAAAATAAAAGCATCCGCATGGCAGCTTGGGTAGCAGAGGCAGTAAAAACACAGCGGGAGCTTTGCCAAATATGCCACTGTCATCTTTTCCAGAAAGACCTGCAGCCCCAGGGGCTGGGGCTGGTTCTGTGACTCATGCAGCTGGAGGCGCTGCTTCTAATTCAGAGCCACGTGGACCGACAGAGAGAAAAACGGATGGGATGGAGCTCTCCGAGGCTACCTACTGATAGATCCTCCCTTCCTCCACAGCACGGAAAAACTACCTGTTTTTTTGCTCACATAAAATGGCTCCTCCCACTATTAGACCCACTGGTATTTATACGCTTCATTTTGCTCTTTGGCATCTGCCTCATGCGCTGTTTTACTAGTTTCTTGCAGAACAGAATGCAGGCGTTCGCCAACCAGAAGGTGGGAGAGATCTCTCTGGCACCGAATTCAGAATCGAACACCAGAATCTTTGAGACTCCGGGCAGACGCCCCCAAATGACGCCCCCTCTCAGCTAGAAGTAGCTACGGAAGATTGACCTTCGCCCCCTGACCTTGCCTGGACTCTCAATTTTTTTTTTTTTCTTAATATTACCAGAAGCCTGGAATGATAGATCCTCCCTTCCTCCAGTTGATGGACAGACGTAAACCCCACCTGTGGCCAGACATTCCTGAGCACTGAACCACCCATCAGCACCTGCCAAATACCCAAAGCCCCCCATTCCTAAGTCCCTAGGTCCCTAATCAGCAATCAGCGTGTGCTGAGTGCCCTAAGCCCCATCCCCTATCCTCCCCTTAAAAGTACATGGACTGCCCTGGCCCTCGCTCTCTTCTGCCCATCTCACTGCAGCTGGCAATGGTATTCTTCTCTCCAATAAAGCCTGTGTCCTGGCATCCCTGTCTCTGGCCCCTCTCCATTTCATCTTTCACCTGCCACTGGTGTTTCTCTTGTGAGAAGATTCGGGCCGACTCAATCCAGCTCCGTTCTCATCTTCTCTGCCCTGAGACCAGAATGTTCGGGGCAGCTAGCGGTTCCTGGGAGAAAAAAAGCTCACAGATGGGCATCCGCCTCTGTCTGGCTTTGTCTGCCAGCCCTGGTTGGGCCCCTAATGAAATCCCTCCCAAAAGAGATGCCGCCAAAACCGGTGTGGCTCAGTGGATAGAGCGTCGGCCTGCGGACCGAAGGGTCCCAGGTTCGATTCTGGCCAAGGGCACGTGCCAGGGTTGCAGGCTCAGTCCCCAGGAGGGGGTGTTGCAGGAGGCAACCCATCAATGATTCTCTCTCATCATTGATGTTTCTCTCTCTCTCTCTCTGTCTCTCTCTCTCAAAAAAAAAAAAAAGATTACATGTGGATACACAGGAATTAAAAGGGAATTTTTCATTTCTCTATATAAAGTTTCACTAAAGAATGTCATCGATTATTTTGTTTTTCCCCTATTGGCAAAGTAGCAAGCTATGATATAAAATATACTAGTAAGTGATAATGCTTTCAAATACACCAGTCAGCATTAAAGCAGTCTCCAGAGTCACCAATTTTAACTCTCACTCTCAGGGTATTTGAGCACTAAATTACATTGTTTTCTAGTCACATCTTTTTGAATACTCATCATGTGCCAAAATTAAGCTAAGCACTATGGGAAAATACAAAGAAATAGGAAACAGTCCCTTCTCTGGAAGAGCTTTCTACATTCAGGAAGATGAGACACCCATGAAATCACCTGAAAACAACTCAAGACATGCCTATGACACATAAGATTAGATACACACTATCACAATGCTAACAAAATCCATGTGCATGTTTAAATAAAGAGCATAGTTAGCAATTCTCCCTTCTACACCTCACCAGCTCCTTTACCAAAGGCAAATCTCTGATATGAATTCCTTATGTAGCCTTCCAATTGTGTCATAAACATTCATAATCTATATATAGAAAAGACTAAGTGACCTGACCCTATGGTGACAACCGGTTGACCAGTCCCTATGATGATGCACTGACCACCAGAGGGCAGATACTCAACGCAGGGGTTGGTTCCTGGTGGTCAGTGCACTCCAGCAGGAACTTCCCACAGTCCCTCTCCCCCACCGCCTGCCTCGGCCTCTCTCATGCCCCCCTGTCCAGCCAGCCCCGATCCGGTCCCAATCGGGACAGGGAGAGACAGCCCCAAATGGTCCCAATTGCCAGCCAGGGTGAGGGACCCCACCCGTGCACGAATTCATGCACTGGGTCTCTAGTCACCTATAAGCTTATGAATCATAAACATCTATTTATTTATACAGATTCTACCCACATTCCCACATTTTAAAAAAAATATATTTTTATTGATTTCAGAGAGGAAGGGAGAAGGAGATGGAAGCATCAATGATGAGAGAGAATCATCAATCGGCTGTCTCCTGCACATCTCCCACTGGGGATCAAGCCCACAACCCAGGCATGTGCCCATACCAGAAATTGAACTGTGACCTCCTTAGTTCATAGGTCAACACTCAACCACTGAGCCATGTGGCCTGGCCACATTCCCACATTTTAAAAGAAGATACACCTAAAACAGCTCGTCATTGTTTAGCAGCCTTAAGAAATGATCACATAGCGGGGACGCAATAAGTACGGTACTTGAATAACTAGATGAATGAACCAGTTCCCTTCCTTTGTTCTGATAGTTCAGTTTCTTGCTATTCTAAATACTGCTGTGTAGAACGCTGTTATCATTCAGCCTTCCTTAGGTGGATTGCCAGAAGAGTAATTACTAAGTCAAGGTTTTAGGTATTGCCAAATGGCTTTCTACCAGGCTACTTACGCCTGTCAGCACCAACATGGGTAGCTTTATATTTTTTTTCTACTTTTGCCAATTTGTTAGGTGGAAAAATGCAATCTCATTGTGCTCACGCTCCAGCTTGCATTCTTTGAATTGCATTGTACATTTTTTCAAATGTCTGCCAGCCATTCATATAACCTGTTTTTGAGAATTGTCTGGTAGAGTCCTTGTGCATTTAAATTTAAGTATTTGGGGTTTTCTTACTGAATGTTATGATCTCTTTAAATAATAAGATTGTAAATTCTATTCCATATTATTAATAAATAGTTGCCCTCATGAGCGTTTGCCTTTTGAGTTTTGATTTAATTAGCTTATTTATGGTCCAGAAGATGTAAAAAGATGTACATTTTTTTTTATCTGCACAGTTCTCTCCACTGAGTCATCCATCATTCTTTTCATTGCCTTTGAGGCTAAAATAACCTACTTATTGCATCCTTTTAAGAACTGTGTAGCTATAGAAGTCCACTTTATGCTTATAGCCTATCAACAGGAAATTCTTCTAAGCATTTTTTAATTGTTCAAATATATTTTTATTCATTTCAGAGAGGAAGTGAGAGGGAAAGAGAGAGAGAGGGAGAAACATCAAAGATGAGAAAGAATAACGGATCAGCTGCCTCCTGCAAATCCCCTACTGGGGACTGAGCCCACAACCCAGGCATGTGCCCTGACCAGGACTCGAACCTTGACCTCCTGGTTCATAGATCAGTGCTTAACTAGCGAGCACACTGGCTGAGCCTAAACGCTTACTTATATAGTAGGCTGAGAACTCATCCCGTCTTTGGATTTGAGGTATGTGGATTTAGAAAAACCTCCTGGAAGGACTTTTCTCTCTCACTCAGAATTCCTTCTTTTCCTAGAAACCTCCATTTTTGCACTTGAGAGCATCCCCTGAATTGGTGAGGCATTATTGAGAATGATCTTACTTAAAGTTAGCTGTAAATGTTTATCACATCTATAAAACACCTTCACAGCAACATCTAGCCCGGTGTTTGACCACAGCCTCGCCAAGTTGCCACATGAAATTAACCTTCACATGGATCTTCTCGTGGGATTGGGTTTCTTTCCTGTATCACGTATCCAGGGAGGCACCCGTCATCTTTTTATTTAAAGGTCCCTCTCAGCCCATGCTTTCATGACCCTAAGCTTGTCTAAGCATGGAGTCTGAGGATGGCAGTCTCAGGCTGGCCGTGCTGACTCTTATCTGCGCATGCCCTCAGGCACTGATACACAGCTTTGAAAAAAATATAGAAGACCTACAAGAATGCATTTTGTTTTTCTTTTCTATACCATTTGCTATATATATATATATATATATATATATATATATATATATATATGTATAAATATAAAATTGATTTTTTACAGAGAGGAAGGGAGAGAAACAGAGAGTTAAAAACGTCGATGAGAGAGAAACATCCAACAGCTGCCTCTTGCACACCCCCCACTGGGGATGTGCCCGCAACCAAGGTATTGTACATGCCCTTGACCGGAATCGAACCCGGGACCCTTCAGTCCGCAGGCTGACGCTCTATCCACCGAGCCAAACCGGTTTCGGCTCTATACCATTTGCTTTGCTAAGGATTCTGAGTTAGACCAATGTGAGTCCTGTGACTACTGTTAAGATTGCTAGATCTGTTGGGTAAATCTTTAGCAAATTTCCACATATTTTAGAGTATAAAGAGCCAGTTACCCCATCTTCCTAGATCCCCCCACTATCCCCCAAAGGGATTATGCCATTTTGCATTTCCACTAGCATTGCATGAAGGCACCTGTTTGTACGTAGCCATGCCAACGATGTACATATTGCCAACTTTTGGGGATTCTGACAACCTGTCATGGCAAAGATCTCATTTATTTGTTACTTTTCATCTCATTTATCGAGTTACTTTGAGCATCTTTTCGTATACGTAAGGGCCATTTATATCCCCCCTCTCCCCCTGAATTAAATGTGTGCCCTTTAAGAGGAGAGCTGGGGGCATAACCCTTGGAACAGAAACACGACAAGAGGCATTCAAGAGAAGAACCTGGAGCACACCCTGGTTAGCACAGAGTTACTCCAATGTCAGTCCTAGCCTTCCCAGAGTTATCAGAACCATCTTTTCCTGACCCTCCTAAGTCAGCTTACCCAACGGCAAGCCCTCTCTGCCTACTCAGGAGCTCCCACACCCACTTCTCCCCTCCGGACTTTGTGCATGTCTAGCTGTAGATCGATGGGAAAACCTCCCTGCATGTCCCAGCACAACATGCCAGCAGGACACCCACACCCGCATCCGGCTCTCAGGTTGGCTCGGGGCCAGCGTTACATACAGCTCCTCCGGCACAGATAGAAATCACCTCTAACCTGGTTAGGTTTGGTTTTGACTCCTGCCTCTTGTGTGGGCTTGACTTCACCTCTCTTAAGCCTGAACTGCCGAAACATCACCTTCATTCCACCTCCCACCTCTCTCCTTCTCTCTCTTCCCTCCAATAATAATAATAATAATAATAGCTCTTTCATGGCACTTAAGACATATCAGGTACTCTCCCCTAAGGCTTTTTACATATTTACCCATGAATGCTCATAGCAACCCAACGAGGGAGCCATGTTACCTTCATTTTATTTTATTAATTTATTTTTGAAATCCTCAGCACCACACTTGCAGTCCTACAGGCAAGCTGTTCACCCTCCCCTCCGCCCCCCACCTTCTTCTATTCTACTTCCTCTTCAGGTATTTAAATGCCTACCCTCTGCTCTCAGCCACCAACACCAAACAGGTCTTTCTTGTCTCTCTTGGGCTTCCTCTTGGGAAATAAATTTGGCTGCAGGTCATGCTCAGGAGTGCTGCACTCTCGGTCTGTGTCTGTCGGGACAAAAATTCCTCAATTGTTCTACAGTGAGACTGCAGAAAAAGGAGGGTTTAAGGGCTCTTTTTAGGTAGCTCTCTTCCCGAAGTTTTATTTTACACTGAGTGGCCCGATTATTATGATTTCTGAATGCATAATAATCTGTCCATTCCATATATATATATATATATATATATATATATATATATATATATATATATATATTAGAGGCCTGGTGCATAAATTCATGCATGGGTGGGGTCCAGCCAGCCTGGCCAGGCGGAGGGGACATGGGCCATTGGTAGGCCTGCCTGCTGGTCGAACTCCTGGCCGAGGGGACAATTTGCATATTAGCCTTTTATTATATAGGATATATACTGAGTGGCCAGATTATTATGCATTCAGAGATCATCATCATCTGGCCACTCAGTGTATATAATAGTGGGGTAGAAAGTTAACTGTGTACTAAAGCATCTGCTGCCCTGGCTGGTTTGCACAGTGGTTAGAGCATCAGGCCAGCAGATGGAAGGGTCCCGGGTTCAATTCCTGGTTAAGGGCACCTAACATAATTATGGGTTTGATTCCGGCCCCGACATAAGTGGGAGGCAACCAATCAATGTCTCTCTCTCACACATCGATGTTTCTCTCTCTCTCTTCCTCTTCCCTCTCTCCCACTCTCTCTAAAAAGCCAATGAAGAAAATATCCTCAAGTGAGGATTAAAAAAATATAAATAAAGCAAACCCCTTTTTCTATTCTTATTAATTTAAATTACCAGACTGAACTGGATACTCCAGGCAAAGAAAGGGTTAACACCACAGCCCTGGAGCATTTCAGAACAGCAGTAAAACCTTGCCTGCTGAGTCTAATTCTTGCCCAACCTAGCAGTTTTTCCTTCTAGCCTTCAGGCTTCCCCTCTTGCCTCTTCTCCCTGAGCAGCAATCTTCCTTGTAGCCCTGCCCATATTTCCTGGACTTATCTTCCCCTTCTAGGCACACTGGAAAAATGTTAGCTCCTGGAATTCGGCCCTTCTCTCTTCTTTTTTATCCTTTTAAACCATGTCCGAAGGAGGAGCTGGCTAACGCCATCGACTATACCTTTAAAGGTGGTCATGTCACACACATGCTTTCTGACCTTCAAGCCTGAGGAGATCAGTGATGGAAAGCAATTTCCCTACTTGATCAGTTGTCTTCATTTTTATTTTATTTTAAAACATATCTTATTGATTTTTTTTTTTTTTTTAGAGAGAGGAAGGGAGAGGGAAAGAGAGCTAGAAACATCGATGAGAGAGAAACATTAATCAGCTGCCTCCTGTACACCCCCTATTGGGGATGTGCCTGCAACCAAGGTATATGCCCTTGACCACAATCGAACCTGGGACCCTTGAGTCCACAGGCTGATGCTCTATCCACTGAGCCAAACCAGTTAGGGCTGTGTTTATTTTTTAATCTACAGCTCTCAATATGAAGTACAGCTTGACCCACAGCTATACTTTATATTGCCGATCACTGGTCTAAGCAACCAAGGCAACTCTGGCCATCAGGAATGAAGGAGGAACCTCAGAGCAGAGAAAAGCAGAGAAGGTGAGAGTCATGATTTCTTTCTTCCCAGAAACTGGCTGGGATGAAATGACCAGGGAATGGCCAAATGCATGCTGGGACCCAAAGCTGATGATACCATGGCTCATGGGCTTTGGTTGAGATGGTACTGCTCCTACCCACCGTCTTCCTAGCGTCTGCACCAAGTGAGCAGAGAAAAAAACACGTCTCCTGCTCACTAAAATGATAAGAACTCAATTAAAATACCAAGGAGTTCTCAGGATGGAGACACTTCTGGTTGGCTGGTTAGGGACTATTGGGTAACATGCCAACATGCCAGAGACGCCACTGCAGTGCCAGGGGCAAGATCTATTTTTGACCACCAACGTTCAGGGTGTGTTCTACTTATAAGGAGCTCTAGTAAACAGAAACCTGCACTTATACTAAAAGTATATTCAGTGGTGATAAGCTTCTTTGGCTAAATCATGTTGAAGCTCAAATTCTCTTAATCCAGTGGTCGGCAAACTCGTTAGTCCACAGAGCCACATATCAACAGGACAACGATTGAAATGCCTTTTGAAAGCCACATTTTTTTTCAACTTAAACTTCTTTAAAACAGACTCTCCCAGGAAGAGCCACACTCAAGGGGCCAAAGAGCCGCAGGTGGCTCGCGAGCCGCAGTTTGCCGACCTCGGTCCTAATCTGTTCAATGGGATTTGGTCTACAGCTGGAGGGGACTTGGATGGCCTGTTGGGTCGTTTTAAGGCAGCAAATCTTTAACCAGCTGTCCTTTAAGCCTCTATAACTGAGCGGTGGGAGACAAAGTCCAAGGCCAAGTCTCTACCTCCAGGAAAGCCACATGGAGTCTACTTAGGGTCATGTGATCCATAGACCAACAGACAAATATTAACTTATGATAAGAGCCAACTGAACACCGAATCGCACAGCCATGAAGTCATAGACATTCCAAGGAGGGAAAGCAATCACTCTGAAGGGGAGAAAACAATAGTTGGTATGAAATGGTTCTACCCACTTGGAGATCATAGATACTAAGAGCCACCAGAGGTGAGAGAAACATGAGATGATGGTCAAATTTTTAGGGGAGAGCGGGTGTCCCGATGACATAGCTTTAGAAGGACTGGATCAGTCTGTCTGATAACAAACATGTCCTGATTCTGCTACCTTTCAGCCAACAGATAAAATAGAAGCACACTCTAAATCCATCTTAGCCCTAGCCAGTTTGGCTGACAGGATAGAGCATCGACCTACGGACTAAAAGGTCCCAGGTTCGATCCCAGTCAAGGGCACATGCCTGGGTTGCAGGCTTGATTCCCAGGAGGCAGCCAATCGTTACGTAATTCTCTCTCATCACCGATGATTCTATCTCACTCTCCCTCTTCCCTCCTCCCTTTCTGAAATTAATAAAAATATATATAAAAAAAATAAATGAATCTTAGTAGTGTGTTTCTTGTAATAAAACCTGAAATGTCTTTGGAAGTGCACTTGGAAAACTTACGTTATATTAACTGCTTTCAGACAGGGGTGCTGGAAGGAGGTGAGAGATTTTTCACTATGTACACCTTGAATTTTGAGTCATGTTCACTATTAAATTTTTTAAAATCAGAGGATAAAATATAAGTGTGCTGAACAACATAAATGAGTTAGAAACAAATGGTTTAAGATGGTTGTGGGCTCGATCCCCATTGTGGGGCATACAGGATGCAGTGGATGAATGATTCTCTTTCATCATTGATGTTTCTCTCCCTCTTTCCCTTCCTCTTTTTTTTTTTTAAATATATTTTATTGATTTTTAACAGAGAGAAAGGGAGAGATAGAGAGCTAGAAACGTCAATGAGAGAGAAACATCGACCAGCTGCCTCTTGCACACCCCTACCAGGGATGTGCCCGCAACCAAGGTACATGCCCTTGACCGGAATCGAACCTGGGACCCTTCAGTCCGCAGACCGACGCTCTATCCACTGAGCCAAACCGGCTTCGGCTCCCTTCCTCTTTTTAAAAAAAATATATTTTATTGATTTTGTACAGAGAGGAAGAGAGAGGGATAGAGAGTTAGAAACATCGATGAGAAAGAAACATCGACCAGCTGCCTCCTGCACACCCCCTACTGGGAATGTGCCTGAAACCAAGGTACATGACCTTGACCAGAATCGAACCTGGGACCTTTCAGTCCGCAGGCCAATGCTCTATCCACTAAGCCAGCGTTTTCCAACCGCTGTTCCGCGGCACACTAGTGTGCCGCGAGATGTTGCCTGGTGTGCCGTAGGTGCAGACAAGACAAGAATTTTATAATTTTTCACTATTTTGTTTACTTAATATTTCATAATAAAGTAATTATAAAATACTTTCTTTGTGTTTATTTGATTCCTATTCAAGAGAATTACTTTATATATAGTCAATATAGGCACAGAGTTAAATTTTTTAACATTTTCTAATGGTGGTGTGCCTCGTGATTTTTTTCATGAAACAAGTGTGCCTTTGCCCAAAAAAGGTTGAAAAACACTGCACTAAGCCACACCGGTTTCGTCTCCCTTCCTCTTTATATATATATATATATATATATATATATATATATATATATATATATATATATATATATTTTTTTTTTTTTTTTAAAGAATTCAAAGGCTTGGATAAGGCAAAAATGATTATTCACCACTACTCTAAGAAAATAAAATTTCAAATTATAGAGGGATTTAAGTTAACATCTTCTGAGTTTATGACTTATAAACAAAGAAAGAAAATCTATGTTTAGTGCAGTTTGGGAATGGAGCAAAATGAGTTGCATGCACGCCATCTGCCATCTTCCTTGGAACCGTGTGTGGGTATACACATAGCTGCTTCCTTTGTGTCCTTCCTGCTTCATCTTAAACGTCACCTCCTCAGAGAGGCCTTCCCTGCCCATCCAATCGAAATGAGGCTCCCATCACCATGACACTTGTCACTTCCTGGTCTTTTTTAAAAAAATATATTTTATTGATTTTTTACGGAGAGGAAGGGAGAGAGATAGAGAGCTAGAAACGTCGATGAGAGAGAAACATCGACCAGCTGCCTCTTGCACATCCCCTACCCGGGATGTGCCCACAACCAAGGTACATGCCCTTGACTGGAATCGGACCCGGGACCTTTCAGTCCACAGACCGACGCTCTACCACTGAGCCAAACCGGTTTCGGCGACTTCCTGGTCTTTTCTGACTTGTGGATTTCTGCCCCATTAGAATGTAAGCAACAGGCAGCCGATCAATGATTCTCTCTCTCATCATTGATGTTTCTCTCTCTCTCCCTCTCTGAAATCAATTTAAAAATATATTTAAAAAAAGAAAAGAAAAGAAAATAAGCTCCATAAGAATAGGTATCCCAGTCCATGCAGTATCTCAAGTTTCTAGAACAGTACCTGGTACATGGAAGAAGCTCCATAGCTGTGCTGGGAGATAATATTTTGAGCATCAAACCAGCTTCAATCCTGTTTGCGGTGCACCCTGGGAAAAAGAAAGAGAGATTGCCACTCGTGAAGGAACAGGGGGTAGGCAGGAATGAGGCAGTCTGTGTGTAAGTCACTCAGCGTCTGAGCAGCAAGAGAAGCTGCAAAGAGCAGGAGGAAGGCTGCAGGAAACCATAAAGGCCTGTATTTGAAAGGTCTCCCAGTCAAGGTCATCCCCGAGCCTCTGTGATGAGCAGGGTTGAGTCTCTATTTTTTTTTAAAAATATATATTTTATTGATATTTTACAGAGAGGAAGGGAGAGAGATAGAGAGCTAGAAACATCGATGAGAGAGAAACATCGATCAGCTGCCTCCTGTATACCAGCTACCAGGGATGTGCCCGCAACCAATGTACATGCTCTTGACCGGAATCCAACCTGGGACCCTTGAGTCCGCAGACCGACGCTCTATCCACTGAGCCACACCAGTCTCGGCAGGGTTGAGTCTCTAAAGGAGCCACTCCAGGCAAAGGAAGGGAAACCGGGAGAAAAGCAGAACTGCTGGGATCTCCGCCTCTCCTTTAATTGCTACCAGAGGCAGGAGGACAGAAAAGGGGGGGCAGGCCTGGGAGCTGTGGTGAAGCAGGGAGAAGGCAGCAAGCCCTGGTCTGCGGCGCCTGAGGCCATGTCACATCGGGAGTGGAAGCTGCTCCCCCCGTTTTATTTTTTGCTCCCCCATTTTATGTACCAGGAATCCTTATCCTCAACCGGGGCCATTCCAGGTCCGCGTTACATCCCTGGAGGTACTGAGTGCTGAGTGACTTTTATTTCATACAGAAAAGACGAAGTCAAAAGGGGACAAATGCAGCTGACACGGGTGATTACAAAGTGGCTGTGTTGCCGAAACCGGTGTGGCTCAGTGGATAGAGCGTCGGCCTGCGGACTAAAAGGTCCCAGGTTCTATTCCGGTCAAGGGCATGTACCTTGGTTGCGGGCACATCCCCAGTAGGGGGTGTACAAGAGGCAGCTGATCAATCTCATTGATGTTTCTAACTTTCTATCCCTCTCTCTTTCTTTCTGTAAAAACTCGATAAAATATACTTTAAAAAAAAAAAAAAGTGGCTGTGGAGTGAATGGGGGAAATTATTTCCTTTCCAATCATGTCAGCTTTCAGTTCAACAGATGATTCGAGTTTCCGTTTTTTCTATTCTCTTTCATTAAAAAAAAACAAAAAAACCAAGAGGTAATATATTCACATAGTTCAAAATTCAAAAATCAGGCTGAAACCGGTTTGGCTTACTGGATAGAGCGTCAACCTGCAGACTGAAGGGTCCCAGGTTCAATTCCAGCCAAGGGCATGTACCTTGGTTGCAGGCACATCCCCAGTGGGAGCTCTGCAAGAGGCAGCTGATCGATGATTCTCTCTCATCGATGTTTCTAACTCTCTATCCCTCTCCTTTCCTCTCTGTAAAAAACAAATCAATGAAATATATTTTTTAAAAATTCAAAAATCACAAATGAGAATAGCATGAAAAGTGCTTAGACCCACGGCTGCTCTCCACCTCCCTCTGTGCAGGGGTCTTCAAACTACGGCCCTCGGGCCACATGCAGCCCGCAGAGGAGTCTGATCCTGCCCGCCAGGTTTTTTGGGCAGTGAGCGCAGCCGAGGTGTTACGGTAGGAATTAGTAGTTCATATAGTCCGGCCCTCCAGCTCTCTGAGGGACCGTGATCTGGCCCCCACTTTAAAAAGTTTGAGGACCCCTGCGAGATCTCCTTGGAGATGACAAGTGTCAACAGGTCCCAGAATCAGCCCAGAAATATTCTCCTGGACACAAGGAGACGGGACCAGAAGTACTGGGAGCGCGTGCAGCAGCTTTTCCATGAAGTGAGCCAAGGCTGAGGGCCCTGCTCTTCCTTCTTCACTGGGAAAGAAGCAGCAGTAATAGGAACCAGCAGGAGGGGGGGGGGGAAGAGATCTCCTCTCGGTTCATTTGCCCATCTCATAGCATGAAGAGGAAATGGGGAGGGGAAAGCCAGGTGTCAGGTGCTTTTCATCCACCACAAAGCTAGTGGAGCTTTAGAGAATGATGGCTAGCCTGGCCGGCGTGGCTCAGAGGTTGAGTATCGACCTAGGAACCAGGAGGTCACGGTTCGATTCCCAGCTAGGGCACATGCCCTGGTTGAAGGCTCCACCCCCAGTGTGGGGGCCTGCAGGAGGCAGCGGATGGCTGATTCTCTTCCATCATTGATGTTTCTCTCTCTCTCTCTCTCCCCCTTTCCCTTCCTCTTTAAAATCAATAAAAAATACATATATATTTTTAAAAAGAACTCAAAGGTTTGAATAATGCAAAAATGATGATTCACCACTACTCTAAGAAAATCAAATTTCAAATTATAGAGGGATTTAAGTTAACAGTAAGAGGCATGCAGGAGGCAGCTCGTCAATGGTTCTCTCATCACTGATGTTTCTCTTTCTCCCTCTCCTTTCCTTTCTGAAATCAATGAAAAAATAGTATACTTCAAAAAACAAAACAAAACAAAAAACCATAAAGAAAAAGAATATGGTTCCTTAAAGGTTAAATAAAAAAAAAGTTGAAACTGGTTTGGCTCAGTGGTAGAGCGTCGGCCTGCGGACTGAAGGGTCCCAGGTTCGATCCCGGTCAAGGGCATGTGCCTTGGTTGCGGGCACATCCCCGGCAGGGGGTGTGCAAGAGGCAGCTGGTCGATGTTTCTCTCTCATCGACGTTTCTAGCTCTCTATCTCTCTCCCTTCCTCTCTGTAAAAAAATCAATAAAAAAAATAAATTTAAAAAAAAAAGGAAAAGAAACTGGGAGGGCAGGAGGGAATGGGTCTGGAGCTCAACTACCTGGGCTCAGTTTTGGTTCCAATACTTGCCAGCAGTGTGAAGCTGGGCAAATTAAACTCCCGTGTGTCCGTGTCCTGATCGCGATAACACACGGAGAGAATAACAGTCCCCCAGCGGGGTGCTGTGTGTTCATCGGAGCTCCTCTCCCATGGGGGCCTCAGAACAATGCCTGCCACACAGTGAGCTCCATGCGGCTCAGCCCCTACTACCTTTCACCCAGGGCGGGCAGATCACGAGGATTCTCCTGCTTTCCTACTACACAGCCTTTTTAATACTTTATTTTATTTAAAATATATTTTATTGATTTTTTACAAAGAGGAAGAGAGAGGGATAGAGAGTCAGAAACATCGAGGAGAGAGAATCATCGATCAGCTGCCTCCTGCACACCCAACACCGGGGACGTACCTGCAACCAAATTACATGCCCTTGACTGGAATTGAACCCAGGACCTTTCAGTCCACAGGCCGATGCTCTATCCACTGAGCCAAACCGGTTTCGGCTACACAGCATTTTTAATACTTTAAAAAGATATTGGCTTGTAGGAACAGGTCATAAATAACTTCAAAACGCAATGGGTATTTCAACACGTAAAAACGTTTTGTTTTGTATTCGTTCAGTAGAAACTTATCTGGCCTCTGGGTCAAGTTAGCAATGAAACTACTGGTTTGCAATTAAGAAAAGGCCTGTCCGGGCCTGTTTTGCTGACAAGGAAGTTCTTGGAGGTAAATCCGGAAAGGGCAGGATCACAGACGGACTCCTGGTAGTGGTTGGAGAGGGTAGAGGGTGTGAATAATGACACAGCAAGCACCTGCCAGGAAGAAGGAGGGAAAAAGGGCTTAGGATGGGCTGTTTCAGGGAAAAACAGCTTTAAAATATATATATTGATTTTTCACAGAGAGGAGGGGAGAGGGATAGAGATCCAGAAACATTGCTGAGAAAGATACATCAACCAGCTGCCTCCTGCACACCCCCCATCAGGGATGTGCCCACAACCAAGGTCCATGCCCTTGACCGGAATCGAACCTGGGACCTTTCAGTCTGCAGGCCCACGCTCTATCCAGTGAGCCACACCGGTTTTGGCTAAACAGCCTCTTTGCTGGTCTACCTGTTCCCCATGGTGTCAGGCGGGGAATGACTCTTAGAAACGAAATGGAGAAAGTTCAGTTTCAGCTAAAGAAGCATCC
The DNA here is from genome assembly GCF_964339955.1 of Pipistrellus hanaki. NCBI lineage: Eukaryota > Metazoa > Chordata > Mammalia > Chiroptera > Vespertilionidae > Pipistrellus > Pipistrellus hanaki. Next base: position 2,698,384 of record NC_140523.1, read on the forward strand.
TTTTGTGTGCCCAAATGAGAGCACAAATCACATTGCTAAGGCGCGGGGTCAGGGGACACAGAAGGTACCTAAGATCTATGTCGAGGGCGTTGGGTACCAGTCCTCACTCTGGCCTAAGCAGCTGATGCGGAATGGAGACAAGTCAATGAACAACGGTGTCCTTTTAAAAAGAAGGGGCCAGGCCCTGGCTGGTTGGCTCAGTGGATAGTGCGTCCGACTGAAGAGTCCCGGGTTCAATTCCCAGTCAAGGGTACATGCCGGGATTGTGGGCTCCATCCCCAGTAGGGTGTGTGTGTGTGTCTACGTGCAGGAGGCAGCCGATCCATGATTCTCTCTCATCATGGATGCTTCTGTCTCTCTCTTCCTTCCTCTCTGAAATCCAATAAAAATAATAAAAAAAATACATAAATAAAAAGAAGGGGCCAGAACTAGTTTCTAGGCCCCAGGACCGTGGTCAGCAAACCCGCGGCTCGCGAGCCACATGCGGCTCTCTGGCCCCTGGAGTGTGGCTCTTCCACAAAACACCACGGCCTGGGCGAGTCTATGTGGAAGAAGTGGCGTTAGAAGAAGTTTCAGTTGAAAAAATGTGGCTCTCCAAAGACATGTCTGTCAAAAACGAAGAGTAGCTGAAGGTGCCTTTCTGAAAATGCTAATAATGAGAGAGAGAGAGAGAGAGAGAGAGAGAGAGAGAGAGAGAGAGACCTCCTTTTCTCTTCCCATTCAATTCAGAGGGAAGTTTAGGTTTTCAGATATTCCTGTGGTCTGCCTAGAGACGCTTCCAGGACCAAGTAGGAAGAAGCAATGAAAAAAAATAAAAATAAAAAAATAAAAACAATGGGAGATACCCTTCAAGGAATCAAACTCTGTTTTGCCCCATTCTCTGAGACAAGATGGGGAAGAGAGAAGACTGTGATCATTCAAGCTTCAAACTGCCCAGTGGACAAATATTGCCCTAGATATTTGCCCTAGATGGGTGGCTCTCCACCCTTTTAATGCCTCGACCCTTTTAATACAGTCTAGTTCCTCATGTGGCGGTGATCCCTAACCATAACATTATTTTCGTTGCTACTTCATAACCGTAATGTTGCTACTGTTATGAATATCTGTGTTTTCCGATGGTCTTAGGCGACGACCCCTGCTAGAGGTTCTCAACCTGGGGGTGATGCTACAAGGTGACCTCGGGGACCAGCCAGGACTATGGGGTCCTGATTCACGGACCCAGGACACCCCAACAGGCCTTCTCCTCTGAATGGGCCACAGGAAGCTAGCACACCTTGCAGTCAAAGCAGCTCAAGTCAGATGGGACCCCGAGGGACATGGGAATGGGGGGTGCGGGGGGGTGGCTGGCTGCTTGGTTGCAGAACCTCGGGTCCTGTCAGTCGCTGAGGAGATATGGCTGCTTGCCTCATGCACCTGCAGCGTCGTCGTTTTGGCTTGTCATCCTGTCAGTCATTTTTTTTTCCATTTCCAAAAAAAAAAATATGCAATAACCTGAATGCAGAAGCACCGAATCCTGAGGTTTTTTTTCCAGAGGCGAAGCGCTTACCTCCAGGTCACTGCACCAGCAATGCGGGCCTGGACAACCGCGCTAGAATCCCCCTCCCCAAAGCAGCCCCTGAGGGGTCCGCACTGCGGGGCGCCGAGCAACTGTTTCCAACCCAAGCTTCCATCCCCCGCCAATCGCGGGCCCCGCCCACTTCCGTGAATGACACCAAGGCCAGCCTATCGGTGTGGGGGAAGCGAAGGGGCGGGGTCATAATGAGCCAATAGTATTGAAGCCGTTGTTGTGAAGGGGGAAGAGAGACGCCCCCGAGCGTGCGTGAGGACGCTGGAGGGGGGCGGGAATAAGGGAAGGCGTGCCGCCTGAGCCAATGGGCGCGGTGGGCGGGCGGCGGCGCGCGTGCGCACTGCGATCCGGGGCTGCGGGCGGGAGGCGGGTGGAGGGGAGCGGGCTGGCAACGCCGCGGAGTTGCTGGTGCCGCCGCCGCCGCCGCCGCCGCCGCCGCCGCTGCTGCTGCTGCAGCCGCAGCGAAGAGGCCATGTTGTGTGGTGTGTGGGGCGGGGGGGACGAGGAGGAGGAGGAGGAGGAGGGAGGAAAGCCGAGAGAGAGGAGACGGGAGAGAGACACCACACACACACACAGACACACACACGCGCAGACACGGCAACAAGATGGCCGGAGAGGCAGCAGCACCGCGAGCTGTCAGGCGCTCCGCCGCGGCCGCGGGACCCGTCCGCCGCCCGGGCCGCCGCGCTGGCCGAGGAGGGGGCGGCGAAGCGGCCGCGGCGGCCGTGACGAGATGGACCTCGCGCTCGGGGAGGTGGTGGTGGTGGTGGTCGGGGGGGGATCGGATCCCCAGAAACGGCCGCCGGGCCCGCGACGCCGCGGAGAAGTGGCCGCTGCGGCAGCGGCCGCGGCCGTTCCCCGGGGTCCCGGCGGCGGCGGCGGCGGCGGGGCTCGGACCCCGGGCGCGGGCGACCAGGCCCAGCGCGGGGGGAACACATCGAGGTTCGGCGGCGGCTGCGATCGGAACCGGGTGAGTAGCTGCTCCCCGGCCCCCCTTTTATTGTCCTTTGTCCTTGGGAGGAAAAGCAAAATGTCCTTGAACGTGGCGAGCAGCAGGAGGACGGGGTGGCGGGCTGGGCCTCTATGCAAACCCTGCGGGGTCGGCGTCGTAGGTTCGAGCCCCCCTCCCCCCCGAGCGGGCCGGGGCCCAGGGCCGGGGGGATGCGGGGGGGACCCCGCTGCAGACCCTGCGGTGGGCGATGGGGGGGCTGGAAGGGGGTGCAGATCGGCCTCGTTTGCCCGGATCGGGGGGAAGGGGCGGCGGCGGGGAACCCGCAGGCGGGGGAGCCCGAAGAGGGGGGACCCCCGCATCGAGCACCGCAGAACCCCCCCCTTTCCATCCCGGTGAGTTTATTTGGATGTCGAGGGTCCAAGGATCCTTTTTATTATTTATTTTTTTTCCCAGCTTTTCCTATGGGAGAGCTTTTTTTAATTTTTAATTTTTATTTTTTTGCACCTCTTTCCGGGAAAGGTGGGAACGATCGAGTTCCAAAAGAACAATGGAAGCCTGGTTACGGGGGGAAAAGAAAAAAATAAAACTTGTTTTTTTTCTTTTTTCTTTTTTCTTTTCCTTTTGGGTGTTGGCTCTTAACTCTTTCCAAGCCGATTTTTTTGAAAACGGGGCTGCGGAGATATCCAGGGGCTTGATCGTTGATGAAAAATCTTGATGACGTGAAGGTTGTCTTTTTTATTTTATTTTTTTTTTAAATGCAAGTTGGAGGAGGAGGAGGAGGAGTGCGACTCGGGTATATTTCAAAAAAATATGGGGAAGGCAAGTTTTCTGCAATGTCAAGGCTGTTTGATGGGAATAGATTTTTTTTTTAATTTTTTTTTAATGCCGGGGCTAGGGCGATGGAGGACGTCTGGTTCCCATTAGTTTGCCTTTGGCCGAGTTTTATCCGGCTTTTCTGGTATTTGGATAATGATTCAAAGACACCGTTTTGTTTTTTGTTTTTTTGGTACTTTTGGAAAAAAAAGTCACCATCCGGAGCCGTTATCTTGGAACTGAATCCCACCTGGATGTTCGTTAGATCGTCTACTTGGGTCCGTTCCCTAGACTTTTTAAAAAAAAGTTTTAAGTTCATCGTTTGACGATTTGAAAAATAAAGAATGATCATTTGTGTCCTCGCCAGCCGCGGTGGACACAACTTTTACAAAAAGGGGGGTTATTTGGGGCCCCGGATCTCCTTTTGGAAGTTACTCTCTCTCCCGCAGGGTAAATATTAAAGTAGGATCGCTCCCTGGTAAATGGACGGAGAAAGAGGAGCCATATTTGTTGCATTTGTTGCATTGCATGAACATCTAGATAATTCTCCCCACGGAGCAGCGTTTTTTCATACGTATCGGTTTCAGAAAGGTTGCAGTCCCCTCTGCCTTACGGATTTGGAGAGAAACGTTTGAGAGGGAATTTTTAAGGTTTCAGTTTGCACAGACCGCAAGGGCAAGAAAACCTTTGTGTATTTTGGAATATTATTTGTCTTCCTTCTGCGGTGTGTGTGCTGTAAAAGTGCAGGTTTTTGCCTAAAGGATACTGATGGTAAATTCCCCAAATCTTCCCCAGTACTTCTAAGATCAGATACTGCTGCGATCGAGCGCATTCCAGAAGGTGTTTTTGTCGGTAAAATGGTTTTATTTCCGAATAGCATTCATCTAGAACTACATATTGCATCAGTTGCGCATATCTTGATTTTTACAGACTCTGTTGTTTAGGTACCAGTTTTTTGTTTTTTGTTTTTGTTTTCAAATGAACATTTTTTGGATGCTGAAAGTGGTTTTAAATGAATACTCTGAATCTGGTATTTTAGAATCCTTTTTGAATTAGTGAAATGCAAAATAATTGTTGGCAGTTTCTGCCTCATAAGGTCTTTTTACAAAAGGAATGGGGGAAGGGAGAGACAAAGTGTCAGAGACCCCGGTTTGAAATGGAATAAATGTCATAGATACTACATGTTTGAAACTTGCTTCCAAGACAAAGCTAGTAATCCACTTGGTGAGATCAAATAACTTGGAATTTAAAATTTAAAGTCACCAGGGGCCATTTTAAACTTCACTCATTTCTCCTAGAAGAGTCTATTTTTAATTACTCATAATTTTAAAAGGCATCCTTAGATGATAGGGGAAATAAATGTTAATATCGGAGTCTTTGAAAATGGGAAACTTTTCCTTTTCTGTTGTATTGCCTGTCATCAGAAGAAGAAAGAGAAAAACAAGGTCATAATCTTAAATCATTCCAAAGATGTAAATCTTCTGTATTTTTTTTTGAATTTCAAAGCCTTAGTTACACGTATTAGTCTATGCCTCCAAAAGGTGAGGAAAACAAAAGACTGATAGATGTTAAGATTAGAAATAAGCAACCTAAAATGTACAGGTAGTGTGTAGATGAGCTGCCTTCCATTTATCCATAGACGATTGAATATTTTTTTCTCATTGTTTCATCATACTGAAAGTTAGGCCAAGAAATGCTTAAAAATCAAAACGTTGATATCTTCCTTTTTTTTTTTTTTTAAAGGTGACTTACAAGATTAAAATAAAATTTGGTTGATGATGGTTCTGAACAAATGCAGCTCTTTTATGCGAGGTAAGACTGGGTCAATTTTTATGACTTTGACATAAAAAAAACAAGCTTATTAGGTTTTGTTTTTGTTCTTTGAGAATTTATATTTCCAGCAAGTATGATTACAAATAGGAGTAAATATCTGGAAAAATTTTACAAAGCCTGTAAAATCTTTTCATTGGATAGAAAGTATATATGGCATGGCCATTGTAACTCAATGGTACTATAGTTTGAATTCTTTATGCCTTTGTTTAATTTTGGGAACAAAAAAAGACTAATTATATTTTGAGGAAAACCAGGAACCAAAGATAGACTTTTTCTTTTTAGGCCCCTAATGCACTTTGCAAACAGTTTTAATCTTTTCAATGTGTAAATAAACACATTTATTGGAAAATTTGAGCTAGTTATTATTTCTACTAATAGATTTCGGGGAAGAACATTTTAAAAATCAAATTTTGTGAGCGTAGATTTTAGTGTTTGTTTCTTTTACGTAATAAGAAGTTGTAAAACCCGTATCCCTACTTGCTGTTGCTTGTTAACATCAATAAATTGCTTAGAATATTTCTTTTTCCCCCCCAAAAGAAACCATTTTGAAGACTGAGACCGTGGAGTTTCATATCTGAGAATAAAGGAAATCTTTGCAGAAGTCTGTATTTTATATAGCAAGTAAGTAAATGTTTTTACCCACCATCTGAAATTTAGTGCCTACCACAATTTGCGTAGGAAAATATCAGTAAATTTTGTCAATGAAACAAACGGTAGTCTGTTTCTTTATCTTGAAAACATGAGAAAAAGCCCATCAAATGCCATTTCTTTACATCAAAACTCTTTCATATTAACATTGAAATAGTTGATACATGTAGTTTCTGTCAGAACAGTATGATATTAAGTACTTTCCAATAAAATAGTGCTGCAGGTTAATCAGTAGTTGAGTCATCAAAATTACCTTTACGATCTTAAGCGTACATGATACTGATCACATTTTAGAAATGGCCTAGAATTTTGCATTTGCAGATCTTAGGGTTCTTAAAAGAATTATATATCTAAAACTAAATAGAAAATTTCATATTCTAGATGCTACTTAATGGATTTTAAATAGTCCATTAAAAAAACACGTTTTCATGAGTTTTCAAACAAATACAAAATGACTTATTTACTTATAAAGTAGAATAAAGCATCCAAAGAGAACTCTGTATTATTTAAGTCGTAAAATGGAGACGTAATTTCCAGTAAGCATACCATAATTTTACATCTTAAAAGTAGATATGTGAGTGGAAAAAAAGTGTCCACTGATAATTCTCAGAAAATATTCTTTATTCATAAGTTAATACTGAATGTGAAAATTATTGTCAAGCTGATATTAGTAAGGCTTTGACAGAGAAAATATAATAATAAATATCTTGGGGAATGCTAAGAACAGCCAAATTAGCATTATACGGGCAAGTTTACCTTTGTCCTTGAAATTTATGTGGAAAATGTTTTTATCTCTTGGTATTTGCTTATTCTATTGATTCAAATAGGTAATAAAGATAATATTTTTATTGCCTTTGATTTGGTTTAATTTTTTTCTTTACTGTCCTTTGCAATTTGATCAAATTTGTGTTTATCGTATGTGGGGAAAAAACTGAATGTTACACCTTTAACTACAGTGTTTTAAAGAGAAAACATGCCATACAAAATATTCAAAACATCTTTTATCCCAAGCTTCTTTTTTTTTTAGTAACATATTTTACTCAACAGCTTTTATTTTATTTACTTATTTTTTATTAATTTCAGAGAGGAAGGGAGAAGGAGAAAGATAGAAACATCAATGATGAGAGAGAATCATTGATGGGCTGCCTCCTGCACGCCCCCTACTGGGGATTGAGCCCGCAACCCAGGCATGTGCCCTTGACTGAAATTGAACCTGGGACCCTTCAGTCTGCAGGCCTACACTCCATCCACTGAGCCAAACCAGCTAGGGTACCCCAACCTTCTTTAACACAAATGCCCATGCTAGTTTCCTCTATGCAAATGATTGTCATGCAGATACAAAATTTGATAATTTGGCATCTTTAGACAAATGTATGTGAAGTGTGACGTCAGCTTAAATATAAATTGGCAATACATTTATAATGACCTACCATAGGTGTAATTTAACCCATAAAATAAATGAACAGTTTAAGGTTAGAAATGTTAAAGGAAGATTTTTATTTTTTTAGTATGTAGAGAAAAATCTAAAAAATGTAGTAACTTCTACTCCAGTCTAACGGAATACAAAGCTCCCTTTATCATCAACAAGATAAAAGGATTATAATAGATTACATTTTAAGAAGGTTTTCATGTACTTGAGCTGACCTTCACGATAGTGCTTATATTCATTGTTTGGTTATTTGGGGCTTGAACCAAGCTTGTATAATGGGCAATAATAAGTTTGATGGACAAAAATAATGGGCACATTGAAGATAAATATAAATGTAGATACTATTATTTTAAAATACTATATTTCATTAGGAAAGTAAATTACTTAGTTAAATGCTATCTTCTGCTTAGCGGATCAAAGTAAATGTTAAATATTTACTTTTAATTGAGCATTTTTAACCAATTCTTGAATTAAAAAAAAAACACACCAGATGAAGTTGGTGATTAGTTTGGATTTATGTTTGTTATCATGGTAATAACTGTTTAAAAAAATTACATGAAGTTCCACACAAGTGAAAGAATTAATGCTTATAGTTAATTACAAGTTTTTTTTTTAAGCCATGGCATAACACTTAGAAGCTAGATTATGGGAAATAGATAATTTTGAATATAAACATTTTTCAAGGTTAATTTACTGTTTCTCAGATCCTTAAATATTCAGATACCGGAACTGGGACCACTAATAAATTTACTCTTTCTCCTATCTGTTTTTATTCTTTGTTGAGAGACATAATGTAAGAGGCAAAGATAATTTGAAAACATCTCTATCTTCTGCATTAATGAAAGGTAGCAGTGTGTGTTAGAGAGGAAAATACAACTGAGATTCAGCAGTAAATTAGCCCTGTAATGTTGGCATCTTATTCAGTGTACACCTCACTGGCACGAAGTATTTGGAGTTTCCTATCTCTTAAGATACCATTTAGCTCTTAAATTCTGCTATAAAAATAATAGGAGTGTCTTATTTCTCTTACAGAAAGCAGAGAATAGTTTTTATAATTTTTTGCATGGCCAATTACGTAGTTCTATGGTGAGACTGTTTGAATAAGACCAGACCCGTACAAGCGTGTCCCCGGCATTCTTAATTTTAGGAATCTCCAGATATTAATAAACAGTATATACGAAGACATTGGGAAATTAATCGTAATTTGTTTTTAAACAATTAAGAGAATGCTATAGTAAAAAGCATTATTTGGAGTTTTGAAAATGATTATTCGATTAAATATATTTAATCTTTAGGCCCTGGTTGGGTAGCTTAGTTGGTTAGAGCACCGTTACTCCAGGCAGGAGACATACAAAAAGCAACCAACGAATGCATAAGTAAGTAGGACAATAAATCAGTATTTGTCTCTCTTTCCTCCCTCCCTACATTAAAAAATGTTTGCTTTATCTAATGAAACATTGGCAGCTGACCGATGGGATTATAAATGATAATGCCTGGCATAATTAACGTAAGAAATTTCTATATTTAGATATCATTGTTTTAGCAGCTACCTTCCTTTTCCAGATTGAGTGGCTTAATTCTAACTTTTGATTTTCACATTGGTTGTTTTCTTCTGAGTGTAAATTAACCATTACAATTTAAATGATTACTTTTACATAGCATTTAAGTAGCATTTTTCTTTATAACAATTTGATATAGTTGATTTAAACATAGTATAAAGCTAGTTAGTTTTGTTTTTTGAAAAACAACCCTATGCTTTTGAAACTAAGCCATTTATATGAAATGAAATATTTCCCAAACAATAGATTATGTAATAAATTCTATATAGTAATCATAATTTTAATCTAGATTATCATGTTCAATATTTTGCTTAACTTCAATTGTTTGTGAGTTGTCTTGTGGCAGTTTTCTAATGACTTTCACGACCTTATTTTTGTGGAGGATACTTCATATTTCTTAGTGTTCTCAGATCTTATTCTTAGTTTAAATGTTAATTGTTTGAAGCGTTTTAAAAGGTGACAAGCTCGAATATTATAAGAAAAGCACAAATGGACTAATGATGATAATAATATAAGACTTGACCAAAACTGTCTTTGCCTTTTATTATAAAAAGCCCAGGTAGCAAAATGGTTATTTACATGGCACCTATAATTTCATATTCAATGAGAATCTATAATACTGCAAAATATTAAAGATAGGTAGGAACAAGAGCCAAATTATCAACTTTTATAGTCTGCTTATGCCAACCTTGGCTGCTTCTTCAAAGGAAGGTGCAAAGCACTACATAATTTGAAAAAATATATATTTTATTGATTTTTCACAGAGAGGAAGAGAGAGGGATAGAGAGTTAGAAACATCAGTGAGAGAGAAACATCCATCAGCTGCCTCTTGTACACCCCCTGCTGGGGATGTGCCCGCAACCAAGATACATGCCCTTGACCAGAATCAAACCTGGGACCTTTCAGTCTGCAGACTGATGTTCTATCCATTGAGCCAAACCGGTTTCGGTGACTGCGTAAATTTTTGAGAAGGAGCCAATATGATAGATTATGTTTGTGTTAGCACAAAGTGAGATCCCAGTCCTTTTCTATATTTGGTGGAGGCTAAGCCCAGAGGTACATACTTATATTGGTCCGTAGCTTTCTGTATTAGCACATTATCAGACCAATGCGACATTCCTTTCACCAGTATTCTTTAAATCAGTTATACCCTTCTCTAAGGGGTTATATCAATTTATTTTCATTGGTTGATTTAAAATTCAGAAAATCCTCTCTTCCTTATAAAGTCTTAACTAAATTGGAAGCTTAAAAATAAATAATTCTGTTCCTTGTAAATTGCTTTGTTACCCAGTGGGAGGATATTTGGCACCTTACTCTCAGAGGTAATTTTGAAGCCGACTTTTGCTGTATTGATTGATTAGTCAAAATGACTAAAGGGATTTAGACTTGGTAAGAAAATCAGGAACTTGCTGCATAATTGGAAAATTTGAAGTCATAGCCTGGAAAAGCATTTGGGTAGCTAAGTTTAACTTAAATCCTAAACTGTGCTTTCGCTTTCTAAAAAGTTTTAGAATGCTATACTTTACTGCTGAACTTCTAAACAGCTGGGTTTTTTTTGGGGGGGGGGGGGTTTATGTCAACATGTTACGATTATTATAATCATACTTTGGAGCAGGAATGACTGAAAATAGTATTTAACTTATATTCAGAAGATAAACATCGGAAAACTCTTCCATGTTTAGTTTATGGTAGTCTTAACTAGTGAAAAGCATGGATATGATATTTTTGTTATCAAGTATGTATTTTAGAAAAGATTTGAGTTGAGTAGATCAGTACAATTAGTAAAAATAGTTAGAAATTGTGCCTAAAGATTCCTTTCCAACACTTTACCTTTGAATAGTGTACATGATAATGTGATAAGTACATGATAATTTAAAGTAACATTCTATATAATAAGAGCCCAGTGACTAGATGACTGAACAACCGGTCGACCGCTTGCTATGACACGCACTGACCACAGGGGGCAGATGCTCAATACAGGAGATGTCTCCTAGTGAGTGGTCAGTGTGCTCCCACAATGGGAGCGCTGCTAGGCTGACTGGGATGAACAGTGCCCCCACAGTGGGCTGATCCCAGCAAACTATTCAAGTTTTCCTTTAGAATTTTTAAATGTAGACAAATGAAAGACCAGAAGATAAAATAATTTCATTCTATTAAGTAGTGATGTTGGTTCTACTTAAACAACTGGGTCTCAACTCTTGCTGTCCATTTGGTCTACCTGGGGGAGCCCAAATTTTTGCCTTCTCTGTTGGAGTTCTTGGGACAGAGATTTAGATATTCACATTTTTTTATGGTAACTCATTTTACAGGTGAGCCTCCTGTACAGCCAAATTTAAGATCCTCTGCAGTAAAACCTTTTATCTCTTTATTTATATACATACACGTGTCTTGGTCTTCTGGCGAGTGATCCTTACAAGATGTTTCTGAATAAATCACGGCATATTAATACTATTATTGTTATTTTTTTTTTCTACCCATAAAATTATATTCTTTTGGTTTTCTGCAGAAATGGGAATCCTGAGACTGAATCTCTAAAGGGCCTGTACAACGTAATAGATGTTGGTGGAAGCATTTAGTAAGTTTACTCAATTTACATGTTTTGCCTGTTTTTAATCTTAAATATGACTTTGGAAATTTTGAGTACTTGAGCTAGAATTATAAAAATACATAGGGATTTAGTGACGCTCAAAGCAACACAAAAAAATAAAAACAGCATGGTTAGGTGTGTGTGTGTGAAGTTTGTTATTTAAATTTTGCTTATTAATTTATTCTAACCTATTATTTTCTACTTCCTTCACTGAAACTGAGGCAAGATGTACAATGCAGAGAAACCCATATTTGAACATGCTTAGATCTGGTTGTTGGCAAACTCCCACAATTTTTTTTTAAATAAAGTTTTATTGAACATAGCTCTGCTGTTTCATTTACACATTATCTGTGTCTACTTTTCCACTACAACTGCAGAGTTAAGAATAGTTTAGTTAATGGACACAAACCCTAAAATATTTACTCTATTGTCCTAGATCCATCTTGTCAACTTGACCTTACATTTGTAGAAATCAGAAGCCCTGGGTTTCTCTAATAGATTTCAGTGTAGTAATGCTAATAAATTAAATAATCCTGAACTTCCCTTTTTTGAAAGTTTAATAATAATTTCTTATGACATTGGGGATATGCTCTGATATTAGAAAACTTGGTTACAAATATTCAATACAATGGAGCAATTTTTCCAACTCCCGACCTGGGAAATAGTGTGAATCAAGTTATACAAGTCTGCTGTGTAATGGAATTTGGATGAATTCTCCAAAGGATTTATTACTGGAAAAATTTTACATATGATGATTACATACTAACTGTTTCTTAAATATACTTATTTTGAATCACATTTGGAAATTAGATTCTAGATAATTTTTTATTCTGATTATTATTTCAACTTCCATTTTAAGTGGCCATTAAGGCCTGCAAAATAATGTTCTTTTTTTTTTTTTTAATGGGAGTGTTGAGGGCAGAGATGAAAACTTTCCTAATATAGTACAATTGTTGACCCTGTCTTATCAAATATTTTGAAGAGATTAGTAGTTGCCTGGCATATAGTGGATGCTCAATAAATACTTTTGTTGATTTATTATTTTATGTAGTGTCTATTAAACATTTATCAACTAGTGTTTTGTGTATAATAAAATAAACAAACTGAAATTCATTATTGAAACATTAGTTTTAATACTTGTATTTTTTCAGTGTGCCTGAAAGCTAAAACCTTGGACTCAGTAATAATGAAAACTCACAAAAAACTATACCTCTCAATCTCTTAAACACATGTAGTTGACTATTAAACTAATAGGGGCAATAGGGAAGATTTCATTTGATTGCAAGACCTTGAAGATGATTTAGTTATCACAATTAACAGTTGACTGGTCTTTCTCAGATCATTTTGTAGTTAGTTTTTATGCCCACTTTATTAAGATCCAGACTTTAAAAAATGTATACTATATATTTCTATTGATTTCAGAGAGAGAGAAACATCAATAATGAGGATCATTGATCGGCTGCCTCCTGCGTGCCCCCTACTGGGGAGCGAGCCTGAAACCCTGGCATTTGCCCTTGACTGGAATTGAGCCCAGGACCCTTCTGATAGAGCATCAGTCCCTACGCTGACACTCTATCCACTGAGCCAAACCTGCTAAGACAAGATCTGGACTTGTTAATATACTGTAATCCTATAAAGGATTTGAGCTTTTACTGGGTAGTGAGACAAAATAGAATTTTCTATGAAATGTTTTCATATTAAAGACCAATACATAGAATATTGAAATCAAGCCATAAACACCAAGGACAAAACTTTATTAATTACATGATGGGAAATAACAGTTTCTGTTCTGCATTGTAATTTTATATCCATCTGTTCCTTTGGTTTTGCAATAAGTGTTTCAGTTTTAAGATGATTTGGTGATTTGTGGCATTATTAGAGTCCCCTGCTTTTAAAATTAAGAACCATTAATCACTTCTTTGTCTTTGTATTTCTTCCTGTACCCCACAGAAATTGGGGCTGGGAAGTAGAGATAAGGAGATTACTTATTTTGGGGGAGTACCTCTTAAATTCAGATCTGTAATGAACCATTTTACTTGCATTTAAGTTAACAATGCTTTATTTTACAATGCCTCAGTGTTTTTGGAACAAATTTACTGAATCAGAATTGAAACAGAAGATCTCCTGAATTTTATGTTTTTTTTGGATGTACAGGATTTGCGAATTTTAAGAGGTAGCAATTCCTATTTTCTTAGTGTAGTATCCTTTACCTTTGCTTGCGGGATTTACCTTAGAAAAAGCAATTTTCCTTAAAAAGAAGACATAAGCCGAAACCCATTTGACTCAGTGGATAGAACGTTGGCCTGAGGACTGAAAGGTCCCGGGTTCGATTCCGGTCAAGGGCATGTACCTTGGTTACGGGCACATCCCCAGTGGGGGGGCGTGCAGGAGGCAACTGATTGATGTTTCTCTCTCATCAATGTTTCTAACTTTCTATCCCTCTTTCTTCCTCTTTGTAAAAAAATCAATAAAATATATATTAAAAAAAAAAAAGAAGACATAAACTAGTGAACATCATAGTGGAAAAGTCTAACTTTTCATAGTATGAGCTTGAAGCTAACCTTTTATGTGAAATAGACAAAAGATCTGGGTCTCTTTGATGATGCTATTCTAGATCAAACCATCATCTCTCCAGTATGTCTATAGCCATTTACACATTACTGGAGAGACATAGAGTAATATAATAGGCTTTGATATCAAAACTCCACTCAGTTTTTTTTGTACTGATGTCATATTAGTGCAACACTAAAAATTTTTTAAAGCAGGAAGTGTTTTAAGTAACTGACTCCATGATTCTATGGATTCTTCTGAGATCTCATTACTATTGGAATATAAGTTATATGAATTTAGTAAGATTGGTTTATAGATCTCCAAGTACTGTGACTATCGTGGTATATCAGTAATAGCTAGCATTTATTGAGGTCTTTCTATATGCCAGGTAATATAAATACTATAAAGATGCTATCTCACTTAAGCCTCACTACTGCTGCCTGAGGTAGGTACTGCTTTAACTCTTTCACAGATGAACTGAATTTTGTCACCAAGAATATTTCTAGGCTCTGAGAACTCCTGCCTGCTTTTTTTGTAATTTTTCAACATAACCGTGCTTATTAGCAATTTTAGGTTTTGTAAGAATTTGGAATTCCATGAAAATGAATGGCTTGACTGAGCACTTTTACTTAACAAAAAGATTCTTTTGGCTTTTGATTGACTTTAAGGAATACAGACTGATCATGGTTTTTAATGTTATAGAAGTGTCTATGAACTAATGATTTTGAGTAATTTTGGAATGATATTAATCTCATTAGGCTTTTTTTTTTTTTTTTTTAATTTAAAGAATAATGTGCTTTAAAAGGAAATTTTTCCTGGATAAATTTACCTCTTATTCTGAAGCAGAAGACTATACAGCATTGATTTACCATTTCATGAACTCAGTTGAATAAATTGCATTTATAGACATCGAAATGATTATAACTTGATATCAATGCTTTAGTTTCATTGTTCATCATAATAGTATTTACTTCCCCAACTTCATTTAGAGCTTGATTTTGCATCGAAACAATAGAGATTGGGGGAAAATTGGTTTATAGTTAACTCTGCAAGAGGAATGAAGGTATTTTTATAGTTCTATATAGAAATGTATGTCCCTTAATATAAAGGAATGAGCAATTCAGATGGAAGATCTTTTACTAATGTGGGGGATGAATAAGTTTCAGGCTGGAGAGAAATTGGCAAAATAAGGAGAAATACTTTTGTTTATTACTGATTTCTTAACACTCACTTTGAGTAGTTTTCTAAAATATAGATGATAGTGTTTCTTGGTTAACTAAATAATTTATTAAGTAGATTTTTAAATTGTATACTAGAGGCCTAATGCATGAAATTCGTGCAAGGGGCTTGGCTTTGTCCAGAAGGATGTCTGGTCTAATTAGCATATTACACTTTTATTATTATAGATTATAGATACTTGACAACAAATTCTAATTATAGTTCAGGATACAAGGTATTAACTACCTAATGAGCAAAAATGCTATTATATTTAATAACTTCTTAGTCACCCAGACTTTATAAATTTAGTTTGAGAGCTGCATAATTTACAGAGAGGACCCGGGCTAAAACTTGTATTTGCAAATTATGGTGATCCTGCTTCATCAGGATTATTTATTTAATGTTAACATCACCTGGCTTCTCACTTATCCCTTTCATTCAAAGTAGTTGAGTAATATATTTGTCATTCTCTGAGAAACATTTGATATTTTGGCAGTAGGAGTATTTTATTTGTATATATCAATAATTTGCAATCTGATAGCATTTAATGACAAATACCAAATAAACCAAGTTGACACTTTGCCTTTTTTATCTTTTTTTTACCCTAGTGGCTACATATTTCCAGCATTCTCAGATATGTAGCAAAGGATAGAGGCATTTTTACTGTCTATTTGCAATATTTTAAGTAAAATTAACATCTATCGGACTGGAAAACTATGCTGTGATTGATCCACTGCTTTGTTTTCTTTTACCCCCTAGGATTCTTTTACATAATTAGTTTGGTTTTGTGTGTGTGTGTGTGTTTTGTCTATTTTGAAGAAGATTGGAAAGTTCTTCATTGAGATTTAAAATCCATAGTATTGCTGTAATTTAGCTTTCTGGGATTTTTGAATTTGAATTTTTGTCTTCTACAGACACTAAAACAGTATCACATTTAACTAGTAAAAATTTAACTCTTTACTGCTACTGTTTGAAAAAATATATATTTTTATTGATTTCAGAGAGGAAGGAAGAAGGGGAGAGAGAGATAGAAACATCAGTGATGAGAGAAGATCATTGGTTGCCTTCTGCACGTCCCCCACTGGGGATTGAAGCCGCAACCTGGGCATGCACCCTGACCTGGAATCAAACCATGGCCTGATTCATGCTTAACCACTAAGCAAGCCAGGCTACTGCTACTTTTTTTTATGGTTACATGTGTATCTGTGACAGTAGAAGAACTTGTTACTTGTGTACAGTCTGATTCTCTCATTGCCAAGTTGTGTGCGTAGTACATACAACTTCAAAGAAGAGAGTTTCATAGTTTAAAGCTGTTACAGAATTAAAGCTTTGTGTATGGTAAGAGTGTCTTCACGGTGGGTGGATGTTCTCTGTGTGAAGGAATCAGATGATTGGTATTCCAACAGCGTTTTTTTCTTTTAAGCTTGAAGAGTCTCAAATGGACCCTACCACTGAGAAACCAAGATGGCAGTCCACTGTGGGGAATAGAGGAGAATGGATTATTACAAGAGTGCTGTGATAATTTACAACCAAGACAGGGTTCTTTTAACATGGATTTCATGAAATGAATGAAGACAATAGGTTTCTTACCAACACAGATGGACAGTGGATTTGACTTTCTAAAGACTTTTTGTATCATTAAACAAGTCCATTTTTGACATTTGGAGATGAAAGATGGCACGCTAACAGAGATGATAGTTTGTATGCCTGGAATTTTTTTTTCCGTTTGATTTGTATGACTATGACCTTGTGAAATGTTAACTTGAATAAAATTTCTAACGCTTTAAAATTTCTCAGTTTGGGCTTTTTTTTTTTTAAGCTGATGCGTCGTTACATTAAGTGTTCGTTTATCGCCGTAAATGACAATTTGGCCTTTACAGTGTCAAGCAGTGAAGTGTATTGAATAAAGCTGGTAAAATCGCAATGGTGTGCTGGGAAATATTTCACTTCGTTGATTAAGATTTATTTCCACAAGTCGTGGAAATTTATTTGTGCTTTAAGAAATAGGCGTTTGGTTAAATGCCGTTTTATGCTTTCTCAAATATCTTGCAAAATGACCAACTAATAGGTAGTAATAGAATCTTTAATTTGCCACATGATTTTAATGAGCGTTTAAAACAAAATTCATTTTGTGTCATAATTCAGGATGAGGGATACTGTATTTTTCTGAGTTTTGTGTTGATGAAAAGGTCTTTTGAATCTGCACTTAATATTGAAAATAAAACATCTTTCAATAGAATAGTCATCTGAACAAAACAGATGCCTCTTACTGTCTTTAGTTAATGTCAGGGGAAGAAATGTTGGATTTATTATGGAAGTGTCCTTTAAGATATTCATAAAAGACCTTATAACTTGGGTAGCAATATTGTCTATAATATACTTTATGTAAATATAAAATAGGAAGATTCTGTATTTTTCTTATTCTCTACATTTAGGAATTTAGAATAAATCACACTATGTCACAAATGACTTATATTTGATTTTCAGGTGAATACTGGCATTTTATTGATAAACAACTGATACTAAGTTTATAAATGGATGGTAGGCTTTATTTTGATAAACCAAATCAATTGTTGGTATTTTCCCATTATACATGGAAAGTTCATCTTGATGTGTTTTTTGTGTGTGTGTGAAAGAGAAAATAGCTAATCATGTTGTGTTTTGTGATTAGTGTCAAATACTATAGCACACATATCCGTTATCCATACATGTGCAGTGTTTAAAGTGATTGGTTTGTATATATCCAAAGCGGGATTTTGGGTTTGGATTTTGGTACAAATTTACGTTGTGTAGAAAGCGAGGAATTGAAACTGGGTTTTGAGTATGGCTTTTACGTTGACCTAGATGCAACTTGTTGCTTTTGTTGGGAATAAAGCGAAAGTAGATGTCATCAATGAAAAAAGGACATTGTTCTGGAAGATTATCATGTCGAATAGGGAAAGTTTATTTGATTTATTTTTTTGGCGTGTGACTATTTTCTTGGATACGTGACTATTTTCTTGGGTGCTTTTTGAGAGAAAAAGTCTTGAACGATTTGTTTTTGGCATTAGTATTAATTTTGTTTTCCGTGGATGTTACGGTTTTGATATTTAGGAGAATTTGCCCTGTGGCATTGATTAGTTTGATAACTTGCTGTCAGATGTGACCTATTAATTATTGTCAAAAATCTGAACATACTCAGAAATTGATTTGAGGTATAAGGGGAGAGTTCGGGGTATATGTGTCGTGTTGGATTCGGAGATCCAGTTTCTTGGATTCGTTATTTGAAGGGACAACGGTAGTTCCATATTCTTGAGTTTCATCACTTGGTTTTGCCCGAATCGATGTGGGAAGAAAATATATTGTGACTTTGAGATCTGGGGAGTGGGTGTAAAGTTTGCAAGGTTGTGGAATGGGTTAAAGAAATTTGTGAAAATACAAAAGAAAAAGTCGAGATGCTCGAATAAAAAACGAGTTGCGCTAATTTTTGCCCTACTGCAACTGAACACTAGGGAGGCGCTCCTGAGCTATACCCCTTTCTTCCAGTTGGGATGGAAAATGCCCTCTCATTGGGTCTTTAGACAATTTCAGCCTTCCTAAAGCAGTCACACTTGAAGTTCATTTATGAGATTTGACATTTTTTTGCTTTTTCTTTAGAAACCATTTTATCCTGGGTGGGGCTCATTTTTGATTAAAAAAATTCCCCTATGAAGAGGAGCCTCCATTTTCCCAACAATGATCCCTTTTTTTTATATCAAAATGGCTTTCTAAAACCCCACTTCCTGCCCAGAAAGGAAGTTATTTCAGCCCCAGGACTGAACCAGGGAGCAGATCTTGAGACAAAAGGCACCAAATTCCATTTCTCTCTGGCTGCAAAAGGGTGCCTGAGCCAGAGGGGGTTAAGGAGCCCGCCCCCGCCTCCCCTGATGGGGTGGTCTGGAGGGGCAGGGTGGTGTGGGCATGAGGGGTCCTTTGGCTCCCTGGCATGGAGAGATCTTTTTTTTTCTCTCTTTCTTTCTTTCTTTCTTTCTTTTTTTTTTTTTTTTGGTGGAGATGAAGGGGTGGGTCTATGGTACATCACCTGAGTTGTGGGGTAAATGTAGAGAGTGTCAATCAAAGGCACAGCTCTCAGAGCTGGGAAGGAGGCTCTCCATGGCGGCCGTGCCTTAGAGAGGAGCGCGCGGCTGCTCCCTGCCTTTCGCCCTCACTTTGCGCAACTTTCCCCAACTTTCGGGCCGCCCCGGGGGGCCCCCGCGGCCCCCTGCCTCCCCTAGACACCCCCGGGGGTCGATCCGAGCCCCTTTTTGGGGGAAAAGAACCTTTTTGGGGCTGTTTTTCTCGGTGCCTTTGCTGGAGAGAAGCAGCCGCACGCAAAGCCCAGGTCGTTGTTTTTCCAGCTTAGAAGCCATGGCGCACCTCCATTTTTGTGCGCTCTTCTAATGAGGTTTTTTTTTTTCTCTCTTCCCCCCCATCCCGCTCCTTCTTCATTCATCGTGGCTTTTATTTTTTTGCGGGGAGGACCCCTTCCCCGATCGGAGGGTCTTTGTATGTATTTTTCCCTTTTTTCGCGGAGGATTTTATTTTCGCTTTTGATTGTCTATTGCCACTTACCGGATAGGACTCTGGCTCTGGACCGACTACATGGATCAGGTAAGTTCACGATCATTTAGTGTTCGTTTTTATAGGCGAAAGCTGGTTTTTATTTTTTTATTTTTTGGTAAAGAAGGAGACATTCCTGGATGACGCAATAAGATAAAAGAGCTTGTATTTGGATCCAGTGTTGTTACTTTGGAGAAACTTTCCGTATTGATATGAGATGATTCCCCCCTCCCCTGTTCTTTTGGTGTGTGTTTATTTTTTTTTTTTAAAGGTAAAACTAGAAATATGTTGTTTTTCCGGGTGCTTACCGCTGTTGTGTTCTAACAATATCGTGGCATGGTCAGGACTTTGTGCCTGCTTAATAAAAACCATTGCTAGAAAAGCCGGGACCTTACCTTTCTTTCAACTTTTGACAGTAAATAACCTGGCCACAGGACTTCAAAGCCAAACACAGATTCCCCTCTCCCCCTTAATATTTAAGAATTAAAAGATGATGAGAAATAAGGACAAAAGCCAAGAGGAGGACAGTTCGCCACACAGCAATGCATCGAGGTATGGAGCTCTCAACTTTTCTTCCTTTTTTTCTCTCTCTCTTTTTTTTTTTTCTTGGGGAAACCTCAGCTTACACTGTTCACCTTGACAGGCCAGCGGTAGCCGTCTGTGTTGTTTGAAGTATTTTACTAATTCGGATTCGTGTTTTTTTTTTAAAGCGTGACCTTGAGCTTGCTAATATGCCACACCCTGATTTTTTCCTAGCAATTTAGGAAAGTTGAGTTGACTTAGGCCTCTTACAGCAGGCTCAAAGGTAAGGTACCCACATTCGAGGGGGAGTTTGCTGTCAACTGCAGTTTTTCGGGCAATAAATTTCAGCTTTTAGGTTTTCCGGGCTGTAGAAAAAAATGACCTTGTCGGTTTAGCCACTGCTGCATTGCACCATTTTACATACAAGGCGGATTTTTTTTTTTCTTTGAAGAAATCTGGATACCTAAACTTGTCACCGAAGGCCATCCAGGAGCCTGGTGGTAGTAAATTATAGTAAATAGACATTTGAGAAAGTTAGATGAATGAAAAAATGTGCATTTTCGAGCCAATTTGCAAAAAGGACCCTTTGACGGATGCCTCTCAGTTTGTATTTTTATCTCATCCCACATTTCTCGGGACACCGTTGACATTTTAAGACATTTTGATCCGATTTCTCCAAATCTTGATCAAAACGGTGCCTGCATTTATGAAATTAAATCTGATCCCAGAAATCCAGGAGTGCTCTTTTCATATACGCCTGCTTCGTGATAGTTGCTGAGATGAAAATTGTATATTTTACTTTTGTCAAATATTTTTCAGGTTTACATTTGTATGCTTATATTCAGACAATGCTCTTTCTGGTTGGTAGGTTTAGTAGTGTAGTATCCTGGCACTTTGATTATAGCTGCTTTACATTTATTGATTTATTTCAACAGTATCTCCTGGAATGCTTTATCTTCTGAAGCTTACACATGTAACTGTTAACATCATGATTTTGTTTCACATTTTTGGAGTACCTTATTAGTGAATAAGTAATAAAGCTTCGGAGATGTTTTTGTATGATCTGTATATTAATTTTTAAAGTGCATGCATGCATTCCTTGATGTGTGTTCTTACAAATTGCCACGTTACCAGTTTGAAATCGTGTAGTTAATAAGGATTTGATTGATTATATGATTTTTCTTCCGACTTTTGCTTTGACTTTTGTAATCTTATGTAAATAATACGCTTTTTTTTTTTAAACAATCAGGGTAGTGAATATGAAAGTTTTTAACGTGGTTTATTACAAAGGATGAATTTTAACTTGTTTCGTGAGACCTCACATATTTCGACCCTTGCTGTCATAAATACCTTTCCACATTCTTTTGCAAATTGAGTCGTCACCTAGTTTGGGCTGTGTCTTTTGAACTGAAATGCCCTTGTAACTAATTACCTAGGTTTAGATTCAGGACAGAAAACTTCTCCATTCATCCCACGCTGATTTTTTTCTTTTTCTTTCTGAAAAGTAGTAGTGATTTGAAGAAACAGGAATCCCCACAAATACTTGACAAATTACCTACAATTGATATTCCCCTGAGTATAATTTGCATAGTCCCACCTGGGGTTTGGCTTTCGTATGCAAGGCTTGTGGTTAGCCTTGATCAAACTCTGCTTTCTAATTTAAAAAACTCAAGCTGTGTTGTTATTCTTTTCATAATGTACTTCACCTGGGAATCTACTTTGAAGTTGTCCTGCTGTCAGTGGCGTGAGGGGCTTCGGAAGCCTGGGCTGTCCTTTTCAATGCATTTTGTCGAGTATATTTTGACCCGTGTACCTGATGCATGCCCACAAATATTTGCAAGACTCCTGGATGAGACCCTGGAGACTTAAATTGACTTGCATTCCAGATAACCCTAAGTTGAATACCTTGACACATGTACATAATCATGACATCACTTCCTTTCAAATGGTAAAGCTCCAGGGTTCAGTGGGGTTTTATTGGAGCAGGTTATTGTAAAGGAGGCTGTCCCTAACTCACTTGGTTCTTTAACCCATCAGAAATTCCCCCAGGAGGGACCTGTCTCCCTGTCACCAAGTCTGCTCTTCAGGGATTGCTACAAAAGCCACTTTTGCAGGAGAGGCAGGGAGAAGTTTGCAGTGTCAAGTCAGGTTGGGGCTGAGAATGACTTTAGGAGCTGAAGGCATTTGAGTGCACTGTTCCCCTCTTTTTGGAAAGAATGCAGCACTTAACCAAGTCATTATGTAACTTTATTCTTTCCAAGTTATTATAACGTTATACTTTGTATAGCATGACTTTGGAAGAGTCAGAATTACCCTTGCAGAAATAAGATTTTAACAGTATCGGCTACCTGTAAAGTTTCTGCATCTTTAAAACAAAGTTGCAGTGGGGGATCTGTATAGTAATGCACACCCACAGACTTGTGTAAATAAATAGACATTTTGGGGTAACCCAAGGATGGAAGCAGGAGCAGAGGGAACCAGAATGGAAGTGTCTGTGTATGTGCAATTTTCTCTCCGCCTTTGCAATTTTCTCTTTCACCACCGAGCCCATTTATTAAGTTTATCTCCAAATCGTCTGCCTTCGAACCAGATTTATTTTGATAAAAAGCCCTGGGTGTGGTGGAAATCTCTCTGCTTTCTAATCAGCTTTTATGCAAAAACCCTGGGGGCTGTTTAGATCACGGCAAATGCAACTGCTTGTGGACTGTAAAAGCCAGTTTTTGAAGTGGCAGCCATTTTATGACACTGGTTAAATGCTTACGGATCGGGAGTTTTGAGGGAGATTTGCAAATAAAGCGAATGGGAACCTGAAATACCAAAACCTCTCATTCTCCCCCGCTTTTCTCCTCTTTGGGGTCTCCGGTGCTGAAATAAAATGCACCTCGGTCCTCAGCGCTGCCAGCAGCCCCACGAGCCCCTGGCATCTTGGTGCGGGTCCAGCTCAGTCACAAAATGGCTGTTCCTTTGTGCCGCAGCGCTGACAGACATACTGCATTGCACTGTGTGTACTCGCCAAACAGCAGGAAGTTGCCGTGCCGAGTTCAAAGGCCGGCCGGCGCCGGCGCCGAGAGCTGATTGGCCGAGCGCACGCCTGGTAACAGCAGGTCAACAGCGTCGGCCCCGCCTCCCCCCGGCGTCAGGCGTGCCGCCGCCGCTGATTGGTGCGGACGTCGTGACGTCAACCGCGTGCGCGGCCCCGTGCGCTTTTTCACGCTTTCACGCTTTCACGCCGGGCGGGCGGGAGGGAGGGGAAAGGGAAGGGAGCAGCGCTCCGGCCGGGACTTTCCGGTGGGCGGGCGACCGCTTCCCCGAATGCACGTCGCCGCGGGCGGTTTCCCGCCCTCCTCCCGCGGCCCATGCCTTGCAGCTGGTCTCCCCGGGCCCTTCCCAGCGAAGAAAAGGTTTACCCTCCTTTTTTTTTAAAGAAAAACCAGCTTTTGCTTTGGAAGGAAAGCCCAAGTAGGAGACCTTCCGGTTTCCGCTTTCGTTTCCGCTATCCTAGCGGGCCTGTTCCCTCCCCGCCCCTTCCCCCCTCACCCTTTTTATTTTCTGTCCCATGTGATTAGCGGGTTTCATTTGGTTATCCTTGTCCCCGAACGATTTGGCTGTCAGAGGAGGCATTTTTTTTAAAAAAAATTTAATTTCCATGGAGAACGCGTTAGCACGTGTTGGTGCTGCGTGAACCCATCATCCATGGCCCTTAAACAAAGGGACGATTACCTGAACCGGTCCCCGTGCCTTTTCTCTTGGTACCACACACTTCCTGAATTGGCATTTGGTGGCAAAAAGCTCAGGTCAGTATGTGCAAAAGGATTTTGCTTTCAAGATGTAATGAAGTAGAGAAATAGCAGGAATTCTCACCTCAATGTAAATATTAGGTGTAACTGAAGAAGAGTGAATGCAGCATCAGGCACCCATTCTTATGCAAACAGGTGTTAGGGAACCAAGTGTGAAGCACGCGCTAAAGAAAATTTGGGGTAATTCCTGAGTTACCCCAAAATGTCTGTTATTGACGCAAGTCTGTGTGTGTGCATTTCTATACAGCTCCCCCACGGCAACTTTGTGTTAAATATATAGAAACTTTACAGAAAATCTTATTTTTGACTCCCACATTTAGCTTATAGGGCGGCAGTCGCTTGGCAAAATCGTGGGAAACATCTCAGGGGAATTTTAATTCAGTCTCCCATTCAGGGAATGTTTAGTTTAATCCAGTCCCGATAAATGTGAGAATACTCCGGTGATCATCGTGGTCTGCCTTATTTGGGAAGGTTTCTGGTTCAAAATCAATCTCAGTTCACCAGCGAATGACATATAGGCGCAATAATGAATTTAAGCGTGAAGGCAAGACTGTATTAATGTTTTTCTGTTGTACTGGATGGTAGGAATTTTCCTATGTCATTGGAGTATTTTATTTATTTGTTAATTTATTTTTGAGCGTGACAGGAGTGAAGTTTCATGTAGTTGGCCACAGGTCAGCAATTTTTTCAGTAAAATACCTTCAACAGAGATGTGGCCCTTCTGAGTGGAGGTAGAATGCTTACCCGGGCGTTTATTATGTTTCTGGATTAAGTTTATAAAAGGTAAAATTCATTCTAGTAGGTTCTCATCCTTGTGGCACATAGGCAAAATTCTTTGGATATTTTATGGAAGATGTAGGCGGAGCTGGGTTTTCAGACTTGCTCATCAAAGGTCCTGGAAGTGATTTTTAAATTTTTAAAAGTAAATTATAAGGCATTTAGTAGCCTCAGTGACAAAGTCTGTAGAACATGATCATTAACTGGTGTTTCCGACCTCTTAAAAAGTGCATGTGCAAGCAACAGGAACCAAGGTTTTTAAAAAATGTTTACTAAGATTCGTTGAACATTTTCACATTTGCTAAAATGGGGATAGAATTAAGTAGCGTTGCAGTCCTGTTCTGAGATCTAAACTATTCTGCTGAACAGGTGTCTAAGTTACTAAGTGAGTTAAAAAGTGTCTGATAATATAGCAATTTATCCCTGAACTGTATGCATGCCACTCGAGCCAATTAATGACCGTTTGAAAGAACCAGCGTGTTGGGTCTGGTTGTCGAACCTTCTCTGTGTTTCCCTCCCGTGTTCGCCCTGGAAAAGTGTTGGCAAATCTTTTCCCTCTCCCTCTTTTGGACTCTTGCTTTGAAGACCTGCAGCTTTTCCTAAATTGCCATTTGGCTCTTTGGAGATGAACATAAACTTGTGTGGCTCAGTGATAAAGCATTGGCCTGGGGACAGAAGGGTCCCAGGTTCGATTCCGCTCAAGGGCATGTAGCTTGGTTGCGGGCACATCCTCGGGCTGTGTGTGTGTGTGTGTGTGTGCAAGAGGCGGTTGATGGATGTTTCTCTTTCATTGATGTTTCTAACTCTCTATCCCTCTCTCTTCCTCTCTGTAAATCAATAAAATATATTTTTTAAAAAGTGCATGGCCACAGAAAAGTGGGCAGACTATTTGATCAGGATTTTAGCTGTAAGCATGCGAGCAGGTTAATGCTTGAGAGCGGAATCTGGACGTTTAAGTTGCATTTTACTTGCCAGTATCTGAATCTCACATTTTTAACAATTATTGCCGCTCCCTTCTCCCCCTCCCCCCATACAGCAACCCCCTCACATTTGTGATTCATCTTGAGGCCCCCTGAGATTTCTGAACTCCTGTCATTTCTCCCATAAAACGTAACAAAGAAACTGGTTTTTGGTTTTTTTTGGTTGTTTCATTTCTTGGTTTTATCATTAACACAGACCACGCAGATGAGTGTTATTGTTGTAAACACCTATGTTATTTTGTATACAAACACAAATACCGGAGTTTCCCTGAAAATAAGACATCCTCCGAAAATAAGACCTAGCACAACTTTGGGAGAAAAAAAATTAATATAAGACACTGTCTTATTTTCTGGGAAACAGGGTAGCTATAGGCTTAATTCTGCTGGGTGCTTAGCACTGAGCTCTTTCCTCCTGCTTCCCAGCCTGAGCAGGCTTGGAAGGCAAGTTTGAAGCCACCAAAATGGACTCATCAGATGCTAGGGTTGGGGCACGTTGCTTATATGTCTGTCATTCCCTCTCCCCCTGTCCAGTCTAAACTGGAATCGGCAGGGCAAGTGAAAAAGCCATGCTGTCCACCATCGTAGTTGATGAGGTGCGGGACAGGGCATTGCTTTATGAAATAAATCCTGGAGAATGGAGTTATATTGAATACCTTTAAATGCCCCCCCACTGGGATCAAGCCTGCAACCTGGACATGTGCCCGATGGGTAATCGAGTTCAACCTCCTGGTCCAAGTTCAACCACTGAGCCACACCTTCCGGGCCATGCTACATTTCTTACTTAAAAAAATATATATATTTTACTGATTTTTAAAAAAATATATTTTATTGATTTTGTACAGAGAGGAAGGGAGAGAGATAGAGAGTTAGAAACATCGGTGAGAGAGAGTCATCGATCAGCTGCCTCTTGCACACCCCCTACTGGGGATATGCCCGCAACCAAGGTACATGCCCTTGACCTGAATCGAACCCGGGACCCTTCAGTCCCCAAGCCAACGCTCTATCCATTGAGCCAAACCAGTCTTGGCTATTTTACTGACTTTTTTACAGGGAAGAAGGGAGAAGGATAGAGAGTTAGAAACATCGATGAGAGAGAAACATCTATCAGCTGCCTCCTGCACAGCTCCCACTAAGGATTTGCCTGCAACCACGGCACATGCCCTTGACCGACCGGAATCCAACCCGGGACCCTTCAGTCTGCAGGCCGACGCTCTATCCACTGAGCCGCACCAGCCAGGGCCCCTTTTACTAAGCACCTTTATGAGAGCCAGGCTGTCTGAGGGCGGTGATGGGTGCTGGCTTCCCACAAGGGTCCGATTATGTCGGTTAAGATGCTTTTAGGGGGCAACTCCGCTTTTATTTAATTGAAACTTCCCGTGTGTTTTGCAGTCAGTCCTCTCCTAGATTTTTTCTTTTTTTTCTGGAGGGAGGCTATGATTCTGTCTGGACTGGGGCAGCCTCTTGGTGTGGAGTCAGCCTCATTCTGAGTCAGTTCCCCTCCCCGCTCTGGAGCTAGTAATGACTGCCCTGGCCGGGGCCCCTCCTTTCCCTGCCGGCTGTGCAAGGGTGAGCAATGCATGCCAGGGTGTGCAGTGCCATCTGAGGATAAATAGCAGCAACGCTATTTACTGCCCGTGTGGATACTGGCTGCAGCTTGCTCTTAGGAACCAGTCTCCGTCCATTTGATTTCCCATAACGCCTCACGTTCCTTGTTTGTTATGATGTTAGAACTGTATAGTCTCAGCATTTGTGTGTTTGGATCCCTCCACTTCCTCTGTTTGCTCTATGGCTAATGAGTGCGTTGTGTTAGAGACACAGCAGGCCAGAATAGAGTCCCTTGTGCAGAAAGCAATCTAAGACCTAATACCTAACCAGTTACACTTTCAATGGTCCCCAGGAATGTGCCCTGGCCAGCCCGCCTGGAATTTCCTGGTTAGACAGGAGGGGTCCTTGTTTGAAACAACCCATTTCTGGCCGATAATGTTTTTTGGTTTTTTTTCTTGCCTCCCCTTTTTACCTCTAAAACAGGGGTCTTCAAACTACGGCCCGCGGGCCACATGCAGCCCCCAGGGGAGTCTGATCCTGCCCGCCAGGTTTTTTGGGCAGTGAGCGCAGCCGAGGTGTTACAGTAGGGATTAGTAGTTCATATAGTCCGGCCCTCCAGCTCTCTGAGGGACCGTGATCTGGCCCCCACTTTAAAAAGTTTGAGGACCCCTGCTCTAAAAGCTTTCTATTTTATACAACCTTTTATTTTTATTTATTTTTTATTAAAGATATATTTATTGATTTCAGAGAGGAAGGGAGAAGGGGGAGAGAGAGAGAAACATCCATGATGAAAGAGAATCCTTGATTGGCTGCCTTCTGCTCGTCCCCTATGGGGGATGGAACTGGCAACTCTGGGCATGTGCCCTTGGCCAGAATCAAACCTGGGACCCTTCAGTCCACAGGCTGACGCTCTAGCCACTGGGCTAAACCGGCTAGGGCTATTTCATACAGCCTTTTGGAGCTCCTCTCCACTTGCTAGCTGCCTGCTTCCTGAACTGTTCAGTAAAGCCAATGAGACCGTTAATTTGTTTTGTTGATCCTCACCTGAGGATTGTTTTTGATTGATTTTTTTTTGAGAGAGAGAGAGAGAGAGAGAGAGAGAGAGAGAGAGAGAGAGCGAGGGCGAGGGAGGGAGGGAGGAGGAGAGAGGAAAGTAGAGAGAAACATTGGTTGCCTCCCACGTGTGCTCTGATGGGAGGGGCTCAAGCCTGCAACCCAGATAGGTGCCCTTGACCTGGATTCGAACCCGATACCCTTAGGTATGTGGGACCAACACTCGCCCTGGAGCTACACCGGCTGGGGCTAGATGTTTCCATTTTACTTGGGGGAATTTTCATTTAACAACGGGATTCTTTTTCTGTTTTGGTTTTAATATCAGACCTTGAAGAGTTTGTAAAAAATACCCATGGCCGGGGACTTGAGTTAGGCCCGTGGTCGGCAAACCGTGGCTCGAGAGCCACATGCGGCTCTTTGGCCCCTAGAGTGTGACTCTTCCACCAAATGCCACGGCCTGGGCGAGTCTATGTTGAAGAAGTGGCATTAGAAGAAGTTTACGTTTAAAACATGTGGCTCTCTCCAAAGAAATGTCAATCGTTGTGCTGTTGATATCTGGCTCTGTGGACTCATGAGTTTGCCCACCACTTAGGGTAAAAGCTCACCCTGTGTTTCAAATCTGCATGTTTCGCCGGGACCAGTTTGGCTCAGTGGACAGAGCCTCGGTCTGCGGACTGTAAGGTCCCAGGTTCGATTCCGGTCAAGGGCATGTACCTTGGTTGCGGGCACATCCCCAGTGGGGGGTGTGTAAGAGGCAGCTGGTCGGTGTTTCTCTCTCATCGACGTTTCTAACTCTCTGTCCCTCTCAATTCCTCTCTGTGTAAAATCAATAAAAAATATATTTAAAAGAAATTTTGCATGTTTCCATCCGTATGCACGATTGTCCATGGCTTTGAATCTTCTGATGCAGCAGCATTTCTTGTTCATATATTTATTGTTTGTTAACTCATGGCCTTCCCAGTGCCTGTCCCATCTTCTCAGTTCCCTTTTTTTGGGGCAGTTTTAGCAGCAGCGTGAGCTTGGAGATCTGTGTGGGGCTGCAGCCGTGGGGGTGGCGACGCTGAGGAGCCCTGAGCATGGTGTTTTGTGGACTGCACCCAGCATTTAAAAAAAGCAGGAGGCTAGGATATGAAAATAAATCTCAGGGTTTTGCATCTCGTTGGGTGACTGAGCCCAGCTGTGCCCGTAAAGCTGGTTATCTTTCATTTGGTGATCACTTGTTTCTAGGAAAATACTGGAGTAGATGTACATTTTATTGAGGGCTGACTGTATCAGCTGCATTTGAAGAGATTTAAAAATATATATATATATATATATATATATATATATATATATATATATATTTAATTTTTTACAGAGAGGAAGGAAGAAGGATAGAGAGTTAGAAACATCGATGAGAGAGAAACATTGATCAGCTGCCTCCTGCACACCTCCTACTGGGGATGTGCCTTCAACCAAGGTCCATGCCCTTGACTGGAATTGAACCCGGGGACCCTTCAGTCCGCAGGCAGGATGCTCTGAGCCCCAAACCATTTCAGCTCGACTAAGAGGTTTTTAAATGTAGATTTTCCTTAATGGGGGTTAGTGTAGCAGAGTTGCTTTGTGACCTCTTCAGGGGTAACCGATTGGACAGATTGACAAATTAACTGTTAGGGAGCACGCTTCCTTTGCAGGCCTGAGGGGCCTGCACCACGCTGAGCTCCTTTGTTTACTCCCTTCCCATTGACTTGGGTACTCAACAGGAATTTGTAGCCACTTCTCACCTTTGTTATTTGTAGCCACTTCTCACCTTTGTTGATTCAGCTTGTGTTCCTGCATTTCAAATACACACCAAACCAACAGCAGATATAGTGTTTCCGTGAAAACGAAATTGATTTGCTTTGGAAAGATTCCATAGTAGCTGTCATTAAAGCACCTACTGTGCGGGAGCC
Organism: Pipistrellus hanaki; assembly: GCF_964339955.1. Classification (NCBI taxonomy): domain Eukaryota; kingdom Metazoa; phylum Chordata; class Mammalia; order Chiroptera; family Vespertilionidae; genus Pipistrellus; species Pipistrellus hanaki. Next base: position 2,728,723 of record NC_140523.1, read on the forward strand.
TGGGACTTGAGGCCTTTATTTGTGCTCCTTAGAGGAATCCTCACAGGTTGAGAGCCGCCTCTGCTGCAGAGCCTGAAACCATCGGAAAACACAGATATTTACCTTACGATTCATTAACAGTGGCACAATTACAGTGATGAAGTAGCAGCGATAATAATGTTATGGTTGGGGGTCACCACGACATGAGGAGCTGTATTAAAGGGTCGAGGCATGAGAAAGATTGAGAGCCACTGGATAAGAGGAAAGTATATAGGTCTAGAATACTCACAGTTATTATTTTTTAATGTATTTTATTGATTTTGTACAGAGAGGAAGGGAGAGAGATAGAGAGTTAGAAACATCGATGAGAGGGAGTCATCGATCAGCTGCCTCTTGCACACCCCCTACTGGGGATGTGCCCGCAACCAAGGTACATGCCCTTGACCGGAATCAAACCCGGGACCTTTCAGTCTCCAAGCCGACGCTCTATCCATTGAGCCACACCAGTTTCGGCATGTTTGTTGTTTTTGTTAATCCTTTCCCGTGGATATTCTCTCTCCCCCCCCCCCCCCAGCAACCCAGGTACCTGCCCTTGACTGGGAATTCTGTTTGGTGCGTGGGCAGACAGTGAGTCAGTCACTGCAGGCAGGGCTGTCCTCTGCTTGTCTTAACATTCCTTTTTAAGAAACCAGAAACTCAAAGTCACCTCGTTGTGAGTGTGACGGATGCCAGAACACAGCGCTGTTCGAAAGGCTGCGATTTCACATCCGAAGTGGTTCCCACGGGGAGGAGGGGGGCTTGGGAGGCAGTGTGGGGGTGGTTAGGGCAGAAGCGGGGGTGGGGGGAGCAGGAGAGGGTGGGCAGGAGAGGGTGACCCAGGGAACCTCAGAAGAGCTCTGCCCTCGTGCCCTGCGACTCCCCTTGGTGAAGACCGGACTTTGCCTCTGATTTGTTTTGTTCGAAACTTAGTTTGCAAATAGGCATTGCATTGGAATCACTTTAAAAAAAAAAAAAAAAAAAAAAAGACTTGCCAAAACCGGTTTGGCTCAGTGGATAAAAGCATCCGCCTGCAGACTGAAAGGTCCCAGGTTCGATTCTGGTCAGGGGCAAGTACCTTAGTTGCAGGCACATCCCCAGTAGGAGGTGTGCAGGAGGCAGCTGATGGATGTTTCTCTCTCATGGAGGTTTCTAGCTTTCTATCCCTTTCCCTTCCTCTCTGTAAAAAAAAAATCAATAGAAATACATTAAAAAAAAAAAAAAAGACTAACACCTACCTGATTAGATGTAGGTGTTTCCAGGTGGGTCCGCTGCTTTGCCAGCATTGGGCTTAGGTGTGTCCTTCGGGAAAATGGCTCTCGAAGGTGTGGTGTGTCTCTTCCGGAAGTTAAAATTAAATAAAATATCTCTGAAGTAATGATTTCTCAGCTAAGGACTTCCCCTGCCCTCTGGTCCCCCTCCCCGCCCCCCATGACTTTTGGCTGGAGATATTTCTGGTTGGGGCTGGGATGCAACTGGCATCAAGGAGCATCCTACAACGCTATAATGCCCTCTCAGCAAAGAATTACTACCCCGTTTCCCCGAAAATAAGACAGTGTCTTATGTTAATTTTTTTCTCCCAAAGTTGCGCTAGGTCTTATTTTCAGGGGATGTCTTATCTTTCCATGCGCTAGGTCTTATTTTCGGAGGATGTCTTATTTTCGGGGAAACACGGTAGTATCTAGCCCTGGAGACACTGGTCCAGAGCACGCAGCCCGGTGCTTGCCACAGTGTTTGTTTGTTTTATTGAGAAAGTTGTCTTTTTTTTTTTTTTTATCTCACCTTTCGTTTTTCTTTTCTGCGGCATGAACCCTGGTCCCCACTTCCTTCCTGAGACACAAGTGCTATTTGCTGCCGCTGAGGTTAGCAGCCACACCTTTTCAATCTCCTTTGACCTGCCGAGTTGCCGTGTTACAAAGTCTAAAGGATACAGCTTATTGGGCGGAAAGGAATCCGTGGTCAAACTGGTGCCATCTCTTCTCAGGGCCCTAAGGGGATGGGATTGCCAAAACCGGTGTGGCTCAGTGGATAGAGCGTCGGCCTGCGGACTGAAAGGTCCCAGGTTGGATTCTGGTCAAGGGCTTGCACCTTGGCTGCAGGCACATCCCCAGTAGGGGGTGTGCAAGAGGCAGCTGATCGATGTTTCTCTCTCATGGATGTTTCTAGCTCTCTATCCCTCTCTCTTCCTCTCTATAAAAAAAAAAAAAAAATCAATAAAATATAGATATCTTTAAAAAAGACTTCTGCCTTCAAAATTTTAATAACCTTGTGAGCCATATATAAAATTACACAGAACAACGGGAGACAGTACAACGAGTAGCCATATACCTAGGTGGCATTCATCTCTGTCTGGGAGAAAGTTTTTTTTTTTTTTTAAATATATATATTTTATTGATTTTGTACAGAGAGGAAGGGAGAGAGAGAGAGAGAGAGCTAGAAACATCTATGAGAGAGAGTCATCGATCAGCTGCCTCTTACACACCCCCTACTGGGCATATGCCCGCAACCAAGGTACATGCCCTCAACAGGAATCGAACCCGGGACCCTTCAGGCCCCAAGCCGACGCTCTATCCATTGAGCCAAACCAGTCTCGGCTGGGAGAAAGTTTTGATAGGCCTAGATTCTCCATGTGATCAAATGCCACCTCATTTATATGGTTTAGTGTTCAGAAACATAGGCCTTGAGCCAGAGGTGGAGGAGATAAAGGTCTTTGACATAGATGTGATTGGAAGGAATTGTTCTGCATCAAATTGGGCGCCTTAATAATAATAATAATAATAATAATAATAATGACGACTCGGTGGTACAGCAATACCATGTAGAGTAGGGGTGTCGAACTCAATCAGAGAAGGGGCCAAAATCTAAAATCCAGCCTAAATCGTGGGCCGAATGGTTTACTGAACAGTCATAAACTGACAATGTCATAAACTGACAGCGGAGTGCAGTGATGACAGCGCGGTGCGGGCCACATTGCAAGGCCTGGCGGGCTGGATTTGGCCCGCGGGCCTTGTGTTTGACATATGTGATGTAGAGGGTTGAGTGGTATGGATCCCACGCTCCAGGCTGGGGGTGGGGATGATGACATCACACACACACACACTTGCTGTAAAATGAGGGTGATTATGTACGTCTTCTTTGTTGTAAGGATTAGAGGAGAGTTTTGCATGGATCTGATACATAAGTGCTGCAAAAATATTAGCTGCTCTGCCTTCGATGGAGCTTTAGTTAGCCTGGAAATAAGCTTTAATGCAATCCCAGGGTAGATTGCTTTGTGCTTTTCCCCGATTTTGCTTCCACCAGCAACAGAAACTGGCCCCGCCAAGCTGTTCGGCCATTTTGTTAAGTTTAGGAATAAAAACACACACACACCCTCCCTGTGCCACCGAAATGGCAGCTCTTGGGTGGGGGAACCCTCAGGCCAGCTCTGCAAGTGAAGTGTTTCCGTGCTGCCCTCTGGTGGCCGTTTGGGTAGTGGCGATTAAGAAGGAAAAAAAAAACGGAACAATAGCTAGCATTCCTGAATGCAGGTCGCGATCGAAGTCTGTTTGTAAGAAATACTTCATCACTCCATCTGCCAGCTTCACAAAGGACTTCGAAATGATACCAGCTTGTTTTTATTCACAAATGAACACAGTGCTAAAGTTTTTCCATAAGCATTCTTTTTTTTTTTTCTGTCGGAATCTAAAAATGCCAGTTCTGGCTTGAGTCCCTTTCCTTTGTTTTTTTGCGTTATATTTTCCCTCGTGTTGATTGTTCAGCAAAAAAATTACGAAACTTGTCTCCAAATCGGATTTTAAGTAATTCTCAGATATGTCTTTTCCTTTAAAATTTTTTTTTACTTTTCAATTACAGTTTACATTCAATATTATTTTGTGTAAGTTACAGGTTCAGGCACTTATTTTTCGTGAGGATTCTGTATGTATGGTGGATAATTCCTGACAATTCCATTTTTTAAAGTTGCCTTATAACTATGCCATGGGAAATGAGATAATTTTATTACTTTATTGTTTAGGTGAAATCTTAAAGGATTTCTCACCAGCTAAATTGATTTGACCCTTTTTGTGAGTCTTGTGTGGACTTTTTACATCATCTCCTTTAAATCAGTAATGCAAACTATAATTTACCATTCCTAGGTACTTTTTAAAATATATATTTTATTGATTTTTTGCAGAGAGGAAAAGAGAGGGATAGAGAGTTAGAAACATCGATAAGAGAGAAACATCGATCAGCTGCCTCTTGCACGCCCCCCACTGGGGATGTGCCCGCAACCAAGGCACATGCCCTTGACTGGAATCGAACCCGGGACCCTTCAGTCCAGAGGCCAAGGTTCTAGTCAAACCGGGCAGGGCCTGGAGGAATGTTTAGAATGAGGAAGGGCAGGGATGTGTGGTGGCCCTTCCTCATTCTCAACATTCCTAACAGTCTGCATTGCATTAGGCCTTTCCCTCGGGCACCAGTATGTTCTTTGTGCTCATTTTCTCCTGTGAGGTCTCCCTGGTCTGGGACTCCCTGCGGGAGGTCCCTGGGCAGGATCTCTGGGGTGAACGGGAATGTTTTTAGGGTGCTGCCATGCAGTCTGCCATGCAACCCGTTGTTGAGGACATTGATTGGAAAATTACCGCCGCATTGCAGTCTTACTTCTTGGGTGACCCTGCCTGGGTTTGTTTTTTTTTTTCCTGTGTTGCATTTTGCTTTGTTTTTATCTTGAGGAGGGAGGGAAGATACTAACTAAATAAAACTTAGTGGATTCAGATGGATCGACCTGTTTCACCTGGGAGAGTTACTTAAGTACTTCAGAGCTTCAGGTTTTTTGTTTTGTTTGTTTGTTTGTTTTTTCATCTGAATGAAGGAGAAAATAATATTCTCCTCTTGAGTTTTTGCCAGAGAAACTAATTTATATAAAACTAGAGGCTCGGTGTATGAAATTCATGCATGGGTAGGGTCCCTCCTGGGTCTGACTGGTAATCTGTGGACCACTGGTGGGGTGCTCAGGGGGGGTCCCCGCCGGCACCTGCCATGGCCAGCCTGGGACCTGTGGGCTGGGGGCAGCTCCTGCATTGAGCATCTGCCCCCTGGTGGTCAGTGTGCATCATAGCGACCAGTCATTCTGCCATTCGGTTGATTTGCATATTAGGCTTTTATTATATAGAACTGGTGGCCCATCGTGCAATGTCGCATGCAGTAGGTTGCCTGCTGCTTCTGTGGGAGCCAGTGGGAACCAGTGGGAACCGGAGTGCACTGCCAGGAGCCCTGCAGCTTGGGGCGGGGTGGGGGGGCTCGCGCGCGCACTGGGGGGCAGGGTGTTCTATGAGCATGCTGCCTCGGTTGTTACTGTGACACCATAACGGACAGTTTGCATATTATCTCTTTCATAGCTATAGATATGTAGATATAGATATATAGAAAGAAGTATAGTTAGATAGCTGGAATGTAGCATCATATAAGCACTCAGGAAATAGTAGCCAATAAGGATGTTGAGAATGATACTGATGATACTGCAATATAAGACCATAGAAGCAGCCAAAACCAGTTTGGCTCAGTGGTAGAGCATCGGTCTGCGGACTGAATGGTCCCAGGTTCGATTCCGGCCAAGGGCATGTGCAATGGTTGCGGGCACATCCCCGGTGGGGAGTGTGCAAGAGGCAGCTGGTCGATGTTTCTCTCTCATTGACGTTTCTAGCTCTTTGTCTCTCTCCCTTCCTCTCTGTAAAATATCAATAAAATATATATTTTTTAAAAAATAAAATAAAATAAGACCATAGAAGCAAATTAGGAAGTTGGGATTTTTTGCATCAATTCACCAGCCCCTACCAAGTCATTTTAAACGCTAGGATTTGTAAAAAAAACAGATTCACGTGGCAGTTCTTAAAAATCTTTTTAAACCTCCGTGTATTTTTTTTTTTTCCCCTCACCAAGTAACTCGGCATCTGAAGAAGCCTCGGGCTCCGACTCGGGCAGCCAGTCGGAGAGCGAGCAGGGCAGCGACCGGGGCAGCGGACATGGCAGCGAGTCCAACAGCAGCTCCGAGTCCTCGGAGAGCCCGTCGGAGTCCGAGAGCGAGTCGGCAGAGTCCAAGTCCCAGCCGGTCCTCCCGGAAGCCAAAGAGAAGCCGGCCTCCAAGAAGGAACGGCTAGCCGACGTGAAGAAGGTAGTACCTCCTTCCGAAACCGGTGTGGCTCAGTGGAGAGAGCGTCATCGGCCTGCGGACTCGAAAGGTCCCGGGTTCGATTCGGTCAAGGGCATGGACCTTGGTTGCGGGCACATCCCCAGCCAGTACGGGGTGTGCAAGAGGCAGCTGGTCGATGTTTCTCTCTCATCGACGTTTCTGGCTCTCTATCTCTTTCTCCTCCTCTCTGTAAAAAAATCAATAAAATGTATTAAAAAAAAAAGAAAAAGAGAAGGTTCCTCCTTGGTCGTGCCGTACCCATGGCCCCGCAGCTGGGACCCGCCGGCAGCCCTGCCTTCCCCCAGGAAACTCCTTGGGTCTCTTGATAAGGAAGCCCACAGCCCCGTTTTCTGACAACATGCTGCCCCTGCATATAAAAATGGGGACTGCTTTCTGCTCTACTTGCTGAACATAGGCTATCCTATATAGCGAAAGCCCAGCCCCCACAACGGCGTCACGGCCTGAACGACTGCTGGACCACACGTATGAGATGTGCTGACTGACCATCTCTCGGTCCCTTCCGCTGGTCCGCAGGCTCCAGTTGCAGCATGGCCAACGGGGAGCCACGGGGAACTGGGTGGGTGGTGGTGGGACTGGGGACTGGCGAGCAGGCATCCAAGGTGGCCATGAGTGCAGGTTAGGCCTAAGGACCCTACCCGTGCATGGTTTCGTGGCCTCTAATAAAGGAAATAATTCCATAAGCCGTCAAATTATAGGGCAGAAGCACGAATTTCTATAATTTTTTTTTAATTTTTAATATATTTTATTTATTTTTCACAGAGAGGAAGGGAGAGAGATAGAGAGCTAGAAACATCTGTGAGAGAGAAACATCGACCAGCTGCCTCTTGCACACCCCCTACTGGGGATGTGCCTGCAACCAATGTACATGCCCTTGGCCGGAATCGAACCCGGGACCCTTCAGTCTGCAGAACGACGCTCTATCCACTGATTTTTAAACTAATTTAAAAACTTCGGCTAATTTTGGTTTTTAACATTTTAAAAATGTGGTTAAGCCCCTACTGGTGTGGCTTAACCTATGAACCAGGAGGTCACAGTTCAGTTCCCAGTGAGGGCACATGCCTGCCTTTCAGGCTCAATCCCCAGTGAGGGGTGTTTAGGAGGCAGCCCATCAATGATTCTCTCTCTCTCTTTCTTTTTTTTTATTTTTATTAAATATATTTTTATTGATTTTTCTCAGAGTACATGCCCTTGACTGGAATCAAACGTGGGGCCCTTCAGTCTGCAGGCCGACGCTCTCTATCCACTGAGCCAAACCGATGAGGGCCAAACAACCCTTTTGACATTTAGTTACTTGAACGCTCCTCAATTAAAATACATGTTGCAGCCGAGACCGGTTTGGCTCAATGGATAGAGCGTCGGCTTGGGGACTGAAGGGTCCCGGGTTCGATTCCGGTCGAGGGCATGTACCTTGGTTGCGGGCACATCCCCAGTCGGGGGTGTGCAAGAGGCAGCTGATCGATGACTCTCTCTCATCGATGTTTCTGACTCTCTCTCTTTCCCTTCCTCTCTGTACAAAATCAATAAAAATATATTTAAAAAATAAATAAATAAAAATAAAATACACGTTGCAGTAATGAAAATAGTAAATGAAGAGGGTGTGAAGAAAAAAAAGAGTCACGCACGGTGTGTTAATTTTACAGATGTGGGAGGAATACCCGGATGTTTATGGGGTTCGGCGGTCAAACCGGAGCAGACAAGAGCCGTCACGATTTAATATTAAGGAGGAGGTAAGAAAAAGCAGTGTTTTAAGGGGATATATTGAAGCTCCTTATCTGACCTCAGCGTCAGGGTGGGAGTTAAGTGACTGATGTGAGAGCTTCCTCGACCTCGTACGCAGCAAGGAACGCCCAGTGGGATTTAAAATATATTTTATTGATTTTTCACAGAGAGGAAGGGAGAGAGATAGAGAGTTAGAAACATCGATGAGAGAGAGTCATCGATCAGCTGCCTCCTGCACACCCCCTACTGGGGATGCGCCCGCAACCAAGGTACACGCCCTTGACCGGAATCGAACCCGGGACCCTTCAGTCCCCAAGCCAACGCCGGTCTTGGCAAGCCCAGTGGGATTTAAAAAAAAAAAGAAACATCAGAAAGAACATGTCATAGTGAATGCTGAGATTCCTTCCCGCCTGGAAGCTCAGGTCGAATGATGACGCTACGCTGGGCGGACTCGCGGGGCCAGCATGCACCCTGAGAACCGCGGATTAAAGTCTGTGCTCCTTTCTCCCCCTCCCACACGGAAGGCCAGCAGCGGGTCCGAGAGCGGCAGCCCCAAGCGGAGAGGCCAGAGGCAGCTGAAAAAGCAGTAAGTCTTTCCCGGTGGAAGATGGGAATGGGTCAGCGTGTCTGGGCCCGCCTTCGCTGTGTCTCCAGCCGACCCCAGCTCCCTGAGCGATGGACATAAAAGGCTCCACTGCCTTTGCAGTTGAAAAAATATATATATTTTCCCCTAAAGTTGACACACATTCATATATAGGGTGGCTCTGGTACCTTTTTTTTTTTTTTTTAAATATATATTTATTGATTTCAGGGAAGAAGAAAAGGAGAGAGAGAGAGAAACAGCAATGCTGAGAGAGAATCATTCATCGGCTGCCTCCTGCACGCCCCACCCTGGGATCGAGCCCACAACCCAGACATGTTTCCTTGACCGGAATCAAACCCGGGACCCTTCAGCGCGCAGGCCGATGCTCTATCCCTGAGCCAAACCAGCTAGGGCTCAGAAATCTGAATTAACAAAGCCCCTTTTAGTGAACTGGTCGGCGCTGAAATTTGAGAAATACTGATGGAGTATATAATATGACTTCACTCTGGCTAGAGATAATAGTCAGAATAGAATATGAGAGATGTAATAGCATTCTCCCCGCCCCCCCCCAGAACAAATAGTTTTAAAAACACAGCCTTAGTCTAGTTTCCATTTTCATTTATTTATTTTATTTTTATTTTAAAAAAATATATTTTATTGATTTTTTACAGAGAGGAAGGGAGAGAGAGAGCCAGAAACGTCGATGAGAGAGAAACATCGACCAGCTGTCTCTTGCACACCCCCCACCGGGGATGTGCCCGCAACCAAGATACATGCCCTTGACCGGAATCGAACCCGGGACCCTTCAGTCCGCAGACCGACGCTCTCCCACTGAGACAAACCGGTTTCGGCCATTTTCATTTATTTTGTTACGAGAGATAAAACCAGGAGTCGATATCGCACAGCCAACATTTCAGTGGAGCTAGAAGAAATCTCTTCAGCGTCATAGCTAACATCCACACGGTCTGCCTTTTGGATAATTAGATCGGAACCGGTGCTGTCAGAATCTTCGAGCTGAACAAGCCCGGAAGCGTCTCGGAGAGAAAAGTGACTGTGCTTTGCTTTGATCGCAGAGAAAAGTGGAAGCGGGAGCCCTCGGACGAGGAGCGGGAGCCAGGCAGCGGAGCAGAGAGTGAGCCAGAGCAGAGCGCGGGGAGAGCCCGGAGGCCCGTCCCCAGAAGGTGCAGTGTTTGCTGGCGGGAGCCCCCTCGTGCTAGGCTAGGGGTGTCGAACTCAATCAGAGAAGGGGCCAAAATCTAAAACCCAGCCTAAATCGCGGGCCGAATGGTTTACTGAACAGTCATAAACTGACAATGTCATAAACTGACAGCGGAGTGCAGTGATGACAGCGCGGTGCGGGCCACATTGCAAGGCCTGGCGGGCTGGATTTGGCCCGCGGGCCTTGTGTTTGACACATGTGTGCTAGGCCTACAGGGCGGCGCTAGAGGGAGCCCTCAGCAGAGGGACACTGTGCGGTGCCTCTGGGCTCCCAGTGTCTTCTGTTCACTTCCTGCCAGCCCGCCTTGTTGGCCAGTGATTGCTCAGAGTGACTCTTCCTGTTGCTTATCCCATCATTTGGGTTAGTTCTGTGGGAAGAGTACGCTTTCTCTTTAAAAAAGCTCCTTTATGGCCCAGATGGACCGGCTCCTTGGTTGAGCGCTGACCATGAGGTCTCGGTTCCATTCCGTGCCTGGGTTTTGAGCTCGATCCCTAGTAGGGGGCGTGCGGGAGGCAGCCCACCAGTGATCCTTTCTTACCATTGATTTTCTTTTTTTTTTACCGTTCTCCTCTTCTCTCTTCCTTTCTCTCTAAACTCAATAAAAACATTTTATGATAATGTACCACTTTTTAAATTTTTTTTTAAAAAATGGTACAGCCACTTTATTTATTTATTTAATTTTATTTATTTATTTAATGGGTTTTTTATTTTTTAAATTATTATTTATTTATTTTTTAATATATTTTATTGATTTAAAAAATATATATATTTTATTGATTTTTTGTACAGAGAGGAAAGGAGAGAGATAGAGAGTTAGAAACATCGATGAGAGAGAGTCATCGATCAGCTGCCTCTTGCACACCCCCTACTGGGGATATGCCCGCAACCAAGGTACATGCCCTTGACCGGAATCGAACCCGGGACCCTTAAGTCCCCAAGCCGATGCTCTATCCATTGAGCCAAACTGGTCTTGGCTATTTTATTGATTTTTTTTTTGCCCTCCTCCCTCCCTCCTACACATACCCTCCTTCCCCAGAGTTTTATGTCCATTGGTTGTACTTATATTTATTTATTTATTTATTTATTTATTTATTTATTTATTTATTTATTTAAATCCCCTCCTAAGGGTATTTTTCCACTGATTTTAGAGAGAGTGGGGGAGAGAGGGAAAGATCGAAATATCGACGTGAGAGAAACACATTGATTGGTTGCCTCCCGACCAGTGATTATTACTTTATTTTCAGTTTCGTCACTCAAAGATACAGTTTATTCTCTCTCGCTATGTAAGTACAGTTTTTTTTTTTTTTTTTTTTTTTTTTTTTTTTTTTTTTTTTTTTAAATATATTTTATTGATTTTATACAGAGAGGAAGGGAGAGAGATAGAGAGTCAGAAACATCGATGAGAGAGTCATCGATCAGCTGCCTCTTGCACACCCCCCACTGGGGATATGCCCGCAACCAAGGTACATGCCCTTAACCGGAATCGAACCCGGGACTCTTCAGTCCCCAAGCCGACGCTCTATCCATTGAGCCAAACCGGTCCCGGCTAAGTACAGTTTTGACTATTGTCTGGGAAAACCCTCTGGCTGTTTGCCTACCCCTGACTTAGGACACTGTACTTGCCCCTCCCCCCATCCCCCACCCCTCCAACCCCCCCAGCGCAGGGGTCCTCAAACTTTTTAAAGTGGGGGCCAGATCACGGTCCCTCAGAGAGCTGGAGGGCCGGACTATATGAACTACTAATCCCTACTGTAACACCTCGGCTGCGCTCACTGCCCAAAGAACCTGGCGGGCCGGATCAGACTCCCCTGGGGGCCGCATGTGGCCCGCGGGCTGTAGTTTGAAGACCCCTTCCCCAGCGGAATTCACCGAAATGGTCTCCTTCCACCTGAGTTAAGCTCTGAGGATTGGGATGGCACACCAGTTCCGCCCTCAAGATTTTATTCATTTCTTATTGAATCCTGGGTCTTGAATCCTCTGTGTAGCACTGGCCATGCATGGTGGGCCGGAGAGAAAGAGAGAGACGCGATTGTGAGCTTTCGTCCTCCCTCTTCTCCTTTCCTCTTTTTTACCACCGATCGAGGGGTATTTGGGGCATTTTCTTGTGTGAGGTCCTGGATGATGGCGCTCAGTCCTGGTTGTGGGCGGGAGTCGGCAGAGGGCATGTCCTCAGTCTGTTCCATTGGTCTGTGCCATTCAGTCTTCCAGTACGTTCCGTGCACATACAAGAAAAGTACATGTGTAATGATTCCTTATCCTTCTTCCATTTATACAGATTACACATTCCATGCATCTTTATATTTTTCTTTTCATGATCTTGGCAATCTTTCTATATCAGTACGCGGGAACCCCCTCAACCCCCTTTTTAAATGGCTCCATAATATTTATTGAACTAGTTCCCAGCTGATGGACACTTAGCGTGTTTCTAATCTTTTTGTTATTGCAAATGATACTCTGGTGAATACCTTAATATGCCTGGGCCAGTGTGTCTCTCTGTAAGATCAACTCCCAGAAGTGAAATGGTTCTGTTAGTAAGTTTGGGAGAGATTTGCAAATTGCCCACCGAAGAGGTGGCACCGGCAATGTGGTTGCTGAGTGTGTATTTTTTTTAAATATATATCTTAGTGATTTTTTACAGAGAGGAAAAGAGAGGGACAGAGAGTTAGAAACATCGATGAGAGAGAATCATCGACCAGCTGCTTCCTGCACACCCCCACTAGGGATGTGCCCACAACCAAGGTACATGCCCTTGATCGGAATCGAACCTGGGACCTTTCAGTCTGCAGGCCGACGCTCTTATCCACTGAGCCACACCATTTTTGGCTGAGAGTGTATTTTTATTGTCAGGTGATCCGAGGGTCAGTGGCGGACCATGGCCTCAGAACCCGCTATGTATGTCTCCTGCAGATGCTTGCAGACTGTTAGCATTTAGCATCACGTCCACGTGGAAAAATGCAGATTCCCAGTGAATTAGCATATCTCAGAGAAAAAGGGAGCCGGAACATACATTTCTAACCTTCCCCTCCTGGTTCATCCTACGTTATGTCCCCCCCTGCCCTGGGCAAAAGAATCACACAGATCTGAAAGTAAACACCAAACGACAGAGTAAAACTACCATTTTTTTTTTTTTTTTTTAAATCTTCCCATTCCAGAACAGTGCCCAAACCTCGTGTGAAAAAGCCGCCCAAAGCCCAGCGCGGGAAGAAGAAGAAGCAGGAGTCTTCTGATGAGGAGGACGAGGATGACGAAGCTCCCAAGAGGCAGACCCGCCGCAGGGCGGCCAAGAACGTGAGGTGGGTCACGCCCCGGAGGTGTTTCGTGAGGGCGAGGGCCATCGTGGTTCTGGGCCCCTGATCCTGCATCGGGTGGGCAGACATAACGACCCTTGTCCCGTGGAGATCTGGAACTCTGGTCTGTGTGGGAGCAAAAAAAGAAGGGGCGTCGGCCAACGGGAATATGGAAAAAGTAGCAATAGCTCATTTCAAGCCTTCGTTCCCATCAAGACGGCTGCCTCAAGTTCATGTGCCGTCAAGGTAGCTTGGTGATGTTATCTTCACTTCATAACATCCCTTTTTTTTTTTTTTTAATATATATATTTTATTGTTTATTTACAGAGAGGAAGAGAGAGGGATAGAGAGTTAGAAACATCGATGAGAGAGAAACATCGACCAGCTGCCTCTTGCACACCCCCCCACCGGGGATGTGCCCACAACCAAGGTACATGCCCTTGACCGGACTCGAACCCGGGACCTTTACAGTCCGCAGGCCGACGCTCTATCCACTGAGCCAAACCGGTCTTGGCTTTTTAAAATATATTTTATTGATTTTTTTACAGAGAGGAAGAGAAGAAGGATAGAGAGTTAGAAACATCGATGAGAGAGAAACATCGATCAGCTGCCTCTTGCCACACCCCCACCTGGGGATGTGCCCGCAACCAAGGTCCATGCCCTTGACCGGAATCAAACCTGGGACCTTTCGGTCCGCAGGCCGACGCTCTATCCAGAGTCAAACTGTTTTCAGCCATAACATCCCTTTCGAGGAGCAATGTTGGGGGCTGTGCTAGTGCCTCACTCACTCAGTGTTGTGCCTCTGCAGCTACAAGGAGGATGACGACTTTGAGACCGACTCGGACGACCTCATTGAGATGACCGGGGAAGGAATTGATGACCAGCAAGACAGCAGTGAAACCATTGAGAAGGTCTTGGACTCGCGGCTGGGAAAGAAAGGAGGTGTGAGCGTTTGGCAAGCAAATTCCTTCTTTTATCTGCGCAGTCAGACCCCAAATTTACATATGTCAACTCTGAGATGATGCATTGGCAGCCCATGCCCATATTTGTTGTGAAGTAGGGAATTTTTTTCCGACCCCCATCTTTTTTATTTTATTTTAATTAAAAAAATATTTTATTGATATTTTTACAGAGAGGAAGGGGAGAGGGATAGAGAGCTAGAAACGTCGATGAGAGAGAAACATCGACCAGCTGCCTCCTGCACAGCCCCCAAACGGGGACGTGCCCGCAACCAACGTACATGCCCTTGACCAGAATCGAACCCGGGACCCTTCACTCCGCAGCCCGATGCTCTGTCCACTGAGCCAAACCATTTTCGGCTGGAAGACATTTTAAAGCATAAAAACTGAGTTTGCATTTTGAAAATATTTGAGGTTACTGATCTTATTTATTCCGTATTGTTTTCAAACGTCTGCTTCTTTCAAGTCCAAGGATCTTGGTGCTTCAATCTGAAAATAGACTCTTTAGACAATTGTTTTTAAAAATATATTTTATTGATTTTTTTTTACAGAGAGGAAGGGAGAGAGATAGAGAGCTAGAAACGTCAATGAGAGAGAAACACCGACCAGCTGCCTCTTGCACTCTCCCTACCGGGGATGTGCCCGCAACCAAGGTACATGCCCTTGACTGGAATCGAACCTGGGACTTTTCAGTCCGTAGGCCGACGCTCTACCACTGAGCCACACCGGTTTCGGCTCTTTAGACAGCTGTATGCGTGGGAAACCCTTTCGTGTCTGGTTTCATGCACTTTATCTACAGTTTGTTAAAACTGCATCCTTTTGCAGCCACGGGAGCAGCTACCACTGTGTACGCGGTGGAAGCTAACGGAGACCCGAGCGGGGACTTCGACCCTGAGAGCGAGGAGGGTGAGGCCCAGTACCTCATCAAGTGGAAGGGCTGGTCCTACATCCACAGCACCTGGGAGAGCGAGGAGTCCCTGCAGCAGCAGAAAGTGAAGGGCCTGAAGAAACTCGAGAACTTCAAGAAGAAGGAGGACGAAATCAAGCAATGGTACATTTTCTTTCTTTCTTTTTAAAAAAATATATTTTATTGATTTTACACAGAGAGGAATTGAGAGGGACAGAGAGTTAGAAACGTCGATGAGAGAGAAACACCGACCAGCTGCCTCTTACACCCCCCACACTGGGGATGTGCCCGCAACCAAGGTACATGCCCTTGACCGGAATCGAACCTGGGACCTTTCAGTCCGCGGACCGACGCTCTACCACTGAGCCGAACTGGCTTCGGCAAGCAATGGTACATTTTCCATCCTGGGTTAAAGAACTAAATTTGCAGGCCGAGGGGCAGGAAGGTCTAATATACCCGGACATCATACCTGTCCATGTCATGTAGTCAGGGTATTTTGTGTTAGGAATAGGGGCAGATGAGTATTATCTTTTTTTTTTTTTTTTTTTTTTTTAATTTTTAAGAAAACATTTTAAAAATATATCTTATTGATTTTTTTTACAGATAGGAAAGGAAAGGGATAGAGAGTTAAGAAACATCGATGAGAGACAAACATCGATCAGCTGCCTCCTGCACACCCCCTAATGGGGATGTGCCTGCAGCCAAGGTACATGCCCTTGACTGGAATCGAACCTGGGACCCTTCAGTCCCCAGGCTGATGCTCTATCCACTGAGCCAACCAGTTAGGGCAAGACAATATTTTTATTGATTTTAGAGAGTAAGGAAGATGGAGAAAGAGAGAGAGAGAGAGAGAGAGAGAGAGAGAGAGAGAGAGAGAGAGAGAGAGAAACATCAGTCATGAGAGAGAATCATGGATCGGCTGCCTCCTGCACGCCCCCTACAGGGGATGGAGCCCGCAACCTGGGCATGTGCCCTGACCAGGAATCTAACCTATTGTCTCCTGGTTCATAGGTCAACACTCAACTGCTGAGCCACACTGGCTGGACCAGATGAGTTATAATTTCTGTTTTACTACAATGCAAAATATGCTCCTTCACTAAATCACATATTGTTCTTCTGAGTTAAAAACAATAATGTGTGTCGTTAAGAGAGAAGTGGTTTATATATTTAAAAATTTAAAATTCTCAGACGTGTGCTGACATCTAATTTTAGGTGGCTGCTGTTCTTCTAACGAGCTTTGGTGCTAAGAATAACTCGTTTTCAAAAAAGCCACATTTAATCACTCCTAAGGCCCATTATATATTAAAAAAAAAAAGGCATGTCATCACCCTAACTGCTTTGGCTCAGTGGTAGAGCATCAGCCTGCGGACTGAAAGGTCCCGGGTTCGATTCCGGTCAAGGGCATGTACCTTGGTTGCGGGCACATCCCCCAGGCTAGGCGTGTAGGAGGCAGCTGATCGATATTTCTCTCTCATGGATGTTTTTTTATTTTTTTTCAGGACTGGCCTCTCATCGATGTTTTTAACTCTATACCTCTCCCTTCCTCTCTGTAAAGAATTAATAAAATGTATATATAAAAAAAAAAAGGCATGTCATCTTTTAAATCTGGGCGACGGTTTTATTCTCGCAGTCTGTTTAGCTATATTATCGCATGAAATTACATGGATTTGTCACAAAAATAGTTACGTTTAGGTTTCTTGGCCACACAGAGGCATCTACGGTGGTGTGTTTTCTAAAAGCGTGTGTGTGTGTGTGTGTGTAGTAAAGTGTCCGGCCTACTTACATACTAAAGGGGCAGATGGAAGTGAAGACTTTGCTTTGATAGATGTCTGTGGATGCCCCAGAATTAACGAGCGTGTACTTTTTCTGTCCGTCGTCTGTCCAGGCTGGGCAAAGTTTCTCCGGAAGATGTGGAATACTTCAACTGCCAACAAGAGCTGGCCTCAGAGCTGAACAAACAGTATCAGATAGTAGAAAGAGTGATAGGTAAGAACACGGAAACTTACTTTGTACTTATTTACGTATATATGTGCACGTGTGCATGTATGTATGTATGTGTGTGTTTTCTAGTGCTGATTATAGAGAAACATAATGTTTTATAATTAAGTGACAGCTTCTCTCTCTTACCGCCCACTGTTCAGCCATGAAGACAAGCAAGTCTACCCTGGGCCAGACCGATTTTCCAGGTGAGCACGAGATCCTGTTGGCTAACGTGCAGCACTTATGAGCAGTGGGTGTTTTGCGGTGTTGACCGTTTTGCCACACGATATGTCCTTGGTTATAAATAACACAGAATGTCAGTCTGTCAGTCCCCCCCGCCCTCATACAGGACAGTGGCTTACTTGTCTTTTTTTTTAATTTAAAAAAGCAGGCAAGGATTTATTGAAAAACTGGCCAGGATGGCCGCAGGAGCACCACACGCAGATGGGCCCCGCACGACCGCTTGCTTACCTGTCCATTTTTATCCGTGAAAACAGCTCACAGTCGAAAGCCGGCTCCTTCTAACGAACCCGAGTATCTATGCAAGTGGATGGGCCTGCCCTACTCGGAGTGCAGCTGGGAGGACGAAGCCCTGATCAGCAAGAAGTTCCAGGGCTGCATCGACAGCTTCCACAGCCGGAACAGCTCCAAGACCATCCCCACCAGAGAGTGCAAGGTGTGGTGCCGGGCAGACTCGGGCGTTTCCGGGGGGAAGATGGGTTGACACACAGGACTGGTCACGTAGCTGTTGGGAAGACAAACTGTTGCCTAAATAAGGGGTAATTTCCATTTTGGGAATGAAAAGAAAATGAATGAATTAACCTTCACATCCAAGAAATATAAGAGGAGAGGATGAGTAGAAGAAGGCTTTGCTGACTTCTTCACTCTTATTATTTATAGAATCTCACAATTTATAGAATCTTATAATTTATATATGTAATTAGAGATAACTGTAGAGAATACTTGAAATAAGTTTTTTTTTAAAAAAATATATCTTTTATTGATTTTTTTTTCAGAGAGGAAGGGAGAGAGATAGAGTCAGAAACATCGATGAGAGAGAAACATCAGTCAGCTGCCTCCTGCACACTTCCCACTGGGGATGTGCCCGCAACCAAGGTACATGCCCTTGACCGGAATCGAACCTGGGACCCTTGAGTGTGCAGGCCAGCGCTCTATCCACTGAGCCAAACTGGTCTTGGCAGACTTCTTTACTCTTATAATTTATAGAATCTTATAATTTACATATCTAATTAGGGATATTGTAGAGAATGCTTGAAATAAGTTTTATTGATTTTAGAGAGAAAAGAAGGGAGAGGGGCAAAGAGAGAGAAACATTAATGGGCTGCCTCCTGCATGCTTCCCACTGGAGTCTGCCATATGGGTATGTGCCCTTCACCAGGTAATCGAACCACTGACCTTTTGGGGCTTGGGACAACACTCAGCCAGCTGAGCCACGCAGGCCAGAGTGAAATAATGTGAACACTTTAAAGAGGAAGGATGGGAAGGGGAACATCTCTCAATGTTAAGTTAGATACTAAGCATATCACCTTTTCTGTTGGCTAATGGTTCGCACTCGACCGTTCCCTTCGTTGGAATTCATTCTAAAGCGGTGTCCTCAGTGCCATACAGTGTTGATTACTGTAGCTTTGTACTATATTTTGGAATTAGGAGGTAGGATGCCTCCAGCTTTATTTTTCCCCCCCACCTCAAGATTGATTTGGCTATTCATGGTCTTTTCTGTTTCATGTGAATTGTGGAATTGTATTTTCTATTTCCGTTAAAAAAAATTTGGGGGGGATTTTGATAAAGTTTGCATAAGAAAAAATAATAAAGTAGTGTCCTTGGCTCTTTAGTAAATAAAAGTATAAGTAAGGCCTGAGCTCTGTCTCGGAGAGGTTGACATCCAGGTTATGGCACCCGGGAGCCACGTGGTTTGGGACCGTGGACCACAGAGAAAGGAGTCGTGGTGGGTGGCGGGTTCAGGTGTGGAGTTTGAATTTTTACGCTCTGGCACTGAAACACGTCAGTCATGGCCAGTAGCATTTTAGCACAGGAACAGGAAGAGAGATTTTTTTTTCTGACCCAGGGCTTGGTTCATCTCCTTTTTTCAGGCCCTGAAGCAGAGACCACGATTCGTGGCGTTAAAGAAACAGCCGGCATATTTAGGAGGCGAGAATCTGGAGCTCCGGGACTACCAGCTAGAGGGTCTCAACTGGCTCGCTCATTCCTGGTGCAAGTAGGTAGACAAGATGTCCGAACCGTTCTGTGCTGTGTTTGGCTTCTTTACGGCTAGAGGCGAAGAGTCACTTCTTTGTACCGTGCGTTGTAGAAATTTTAAAATTATGTGATTGAGAGAAGTCTGCCGTTTTGTTTTTTTTTTAAAAATTTTATCGATTTTTTTTTTTTCCAGAGAGGAAGGGAGAGGGATAGGGAGTTAGAAACGCCGATGAGAGAGAAACATCCATCAGCTGCCTCCTGCAAACCCCCCACTGGGGATGTGCCCGCAACCAAGGTCCATGCCCTTGACCAGAATGGAACCTGGGTCCCTTGAGTTCACAGGCCGACGCTCTATCCACTGAGCAAAACCGGCTAGGCCTAATCTAAGTCTTGATCATGCTTCGATCACTTGTCACTCTGTTTATAGCTGCCACTTTCTTTTTATCGATTTTATTTTTTAAAAAACATATTTTATTGATTTTTTTTTTTTTTTTTTTACAGAGAGGAAGAGAGAGAGATAGAGAGCTAGAAACATCAATGAGAGAGAAACATCGATCAGCTGCCTCCTGCAAACCCCCCCACTGGGGATGTGCCTGTAACCATGGTACACGCCCTTGACCGGAATCAAACATGGGACCCTTCTGTCCGCAGTCCGACGCTCTATCCACTGAGCCACACCAGCTAGGGCTCCACTTTCTCTTATGTAGGAGATTGAATTGCAGGTGAGAGGAAATACAGAAGCGTTTTTTGCTTGGTGATAATCATGGGTCCTTGGCATCCTTGCTCTTTTTTTTTTTTTTTTTTTTTTTTTTTGTGAACTGATGATGTTTTTTGTGTTTTTTTCTTTCTTCCCGCAGAAGCAACAGTGTAATCCTTGCGGATGAAATGGGCCTAGGAAAGACCATCCAGACCATATCATTCCTCTCCTACCTGTTCCACCAGCACCAGCTGTACGGCCCCTTTCTTATAGTCGTCCCTTTATCCACCCTCACCTCATGGCAGAGGGAGTTTGAGATCTGGGCACCAGAGATTAACGTAGTGGTTTACATAGGGGACCTGATGAGCAGAAATACGGTGTGTAAACAAGAGCATCGGGGTAGACTGTGTGTTATGAATGTGTTGGGGGAACTGACCTAAACGCCATTACAGCGTTTGGGAAAGTTACGGTTCTGTGCTGTGCCCCCTGCTAAGTGGGGGGATGTATGTATCGGAAAAAAATGCAACCCAGATATTCTGTCAAACATGCGTATGTTTAAGGAAAGTACACGAAGGGGAATCTCTTGGTTGGATTGCAGTATTTTTTATATATATATATATTTTATTGATTTTTCCACAGAGAGGAAGGGAGAGGGATAGAGAGTTAGAAATATCAATGAGAGAGAGACATCGATCAGCCGCCTCCTGCACACCCCCTACTGGGGATGTGTCCGCAACCAAGGTACATGCCCTTGACCGGAATGGAACCTGGGACCTTCCAGTCCGCAGGCCGACGCTCAGTCCACTGAGCCAAACCGGTTTTGGCTAAGACCCCCTTATTTATGAAGGATTGTAAGGAGCTAATACTTTGTGGAATGTTAATATTATCTTAGCTGTTTGAGCAGAGAGATATTACCGAATGTAATCAAGCTCTTAAGTGTGTGTTTCCCAATCTTTGAACATGGTGAGGTTGCAACTGTCCTTAAAAAATATATATAAAAATTTTTAAAAAAAGAAAAGTAATTAAAATTGCATGACTTATAAGAAAGGAATAAGAGGAAAGGACAATGGGCCAGAAGTGAGCTTTGCCTTTTATCAGACTTAAACATTGGAAACTTAAATCTTTCCTTGGTAGTAACTGATTTTTTTTTTTTTTTAAATAATTTATTGATTTTTTACAGAGAGAAAGAGAGAGGGATAGAGAGTTAGAAACATCGATGAGAGAGAATCATCGATCAGCTGCCTCTTGCACGCCTCCTATTGGGGTTGTGCTCGCAACCAAGGTACATGCTCCCGACAGGAATCGAACCTGGGACCTTTCAGTCCACAGGCCGATGCTCAATCCACTGAGCCAAACCGGCCAGGGTTAAGCCTCCCTTTTTCTTGGGGCCTATATTCGTCTGCTCTGTGATTCATGAAATTTCTGACCCTCCCTAGTGGTTGGAGTTTGTTTGGCTTGCTTATAAAAGTAGTGCCCTGTCCAAGAAAATAAGCAGATTATATTTCCTTAAGAAAATTCCCATTTTGAGGGTTAAATTGCTGATGAAATGCATTTTTTTTTGGTCAGTTGTGTTGGGGCTGCAGGGGCGAAAGGAAATGACAATGTATTTGAATTCTGGCAGTCAAGTTTTTGCTGTTCAGTGATAAATAGACCTTTTAATCCTAACTCTTAACTGCTTTTATACTTCCATTGATTAGGCCATGTTAGAATGTATAAGGTATTTATTAAATTCTAAAAGTGTTTTGATTGGGAATGTTTCTGTTGCATCTGTCATAAGAGTGGCTGGCCAGCGTGGAAATTGTAGCTGAATTGCCCTTTTCTTTCGTAGATACGGGAGTATGAGTGGATTCACTCTCAGACCAAACGGCTCAAATTCAACGCACTTATAACAACATACGAAATCCTCTTAAAAGACAAGGTGTGTAATTGGTAGCTAAAAGGCTCAATTTTGCAGTGTGACTTGTCTAAATGGTGGGGTGTGTACTTCCCACTTGCCATGTTATTTCTCCTCTCTCTCTCTTTCTTTATTTTTTTTAATTTTTTTTAATTTTTTAAAATATATTTTATTGATTTTGTACAGAGAGGAAGGGAGAGAGATAGAGAGTTAGAAACATCGATGAGAGAGAGTCATCAATCAGTTGCCTCTTGCACACCCCCTACTGGCGATATGCCTGCAACCAAGGTACATGCCCTTGACCGGAATCGAACCTGGGTCCCTTCAGTCCCCAAGCCGACGCTCTATCCATTGAGCTAAACCGGTCCCGGCTCTCTCTCTTTCTTTAAAAAAAGCAAACGAATGAACAAAACAAATCCACAGTGAATATGAAGGTTATTAAAACAACAACAAAAACAAACTCACTGTTGAAGGGGACCTTAGGTCGCCTAGTCCAGTGGTCGGCAAATCGCGGCTCGAGAGCCACATGCGGCTCTTTGGCCCCTTGAGTGTGGCTCGGTGTTAGAGCCACTTCCTCAAAATAGACTCGCCCAGGCGGAAAACTGACTTCTGCGCATGGGCCACGAAGTTTCGATCGCACTGTATGTGCACACCCGCACGTGGTATTTTGTGGAAGAGCCACACTGCCTCTTGCACACCCCCTACCGGGGATGTGCCCGCAACCAATGTACATGCCCTTGACCGGAATCGAACCTGGGACCTTTCAGTCCGCAGGCCGACGCTCTATCCTAGGGGTGTCGAACTCAATCAGAGAAGGGGCCAAAATCTAAAATCCAGCCTAAATCGCGGGCCGAATGGTTTACTGAACAGTCATAAACTGACAATGTCATAAACTGACAGCGGAGTGCAGTGGTGACAGCGCGGTGCGGGCCACATTGCAAGGCCTGGCGGGCTGGATTTGGCCCGCGGGCCTTGTGTTTGACACATGTGCTCTATCCACTGAGCCACACCGGCTTCGGCACACGATGGCATTTTGTACCGAGATAAGTTAACGCTTGCAAGTCCTCGTGGGTTTCCTTCTGACCTGGTGGCTTGTTGTGTTTTGTTTTTTTTTGCTCTAGACCGTGCTGGGCAGTATTAGCTGGGCCTTCCTGGGAGTGGACGAAGCCCACCGGCTGAAGAACGATGACTCTCTGTTGTATAAAACCCTGATCGACTTCAAGTCCAACCACCGGCTCCTGATTACGGGGACCCCTCTGCAGAACTCCCTGAAAGAGCTCTGGTCCCTGCTGCACTTCATCATGCCGGAGAAGTAAGCTCCCTCCCGCGTCTTTCAAAACACGCGAGACTGTCCGAGATGCCGGTGCTTTGTCAAGAGGGCTGTCATCTCGTTTATTGTTGTTCCAACCGTTAACTTTTTTTTTTTTTTTTTTAATATATTTTTATTGATTTTTATACAGAGAGAAAGGGAGAGGGATAGATAGCTAGAAACATCGATGAGAGAGAGTCATCGATCAGCTGCCTCTTGCATACCCCCTACTGGGGATATGCCTGCAACCAAGGTAAATGCCCTTGACCTGAATCGAACCCGGGACCCTTCAGTCCCCAAGCCGACGCTCTTATCCATTGAGCCAAACCGGTCCCGGCACAAGCATTAACTTTTGAACGTAGGAACAGTGACAGTTACTGACGGGAACTTTGTAACTTTTTCCTCTGAGCAGTGACAGCTCCAATACTGCCACTAATTACCGTATTTCCTGGCGTATAAGACGGCTGGGCGTATAAGACGACCCCCCTAATTTTACAGTTAAAACATAGGTTTAGGCCTATATTCGCTGTATAAGACTACCCCCCACTTCCGAGGCAACACCAGTTCTTTTTTTTTTTTTAATAGAACGCCTCTCTAACTCTGCTCAATCTGAGCAGGCTTTTTTTTCGTTTCAATAGTCGTCTTATATGCCGGAAAATAGGGGTTATTATTTTACCTATGAACTTACTTTCTTAAGAAATTGCAGCTTCTTCAAAGAATTAAGATTACGCTTTCTGCATTTTTCATACAATAACTGACTCTTGATTGAAATGATACGCTAAAATTTTGTGACCGCTGGATGCTGTCTCAAAGTTGGAAACCTTTATGCAGTGTAGACTGATGAACTAATAACCCATTGGTTTACCTCTCTCATATTCAAGAGCTAATAAATATATAAAGTTTATCTGTCCTTATAGGGAAGATTCCTTCCCCCCCCCCATTTTATTTCAAAAGAAATTTTTGTTGCAAAAATGCTTTTTTAATTTTTTTTTAATTTTTATTTTTTGATTTTTAAAAAAATATATATTTTATTGATTTTTTACAGAGAGGAGGAGAGAGGGATAGAGAGCTAGAAACGTCTATGAAAGAGAAACATCAACCAGCTGCCTCTTGCACACCCCCTACTGGGGATGTGTCCGCAACCAAGGCACATGCCCTTGACCGGAATCGAACCCGGGCGGGACCTTTCAGTCCGCAGACCGACGCTCTATCCACTGAGCCAAACCGGTTTCGGCCAAAAATGCTTTTCTCTTTCTGTGTGACCAAGTGACACTGGGCCGTTCCATCCCCAGGTTTGAGTTCTGGGAAGACTTTGAGGAGGATCACGGGAAGGGGCGTGAGAACGGCTACCAGAGCCTGCATAAGGTGCTGGAGCCCTTCCTCCTGCGGAGGGTGAAGAAGGACGTGGAGAAGTCCCTGCCCGCCAAGGTGGAGCAGATCCTCCGGGTGGAGATGTCGGCCCTCCAGAAGCAGTATTACAAGTACGTGGCCGTGGCCGTGGCCGTGACCGGCTGGGTGGGGCGACTAGGCATGAGATTAGTGCCCTGAAGCCTGGACACGGGCCGTAGACAAAAGCCGCTGCTTCTCTCAGCAAGGCCCCAGCACACATTTCAGTAGCAGTTTGTTTATGGTCAGAGGAACTTTTATTCTCCTTGCTTTTTTTAAAAAAAATATATATATTTTATTGATTTTTTTACAGAAAGAAAGGGAGAGGGATAAAGAGTTAGAAACGTCCATCAGCTGCCTCCTGCACACCCCCTTGCGGGGATGTGCCTGCAACCAAGGTCCATGCCCTTGACCGGAATCCAACCTGGGACCCTTCAGTCCGCAGGCCGATGCTCTATCCACTGAGCCACACCGGTTAGGGCTATCCTTGCTTTTTTAAAAAAATACGTTTTTATTGATTTCAGAGAGGAAGGCAGGAGGGAGATAGAAGTATCAATGATGAGAATCATGGATCCGCTGCCTCCTGCAGGCCCAACACTTGGGGATCAAGCCCAGGACCCTGGCATGTGCTCTGACCGGGAATTGAACTTCAATAGTTAAAGACTCCTGGCCAATCCTAGCTCAGCCAGATCTTTTGTATTCTCATTCCCACCTATGTATCATTTGAAGTATATCCCAGGTACATATCACACATGTTTCTGCATGTTTAAAAGCAAAAATAAAACTCCAAAATAGAGTTTAAAAAGTCACCTCAAGCTCATAGTTACAGAGAACACATTGTGTGTAGGTTGAGCAAAATGGACAAAGGGTTCAAAAGATACAGACTTTCAGTTAAAAGTAAGTACACCATGGGGATATAGTTTATAGCATGGTGACTTAGTTAACAAGAGCGGCTCTTAAAAAGGGAAAATTGTAACTATATGGTGACGTATATTAACTAGACTTACTGTGATCATTTCACAATATACACAGCGCTGAGTCATAATGGATACCCTTAAAACTAATATCTTATATGTCAGCTCTACCGCAATTAAAAAGAGTTAAGCATAACATCAATACTGTTATGCCTCACAAATTAATAATTCCTTAATATTTTTATAATGTCCAGTGAGTGTTTACATTTTCTTGGTTGTAATAAATATGTGTGCGCGCGCGCGCGCACACACACACACACACACACACACACACACTTGGCTGTTTTGCATTGGGATCTACGTAAGCCCCATACATTGTGACTGGTTGGCGTATCACTTAAGTTTATTTTTTGTAAATTTTTAAAAAAATATATATTTTATTGATTTTGTACAGAGAGGAAGGGAGAGAGATAGAGAGCTAGAAACATCGATGAGAGAGAGTCATCGATCAGCTGCCTCTTGCACATTATCCCCTTCTGGGGATATGCCCGCAACCAAGGTACATACCCTTGACCGGAATCGAACCTGGGTCCCTTCAGTCCCCAAGCCGACCCTCTATCCATTGAGCCAAACCGGTTTCGGCTATATTTTGTAAATTCTTTGAGTGAAGAAGTTGAGTCTGTCGAATAGATTTTCCTCACAGCCTGGATATTTGTTGATCCCGGCTCCGTGGCATCATTTCATATTTTACACCGGATGCCTCGTTCCCTGTGCATCCACAGATGACTGTAGAGGGTTCGTCAAGACTCGGGTTCAATGTCGGTATCTCAGAGACGACCCCAGCTCCTTGTTTGAATCGGTTGACAGCACTGTCGCCTGTGCCTCGCAGGTGGATCCTGACCAGGAATTACAAGGCTCTCGCCAAAGGCACCAGAGGCAGCACGTCTGGCTTCCTGAACATCGTGATGGAGCTGAAAAAATGCTGCAACCACTGCTACCTGATCAAGCCGCCCGAGGACAACGAGAGGGAGAACGGGCAGGAGATCCTCCTGGTGCGTGCCTGCCTTGCTCACTGTGACTTCCTCAGGGACGCCTCAGTTTCCGTAGGCGCTATCGAAAGAAGCTTTAAGCCCGATCCAGTGCGGCTCAGTGGATAGATAGAGCGTTGGTCCGCAGACTGAAGGGTCCCAGGTTCGATTCCCATCAAGAGCACGGACCTCGGCTGCGGGCTTCATCCCCACCCTGGTCGCAGTGCGTGCGGGAGGCAACCCATTGATGTGACTCTCTCACATCGATGTTTCTCTCCCTCTCCCTCTCCCTTCCATTCTCTCTAAAAATCGATGGGAAGAATTAACAATAACAACAGCTAGGAAAAAAATCTGAAATCATTGTTACCGATAACAGATAAAGAGCATTTAAAAATATATATTTTATTGATTTTTTACAGAGAGGAAAGGAGAGAGAGAGAGAGAGAGAGTTAGAAACATTGATGAGAGAGAATCATCGATCAGCTGCCTCTTGCGGCACACCCTCTACTGGGGATGTGCCCGCAACCAAGGTACATGCCCTTGACCGGAATCGAACCCGGGACCTTTCAGTCCGCAGGCCGATGCTCTACCCACTGAGCCACACCGGTTTCGGCATAAAGAGCATTTTAGGAGGCAGGAGGCTTCACTGTGATTTGAAGCAAGTGAGCTCGTAGAGATGGAGGGTGGAGCGTCTTGAACGCCGGGATGTCTTGTCCATTTCCAGTCGCTGATCCGGAGCAGCGGGAAGCTGATCCTCTTAGACAAGCTGCTGACCAGGCTGCGGGAGCGGGGGAACCGCGTCCTCATCTTCTCCCAGATGGTGCGGATGCTGGACATCCTGGCCGAGTACCTGACCATCAAGCACTATCCCTTCCAGGTGAGGCGCTCAGCGATGGGACGCTCTGCTCCCCCTCCCGTCCCCCTCCCCCCCCGCCTCCTCTGGGTACTGTGCTCTGTTTGGCTAAGTTACCCTGAAGGAGGACACAAGCTGAGATTAAGGTTCCAGGGCCGCCTTAATTTTTACCCAGGTTCAATGCCGGTCAAGGACGCACACCTCAGTTGCAGGCTGGATCGTACGGGAGGCAGCCGATCGATGCGTCTCTCTCACATTGATGTTTCTCTCTCTCTCTCTCTCCCTCTCCCTTCCACTCTAAGAAATCAATCTTTTTTTTTCTTTTCTTTTTTTTAAAATATATTTTATTGATTTTTCTTACAGAGAGGAAGGGAGAGAGATAGAGAGCTAGAAACGTCGACGAGAGAGAAACATCGACCAGCTGCCTCTTGCACACTCCCTACTGGGGATGTGCCCGCAACCAAGGTACCAAAAAAGAAAGAAGGGACAAAGAACGGGGCAACTCTAGTTACATTAGTCAAGAAGCATCGTTTTCGGCGGGAGCTGTGTCACTAGGTGACCAGGCTGGTATTGCCTTGTCTCTTCATGTCCGCCGATGCGGAAGCATCAAAGCCTCGAAGCTCAGCGTGGCTTGCCTCTTCCTTATGGGTCCTGGCAGCCATTCTGATCCCGGGATAAACCCACATAGCCCTTTGATTCGCAGCCTCCTGACCTTGACTTTGTAACCGGAGAGCTTGGGGCAAGGGTATTCTGCCGCTTAAGCACAGCCGCCAGCACCTCGCCAGCGCATTCCAGCTATTTTTACCCGGCCGGTGTCGCGCTGATAAAAGGTTTCCAGTCCGGTGCCTCTTCCGATTGCAGCCGGTCCTCCTGCCTCATGACTTCCTTGTGGCTTGTCTTTACAGCGTCTGGATGGTTCCATCAAGGGGGAGATCCGGAAGCAGGCACTGGACCACTTCAATGCCGACGGTTCTGAGGTACGTGGGGCGGGGGGGGGGGGACACGGCTCTGTTCCTGGGGTTGGCTTGGGCTCGGTGTCCCCGGGGGCAAAGCCTTGCTGGGCTAATACGTTCTGTTTCCAGAACAGTTCCTGGTGGTAGCCCTCCTGCGAGGGCAACGAGAAGTCACTTCAGTGAAAGATGTCTTGGCGACTCATGGTCACTCCAGGAGAGCATATACATGCTCTGTATCCCCCTGGTGTGGGCTGACGACAGGCCTCCGGAGTTTTCTCTAGTGACTTCCAGATACCAAGTGTCTGGGCCTAGGAGAGCAGCCAGGCAAAGGGGCAGGGCTGGCCAGCAGGGTCATGCTGGGATACTAGAGGCCCGGTGCACGAAATTCGTGCACGAGGTAGGCCTGCCTTCCCCCGGCTGCCGGCACCCGGGACCCGGGCTTCCCTCACAGTTCCGGCTTCACCTGGAAGGACATCTGGTCTAATTAGCATATCACGCTTTTATTATTGAGCTATATGTTAATATCAGAAGCTTCTGATCTGTACTTTCCAAGACTTCCGGTCTTGAAAAGTACATTTGCCACGTCTCAAAGCAGCTGGACCCTGTGCTGCACTGTGGCTGACTATTTTTTTTTTATTTTTTAATTTTATTTTTTTTAATATGTTTTATTGATTTTGTACAGAGAGGGAGGGAGAGAGATAGAGAGTTAGAAACATCGATGAGAGAGAGTCATGGATCAGTTGCCTCTTACACACCCCCTACTGGGGATATGCCCGCAACCAAGGTACATGCCCTTGACCGAAATTTAACCCGGGTCCCTTCAGTCCCCAAGCCGACGCTCTGTCCATTGAGCTATACCGGTTTCGGCTTGTTTTGTTTTTTAAATATATTTTTTAATTGATTTCAGAGAGGAAGGGAGAGGGGGGGAGAGATAGAAACATCAATGATGGAAGAGAAGCATTCCTCTGCTGCCTTCTGCAAACCCCACCCTGGGGTTACCTTGCTCCGCCCCTGCAGGGGTTTTGGGGCGTCGGGGCCCGTCGGTCGGTCGGTCGGTCGGTCGGTCGGACGGGGCGCTGTGTGAGAAGGCCCCTGCGTCAAGTCACGCGTGTTGCGTTGCTCACAGGACTTCTGCTTCCTGCTCTCCACGAGGGCCGGCGGCCTGGGGATCAACCTGGCCTCCGCGGACACGGTGGTCATCTTCGACTCGGACTGGAACCCCCAGAACGACCTGCAGGCCCAGGCCCGCGCCCACAGGATCGGCCAGAAGAAGCAGGTCAGGGGGAGGGAGGGGCTTCTGGGTGTTGCGTGGTGGGGGGGTCGGAGGGGTTTGCGGGCCTTTCGGGGTGTTTCGTAAAAGGCTTTTTCCTCTTTAGCTTCATTTCCCAAGGGGAGGTGTCTGACAGCCTATTACGGAATTGCTCTCTTTCTCTGTTTAAAAAAGTACATCAGCCAAAACCGGTGTGGCTCAGTGGATAGAGCGTTGGTCTGCGGACTGAAAGGTCCCAGGTTCGATTCCGGTCAAGGGCATGTACCTTGGTTGCGGGCACATCCCCAGTAGGGGGTGTGCAAGAGGCAGCTGGTCGATGTTTCTCTCTCATCAGTGTTTCTAGCTCTCTATCCCTCTCCCTTCTTCTCTGTAAAAAAAATCAATAAAATATATTAAAAATAAAAAAATAAAAAAAAATAAAAAAGTACATCACCAGTGACTTTCTAGTTTATCCTAAAAAGGCATGTGATACAAAGACCTGGAGCTGAACATTTTTTCCTCTGTTACTATGGAAAAGTTGGTGGTAAATATTCTAACGTTGTTCAGGATGGTCTTTTTATTTTATTTTATATATTTTATTAATTTTTTTTTACAGAGAGGAAGGGAGAGAGATAGTTAGAAACATCGATGAGAGAGAATCATTGACCAGCTGCCTCCTGCACACCCCCTACTGGGGATGTGCCCGCAACCAAGGTACATGCCCTTGACCGGAATCGAACCTGGGACCTTTCAGTCCTCAGGCCTACACTCTATCTACTGAGCCAGACCGGTTTCGGCAGAGGGTAACTCTTAAATTCCCTGCTCAGCCACAGACCCCGTTTTGGTGAAATGGATTATTCCTCAGTAAGATCTTTATGATTAGAACAAGGCCGTGTCAAAAGTCCTTGAAGGCAGATTCATTTGAGAATGCAACCTTGCTGCAGGTGGTAAAAATACGGCCTCTGCTTAGGTCTGTGTGGACGGAGGGCTTACGGCTTACAGTCCTTTTTGGTGCATCCTGATCTCGGACGGAGGTGACCTCCTTTTGTGTATAATGGGGCATACACATGACATTTCCTTTTCCTGCAGGTAAACATTTACCGCCTGGTTACCAAGGGGACCGTGGAGGAAGAGATCATAGAGCGGGCCAAGAAGAAGATGGTCCTGGACCACCTGGTGATCCAGCGCATGGACACCACCGGCCGGACGGTCCTGGAAAACAACTCGGGGCGGTCCAAGTGAGTGCCGGGGCCGGGAGGCCAGCGGGGCCCCATCCACACTCGGGGCATTCACTCTTCTGGGAGGGGGTTTTGCACAACAGACATGAGGCCTTTGATTCCCGAGAAACAGGCCGCACTGAGGCTGCAGGATGACAGTGCTTCCTTATATTTATATTTTATATATATATTTTTATTGGATTCAGAGAGGAAGGGAGAGGGAGATAGAAACATCCATGATGAGAGAGAACCATTGATTGGCTGCCTCCTGCACATCCCCCACTGGGGATTGAACCCACCACAACCCAGGCATGTGCCCTCGACTGGAATCAAACCTGGGACCCTTCAGTCCGCAGGCCGATGCTCTATCCACTGAGCCAGTTGGTCAGCAAACTCATGAGTCCACAGAACCAATTATCAACAGGACAACGATGGACATTTCTTGGGAGAGCCACATTTTTTTACACTTAAACTTCTTCTAACGCCACTTCCTCAACGTAGACTCGCCCAGGCCGTGGTGTTTTGTGGAAGAGCCACACTCATGGGGCCAAAGTCCCTTTAGAGAGCAACCTGGGTAGAAGCACTGTGGTTCCTTCCTATTGGCCTACAGGCGAATGGTAACTTTCTGAGTCAAAGAACACAGAGAGAACTGTCTTCTTTCATGTCGCTCATTACCAGTCTCACCCAACCACGTGACGGATGAGCCAACAGGAAACGGGTTGATGTCCTAGTCTTCTGCTGGCTGAGGGTTGCCACCACAGTCCCATCCTGTGGACAAAAACATGAAATGTCTGAGAGATCATTTTTCTTACGGCAGAATTTGCATTTTTCACCAGTAATTGGGCCCCCTAGTAGATCTGGAGTAGAGCTTAATTGATATTCCTAAGAGATTACAATCGCATGCCTTTTAACTTTTACAGTTCAAATCCTTTTAATAAAGAAGAGCTGACAGCTATTTTGAAATTTGGAGCAGAGGATCTTTTCAAAGAAATTGAAGGGGAGGAGTCAGAGCCTCAGGTAATTAATTACCAAGGAGAGAAAGCGTTTCTGGTGAGCCACAGTATTTGGGAAGCGGATTCTGAGCCTGTTACGGGCTTCTGTTAAGCAGCAGTAACTACTTAAAGGACATAGGTTGTTTTGTTTTGTTTTTGTCTTTGTCTTTTCAAATAAAGTTCAAAGCTCTTTTGAATAGGAAAGAATGAGAAAAAAGCATTTGAGGATTCCATCTTTGGTCTTTTTTTTTTTTTATTCCGTTTTCATTTCTTGTAGTTTCTGAAGTTTCACCTTATTTGTATAAGTAACGGTTGGAAGCATTCAATGTAAACAGCGTAAAGTTGAGGCTATAAAAGAAGATTAAAAAGGGGATAACGGAAAAGAGAGCTGGTTTATTTGCAGCGAACATTGTCGGCGTGTGCAGACCTTACTGTTGCCTTCTTACCATACCTGTGTTGCCTTCTTACCATACTTGTGTTGCTGTTCTTCTCCCAGGAGATGGATATAGATGAAATTCTGCGCTTGGCTGAAACCAGAGAGAATGAAGTGTCCACAAGTGCCACCGATGAGCTCCTGTCACAATTTAAGGTATAAGCATCCTCGTGGGAGAAGGTTCTTAGCGCTGATTCACTGTTCGGTAATAACTAATGCCGGATGATAGAACTTTCTGGAAGCCAGGCGCTCTGTCAGCCCAGTGCCACTCTCTAGCCCAGCGGTCGGCAAACTCATTCGTCCACAGAGCCAAATACCAACAGCACAACGGCTGACATTTCTTTGGAGAGCCACATTTTTTTAAACTTGAACTTCTTCTATCGCCACTTCTTCAAAATGGTGGCGATAGAAGAAGCGGAAGGAGCCACCGTGGAGAGAGAAGGGAAAGTACCCTTAGTGACCAGTGAAATAAATGAGGTGTTGGCCGAGGAGTGGAAAAGATTTGCCACAGCCGCGGGTGCGGCCGGGGCTTGCCAGGAGCAATCTGATAGGGGAGTAGAGCTGAATTTAGAAAATACGGCCTTGGCTTCACTCTGGAGCCAGTCAGCAGGGTCATACGAGACCCTCCCGAGATCCGTGAGGTCAGAGAAATCGGAGCAGCCGGTAATCCCAAGGTGAGACTGGCTCTGGAGGCGGAGGCGGGTCAAAGAGACAAAAGGCTTCCCAGTTGCAAGTGAGGCCTGGCCGGTGTGGCTCAGTGGTTGAGCGTTGTTGGCCTGTGAATCAGGAGGTCAGGGTTTGGTTCCCGGTCAGGGCACATGCCTGGGTTGCGGGCTCGATCCCCAGTAGGGGGCGTGCAGGAGGCAGCTGATCCATGATTCTCTCTCATCCTTGATGTTTCTATCTCTCTCTCTCCCTTCCTCTCGAAAAATCAATTAAAAAAACAAAGAGAGAGGTCGTGGTTGAAAGGATTGACCATGGTTAGTTTGAAGCAGGTGACAGAGGTGGTTAAGCATAGTAGAGTCTGCCGTTAGGATGGAGGGAGAACTGGGTGAAGGGTTTGGAAGGAAGCAGGATGGAATGAGGGTCAAGGTTGGCCACAGGCAGAGCTGTCTCGGCGGGAGAGCAGGGGAGGAGCTGAGGATGGGTCAGAGAGCTCTGGTGCCTGATGTCACGCGTCTTAGAGGGGAGGGGAATTGTTAGTGTGTCCGCCCGACCCCACCTCTGTGACTGCCGCTCCGTTCTTAAGCAGAAGAAATCTTCACGACGCTGTCCTGGTCAGAATGTTATGAGTATTAAGTCACATTACTGGTGACTCTGGCTTTTCTAAGGCCCTTTTATTTAAAAAAATTGAATTTATTGGGGTGATGACATTGGTTAATAAAGTTATATAAGTTCCAGGTGTATAATTTTATAATATATCGTCTGTGTGTATACACATATATATGTATGTATGTGTATATATATATATATATGTGTGTGTGTGTGTGTGTGTGCGCGCGCGCGCGTGTATATATATATATATATATATATATATATATATATAGAGAGAGAGAGAGAGAGAGAGAGAGAGAGAGGGGGGGGGTGGGTGGGGGGGTGAGGGTGGGAGGGAGAGATAAACAGGCATTGCGGACAGATCCCGAGAATTCTCACTTCATATTACGCAGTGCTTTACAAAGTCTCATACTTTAAAAAGATATTAGCTTGTAAGAACATGTAATAAATAATTTCAAAATGCAATGGGTATTCAATTTTTATTTTTAAAAAAAATATATTTTATTGATTTTTCACAGAGAGGAAGGGAGAGAGATAGAGAGCCAGAAACGTGGATGAGAGAGAAACACCGACCAGCTGTCTCCTGCACATCCCTCAAACGGGGATGTGCCCGCAACCAATGTACTATATGCCCTTGACCGGAATCGAACCCGGGACCCTTCGGTCCGCAGGCCGACGCTCTATCCACTGAGCCAAACCAGTTTCAGCATGGGTATTCAATTTTAAAGCGTGCCTTTAACATTTATGTAAAACGTTCTTTGTACTCGTTCAATACTTATCTGGCCGCTGGGTAAAGTTGGCAATAAAACTACTGGTCCGCAGTGTGTCAACATATATTTCAGTTAAACTTTAAGACACTTTATATCTGCTTCCCTACTTTTCAGTAAAATTTCTGATGACCTTAAGGATGTGGCAAATTGATTTCTGGGGCGGGTTGGGGGGGGAGATTAGTAGAAAGTCGACTCTTTGATTATGTAATATCACAGGACTCCCTTATTAGTCATGGCATCTTCAGATTAAAAACACTGAGTTTGAGCCGAGACCGGTTTGGCTCAATGGATAGAGCGTCGGCTTGGGGACTGAGGGGTCTCGGGTTCGATTCCGGTCAAGGGCATGTACCTTGGTTGCGGGCATATCCCCGGTGGGGGTGTGCAAGAGGCAGCTGATCGATGGCTCTCTCTCATCGATGTTTCTAGCTTTCTATCCCTCTCTCTTCCTCTCTGTAAAAAAAATCAATAAAATATATTTAAAAAACAAAAAAAAAAACCCAAAAAACCAAAAAGAAACAAAACACTGAGTTTGAGATTATAGTGGATGTTCCTTGGAAACCAGAGGAATCTCAGTTGTCCGTGCGTTGAAACCTCAGGTCGCCAATTTCGCCACCATGGAGGACGAGGAGGAGCTGGAGGAGCGTCCGCACAGGGACTGGGACGAGATCATCCCCGAGGACCAGAGGAAGCGCGTGGAGGAGGAGGAGCGGCAGAAGGAGCTGGAGGAGATCTACATGCTGCCCCGGATCCGGAGTTCCACCAAGAAGGTAACCGAGGGAGGCGGGAGAGAGGATACTCCGCCTGAGGCTCTTGACGCTGCAGGAGTGCCCGGTGTCCTTGCAAGGGGCCTTGCGTTGCTGCTGCCCGACCTGCGGGCTCCAGGGCAGAGTCTCTCTCGGGGGAAACCCAGCAGAGGAATGAGGAAGTGCCTGGGGCTCCTGGCTCACCTGAGGTTAATGCAGCAGGTTATCCAATTCAGGATTGGAGAGTGTTGTAGGAGACTGTAGAACTGTTCTCCGATAGGGGCACTGTCGCATTTGACTTTTGCAACAACATTAGTACCCAGTTTGTTGGGAGATTATAATAGACTGGAAGTTTGCCCAAGATCTTAGTAAATCATAACTCAGTAGCAGCTAAGAGTAGCGACTATCTGCTAAAGACTCACAGGCATAAGCTAGGGCAGTGGGTTGGCAAACTCATTAGTCAGCAGAGCCAAATATCAACAGCGCAATGATTGAAATGTCTTTTGAGAGCCACATTTTTTTTTAAACTTAAACTCTATTGGTAGGTACATTGTTATTAACATAATCGGGGGGCACTCCTACGCTGGCCTTTGTTAAAAACTCAAGGGGCCAAAGAGCCGCATGCATGTGGCTCGAGAGCCACGGTTTGCCAACCACCGAGCCTAGAGCATTTAAACTTACTCATTCATTGAACCCTTTGAGAACCCTGGATAAAGGGGCTGTTGTCCCCATTTTTTACAAATAGCAAACGAAGTCCAAGGAAGTGAACGTAAACTTGCAATTCCAACGCTTGCATTCCATTTTCCTTCTTAGAGTTCACACTTCTCGGGGGGGAGTGCCTGTCCCCGTCAGGTCTCCTCCCTTCTTCAGTGCCTGGCACCCGCCTCCTTGTCTTCCCCCGAAGGAAAATGGACTTGTCTGACGGGAGGGCAAGTTCCGAGTCCCAGAGAATTGGGCCCTCAGACCTCTCGCACCCGACACCGGTCACAGCTGTGCCTCTACCGTTTCAGGCCCAGACGAACGACAGTGACTCCGACACCGAGTCGAAGAGGCAGGCCCAGAGGTCGTCCGCCTCCGAGAGCGAGACCGACGACTCGGACGACGACAAGAAGCCGAAGCGCCGGGGGCGGCCCCGGAGCGTGCGCAAGGACCTGGTGGAGGGGTTCACGGACGCCGAGATCCGCAGGTGGGCGGGGCCCCGCTCTCCCCGGGCCTTGTTGGGGGGCAGGGACTCCGCCAGTGACCGCAGGGAGGGCGAGAGAGACAGAGTCATACACCCGTCGGAAATGCTCCTCCATCCTGACGTTCTTACTTATCTATTTTTTTAAAATATATTTTTATTGATTTTTTAAAAAACATTGTAGTGTTTATCATATGATTTTTTAAAAAAATATATTTTATTGATTTTTTTACAGAGAGGAAGAGAGAGGGATAGAGAGCTAGAAATGTCGATGAGAGGGAAACATCGACCAGCTGCCTCTTGCATACCCCCTACCGGGGATGTGCCCGCAACCAAGGTACATGCCCTTGATCAGAATCGAACCTGGGACCTTTCAGTCCGCAGACCGATGCTCTACCACTGAGCCAAACTGGCTTCGGCTTTATTGATTTTTTTACAGAGAGGAAGAGAGAGGGATAAAGAGAAACATCCATCAGCTGCCTCCTGCTGCACACTCCCTACCGGGGATGTGCCCGCAACCAAGGTACATGCCCTTGACCGGAATCGAACCTGGGACCCTTCTGTCCGCAGGCGGACGCTCTCTACCCACTGAGCCAAACCGGTTTCAGCCTGTTCGGGGGTTTTTAATGTTCAGAGTTATGGCAGTGATGGGATATCACGCATTACACAGACTTACACATTTAAAAACAAATAACATGGGAGGTACGTCTCTGTTCTCCCTTACGTCCCTAAGCGGCCTCACAAGAAGCAAGTTCAAGTTAGTCTTTAGTCGGAATAGATTGCCAGCACTCAGCCGGAAGTGGGCCGTTTGCAGAGGCAGTGACCTGTTATAAGGATCCAGTCCCGTCTTTTTTTGACGGTTTTCACGTGGCTCATATTTAACACGTGTGTTTGCATTAACGTAGCTGAAGTCTCTCTCTCTCTCTCTCTCTTTTTTTTTAACGTGTGCTATTGCTCATCTCCGCAGGTTCATCAAGGCGTATAAGAAGTTTGGTCTCCCGCTCGAACGGTAAGCTTAGCCAAGGTTCCTGTCGCCTCTTATTAACAGGTGGCAGTTTCTTTCGTTGCTGCTATTTCCATGGAAGGTCGGGCACCTTTTGACAGCCTGACTGTAGACATGAATGTAGCCACATGCTCCGTATGACTTAGAACCAGGAGGACATATGTAGAATAACTGAAGGGAGCATTGTGACGAGTGAAAGAAGGCTGGGGAAAGGACAGTGGGCACTAAAGCAGCGGACAAGGGCTGTATTTTTTTTTTTTTTTTTAATACGTTTTTATTTATGTCAGAGAGGAGAGGGAGAGAAACATCGACGATGAGAGAGGATCACTCATCGGCTGCCTCCTGCATGCCCCACGCCGAGGACCGAGCCCACAACCCGGGCCTGTGCCCTGACCTTGATCTTCTCGGTCACACAGTTCGATGCTCCACCACAGAGCCACACCACCGGCTGGGCCGCCATTGTCTCTGCAATT
The DNA here is from genome assembly GCF_964339955.1 of Pipistrellus hanaki. NCBI lineage: Eukaryota > Metazoa > Chordata > Mammalia > Chiroptera > Vespertilionidae > Pipistrellus > Pipistrellus hanaki. Next base: position 2,766,165 of record NC_140523.1, read on the forward strand.
AACTCTTAAGTTCTTCCCGATGGGAAATGAGTAACTCGGCCCTCGGTCAGTGTCACAGGGTTCTTACGGACGAAGGAAGGCAGGGAAAAGTGTCCTCGCGGGAGCAGGCCTCTCTGAGACCCGTGGTTTTTTTTTGTTTTTTTTTTTAAAGATATGTTTTATTGATTTTTTACAGAGAGGAAGGGAGAGAGATAAAGAGCTAGAAACGTCGATGAGAGAGAAACATCGACCGGCTGCCTCCTGTACACCCCCCACAGGGGATGTGCCCCGCAACTCAGGTACATGCCCTTGACCGGAATCGAACCTGGGACCTTTCAGTCCGCAGACCGACGCTCTATCCACTGAGCCAAACCAGTTTTGGCAAAGACCCGTGGTGTTTGATGTGATGGTAAGAAGGTGGGCGCAGCTGAAACCGGTTTGGCTCAGTGGATAGAGCGTCGGCTTGGGGACTGAGAGGTCCCGGGTTCGATTCCGGTCAAGGGCATGTATTATACCTTGGTTGCGGGCATATCCCCAGTAGTGGGTGTGCAAGAGGCAGCTGATCGATGACTCCCTCTCATCGATGTTTCTAACTGTCTCTCTCCCTTCCTCTCTGTACAAAATCAATAAAAAAAATATATATTAAAAAAAAAAAGGTGTGCTCAGGGCCCTGACCTGTCCCGCGTCTGTCTGTCCGTCCGTCCGTCCAGGCTGGAGTGCATAGCGCGCGACGCGGAGCTGGTGGATAAGTCGGTGGCGGACCTGAAGCGCCTGGGGGAGCTGGTGCACAACAGCTGCGTGTCCGCCATGCAGGAGTACGAGGAGCAGCTCAAGGAGAACGCCGGCGAGGGTGAGGCCCCGGCGGGGGCTGGCATGGCTTTGTTCGGCTCGGGTGTGTGTTAGGGCATACACTTGATGTCATATATTACTATTTTTTATATAGAGATCGTCTCTAGAGCACTTGAATAATTTTGTTAATGGAATAGTTAGAAAAGCAAAAGGAAATTCTTCCTTAGTGCTGATTCCTTCAGAATCTCTTTGTTGTTGTTGTTAATTTTATGAATTCTGGAACCAAAGCATAAACCAAGTAGGAAGGTTAAAATGCAACTGCAGACGCTAGTGTAACTGAGACAGCCTTATAAGGTTGTAATTTTTTAAAATATATTTTATTGATTTTTTTTTTACAGAAAGAAAGGGAGAGTGAGAGCGAGAGCGAGAGCGAGAGCGAGAGAGAGAGAGAGAGAGAGAAACATCAATGGGAGAGAAACATCAATCAGCTGCTTCCTGCACCCGCCCCCCCCCCTAACTGGGGATGTGCTTGCAGCCAAGGTACATGCCCTTGACCGGAATCGAACCTGCGACCCTTCAGTTTGCAGGCCGATGCGCTATCCACTGAGCCAAACCAGTTAGGGCTGTATCTTTGATTAGCAGTAAGACAGAGATCGAGGGGGTCGGCATGCAGGGACGGACACACGTCCCCTGTGGAACTCGAGCACGTTCTCATTTCACCCTCCCTCCAGGGAAAGGCCCGGGGAAAAAGAGAGGCCCCACCATCAAGATCTCGGGGGTGCAGGTGAACGTGAAATCCATCATCCAGCACGAGGAGGAGTTTGAGATGCTGCACAAATCCATCCCGGTGGACCCCGAGGAGAAAAAAAAGTGAGTGTGTCACGTGCTGCACAGGCCTGGCTGGCCGTGCCGCAGGAAGGTAGACGTGGAGCCGAGCTGTGTGTGTGTAGTGACATAGCGCCTTCGTTGTTTTCTCTTATTTTTATTTTTATTGATTTCAGAGAGGAAGGGAGAGAGAGAGAGATAGAAACATCAGTGCTGAGAGGGAATCATGGACCAGCTGCCTCCTGCACACCCCACACTGGGGATGGAGGCGGCAACCCGGGCCTGTGCCCTGGCCGGGAATCGAACCGTGACCTCCTGGCTCATAGGTCAATGCCCAACCACTGAGCCACACTGGCTGGGCTCCTTGTCCTTTCTTTTAAAAAAAAATATTTTATTGATTTTTAAAAAAATATATATATCTTATTGATTTTACACAGAGAGGAATTGAGAGGGACAGAGAGTTAGAAACATGGGTGAGAGAGAATCATCGATCAGCTGCCTCTTGCACACCCCCCACTGGGGATGTGCCCGCAACCAAGGTACATGCCCTTGACCGGAATCGAACCCGGGACCTTTCAGTCCACAGGCCTATCCACTGAGCTCTATCCACTGAGCCAAACCGGTCCCGGCTTATTGATTTTTTTTACAGAGAGAAAGGGAGAGGGATAGAGAGTTAGAAACATCCATCAGCCGCCTCCTGCACACTCCCCACTGGGGGATGTGCCTGCAGCCGAGGTAACATGCGTGCCCTTGACGGGAATCGAACCCGGGACCCTTGTGTCCAACGCAGGCCGACGCTCTATCCACCGAGCCACACCGGTTAGGGCCGTGTCCATCTTCTCCTGTGTCCGTTTCCCAAATCAGAGACATATGCCCTCCTCTCTCTGAAACCCCTGCAGGTACTGCCTGACCTGCCGCGTCAAAGCCGCGCACTTCGACGTGGAGTGGGGCGTGGAGGAGGACTCGCGCCTCCTGCTGGGCATCTACGAGCACGGCTACGGCAACTGGGAGCTCATCAAGACGGACCCGGAGCTGAGGCTGGCTGACAAAGTAGGTAACTCTGTAAGGAACGCCTGGCGGTTGCTAGGAGACGCCTCGCGTCCGTTACGCACTTTTAGCTGTTTTCCGGAGGGACGGGGTGGGGGGATCGACTCGGAAATGATCACGACAGCGAATTCTGGGGGATTTCTTTATCCTCGGACACAGCGCCCTCTCTGGGGGCCCGTGACTCCGTGGCGTGGACCAAGGTGATTGCCAGGTAATTAATTGTAAGCACTGGGGGAATCACTATACGAGAAATCTCAAAGCTCCGGCGTTTATCATACGTAGGTCAGTCTCATTGCAGCAAACACACCGGGGAAGGTTCTGCATGGTAAAAAAAAAAAAAAAAAAAAAAAAAAAAAGCATGGCTCGGCCTCAGCGGCTGGCCCTTTGCTTGCCAGTGGATCGGAAACGGTCGTTATTTCACTTCTGTATGCAGAGACAGAGCGAGAGCCGCCTCGGTTGTTTCTCGCAACGGAATTAAACACTGGCCCCACAGAATCGAGCCTCCCACCCTGTCCGTCGCAAAAAAAAACAAAACGGGCTCCCAGGCCGGCAGGCAGGCAGGCAGGCCGCGCCCAGTCGTAAGCAGGGAGAGCCGGCCGGCTCCAGTTTTCCCTCGGATGCGCCCCATGTGGTGCTCCGGGCCCGTCGGGCGGTGCTCCTCCCACACGCAGGGTCCCCAGCGGGCGAGCGGGTGACAGCACCCTCTCCCGCCGTCAGCACAGACCACATCAACCCACGGCGGCCGGCCAACCCGAGAGGCCCCGCCGCGGCCGCAGGGACGGCTCCCGCCCGGGCCTGGCTCCGTGCTCCCCGGCAGTGCTCCCGGGAGCACCTTCCCTCTGAAACGCAGCTCTGACCCGGCTCCAGGGACCCCCCTGCTCCCGGAAGGAGGAAATCCGAGACGGCTGGGATGCTCTAGCAGACGGAGCCAGCGGGCCCCTCCTACCTGAGTTGTTCTGCCCTGTTAACAGCACAGGTAGGAGCCAGTGGGAGAGCTGGAGTTCTCATCCCATCTTGTTTAAAAAAAACCAAAAAACAAAAACAAAACAAAAACAACAACACACACACATACACATACAAACAAACAAAAACAAAACAGGAGAACGGCTCACGAGGGATTGATCGGCAGTGACCGGGAGCCACTGGACACGAGATAGGAGTGAGGCTGAGGCTGTGTTCCGGGCGGGCGGGCTGGGCTCAGGTCTCTGTCGTCGTGTCGCTGACCCCGATCCGCTAACCGGGCGGTGGCGGGTGCCCCTCTCTCTCTCTCTCTCTCTCTCTCTCTCTCTCTCTCTCTCTCTCTCTCTCTCTCCCCCCGCCGGTGAAGATCCTGCCCGTGGAGACAGATAAGAAGCCGCAGGGCAAGCAGCTGCAGACCCGGGCCGACTACCTGCTGAAGCTGCTCCGGAAGAGCCTGGAGAAGAAGGGGGCCGTGGCCAGCGGGGAGGAGGTGAGATGGATGGATCCTCTCTCTTTTTCCAAAAGTTCTTACTGATCTCAGAGAGAGAGCAAAGGAGAGAGAGAGAGAGAAGCATCCGTGATGAGAGAGAATCGTGGATGGGCCGCCTCTCGCGCGCCCCCTACTGGGGACGGAGCCTGCAACCGGGCGTGTGGCCTGATCTGGGAGTTTGAACCGTGACCTCCTGGTTCTTAGGTAGGCGCTCAAACCACTGAGCCACACCGGCCGGGCTCGGGGGCTGCTTTTGAGGTCCGAGCGGCGATGGCTGGTGGTAATACCGGAAGTGTTCGTTTAGTCTTGGCAGCTTCCTTACAAGGTGGCCTCAAAGAGGGTCCCCATCGCCCTCGGAGCCACCTGGCCCTGCTGTTTCTTTATGCCGCTGCCTGGATTCTGGAACATTCCAGTAACTGTCTGAATACACCCCCCCCCCCCCCCCGGGTTTGCCTGTAGTTTACTCCTGACTCTGGGCTGCTGGTAATAAACGGGCCCAGGGGTAAGATGGGTCATTGGGATCCACAGTGGATTCAGCAGTGGGACCTCAGCTAGGACTGCCTTACCTGCTCAGCGAGAAAGACCAAGCGAGTCATTGCTGACTCCTCTGAGCTCTGTCCCCTTTCATTTCCCCAACTTTTTGTTTCAACGCAGAGTGTGTGTGTGTGTGTGTGTGTGTGTGTGTGCGCGCGTCGTTCATGTTAACTCCCCAGTCTTTTTTTTTTTTCCCCTAGTTTTGAATCAAGTCTAATGCTCTGTGATCTATTTATTTATTTATTTATTTATTTATTTATTTTTATATTTTATTGATTTTTTACAGAGAGGAAGAGAGAGGGATAGAGAGCCAGAAACACCGATGAGAGAGAATCATCCATCAGCTGCCTCCTGCACACCCCCTCTTGGGCATGTGCCCGCAACCAAGGTGCATGCCCTTGACCGGAATCGAACCCGGGACCTTTCAGTCTGCAGGCTGGCGCTCTATCCGCTGAGTCACACCGGTTTCGGCAACTCCCCAGTCTTACAAACAAAATGAGTTTTAGGGAGAAAAGTTGTCCTAGTCCCATGCCTTGCCCCTTTTCATGTAATAGTATCCCATAAGTAGTGTCATGCTCCAGGTAATATGTTGAGTGTATACTGTCAGTCACGCTGACAGAGAGAGGTTAAGAACATATATTTTTTCATATATCCACTACCCAGGTATTATAGCTTCTTTTGCTACATATTATACTTTGTGTTAAATTTGAGTAGATAAACACCCTTTTCCTTATTTTTAGGGACTGTGTGCTTCTGGGTATTTTTATTTTATTGTTTTTCAGAGAGGAAAGGAGAGAGAGAGAGATATATAAACACTGATGAGAGAGAATTATTGATCGGTCGCCTCCTGCACGCCCCCTACTGGGGATCGAGCCCCCAGCAGTGGCATATGCTCCGACTGGGAATCGAACCGTGACCTCAAGGTTCACAGGTCAACGACCCTCAACCACTGAACCATCTGACCGGGTCCTGTTTTTTTTTTTGTTTGTTTGTTTTTAATGTTACTATTCTTGTCTTTTGTGAATTACCTTTTACATAGGTGTTGTTTCTTCGTTTAGAATTACACATTTAGGATGAATTCCCAAAAAACGGACTCCGTAGGTTCAAGGCTGTGGGTGTTTTTGTGGCGTAGGAGGGTGTGAGGCCTCCAGCGATGCTGTTTGAGTTTCTCCTTTGCCTCAGGTGGCGGCTGCTGTCTCCGAGCGCCGTGTGTGTGTGTGTGTGAGTGTGTGAGTGTGTGTGTGTGTGTATGTGGCCACAGACCCTCCCTCTGTGAGTGTGTGTGTGTGTGTGTGTGTGTGTGTGTGTATGTGGCCACAGACCCTCCCTGTGTGAGTGTGTGTGTGTGTGTGTGTGTGTGTGTGTGGCCACAGTCCCTCTGTGTGTGTGTGTGTGTGTGTGTGTGTATGCATGTGGCCACAGACCCTCCCTGTGTCTGTGTGTGTGTGTGTGTGTGGCCACAGACCCTCTGTGTGTCTGTGTGTGTGTGTGTGTGTGTGTGTGGCCATGCCTGTGAGGGGCTCGGTCTGCCGTGTTGTCACCCTCTCTCTCTCTCCCCCACCGCCTGCAGGCCGCGTTAAAGAAGCGGAAGCCTCGGGTCAAGAAGGAGAACAAAGCGCCCCGGCTGAAAGATGAGCGCGGGCTGGACTTGTCGTCCCCCAGACACTCCGACAACCCCTCCGAGGAGGGGGAGGTGAAGGTGAGGCCGCCCCCCCCCCCCCCCCCTCCGCGCGGGGCTGGCCCGTGGGCCGGGCTCGCTGGGCCAGGCGGCACAGAGCCGTTCAGAGCGTGTTTGGGTCACGCAGACCAAGTCGAATACGTATGTCACTGTGCCTTTAAATCGGCGACTGCACGCTCCCCGATAATGGACGTGGCTGTGGAGAGCCGAGGAGGTGCCAGTGCTGGGCGGCAGCCGGCACTCAGACGCACGGCTGGGGCGAGAGGCAGTGGCGAGGGCATAGCCAGGAGCTCCAGCTCAGTGTGCCGCTGGCCTAACCGAGACTCACCTGTGGGTCAGGTTTGGCTCAAGGCTGCCAGTTTGTAACCTCTGGTCTAAGCCGAGCAGGAAGTAAACCAACATCCTTGAGTGAGTGGCAGTGTGCCAGGATTTTATTTTGTTGCTCTTTAAATATCTATCTCTCTCTCTCTCTCTCTCTCTCTCTCTCTCTCTCTCTCTATATATATATATATATATATATATATATCTCCATATATATATATTTTATTGATTTTTTACAGAGAGGAAGAGAGAGGAAGAGAGAGCTAGAAACATCGATGAGAGAGAATCACCCATCAGCTGCCTCTAGCACACCCCCTACCGGGGATGTGCCCGCAACCAAGCTATATACACGCCCTTGACCGGTATCGAACCTGGGACCTTTCAGTCCGCAGGCCGACGCTCTATCCACTGAGACACACCGGGTTTCGGCTTTTTTTGTCGCTCTTTGAAATTAGCTCCAAGACAGCAAGAACTGGGGCCGGGACTAGATGGGGAGTTGAGTCACGCAAACACGAATTCAAACACGGAGCTCCCACACGTCACGGACGGACGGACAGCTTTCTGACCTCGGCTCCTCCTCGGTCTTGTCTGTCTGTGAAACAGGAATAGGATGCCCGTGCTGAAGGGTTGCGGCGAGAATCAGAGAGACTTAGAGAATGAGCGAAGCCCCCACTGGCTCGCCTGGGCGACCCCAGAGTTCAGGGTCGTGTGTGCGTGCTGGAAGGCTTGGCTGCGTGTAGGTGCCGTGGCGAGCCACAGGGGGGCAGTGCTGCCTTCTCCAGGAAGTGAGCGAGTCCATCGAAAGCTGTGGCCTTATCCCATACCCCTGCTTGTCTTCCAGGACGATGGCCTAGAAAAGAGCCCGATGAAGAAGAAGCAGAAGAAGAAGGAGAACAAGGAGAACAAGGAGAAACAGATGGGCTCCAGGAGAGACAAGGACGCGGACAAGATAGGAAGAAGTCGAAAAACAAGAAGGAGAAGGTACCCGTGTCATTCATTCTGCTCACTGAGCTGCCCGTAGCCTCTGACGCTCCTATCTAGGATTTAGAAACAGCCGAAACCGGTTTGGCTCAATGGATAGAGCGTCAGCTTGGCTTGGGGACTGAAGGGACCCGGGTTCGATTCCGGTCAAGGGCATGTACCTTGGTTGCGGGCATATCCCCAGTAGGGGGTGTGCAAGAGGCAGCTGTTCGATGACTCTCTCTCATCGATGTTTCTAGCTCTCTATCCCTCTCCCTTCCTCTCTGTACAAAATCAATAAAATATATTTTTTAAAAAAAAGAAAGAAGAAACAGAATGGGGTTCGGGCCCTGAAGTCACCACCTTTTTAGGGTCCATCCGAGAAGGAAGGGCGGGCCGTCAGGGTGAGGCCTGCATCCCTCTCCCTGCAGGGAGAAGGGAGCATGAAGGTTTGGGCAGTTCTCTCATACAGAAGGCCTTTGCTTCCAGCTTTAAAAAAAAAAAAAAAAAAAAAAAAAAAATATATATATATATATATATATATATATATATATATATATATTTATATATTTTATTGATTTTTTTACAGAGAGGAAGGAAGAGGGATAGAGAGTTAGAAACATCGATGAGAGAGAAACATCTGTCAGCTGCCTCCTGCACACCCCCTACCGGGGATGTGCCCGCAACCAAGGCACATACCCTTGACCGGAATCGAACCTGGGACCCTCAGTACGCAGGCCCACGTTCTATCCTAGGGGTGTCGAACTCAATCAGAGAAGGGGCCAAAATCTAAAATCCAGCCTAAATCGCAGGCCGAATGGTTTACTGAACAGTCATAAACTGACAATGTCATAAACTGACAGCGGAGTGCAGTGATGACAGCGCGGTGCGGGCCACATTGCAAGGCCTAGCGGGCTGGATTTGGCCCGCGGGCCTTGTGTTTGACACATGTGCTCTATCCACTGGGCCCACACCGACCAGGGCAAATAAGTGACATTTTTAATAGATAAAGATTCTGTCTGGGTAGAACAGCTTGGAAACAGCCTTGCGAGTCTCCTCACTCAAAACTGCTTCCCAATTTCTAATGTCACAAACCATCCTGTGACAGATGCCTTTGTGTTTGTGCTTCCCAGAGGGACCTCATTTTAAAAAGTAAAATATTTCAAAAATAAAAGAATAAAGGACGATTTTATAAACATCCATATATCCACTACCCAGATATTGTAGCTTCTTTTGCTACATATTATATAATCGCAAAGCATAGTATTGTTTAATGTTTTAAAATGTTCACACATGCCATTGTATATGTATGTATGTATGTATGTATCTATCTATCTATCTACCTACCTATCTATCTATATCTCCACCCTTTGGCAGCCTTTTGTGGACAAATGAGATTAATTTATTTGGATTTGTGCAGATTCAACCATTAACAATGTTTTCACTAATAAAAATGTCTAGATCAAGGTGTATATTCATTTATAAGCTGTGAATAAGAGTTGCTACATGTGACTGTACCAGATCTCTGCCAAGTTACACTCTTAGCCCCTTGATGACATTTTTGTGCCTTTTATGGACGAGGGAACAGAAGCCAAAATAAGCACTGATGAATCTGAAGTTAACATTGGGCACATTTAGAGACAGAAAAGGGAATGATAGCTGATGAAGCTGTTAAATCATGATTTCCCAGAGGACTTTATCTTACTTTAAAAAAAAAGTATGTTTGTTTTTTTGTTTTTTTAATATATTTTATTGATTTTTTACAGAGGAGAAGAGAGGGATAGAGAGCTAGAAATGTCGATGAGAGAGAAACATTGACCAGCTGCCTCCTGCACACCCCCTACCGGGGATGTGCCTGCAACCAATGTACATGCCCTTGACTGGAATCGAACCCGGGACCTTTCAGTCCGCAGACCGATGCTCTATCCACTGAGCCAAACCGGTTTCGGCAGTATGTTTTTAGTGATTTCAGAGAGTAAAGGAGAGAGAGCATTAATGATCAGAGAAGAGAACCATGGACTGCCTGCCTCTTGCACGCCCCCTACTGGGGATGGAGCCCGCAACCCCGGGCCTGTGCCCTTGACCGGGAGTCGAACCGTGACCTCCTGGTTCCTAGGTCGCCGGGCCGGCCGGGCCGTTGTATTTGTTTATAGACTGAGTCCATCCCAGTTCCCTGCTGTGGTGCTTGAGACATACGTAGGGAGTCCAGACTGCGAGGCAGGCGGGCAACACGTGAGAGTGACTCCTTGTTAACTCTTCCTCACCAGCCGAAGAGCGGCGATGCCAAATCCGCGAACAGAGCCAAGCGGTCCCAGGGCCCCGTGCACATCACGGCCGGGAGCGAGCCAGTCCCCATCGGCGAGGCCGAGGACGACGACCTGGACCAGGAGACGTTCAGCATTGTAAGTCCCCGCCCTGACCCCGTGCCACGAGGCGCTGTCTCGTCTGCACCTTTTATTTTCATTTATTTGTTCACTTTAACGTGATTTTATTGATTTTTCACAGAGAGGAAGAGAGAGGGATAGAGAGTCAGAAACATCGACTTGAGAGAATCATCCATCAGCTGCCTCTTGCACACCCCCCCACTGGGGATGTGCCCGCAACCAAGGCACATGCCCTTGCCCGCAGTCGAACCCGGGACGTTTCAGTCTGCAGGCCGACGACGCTCTATCCCCACTGAGCCAAACCGGTCCCAGCTGCAGGTTTTATTTTCATTTATTTATTCACTCTAACGTGTTTGTATTGATTTCGGAGAGGAAGGGGGAGAGGGAGTTAGAAACATCAACGATGAGAGAGAATCGTCTATTGGCTGCCTCCTGCACGCCCCCACCTCCCCTCCTCCCCCCACTGGTGAGCGAGCCCCCAACCCAGGCATGTGCCCTGCCCGGGAATGGAACTGTGACCTCCTGGTTCATAGGTTGACGCTCAGCCACTGAGCCACGCAGTGCGGGGCTGATCTGCAGGTTTTAAAGCTCAGAACGTAAAATGGAAGCCCCTGCTTCCCCTCACCCTAAACCAGGGGTCCTCAAACTTTTTAAAGTGGGGGCCAGATCACGGTCCCTCAGAGAGCTGGAGGGCCGGACTATATGAACTACTAATTCCTACTGTAACACCTCGGCTGCGCTCACTGCCCAAAAAACCTGGCGGGCCGGATCAGACTCCCCTGGGGGCCGCATGTGGCCCGCAGGCCGTAGTTTGAAGACCCCTGCCCTAAACCCATGCCTTTCCTTCGGTCCCTTCCCAGAGGTGACTGGGGTTCTAGGTTCCACGATCCTCCTCTCGGGGGACTTTAGACTTCCGCTACTTAACGTCTCTCAAGACCGAGATCGTTCCCGCAAGCAGCCGGGCGGGCGTTCTCCCTGTGCGTCCTGTGTATTTTTTTTTTTACCACGATGATCCTATGACGCAGGCAGTCCGCTCCATTCCACATATTGAAGAATAAGGTGGGGAGAGCTAAGGGCAGGGGTCCTCAAACTTTTTAAAGTGGGGGCCAGATCACGGTCCCTCAGAGAGCTGGAGGGCCGGACTATACGAACTACTAATTCCTACTGTAACACCTCGGCTGCGCTCACTGCCCAAAAAACCTGGCGGGCCGGATCAGACTCCTCTGCGGGCCGCATGTGGCCCGCGGGCCGTAGTTTGAAGACCCCTGGCTAAGGGGCTCGTCCGGGCTCACAGAGCTGCGATGCGGAGCAGAGATTTGACCCAGGCGTTTTGGCCCGAGGGTCCGGGCCCTGGCCCATCCTCCCACGCAGCCGGCGAGTGCCCATGACAGCATGTGGGACTATTCCCCACGGTGGGAAGTGCCGCACTGCCTGCATTCTGTAACGGCTTTCCCCCCCTCTTTGCTCCGCGTTACCTTTTCCACGGTTTTATCTTTTTCTCCTGTCGTCGGACAGTGAGGTTCTCACAGATGCTCACCCCGCCACGCATAGGCTGCGGCGAAATTGTAAATATTCTTCTTGGGCCCCACGTAAGAGCTTCTCTAGAGGGCGCGGCTTGAGCGGGGAGCTGGGAGCGGCATTGGGCATGCGCCCGGCACTTGGTTAGAAGTCAGTTGGTTAGATGCCATAGAATTACTCTTCGAGAGGCCATGGTAGATGTTTGCGCTCCTGACAGGAGTGTGAGTTCAGATCCCTTTCCCAGTCTCAGAAAGACTTGGTAATTTCTGACTTCTTAATTTAAAAAGAAAAATAAATAAATTTTTATTGATTTTTTAAAAAAATATTTTATTGATTTTTTACAGAGAGGAAGGGAGAGATATAGAGAGCTAGAAATGTCGATGAGAGAGAAACATCGACCAGCTGCCTCTTGCACATCCCCTACTGGGGATGTGCCCGCAGCCCAGGTACATGCCCTTGACCGGAATCGAACCTGGGACCCTTCAGTCTGCAGACCGACGCTCTACCACGGAGCCAAACCGGTTTCGGCTGATTTTTTTTTTTTTTACAGAGAGGAAGGGAGAGAGAGAGAGAGAGAGAGAGAGAGAGAGAGAGAGAAACATCAATGAGAGAGAAACATTGATCAGCTGCCTCTTGCACTCCCCCTACCGGGGATGTGCCCGCAACCAAGGTACATGCCCTTGGCCGGAATCGAACCTGGGACCCTTCAGTCCGCAGGCTGATGCTCTATCCACTGAGCCTAACCCGTCAGGGACCTCCCTTCATTTCTTAAAAAGCCTAAAGGACTTCTGAGTATTTTACCCTGCACTGCACTTCCAGCTAGTTAGCGATGGGCGGTTTTCAGGCCGGACCTGTAATTTCCCTTCTCATTTGATCTTCGTAAAGGCCTTAAGGGACTCTCAGGCCCTCCCCCTGGGAGACGAGGAAACAGCAGCATTTTCAGAGACCAAGTAAGGAGTCGAAATCCTGGCTCCAGGCCGGGCGTGTCAAACTCGCAGCCGGCGGGCCGCACGCCCCGTTTAACACAAACGGCGGGCCGCCAGTTTGACACGCTCGCGCCAGGCGATGGTGCTGGGATGTGCACGTCAGGTGTTCCTGGTCTTCCGTCGTCCCCCGGGGCTTGCCCTCCTCTCTCGCGATCACGGTGCGCGGGGCGGGGTGGGCTGTGCGCCCTCCGGGAACTCGGGGCACAGAGGGCCGAGGGGGGGCGCATCCCGGCCACAGGGGGCCTCACGTCCCCGCCCTCCCTGCTGTTGCAGTGTAAGGAGAGGATGAGGCCGGTGAAGAAGGCCCTGAAGCAGCTGGACAAGCCGGACAAGGGGCTGAGCGTGCAGGAGCAGCTGGAGCACACGCGGAACTGCCTGCTGAAGATCGGGGACCGCATCGCCGAGTGCCTTAAAGCCTACTCCGACCAGGAGCACATCAAGCTGTGGCGGAGGTAGGCCCGGGCCTCCCGGTGCCCGGTTCGATTGGATAGTGTGTGTGTGTGTGTGTGTGTGTGTGTGCATGTATGTCTGTGTGTGCATGTATGTCTCTGCGTGCATGTGTGTATGTATATCTGTGTGCCTTTCTCTGTGTGCATGTATGTGTGTGCCTGTGCGTATGCCTGTGTGTGCATGTATGTGTGCACATGCATATGTCTGTGTGTGCGTGCATGCGTGCATGTGCTTGTGCATGTATACCCGTGTGCCTGCGTGTATGCCAGTGTCCATGTATGTCTCTGTGCATGTGTGTATGTATATCTGTGTGCCTGTCTGTGTGTGCATGTATGTGTGTGCCTGTGTGTATGTGTGCATGTATGTCTCTCTGTGTGTGTGTATGTCTCTGTGTGTGTGTGTGCACACTTGCATTGCTTTGTTTTCATCTAGTAAAGATGACATATCCACCCAATGAGATTTCCACACCCACCCAACAAAAGCCCTCTTTTGGCCACATGCCTATAGGCTTCAGTTCTACTTTCCCAAAATGGTCCATTCCACCGGGACCCGTCTTTTGCATCGATTGGATGACATCGTTAATTAATTAATTTTTAAAAATAGATTTTTTTCCCCCTCCACATTTTTGTTGATTTCAGAGAGGGAGGGAGAAGGAGAGGGAGATAGAGTCATTAACAAGGGAGACAGAACCATTGAGCGGCTGGCTGCCTCCCGCAGGCCCCCTACTGGGGATGGATCCCGCAACCCGGGCATGCGCCCGCACAGATAACCCATCTGCATGTGGGCCCTGAGCTGGGGCGTGGCGGGTCCAGAGTGCAGAAGGTGGAGGAGGACGGGACCTGCGTGCTGGGTGCCAGTGCGATACCTAGACATACACACATGCACGCAGAGACATACATGCACACACAGACAGAAGCCTGGCTCCGGACTCAGATGCACTGACAGCGCGTAAAGATGGAGCATGGAGGCCAAGACCTGGAGAACTGCTCTCTGCCCCTTGATGTCTGCACTTGGGGGCGATACTCCATACCAGCGCTCAGTAGCTTGCCATCTGTCAGAAGAGAAGAAGAATTTATCCTGTAAATTCTGTAACTTACCGGAACTGTTGTTGTCTTTTTAGGAACCTGTGGATCTTCGTTTCCAAGTTTACAGAATTCGATGCCCGGAAGTTGCATAAACTGTACAAGATGGCTCATAAGAAGAGGTCGCAAGAAGAGGAGGTAAGAGACACACAGAATCCCAGTTCATTCAGGCGGACAGGCACCGGTTACACTGGAAAAGCCCTTCCTCCCGAGGGGATCGGAGAGCCGTGGCTGCTGGGGTTAGAGGGCCGCTGGGTCCCTGCCCTCACTGTGCAGTGACAGGCAGCAGCCCACACACGTGCTCTTGCAGGTTCTTGTCAGTGCAGTCGGCCTGGACCGGGGGTAGGGAATGTCCAGCCCGCGGGCCGCAGAAGGCCCGTAACATCATTGGGTCTGGCCCTGCCAAGGCTTCCGGGGCGAGTGAATGAAATGTGTGACCAAGCAGAGCAGGCTGATGTTTAAGTGGGTAGTTTTTTTTGTGTGTGTGTTTTTTTTTTAATTTAAAGTGCCTTTTATTTAATCTTTGCCATTATTTTCTTTTTAAAAAAATATATATATATATATTCTATTGATTTTTTTTATAGAGAGGAAGAGAGAGGGATAGAGAGTCAGAAACATCGATGAGAGAGAATCATCCATCAGCTGCCTCTTGCACACCCCCTACTGGGGATGTGCCCACAACCAAGTACATGCCCTTGACCGGAATCGAACCTGGGACCCTTCAGTCCGCAGGCAGACGCTCTATCCACTGAGCCACACCGGTTTTGGCTAAGTGGGCAGTTTTGTCTCGCCCTAGAGTAGGGGTGTCGAACTCAATCAGAGAAGGGGCCAAAATCTAAAATCCAGCCTAAATCGCGGGCCGAATGGTTTACTGAACAGTCATAAACTGACAATGTCATAAACTGACAGCGGAGTGCAGTGATGACAGCGCGGTGCGGGCCACATTGCAAGGCCTGGCGGGCTGGATTTGGCCCGCGGGCCTTGTGTTTGACACATGTGCCCTAGGGTGATGTTACAAACATCCAATGGCCCTCGGCGGAGAAAAAGGTTCCCCACCCCTGGCCCGGCCATCCCCGTGGGAGCTCAGCGGGACAGGTGAGCTGGTTGTGGGAAGAAGGTCGTAGATGGCAGGTCAGAGGCCAGCAGGGGCCAGAGGGGACCCCTGAAGGCAGTGACCTTGACGCCGTCCTTGAGACAGACCCCGAGAGCATCCGTGTCCTCCTTTCCTCCAGGAGCAGAAGAAGAAGGATGACGTGATGGGTGGTAAGAAGCCATTCCGACCCGAGGCCTCGGGCTCCAGCCGGGACTCCCTGCTGTCCCAGTCCCACGCCCCGCACGGCCTCCACCCGCAGAAGTCCCACCTGCCCTCCTCCCACGGCCCTCACGGGCACCCGAGGGACAGCTACAGCCACCCCAACAAGAGGCACTTCAACGCAGGTAGGTGGTGAGCGGGACCCGCTAGCAGAGGCGACAATAGAACAGTCCTTTATCGCCGAAGCCGGTGTGGCTCAGTGGCTAGAGCATCGGCCTGCGGACTGAAAGGTCCCGGGTTCAATTCCGGTCAAGGGCACGTACCTTGGTTGCGGGCACATCCTCAGTAGGGGGTGTGTGTGCAAGAGGCAGCTGATGGATGATTCTCTCTTATCGATGTTTTTAACTCTCTATCTCTCTCTTCCTCTCTGTAAAAAAATCAATAAGATATATATTAAAAAAAAAAAAAAGAAAAGAAGCAACAGTTCTTAAGCTTTCAGAGGGATGTCTGTTTAACGGGAGTGAAACTTGGTCATCCCTCGCGGTCACCACACCTCACTTTCTCTCCCCGCAGACCGAGGGGACTGGCAGCGGGAGAGGAAGTTCAGCTACGGCGGCAACAGCAACCCGCCCTGGGGCAGCGACCGGCACCACCCGTACGAGCCGCACTGGTACAAGGACCACCACTACGGGGACCGGCGGCACACCGACAGCCACCGCTCCGGCTACCGGCCCAACAGCCTGTCCAGGAAGAGGCCGTACGACCAGTACGGCGACCGGGACCACCGGGGACACCGGGACTACTACGACAGGTGCGCCCAGGGCCCAGGGCCCGCGCCGGCTCCCGCCGGGAGCCCCGCCGCCTGTAAAGGGGGAGGGGCAGGCGACACGTGCACGCGTGTGTGTGTGCGTGCGTGTGTGTGTGTGTGTGTGTGTGTGTGTCTCCCCGTGTGTCCAGACGGGGGTCCCCGGATGGAGCAAACGTCTGTGCCACTGGGCACCTTGGTTGTGGTTTTGGGTTTGCATTTCTCTAACGACTCGCGTTCATTAAGGATGTTGATGGCATCATCTCTTTAGAGCACGTGTGTCAAACACAAGGCCCGCGGGCCAAATCCAGCCCGCCAGGCCTTGCAGTGTGGCCCGCACCGCGCTGTCATCACTGCACTCCGCTGTCAGTTTATGACATTGTCAGTTTATGACTGTTCAGTAAACCATTCGGCCCGCGATTTAGGCTGGATTTTAGATTTTGGCCCCTTCTCTGATTGAGTTCGACACCCCTACTTTAGAGAGATGCAGACCAAAGTCTGTCACCCGTTTTTGAACTGGATTGTCTTTTTTTTTTTTTAATATGTTTTATTGATTTTTTTTACAGAGAGGAAGGGAGGGAGAGAGAGAGTTAGAAACATCGATGAGAGAGAGCCATCGATCAGCTGCCTCTTGCACACCCCCGCCTGGGGATGTGCCCGCAGCCAAGGTACATGCTCTTGACCGGAATCGAAACCCAGGACCCTTCAGTCCCCAAGCCGACGCTCTATCCATTGAGCCAAACCGGTTTTGGCGATATATATATATATATATATATATATATATATATATATATATATATTGCTTTCAGAGAGGAAAGGAGAGCAAGTGAGAGAGAGAGAGAAATATCAACGATCGGAGATAATCATTGATCGGCTGCCTCCTGCTGGGAATCGAGCCTGCAGGTGCCCTGACCGTGAATCGAACCGTGACCTCCTGGCTCCTAGGTCTTTGCTCAACCCCTGAGCCAGACTGGGGGGGGCGGTTATCGTTCTTGATTTGTTATTGATTCCCGGTGACGAGAGCACTCGCTGTGAGTCCTTTGGAAGTGGGCGCCCGAGGACGAGCCCTGGGCCAGGAAGGGGTGTGTGTGTGTGGGGGGGGGGGGGGATGGGAGGGGGGAGATCGGGGGGCACCCGGCCGCGCCTCCGGCTGACCCCGCGTCCCCCCCGCAGGCACCACCACGACTCCAAGCGCCGGCGGTCGGACGAGTTCAGGCCCCAGAGCTACCACCAGCAGCAGGATTTCCGCCGCATGTCCGACCACCGGCCCCCGGCGGGCTACCACGGCCAGGGCCCCTCATCGGACCACTACCGCCCCTTCCACACGGACAAGCCGGGGGACTACAAGCAGCCGCCGCCCCCGCCGCACCCCGCCG
Source organism: Pipistrellus hanaki (assembly GCF_964339955.1). Classification (NCBI taxonomy): domain Eukaryota; kingdom Metazoa; phylum Chordata; class Mammalia; order Chiroptera; family Vespertilionidae; genus Pipistrellus; species Pipistrellus hanaki. The sequence goes on from NC_140523.1 coordinate 2,783,601, forward strand.
CCCCCGACCCCCGCTCGCCCCCCTCGCAGAAGTCTCCCCACCACGACGCCAAGTCGCCCCTGGACCACAGGTCTCCCCTGGAGAGGTCCCTGGAGCAGAAGAACAACCCCGACTACAACTGGGGCGTGCGGAAGACATAGAGGGCAGCCGGGCCCGGAGGATGGTGGTCTGAGCCGCCGCTGCTGCCACCGCTGCCAGCTCACCGGCCCGGGGGCGCCTCCAGGGGGCGCCTCGGGGGGCGGGGGGCTCGGTCCGGCCGCCCCTCCTGCTTGGGGCACCCCACCCGCTGCGGCCTGCTCCTGCCTCCCACCGTGGGGCGCTCGGAGGAGGAAGAGTGACTTTTGTGCTCCCCCCCGAGAGCGGAGAGAGGAAGGGGTCTTAGGCGCGAATGGCTCACGGTCAGGGTCACGGCCGAGGCCCAGGGCGCGGGGTCCGCGCTGAGGGCGGCCGGGCTGGGCGTGGGGTGCGGGTCTGTCGCGGTGACAGACGATGCTGCTGATGGGAGCGGGGGCCTCGCAGCATCACAGGACTCGAAGCTCCCGGGGAGCAGCAGCAGGTGCACCCCTTGAATGTGGTCTGGGGACAGGTGACACCCTGGGCCTCTTGACGTGACCCACGCTGCAGGGGCCGGGGGGGGGGGGGACTGGGAGAGGGGGGCAGCTCCCCACGGCCCCTTCCCCCCCAACAAACACTAATTTTCCCACGCTGTCTGTACATTTCAAAGCTGCTGTGGCCGCCTCGAGGGCTGGGCCCGGGGCAGGTCGGGTCTGGCCGGGGTGGGGGCGGGCGGGCTGGCGGGGTGGGGGGCCTGTGGCCGGAACCGTGTCCCTGCACGGTTCCGATTCCCGGGACAGGAAGTCGAACCCCGGGGGAGGCCCGGGGGTGGGGTGAGGGGAGCAGAGGCAGGCCTGCTGGCGGGAGACGGGTCCCGGGCAGGTGGGACCAGGCTCGCTGGGGGCGGCAGTGCCAGCAGGCGGGGGTGCGGTCCTGGTTGCGCTGGGTCAGCATCTGCCGGTGGCATTTCAGTTCCCTCGAAAGAAGCGATGGCAGGAGGGCAGCCGCGGCTCCCGGGACCGTGTGGGGCGGAGGGGTGGGGGGGGGCAGGCAGAAGTAGGTGGTTGCCCGTGTCGCCGCTGGAACCGAATCGGTGTCTTGTAGCTTGGGATCAGCTAGGTATACGGAGTCGTGTCTCCCCAGGACGGGCGTGGGCCGGGAGGCAGGTGTCCGTGTCCGTTAAGCGGCTCCCGTCATGTCCCCCAGCCGGGCCTTCTGTCCCCTCTCCTGCCAGCAGCTCGCCGGTATTGTTCGCACGGCCAAGGCCCTCCCGGACGGACACAGGGTGGCCGCCTGGCCCGTGAGCCCCTCCCTCCGTGGGGCATGCGCAGCGCAGCTTACCCTCCGGGCCTGGCCTGTGGGCTTCCTGGAATCACCCGCCTGGTTCCCGCAGCACCCCTGAGGCCTTTGCTAACGACCCCCCGAGTTGTGTCCCGCCCAGGGGAGCAGGCGTGGCTCCCGTGGCCACGTGGCTCCCGTGGCCACGTGGCTCCCATGGTCCACGTGGCTCCCGTGGTCCACGTGGCTCCTGTGGCCATGGCTTCCTGCTGCCGGAGCACCCCAGGCCTGGCCAGGCGGGTCCCAGAGGAGAGTCCGGGCCCTTTGACCGCCTCCCGGTACCCAGTTGGGGTTCTTGGCGCCAGGTGTGTGCCACGCGTCCTGAGGCGGAGCCTGAGGATGCCCGGGAGGGAGGCCCTGGCTGCAGCCATCCTCCAGGAGGCGCTGTGACCGCCCGGTGGGGCGAGGGGGACAGGTAGGTAGGTAGGTCCCTGCCATGGCCACCTCCGCCCGCAGCTCCTTGCCGACAGTCCTAGCCCTGCCCCGTGTTGGGGTCGCCCCAGAGAGGGAGGTGGGGCTGGCCTGCAGGGCCTTGAGTGATGGGGGGGCTTGGAGGGGGGCGGACAGAGGATGAGCCCCAGCACCTTCCTCGCGGGTCACGGGGTCACGGGGTCACGTCGATGCTCCCTTTGACCGCGGAGAGGCCGGCGGAGGCCCTGCGTGTCACATCATGAGGACAGAGGAACCCCCTCCGCCCGCACGGAGGACGCCGAGTGCCATAGGATGGAGAGAGAGAGAGAGAGAGAGAGAGAGAGAGAGAGAGAGAGGGAGAGAGGGGGGGGGGGGGGGAGGGGCGGGCAGTGTTGGCCACAGCAGTGTTACCCGGAGCCCGGATCGCGGTGTCCCCTCGGTATCCAGGGACGGGGGTCAGCGCGAAGGCCGGGCCCTCGGGGTGCAGGGGGACCTCCCTCCCTGTGGAGGGAGAGGCCGTGAGGACGGTTTCCATGGCGCCCGGCTCTGACCGACGTCAGAACTGGGAGAAAGTAACTCGGATCGAGGAGGAGGAGGAGGAGGAGGAGGAGGAGGAGGAGGAAGGAGCTAGCCTCCCTGAAACCCGAGCTTAACCAAGGATTCACAAGGCCTCCCGTCACCCTGGGAATGGACCCCGAGCCCACAGTCCCTGGAGAGACAGCCAGGCCCCTGGGGGACGGGGGGGGGGCCTGATGGCCCAGACCCCCCTCCTGTCGCTCCGAGACCCTCCTGGGGGGCCAGGCCCTCCCCTCCCGCTGCAGGCGGGCCCCCCAACACTGAATGCCCCCCTCTCGCCGGTGTCTGATGGCCACATCGGGAAACCCCGCAGACCAAACCCGGCCCAGGCCCCCGAGGTGTCGGGGGGCCGCAGTCCAGGCTGCTTAGTCCGCCTGCGCCCCTTTTTGTTGGGGGGACAGGCGGTGTATTTTTTTTTTTTTTTCCCCTTGTAAAATTGTGGACTTTTCAAACCTGTTGACTCAACAGTAATTAATTTATATTTGTGAGAAATGCCACACAGTCCTGGTGATTTCCGATGTACATAATGTTGTTTATAGAGTATGTATTAAAAATTTTTTCCTACATTGTCACACGGCTGCACTTCTGGTTTCTTGGGACGTGACAAGGGGTCCCCTGGGATTTTTTTGAGAACCCGGACGACCATGATGCATTGCGTCGGGGTGCCCTGGGGCCTGGGCCGCACCTCGTCCCCCCTCCCCTCGGTCGGTCGGTCGGTCGGTCGTGCGGGTTGTTGGACGGCGTGACATGGAGCCTTTCACACACGTGTGTGTGTCTGTGTGTGTGTGTGTGTGTCTGTGTGTGTCTGTGTGTGTCTGTGTGTGTGTGTTTCTCCGCACAGCGCCCCCTGCTGGTGGGGCTGAGACCGCACACCGTGGGTTTCTGAGTGGCCAAGGCTGAGGTCAGCCTCTGAGCAGCCCTTGACAGTCGCCTGCACCCCTCCCTCGGCGAGATGGCCTGGCCTGGGGGGTGGGGGGCCCCGCAGGTGACCAGGGGCCTATCCACACGTGTCCCCCAGCCCCCTCCGTAGGAAACCAAAACACGGCGCCTGCCAGCCCGCAGCCCGGCCCCGAGGGCGACCGAACAGTCGGGTTGTATGTTCTCGGAGGGAGAGCGAGCGTTTTATAACGGAAACACTGACACCGATGTTAGCTCCAGCAATCTGGCACCCAGCGCCTGCCGGCGGGGCCAGACGGGTGGGGATCCCGGCCGAGTGGGGGCTAGCTAGAAGCCTGCCAGACCTGTGTGTGTGTGTGTGGGGGGGGGGGGGGGGGGTATTGAGGGGGGCGGGTTCTGATACTTCAGGGGCCTGGGCACCAAACCCCTCATCTCTGTGGCACTCCTCCTCCTCGGTACGCCCAGGAGACCTGGCTGTGCGCGGGGCCTGGGCTCGGAGGAGAGCCGGGGGTTTGGTTTAACTGCATGTAGTAAGTTCTTCAGCGAAAAGACTTCCCAAGAAGCCCTGGCCGGTGTGGCTCAGTGGATAGACTCGCGTCGGCCTGCAGACCAAAGGGATCCGGGTTCGATTCCGGTCAAGGGAACGTACTATGCGTACCTCGGTGGTGGCAGCAGGCTCCTCCCCGTGGCCTGGGTCCTGGAGGCAACCGGTCGATGTGTCATCTCTCTCCCATCGATGTTTCTCTCCGTCTCTCCCTCTCCCGCTCCCATGGAAAAAATATCCTCGGGTGAGGATTGAACAAAAGAGGAAAAAAAAAATAAAAGACCCGAGGGGAGGAGAGGTGAGGTCCAGGCGCTTTGCAATCCGCAGCGTTAAGAGCCAAGTGCTGCCACCATCCTCGGCTTGTGAGGATCTGCAATAGCAACGGAGGACTCCTGCCAGCGCCCGGACGCCCGCCTTTTCCTGGAAGCAGTGGGCTCCCCGCACGCCCTCCCTGCCCCCCCCTCCGCTCCGGGCCGGGCCTCGCACGTCTGGCATGGACGCAGGCCCTCCTGTGCCAACAGAAAGGTCACCGAATGACATGCAGGGCCCTGCCCTGTGCCAGCCGAGCCCGGAGGACCGCAGCTCTTAAAGGAGCAGGGGCCCTACGGCCCAGCCCTCTTCCCTGCAGAGACCTGGCCCCCCGAGGCCCCCCCGCCTGCTCCGCGGCCGTGTGACCTTGGCTTTGTGTGGGAATGTGGACCAGCCCATCCATGGCCTGGGCCTCTCACCTCCAAGACAGAAGAAGGATCATCGGCTGCTCAGGGCCAGCGGCCCCTGGAGGGAGGGGTCACACGCATGGTCTCTCTGTGTGTGTGTGTGTGTTTTTTAGCCATTTAACAAATAAATAAATCTCTTTATTGTTGGGAAGATTACAGAGGTTCTCCTTCCTCCCCTTCTTCTGTGAATGAAGAGTGCGCGGTCATTAACCCGTTAACGAAGCTCGGGTCTCGCTGACCACATGGGCCCTGCGGGGGCTGCAGGGCTGGGGGTGCTGTGAGGCGCCCCCTGTGGTCCCTCCCTGTGCGTGGCTGGCTGGGCCGATGGCCTTGTCGGCATTTGCAAACACGGAGGAGGCAGCTTCAAGGTTCCATGAGGTTTTTTTGTTTTTTTAATTAAAAAAAAAATTGAATTCTTTATTGTTTAAATGATTACATAAGTCTCCTTCCCCCCTTCACCCCCACTGACCTCTCCCCAGCTGCCCACTCCTCTCCTTTCTGTGTCCATTGCATCCAAGTCCTTGGGTTGATCTCTTACCTCCTCTGTCCCATGCTTCTGTGACTCTGGTTCTGTGGTTCATGAGGTGTGTATGTATGTGTGTGTGTGTGTGTGTGTGTGTGTGTGTGTGTGTATATATATATATATATATATATATGTAAAATATATTTTTATTTTATTTTTATTTTATTTTATTTTTTACAGAGAGAAAGGGAGAGAGATAGAGAGTTAGAAACATCCATCAGCTGCCTCCTGCATACCTCTCACCAGAATGTGCCCACAACCAAGGTACATGCCCTTGACCGGAATCGAACCCGGAACCTTCCAGTCCGCAGGCCGACGCTCTATCCACTGAGCCAAACCAGTTAGGGCTTTTTAAAAATATATTTTATTGATTTTTCATAGAGAGGAAGGGAGAGGGATAGTTAGAAACACCGATGAGAGAGACACATCCACCAGCCGCCTCCTGTACCCACGGAGGACGGTGGAGACAGACCCAAGACGCCAAGGACAACGGTCAGGTGAAAAAGGGTCCGGGGAAGAGGGACCGACCGGGGAGGTGGGTGGGGGGCCAGGGGGCTGGTCGCTGCGGGGCGGGCTGCGGGAGGGGCTGGCCTGGGCGGAGGCAGGCCTGGGTGTCACAGGGAAGGCAGGCAGCTGCGGTGGCCTGGGCATCAGCTCCATCCCCTGAGTGAGTGTGGTTCTAGAACACCGCCAGCAGAGGGCAGCAGGCTCCCGCAGATGGCCTGCCTGGGTGTTTGATTCTGCAGAAGTGGCCGAGGGCAGGGCAGGGACGCGGAGAGGGGCAGAGGCCAGGGCACAGTCCCAGCCCACTCGGGGGCTCAGCCACCGGGCAGGAGGGCTCTGTGCTTCCCAGGACTGAAGGACCCCCCCCTCCTCCAGCCAGGGGTGCACAGGCTTCTGCCCCCTCCCACTTGGGGGGCAGCCCCAGGCCTCTCCAGTGCTGCAGGCCCACCCTCGCCTTCACTCTTTTTAAGGGAATTTTCTTTTCTTTTTAATATATTTTCATTGATTTTTTACAGAGAGGAAGAGAGAGGGATAGAGAGTTAGAAACATCGATGAGAGAGAATCATCCATCAGCTGCCTCTTGCACGCCCCCCACTGGGGATGTGCCCGCAACCAAGGCACATGCCCTTGACCGGAATCGAACCTGGGACCTTTCAGTCCGCAGACCGACGCTCTATCCACTGAGCCACACTGGCTTCGGCAGTCATGTGTTTGTTTATGGACTTGTCTCCATAAGAGGATGGGAAGTAGCCCGCGCCCCTCCCCCAGCACCAGTGGTCACGAGAGAGGGCTGTGGACTGACTGCAGGCTCAGACGGGGCGGGGAGGGGGGGCCACCCCAGCGCCCAGGTGCCAGGCGGGTTCAGAGCATGAGCTCACTGGGTTTCCGGAAGGGCCTTGGGAGGCAGGCCCTCCTAATTCCATTTCACAGACGAGGCCTCTCAGCCTCCCGAAGTCCAGGCGGACCACACAGCGCGGCGGGCGGGCGGGCGGGCGGGCGGGCGGGCAGAGCCAGCTGGAGCGCCGAGTCCTCTGCCGCCTGAGACCCCCCCTCTCCCGCCTGGCACCCCTCCCACCAGCCCCACTCCTGCCTCCCCCCCCCCCCCCCGCCCCCACGTCCTAATTCTTTTCACCCCAGCATTGGCCTGCTTTCCTACAAAGGCCCCCTCCTTTGTCTTTAATCTCTCCCCCCCCCCTCTCTCTCTCTCTCTCTCTCTCTCTCTCTCTCTCTCTCTCTCCATCTTCTCACAATTCTCTCTCCTCGCAATTCTCTCTCTCTCTCTCTCTCTCTCTCCCCTCTCTCCTCTCTCTCTCTCTTTATCCTCTCTCTCTCTCTCTCTCTCTCTCTCTCTCTCTCTCTCTCTCGTTTTCCTCTCTCTCCCTCTCTCTCTCTCTCTCTCTCTCTCTTTCTCTCTCTCATCTTCCTCCCTCCCTCTCTCTCTCTCTCTCTCTCTCTCTCTCTCTCTCTCTTTCTCTCTCTCTCATCTTCCTCCCTCCCTCCCTCCCTCCCTCTCTCTCTCTCTCTCTCTCTCCCCCCCGGGCGGCCCCTCAGCCCCGTGGCGCTGAGTGCTGAGAGCAGGCCCCGCCCGTGCTCAGGGATCTTGGGCAGGTCCACGGGCAGCGAGCCTCCGTTTCTTCATCTGTGAAATGGGCGCGGATGTGTGTCTGGCGCAGCGGGCCGTTTTTGCGGGATGACGCGGAGTGACAGCCAGCAGGGAACCCGGCCTCGGAGCAGGCCTGGGCCCTCCTCACACGGGTGGGTGGTGCCCCCCCTCACCACCCCGGAGGGCCCTCTCTCTCCCCCAGATAAGGATCGAGAGTCATTTCAGAGGAGTAGGGCGACCCTGGTACGTCCTCCGCGCACATTGACAACACAGGCATACACACGCACACGCGTGCACACGCTATGCACACAGTAACTCCCTCCCTCCCAGACACAGCCAGGGCACACGCACCACCCACCCACGTCCGCTCTGCACCCTGCAAATGCATCCGTTATCCAGAAAAAAACAAACCCCCCCTGGGCACGCAAGTCCGAAGGGAAGTCACAAAAAACAAAAACAAAAAAACACCCAAACTTTACTTGCAGGTAGCCGTTAATAAATAATTTACAGTATGTACAGGCGGGGACCCTCCCCGGGGGGCCGGCGAGGAGGTGGGGGGAGAGGGGGAGGGAACGGGTGTCCCCGCTTCCAAGCAGAACGCGAGAGCAAACGCAACCCAAAATAAAGTGCTTCACTTCTTCCTTCCGGCGCAGGGGCGGTGTGAGGGCCAGCGGGGCCTCCTGCCCCCTGCCCGCCCCCCTGCCCGCCCGCCCGCCCACCAGGGGGGTTTGGCAGAGAGGGGACCTCGGAGGGGGAGGCGGGACGGGTCCGCAGCCTCCTGGGCCAGTGTATGAGAGGTCCCGGGGCAGCAGGGGGCGGGCGGGAGGGAGGGCGGCCCCCAGGGCCTGGCAGCACCTTGGCCAGAGGAGCCCGGCGGGCGGGCGGGCGGGCGGGCGGGGGGTCCCTGGAGCAGCAGCAGAGGGGAGAACGGGTCTGGGCTCCCAGCGGGAGGTCTCCCAGGCCGTGTGGCCCGGGGGCTCAGGGGAAGGGACCCGCCGATGGGGCAGACCCTGCCAGGGCCGCCTGCTCCGCTCCCCTCCCTCCCGGGTGCGGGATGCAGACCGGGGTGGACGGAGGAGAGGGGAGCAGCGGGCAGAGGGTCAGGGCAGGCCAGCTGGCCCCGTCCCCCCAGCCCCCCCCCAGGGGCCCCGCGCCCCCAGCCCCCTGCCCGGCTCCTGCCGCCTGCTGGGCGGGAAGGATCATTAGTCAAAGGGTAGTTAGTTAGTTCTGTGTGTGGACGTTTAGAAACTCAACTCGACTTCCTAAGCACAGTGTGGGGGGGGTTGTGGGGAGGGGGAGAAACAGGGAGGGGGGAGGGACCAGATAAGGGCATCCAAGCCCGTGAGTGGCGTCGCTCTGAGCACATGCCAACACGCACCGTCCCGGGGGGCGGGGGGGGGGGACCGGGGCGCCCCGAGACCCCGGGGGAAAGTGGGGGGCGGCCCCCCCCCCGCCTGTGGGCCCGGCGGGCTCAGTGTGCGCGAGTGTGCTCGTGTGAGTGTGCGTGCAGCAATCGCGGGGCGTTCAGTGCATCGCGGGGCGGGGGGCGGGGGCGCTGGGGGGCGCTGGCGTGACCCCCCCCAACCCGTGTCCGTGGCCGGGCGGGCAGGGCAGGGCAGGGGGCGGCACCCCCATCACTCAGCCGCCCTGCCACAGCCGGCACAGCACCAGTGGGTCACCACAGCCCGTCGGGAGGGCGAGGGTGCAGCCCCAGCCCAGCCCCAGCAGCAGCCCGAGTCAGGCGCTCAGGAGGTGGGGGAAGCCCGGCTCTTCCTGCAGGAGCCCGGCTCTCCCTCCTCCTAGGCAGCCGGGGCCTCGGGGAGCACGGGGAGCAGGCCCAGGAGCAGGAGGCCTCCCAGGAGCAGCCGGGAGGCCGGGGCGGGCCCCATCGCCGCGGCTGCGGCCGCGCGGCCGGGGGCCTCCCGCGTCCTCTCGTACAGATGCAGCTTGTCCTTGTCCGAGTGCAGCATCTTGACGTCCTCCAGGGCGTAGTAGGCGGCCAGCGTGAAGTTGACGTCGCCCGTGGTGAGCAGGTCGAAGACGCAGGCCTGGTAGTACAGGTCCTCCACCGGCAGCCGCTCCTTGCACTTGGCGGCGGCCGTCTCGTAGGGGAAGGTGTCCGGGGCCTGGGCCTCGGCCCCGGGCGGCCCCCCGAGGGGCTGGACGTCGATCTGCTGGCTCCGGGGGCAGCCGCGCAGGCAGAGGTAGAGGCCCTGGCCGTCGCCGCCAGCCCCGTGCTCCTCCTCGGCGCGCACCACCTCCTCCGGCATGCGCACGGCGAAGGTGAGGTAGCGGCCCACCTGGCGCACCACGATGGTGGTGCCGATGTAGCGCGCCTGGATCTCCACGTGCCGGCCCGACACCTTCTCGGTGATGCGCAGGCTGTTGGCGCCGTGCTGGTCGCCGCCGTTGCGGGAGCCGTCGGCGAAGGCGGCCGGCAGCTCGTCCATCTCCGCCTGGTACACCTTCTGGTCCACGCACTCCGGGAAGTTCTTGAAGATGATGGTGAGCTGCGGGGAGGGAGGGAGGGAGGGAGGGGGCGGGAGGGCGGGGGGAGAGAGAGAGAGAGGGGTGAGGAGGGGCGGGGACGGCAGGCGGCGGGGTGTGTGTGTGTGTGCGCGCGCGTGTGTGCATGCGTGTGCGTGTGCGTGTGCGTGCGTGTGTGCGTGTGTGTGTGCATGCGTGTGTGTGTGTGTATGTGCGCATGTGCGTGGGCGTGTGTGCATGTACCGGAATCGAACCTGGGACCTTTCAGTCCGCAGGCCGACTCTCTATCCACTGAGCCACACCGGTGTCGGCTAGAATAGGGACTTTAGATGATGATTCTAACAGGGGTGTCGAACTCAATCAGAGAAGGGGCCAAAATCTAAAATCCAGCCTAAATCGCGGGCCGAATGGTTTACTGAACAGTCATAAACTGACAATGTCATAAACTGACAGCGGAGTGCAGCGATGACAGCGCAGTGCGGGCCACATTGCAAGGCCTGGCGGGCTGGATTTGGCCCGCGGGCCTTGTGTTTGACACATGTGCTCTAGAAAACCCCGCAGCTCATTAACTATATAACTATATATATATATATATATATATATATAAAACCATATAGAAAAATGAGCCGTAAAAAAACAAAAGCACAGCTAATGAAACACTAACGGTCATCATCTGCTGTTGTAATTGGCTGAATAACGGGCCCTGGTGCTCTGTGGGAGCCGTGGGACCACAGAGGGGGCCCCCGCCTCTCCTTCCTGCTCCGAGCCCTCCTCCTCCTCCTCCTCCTCCTCGGACCCTAGGAAGCTGCAGCTGCAGCCCCCCCCCTCTCCTCTCCGTCCGGGCTCCTGCCCTGCGGGAGGCTGCCAGCAGGGGGCCCCGAGGTGGGCCCCGGCCAGGGTGGTCCGGGCGGTGGGGGGCCTGCTCGGGGGAGGGACTCCGGGGTCCCTTGCCTTGTGTGCTCAGGGCCACACAGACACTGGGTGGGGGGCCGGGCCGTCTCCCCGAACAGGAAAGGCTGGTTCTGCTCTAGCCGCCATCCGTCCGTCCGCCGAGACGGCCTCCTGGAAGGCTGACAGGCCGCCCGCCTCTCCCTGGCACCGGTGCCAGGCCTCAACCACAAGCAGCAGCACGCCGGGGCCCGCGGAGAGCCAGGGAGGGGGCACGCCGCCAGCGGGCCTGGGACGGGCAGAGCCCGCCTCACCCATGTCTGTTCACGCAGCGGCCGCAACACGCCAGGCCCGGCTCCGGGGCCGTGTCCCCACGGAGGCCACATCCGGGGGAGGGGGTGGGGCTCACAGACCAGGCAGAGGCAGAATGGTGAGTGTGACGGGGAGAGGGGGTGGGAGGCAGGGACCCCGAGATCCTCTGCTCCGCCAGCCTCAGTTTGCCGGCCTGCAAAATGGGTGCAGCTGGCACCGGCGGGAAGAGAGGAGGCGTGGAGGCACGCCCATGGGGAGGTGGGGGAGGGGGTGGAGAACGTTGGCTGAAACGGCCCAGATTCTGGTTATTCACAAGAACAGAGGATGGTCCAGTGGATGATGCCATCGCCATGGCAACGAGCAAGGGCCCCCCGGACCGAGGCAGGCAGGAGGGGAGTGGGGTCACGTGGGGACAGGAGGGTCAGGCAGAAGCTCCCGGTGCCCCTCAGCCTGGCTCCGCTTCCTCCTTGGGGGGGTCCTGACATGGTTGGTCCCCCCGTGGTCCGCGGAGGGCGGGGAGGGGGACAGGACAGGGATCGAGCTGGCCACACATCGGCTGCCACCTCAGGGCCGGGCGCCGAGGGCCTGGCAGGGCCTCCGGGGGGCAGAGACCTGCTCGTCTATCTCCTGCCCAGCAGGGGGCTGGCCTCAGGAATGGCTGGCATGGGACGCGGAGGGACAGTGTGGGGGGGGGGGGGACAGGGCCAGCCCGGCGCCCTGGCAGCATGTCCTTCCTGGGGGGACCGGCCCTGAGGGGGCCAGACGGAATCCCGGCCACAGGACACCCTCCAGCGGTGAGGGCTGTCCCACCGCCTGGGCCACGGGGGTGCACACGTGAGCGCACACACACACACACACATACACGCGTGTGGACACACGTGCGCTACGGAAACCAGGCCCCCTCCCGCGTTCACCCTCACCACGTACCGTGCGTTAGGGGCGCCGGGTTACGCCCAAGGAAACGACCATATATTGTACATCGATTCCTGCCCGGTGGCTCTGACCCCCAGAAAGCCGATTTCACCAACCCGGAGGGGTGGGTGGTGGCCCGCGTTTTGAGAAACCCCCGCACTCTAGGCAACATTAAGGATCTCTAGAACGTTCCTTGTAAGTGATCTGCTCATTTCCGAAAAGTAACCAGGACACGGTGGGTGCAGGAGGCGTCTGAGGGGGCAGAGGGCTGAGTCTGGGCCCCTCCCTGACAGCACGGCCTGGGCGATAGGACCCTACAGGCCGCCCCAGTTCCAGCCCCACCCCCAACCTCAGCCCCAGCCCCAGCCCCAGCCCCAGCCCCATCCTCAATCTCAGCCCCATTCCCATGCCCATCCCCAGTCCAGCTCCAGCTCCAGCCCCAGCCCAGCCCCATCCTCAGCCCCAACCCCGCCCCAGCCCCAGCCCCAGCCCCAGCCCCAGCCCCGGCCCCCCCTCACCTTGCTGGTGGCGGTGGCGGCCGAGCCGGGCAGCACGGGCGTGTTGGTGACCTGCACGTTCAGGTAGTTGTTGTCGATGAGCGGCCAGGCGCCCTGCACCTTGCAGGTCTGGAAGCGGTCGGTGAAGGTGCGCAGGTGCGGGTCCCCGAACAGGCCGCAGTGCGTGTAGTTGGCGCGCCGGGGGCCGCTGCGCTGCTCGTAGTGGCACACCTCGGGGCTGTCGGCGCGCTCCTGGCTGTCGCCGGGCCCCGCGGGCGCGGCGGGCGGCGGCGCGCGCGGCGTGCGCGGGCGCGGCGGCGCCGTGGGGCCCTCCCGGGAGCAGTTGTGCTGGCCCATGAGGTCCTCGATGCCATGGACGGCCGAGTGGTAGGCCAGGTCGCCGCGGCAGGTGCGCGCCGTGCGCCGCGTGCACAGCGCGTAGGTGCGCAGGGCCGCGCAGAACTCGGGCGCCGGGTCGTCCGAGGCCGGCGAGGGGCCGCCCGCCGTGGCGCTCCAGAAGTCAGAGTTGCACTTGAGGATCTTGCAGGGGGAGGCGGCTGCGGGGTGAAGGTGGGGTGGGGTGGGGTGGGGAGAGCAAGGGACACGCCGTCAGGGTGGGCATCCAGCCTCGCCACCCACTCTGCAAACACGCGCCCCACCCAGATGGTGAAATAAAAAAAACCACTATCCGCCCCGGAACCGGTGCGGCTCAGTGGGTAGAGCATTGGCCTGCGGATGGAAGGGTCCCAGGTTTGATTCCGGTCAAGGGCATGTGCCTTGGTTGCCGGCACATCCCCAGGTGGAGGGCTGTGCCAGGAGGCAGCTGGTGAATGTTTCTCTCTCATGGATGTTTCTCTCTATCCCTTTCCCTTCCTCTCTGTAAAACAAATCAGTAAAATATATTTTTTTTTAAAAAAATGTGAAAGAAACAAAGAGGGGTGGGGGGCGGAAAGAAGAAAGAATTCAGAGCCAAGACTCAGATTTGTTTAGAAGTCACAGAGGTGGCCAAAACCGGTGTGGCTCAGCGGGTAGAGCGTCGGCCTGCGGACGGAAGGGTCCCAGGTTCGATTCTGGTCAAGGGCATGTGCCTTGGTTGCGGGCACATCCCCGGTGGTGGGTGTGCAGGAGGCAGCTGGTGGATGGTTCTCTCTCATCGATATTTCTAGCTCTCTATCCCTCTCCCTTCCTCTTCTGTGGAAAATCTATAAACTATGATGAGTGACAGGGGGGGACAAGCAGAGGAGAATCCAGAGGCTGCACCGACCCCGGGCGGGGTGCAGGCAGGGCCCCCAGACCTGCTGGGGGTGGAGGGACCCCTGGGCAGGCGTCAGACCCGTCTCCTCTGCGCCATCGGCTTCCGCGAGAGCCTGACCCAGCGGTCGGCAAACTCAGGAGTCCACAGAGTCAAGTATCAGCGGCGCAACGACGGACATGTCTTTGGAGAGAAGCATCTTTTAAAGTTAAACGTCTTCTAATGCCGCTTCTTCAACACAGACGCGCCCGGGGCCGTGGTGTTTGGTGGAAGAGCCACACTCCAGGGGCCAGAGAGCCGCAGTCTGCCGACCGCGGGCCTCATCGATCGCTCTGGGACCAACCTCCCTGTCGGCTTCTCGAGATGCGCCCTGAGCATCAGAACCTGGGGCCAGAGGTCACTGCTTCCACCTGCAGACACCTGCCCACTGCACTGAACTGGGCCGGGTGGGGGCTGCCCCCTCGGCATCTCCAGCTGTGGACCCACATCTGCCTCCCAAGGACTTTTTTTTTGGGGGGCCCTCCATCCTTCTGTAGAGCCGCCCAGAAAAAGCTCAAACATTGCATCCTGTATATCCTGAAGGCAGCCCTCAGTGTCCGTGGCCACCTTTCCCGGCCTCACCCCCTAGCCCTTTGGTGGGGCTGGCTGACCCGTCTCACCCAGGACACCCCGGCTCAGAGCCCCCTCCCGCCCTGAGCACCCTCATTTTTTAATTTAATTTTATTGCTTTAAAAATATATTTTATTGATTTTCCACAGAGAGGAAGAGAGAGGGATAAAGAGCTAGAAACATCGATGCGAGAGAATCATCGACCAACTGCCTCTTGCACACCCCACACTGGGGATGGGCCCGCAACCAAGGTCCATGCCTTTGACCGGAATCGAACCCGGGACCTTTCAGTCCGCAGGCCGGCCCTCTATCCACTGAGCCACACCGGTTTCGGCAGCGCCCTCATTTGTGCCCTGGAACCCTCGGTCCCCCCCGCACGCCTCACGCTCCACGGCATGCCACGTATGTAACGTGTCTCCGCCAGGGGAGGTGGGCTCCAGACGGCTTCATTCTGGGCCTTTTCATAGCAAACCCAGCGCCTCTCGCTCAGAAGGAGGGAGGCAGGGAGCTGGGAGCACTGGCTGCATCGGGAGATGAAAATATTTACTCCTCTGAGCCCTCCTCTGAGCCGCTCATCAAGCCCAATCTCGGAGAATAGCCTGATTAGGACCGTCTCGTTTGCATGACAAAGGAGCCCAATAAAAGGTATTCTGTTGCGCGCAGAGGGGGCGGGAAGGGACGGGGGCCTGAGAGAGGAGCCTCAGGAATGCGGTGAGCCACTCCGCTCTGCAGCCCGAACCCGGGAATAGAGACAATGCAATTTGCCACCACGAAAAGCCCAATAGGCCAATAAATTACCCGCGTGCAGAGGGATCAGCTCAGGTTTCAGATGCCGCCGAGCGGGGGAGGGGTAAGGTGGGGTGGGCCCCTGGGAACGGGGAAAACTGCCTCTTCTTAAAGGGGAAAAGCGGGCGGCCTCCAGGTCCGGGGTGTGCATGGGGTGGAACATGCACGCCTCGCTGAAGGTTCTGGAGTGAGCCACGGAAGCTTCCAGAACGCGGAGCACACACGTCTCATCTGAGTGCTGAGATGCAACAAATGCAGCAAGGATGGAAGAATGGGGAGGCTGCAGAGGGCATGGGGGAAGCGGGGTTTAATGGGGCCAGACACGCTCTAATTGCCGGTGGGTGAGCGTGCAGCCAGGAGTTGTTTGGGGCCTTGAGTGCCAGCTGTGCCCCTGATAGAGCCAACCTCGGGCAGAGGGGCTGGGCCCTTTTCTCTGGTCACCGGGCTCCCTGCTGGACTCCACCACTAGGGGGCACTAGACGGAAGAGGGAAGGCTGGAGGCGCACACGGTTGTGTACCTTCTGTCTCCAGGCTGTTTCTCTTTTTTCTTTTTAAAAAATATATTTTATTAATTTTTTACAGAGAGAAACAGAGGGGTAGAAGGTTAGAAACATCAATGAGAGAGAATCATCGATCAGCTGCCTCCTGCACACCCCCTACTGGGGATGTGCCCGCAACCAAGGTACATGCCCTTGACCGGAATCGAACTGGGGACCTTTCAGCCCGCAGGCCGACGCTCTATCCACTGAGCCACACCGGTTTTGGCTGTTTCTCTTTTTTCTTTTAAATATATTTTGATTTGATTTCAGAGAGAGAGGGAGAGAGAGGGGGAGAGAGAGAGGGAGAGAGAGAGAGAGAAGGGAAGAGAAGAGAGAAACATCAATGACGAGAGGGAATCATAGATGGGCTGCCTCCTGCACGCCCCACACTGGGGATGGAGCCACAACCCGGGCCTGTGCCCTGACCCGGAATTGAACTGTGACCTCCTGGTTCACAGGGCGACGCTCCACCGCTGAGCCACGCTGGATGGGCCCCAGGCTGTTTCTATTTCCACCACCACCACCCGACAGTGGCCCTTGTCTCCTCTCCCCCATCACTCCCCCCCACCCCCGCCCCCCAAGCATCGCCGGTGCCACTCAGAAGCTCTGAGACCAGCCAGGCCCGGGGCCCTCCTCATGGCCTGGGGCCCCCAAGCCTCTTCCCTTTGTCCTCTGGCCCCAGGGGTGGAAACCGCTGCCTGCAGCTGTGTGCCATCCCCTAGGTCACTGTTTCCCAAAGTGTGGTCCTCGGACCCCCAGGGGTACCGGGGGAAGAGTCTGGTGGGGGCACGCATTGCACCGGAGTTTGGTGGGGACAGGCACTGCACTGCTTAGCTGCGCCTCATTCTATGAGCGTTATGAAAATTATAGAAGGGGTACACCTATGTCAAAACGTTTGGGAAACAGCCGAGACCGGTGTGGCTCAGTGGATAGAGCGTCGGCCTGCGGGACTGAAAGGTCCCCGGTTCGATTCCGGTCAAGGGCATGGACCTTCGTTGCGGGCACATCCCCAGTAGGGGGTGTGCAAGAGGCAGCTGATGGATGACTCTCTCTCATCGATGTTTCTAACTCTCTATCCCTCTCTCTTCCTCTCTGTGAAAAAAATCAATAAAATATATTTAAAAAAAAAATAAAAAAGTTTGGGAAACACTGCTAGGCTAGGCCAAGATCCCTCTGTGGACAGAGCCGTGTGCTTTTCAATGTCAGGCGCCAGCCTGAGTCCTTCCCATAGATCCAGCTGATCGCACCCCCCCCCCCAACCCTCCCCCTCCCCCCCATAATTGCCAGTAAGGACACGGCACACTCACAACACTATTTTGGGACACAGTGTTGCTCAGGAGGCCACTGGCTCCAACTGGGATGGCAGCAGGCGGGGCCGGGAGGAGAGAGAGCTCATGGCACGGGCCCTGGGGCTGCCATGCGGGAGCGGCCGTCCTGTGCCATGGCCCCTGTGCCACGCCCTGTCCTCCCTGCCCACCCCTGGGGCAGCTCCTCTCTTTGGCAACAGGCCGGTGCGGTGCCTGAGGGTGGCCTCGGGGCTGGGCACCGGCCGGGAGGGCCACCCGCCTCCCCCAGCAGCGTGACACCCAGCAGGAGTGACGGCCATTCTGCACCCTCTCCTGTCTCTCAGCTCTGAATCTGGGAGACGATACCCCTCCCTGGAGCTACAGTATTTGGTCAGCTCTGCCCTGGGGGGGGGGGGTGTGCTGGGGGCTCCTGGCTGCACAGATGCCAGGGGCTGCTTGCCTGGTCTCCTGCGTCTCTCTCCACGCCCCCCTCTCCCCCCCGCCCCTCCCCGTAAGAATCCTGCTCCTTCGCCCTCTGAAACGTGCAGGTGTTTGGCATCAGACACCGAGAGGATCACGCCCAGGTGTCTTGGCTTTTGCTGCCTCACCGAACCTGCCGGCAGACAGGCCTGGTCGCCTTGCGGAGGCCGGTTCTCCCCCGTCCAGCCCGAGATGGTCCCCGGGAACGACCAGCCTGAGGGTCCCCCCCCTGGAAGGCCCGGGGGACCCGCTGGCACTGGGCTCACGGACGAAGAGCGAGGCCAGAGGGATGTTCTCGGTGAGTTGGGGGGGAAGGGAGGGGGGAACGGAGTGCTGGGGGTTAAGTCCTCCCCCCCACACACATGCCAAGTGTGGGCAGGGGTGGTGGCTGCATGCCACACAGCGAGCCCCCCCCCGCCCGGCCGCGCCCAGCGGCGCTGCTGTGCCCAGGCCTCCGCGCCTGCCAAGCTGTTGCAAGAAACCACGCCGCCTGCCAAGGGATGGGGCACACCGAGGCTTACAGAGACACCCGCCCCCGGGGGCCAGGCCAGGGCTCCTCCGGGCAGGGGGGGGGACCCCAGGTGGGCCAGGGCTTCCATCCCACGCCCGGGCTCAGGGCGGCGGACTGAGCCGAGCTCCCGGGCTCTGCAGGAGGGAGGTTATGGCAGAGGAAGACGCCCCTTTTCAGACCGGATGGAAGCTTGCAGGTGGCAGTCTGGGTTCTCTGCTTGGAGGCAGGCATAACCCGCCCCCCGGAGCCCAGGGCCGGCCCCCGGGCTGCTAACTTTCCGCCCTGGCTCTGCCCCGGCGGCCTGGCTCCTCTGCTTGGCCACTCCGGGTCAGCAGGCGTGTGAAGTGGCTTTTCTCCCTCCTGCAGGCCAGCTGGGCACGGGCCCAGGGTTCGAGCACAGCCACATCCACGCACACCCCACAGATACACACACACACACCCCCACATCCACACACACACCCCACAGATACACACACACACACCCCCCACACCCACACACACCCCCCACAGATACACACACACACAAACACACCCATACACACACACACACACACACCCAGATCCACACACACACACACACAAACACACCCACAAACACACACACACCCATACACACACACACAGATCCACCCCCCACACACACACACACCCACACCCACACACATCCACACACACACAAACACACACACACACCCATACACACACACACAGATCCACCCCCCCCCACACACACACCCACACCCAGATCCACACACACACACACAAACACACCCACATTCACACACCCCCCCACAGATGCACACACACACACACCCACAAACACACACACACCCATACACACACACACAGATCCACCCCCCCCCACACACACACACCCACACCCACACACATACACACACACACAAACACACACACACACCCATACACACACACACAGATCCACCCCCCCACACACACACACCCACACCCAGATCCACACACACACACACAAACACACCCACATTCACACACCCCCCCACAGATGCACACACACACACACACCCACAAACACACACACACCCATACACACACACACAGATCCACCCCCCCCACACACACCCCCCCACACACACCCCCCCACACACACACATCCACACACACACAAACACACACACACACCCATACACACACACACACACAGATCCACACCCACCCACACACACACACACAGACGCACACAGATCCACACACACAGATCCACACCCCCCCCACACACACACACACACCCACACCCACATCCACACACACACAAACACACCCACCCACCCCCACACACACACAAACACACCCACCCACCCCCACACACACACAGATACACACACCCACACACACCCACACACACACACACAAACACACACACACAAACACACACACACACACACACACCCGGTGTGAGCTGGGATCCTGAGCCGCCCCGTAGCAGGGGGAGCAGTGATGGGCCCCGTTCTGCAGGGACTGGGCGCAGAGGGAGGGCCGCTCGGGCGGAAGGGCGCGTGAAAGGAAGGCCTGAGCGAGGCCCAGAGGACACAGTCTGACTCCAGAAATGAGCTTTCCCGGCCCGCGGCTGGGTGGCACCTTGTGTGGAACGCCGAGCCAGGGGCGGGGAGGGAACAGAGAGGAGCCTGGGAGGAGAGAGGAGCAAGAAGGCCAGATCCCTGGGAAATGTGTCCTCGGTGGGGACTAACTAAATATATATATATATATATATATATATATATATATATATATATTTCAGAGAGGAAGGGAGAGGGAGAGAGAAACATCAGTGACAGAGAATCACGGATCGGCTGCCTCCTGCACACCTCCTCTCCCCCCCCCCCCCCCCCCACCATTGAGGATGGAGCCTGTAACCCGGGCATGCACCCTGACCGGGAATGGAACTGCGATCCTGGTTGATGGATGGATGCATGCTAACCACTGATCCACACCAGCGGGGCGAGGACTAATGTTTTAACAACCGCTGCGGTCTAAGAGGAAAGGGGAGAATTCTCAGAGCAGCTATCTCCCTGAGCATCAGAACGGCCTGGTTCAAGCAGAGACCACAGGGTCCCTCCCAGAGTGCTGGGGTGGCCCGGGGACCGCACTTTGAGAACCACCATATGTTGCCGTAGGAAACGCGCCAACGTTTCGGGACAACGTGCGCCTTGGGTGGGTTTCTCTTAGGGAGCTGGTTTAAGAAGCCCCGACGGCTTCAGCTTTCAACCGCATCCATTCATTGTGTCCTGAAAAGGATGCTGTTGGTTCTGAGCAGTCTTTTCTGCCCTGGTCCCCCCACACCCCACCTGACCCCAGCTAGACCCGGCTCCCCTGCCATCCCTTAAAGGCACAGCGTCCACCAAGCACACACCCTCACAGCCCACAGGACACAACGGAGCCCCTTTCCCTTTACCTGACGGCCTTGCTCGGAGAAGGCCTGCCCCCCGCAATGCCACTCAAGCCAGGGGCCCAGTGGGTGTGGCAGATGCCAGCCTTGCTCTGAGAAGGCCCGCCCCCCCCACTGTCACTCAAGCCAGGGGCCCAGTGGGTATGGCAGATGCCAGCCTTGCTCAGAGAAGGCCCGCCCCCCCCAATGCCACTCAAGCCAGGGGCCCAGTGGGTGTGGCAGATGCCAGCCTTGCTCTGAGAAGGCCCGCCCCCCCCCCACTGTCACTCAAGCCAGGGGCCCAGTGGGTATGGCAGATGCCAGCCTTGCTCAGAGAAGGCCCGCCCCCCCCAATGCCACTCAAGCCAGGGGCCCAGTGGGTGTGGCAGATGCCAGCCTTGCTCTGAGAAGGCCCGCCCCCCCCCACTGTCACTCAAGCCAGGGGCCCAGTGGGTATGGCAGATGCCAGCCTTGCTCAGAGAAGGCCCGCCCCCCCCAATGCCACTCAAGCCAGGGGCCCAGTGGGTGTGGCAGATGCCAGCCTTGCTCAGAGAAGGCCCGCCCCCCCCAATGCCACTCAAGCCAGGGGCCCAGTGGGTGTGGCAGATGCCAGCCTTGCTCTGAGAAGGCCCGCCCCCCCCAATGCCACTCAAGCCAGGGGCCCAGTGGGTGTGGCAGATGCCAGCCTTGCTCTGAGAAGGCCCGCCCCCCCCCCACTGTCACTCAAGCCAGGGGCCCAGTGGGTATGGCAGATGCCAGCCTTGCTCAGAGAAGGCCCGCCCCCCCCAATGCCACTCAAGCCAGGGGCCCAGTGGGTGTGGCAGATGCCAGCCTTGCTCGGAGAAGGCCCGCCCCCCCCCCCCCCCAATGCCACTCAAGCCAGGGGCCCAGTGGCTGTGCCATCGACGGGGAACGAGGACATGCAAACAGTCTTCAGGGACACAGTCCTCTCAGTGTCCCAGCCACGCCATCTTTCTCCACGTGACCCCGTCCCACTGCACGTGGGCCCCCGGGGCGCCCACCCTCCTGGCGGCCATGCCAGCCGACGGGCATCCAACTGACCTGGGCTTCCGGTCCGACCCACCTGTCTGCAGCGGGAGCGGCCGTGGCCTGACACCAGGGGTCCCTGCGTGTCCCTGCACCCCACCCTCGGCCAGAGCCCCCTCTGCCCCTGGGACCTCCATCCTGCCCTCCCTCGGACCTGCAGCCCCCCCACCCCCACCCCCTGCTAATGCATCAGGGCCCAGACGGCCCGTCTGTGCTGGGGACATAGCTCATTCCGCCTCTTCTTGATCAAACTGACTGACCCAGGTTTCTGCAGCCCCCCACCCCCGCCCCCACCCCCAGCCTGTTGAGTCTGGGGCTCCTGGAAGCTCGGGTTTCAGTGAGGTGGGCAATCTCGCCTTAAAGGCAGCTGTCCGGGCCTCACATTAGCAGCAACCTTAGCCGGTCGGCCTGACAGTGGCCGCGGCCGTATCTGCTCCATCGGCCGGGTTTGGGTTACGGACGGACGGGCCTGGAGAAACGGGCTCCTTGGAAAGGAGAGTGATGGAATTCGGGGGGTTGGCGAGTTTACATAACCCCCCCACCGGCCGGCTCTCCCCCCAGACTCCCCGGGGGGACGCTTCAAACTGGGAAACAAGGAGAAATGAAAGAAAAAAACACAAAAAAACCTCCCAACAAAAGCATCCCTCGGAGTTCCCCATCCTTCCTCCCTCTCCGGCCCCAGAAGTTAACGGGTGCTGCTGCCGCTTTAAGAGCAGGAAGGTGTTGTTTTAAGGGCCTCGAAGACCCCCCTTCTCAATTTCAGCTCGGAGGGAGAGCTGAGATCACATCCCCCCATGGTGGCTGGCTGGCCGGGCGGGCGGGGACAAAAGCCATTTATCAACCCATCTGCTAGGACACCCCGATGGGCCGGATCCTTATCTGGACCGAACTGAGTTGCACAGGCTGCTGCAGAGTCCACCAGCCCCCCCCCCCCCCCCCCGCAAAAGCAGGGGAACCTGGCTTTCAAGGAGAGGGTCGTTTTAAATTTATTTATTTATTTTTTTTTAGTTCTTGGGAAGGAACCAAGACAGCCTTTCAGCCAGACCGCATTGTAGATGGAGAAATGGTCTTATTTAAAAAAAAAAAAAATGGGGTGGTGAGGGGGAGGGGTGTATAGGACTGACCCCCTGCTGTCTGACCCGCTGAGGGGGGGGGTGTCAGCATCTCCAGGGCGGGCTAGGGTGCAGGAGGAGGAGGGCGGGCTAGGGTGCAGGAGGAGGAGGGCGGGCTAGGGTGCAGGAGGAGGAGGGTGGGCTAGGGTGCAGTGCTCTTTGGGGCACTGACACCCCGCACCCCCTGGTCCTCGGCCCGGGCCTCCCCGGTGGAATCCGGGGCTGGGAGAAGGTGAGGGCTCTCGGGGGGCGCCCATGGGGATGCAGCTGCACCCCGAGGCTGCAGGGGACCCCCCCCCCCGGAAACAGGGAGGGCTGGGGTGGGGAGGTAAACTAATCCCAGGCCCTTTCCGCCAGCCACCGCCTGTGCCGCCTGCCTGCCTGCCTTGCCTGCCTGCCTGCATGTCCCCCCACCCCACCCCTGGAGCGGCAGCCTGCAGCCCCGACGGCCCAGTTCTGCCAGTTTCTGAAACCCAGTTGGCTGGGGAGCAAAACAAAACAACTGCAACCCCTCCCGGTCTCTCTCTCTCGCTCAAGTCCCTTCTTGCAGAGCGCGGGGCTGTGTGCGGAGCGAAACACGCTCAACAACGCTCGCATTTTCGCCAAGAAGACACCTCGGAGGCTGGCCACCCAAGGGCACCAGCCAGGAGGGATCCTGCCTCGGCTCAGGGGACCCCCCCCCCGCCCCCGGCCCTCACGCTGGGGCTCACGTGCATGCTTTTAGCAAGAAGAGAAAGGGGAAAAAAACCACACACAAAACAACCACAGGGTATAAAGGGTTTCCCACCGGCGTGTCCCAGCTGCGAGCAGCATATGGCCGAAATGAAATAAAAGTTTTACGCAAACGTTATACAGAACGCAGAGCAGGCGTGCTTGGGTTTCGGGCCTTTCCCCTCCCCTCCCCCAGAAAGGAGGGAAGAAGGAAAAGGAAGAAGAAGAAGAAGAAGAAGAAGAAGAAGAAGAAGAAGAAGAAGAAGAAGAAGAAGAAGAAGAAGAAGAAGAAGAAGAAGAAGAAGAAGAAGAAGAAGAAGAAGAAGAAGAAGAAGAAGAAGAAGAAGAAGAAGAAGAAGAAGAAGAAGAAGAAGAAGAAGAAGGAAGAAGAAGAAGGAGAAGAAGAAGAAGAAGAAGGAAGAAGAAGAAGAAGAAGAAGAAGAAGAAGAAGAAGAAGAAGAAGAAGAAGAAGAAGAAGAAGAAAGAAGAAGAAGAAGAAGAAGAAGAAGAAGAAGAAGAAGAAGAAGAAGAAAAAAAAGTCAAGAAACCGGAGCGTTTGGGAGCGAACAAACGCTCCTCTGTGGAGTTAGCCTCCCTTCCCCCAACAAAAACATGAGGCCCGGGCTCGGAGGAATTTGAAAGCAGCGATCTGCCAAAAACATTGTGAAAAACTATGGGGGATTCATTGGAAACAGATGGGCTTTTTTCCCCCCCGGCTTTTAATTCTGAAACCCTCTCCCCTCTCGGACACCCGTCAAAACAAACGGGGGGCGACGCGGGGCTGCGGGGTGCCCCGGGCCGAGGGCTCAGGGCGCGGGGTCCCCCCCAGGAGAGGGCGGCGGCGGGGGACCTGGCCAGGACCTCCGGGGTGCCTGGGGGGGGGGCACCCCTGGACGCCCGCAGGGCAGGTTTGCAAAAAGTGGGGGGCGAGGAGCTGGGTAAAGCGCCCCCTGCTCTAAGGCTGTGCCTCCCCTGCACCCCTCCCTCCAGGGCCCCTCTAAGGGGCGCATCCCTGCTCCCCGCTTTTTGGGAACTTAGGATGCACCTTTGGCCCAAGACCAGAGACCTTTTGGTCCCGTGCAGCCCGAGGAGGAGGGTCCCCCCTGGAGCTCCCGGGCATCCCCGCGCCTCCCGAGGGAAAGAGGGGGAGACAAAGACGGGGGGGGGAGGAAAGGGGAGGCCGGATCCCCCCCAAACGGGGCGCCACCGACCCGCTCGGAGACCAGGTGCCTTACCTGCGGGGAAGCTGCAGAGGAGGAAGGCGAGGGTCGGCCAGAATCCCAGGGCTGATGATGACGGTGCTGCCCCTCTCCCCATACCCATCCATCCAGCTCGGCCTGTGACCACTAGCCTCTCCCTGGAAAGAGGAGTTTTCAGAAGAAGAAGAAGAAGAAGAAAAAAAGAAAAAGCAGAAGATGAATCGCGCTGCGCAGAGCAGGCGGCAGCCAGCAGCCTCGCTCCGCCGGCGGGAGCAGCGAGCCGGGGCGGCCCGGTCCCCCGCTCGGTCCCCCACTCGGCCCCGCGGGCGGCCCGGCGCGCCCCCTCCTCCGCGCGCGCCCCGCCCTCGCCATCATCCATCACCGGGTCCCCCCGCCAATGCCGGCCCGGCCCCGCCGCCCGCCCCCTCGGGCTCGGGTTTCAGCGCCGCCCAAGACGGGTGGAGGGAGGGGGGAGCGCTGGGCGGGGAGGACCGAGGAGGCGCCGGGCTGCTGGGCTGCTGGGACCTCAGGGACCCCGGGACACGGGGCTCCCCACGCGGAAAGCACGCAATCCCCGAGCCAGCTGGCCCTGCAGAATGCGAGGCCCCCCCAGATCCTCCCCCTTCACCTTCCAACCGCGTCTGGAGACAAACCCGGGTCCCCTCTCCAGCTAGACAGCGCCCCAAAGCCGCTCCTGCCTCTCACTGGGTGCAAGCGGCTGCAGATCCGCTCCCCAAATTGGTCCGGGGTCAGGCGGGGTGGCCCTTGGGGCCTCAGCCAGGGGTGCACCTGGAGGCCCGCCCGGCCCGCCGTGGCCCCACCCACCCGCCCACCCGGCCTGGCGCTTGCCCTGGCCGCCGCGCTCCGGAGCTGGGGGCATGGAGACAGCGGTCCCTGCGCTGCTGGGGGCCCTGCCACTGAGGCGGCGGCTCTGGGGAGGGCATCATCGGGGCGATGGTGATGACTCCCTTCACCCTCCACGCGGTCGCCTGTGTTTCTAGGAGAGAAGGTGCCTCCTCCCCAGGGTGCCCGGAGCCCCACCGCGCTCCTGCCCCGGCTCCCGGGCTATTTAAGAGCCTGGCAGCGCCCCCTGAGCATCCTTTGGACCGAGCACAAGGACGCTGGAGCAAGTGTTTTCAGTCAAACCCATTTCTCTCCCCCCTCCCCTCCCCTCCTCACTTGCAAGCCTGCTCATCTGGTTCTTTGGAAGAGAGTGCCCAGTTTTTGTCCAATTTCGAAATTTCGATGTTGCTCTTAAGCACTATCACAGTCCTAGCTCGCTCGCGCGCGCTCTCTCTCTCTCTCTCTCTCTCTCTCTCTCTCTCTCTCTCTCTCTCTCGCCGCCCCCGGAGGCCACACAGGCTGCAGGGCGCTCTGCCTGCCAGGAGGGGGGTCTGGCTCGGAAGGAGCCAGCTCTGAGCCTGGGCAGGAGGGAAGAAAGCCCCCGAGAGACTGCAAGGCACAACCCCGAATCTGGCTCCAGAACAGGTAAGGCCTCAGCTGGCTGCTGTTCCCTCGGGACTCAAAGCCACCAGGGCCTCTGCTCGCCTGTCTTTACAGCTGGCCGCCACCATCTTTCCCTCCAACAGTGAGGCCTCCGTCTAGCAGGTTCTGCCTAATTATTGCCCCCCCTGACACCGAGTTTCACCGGAAGCCCTGGTGTGCACACCGCTACAGGTCTGCCCACTGAAATCCAGGTGCCACATGGCATTCTTCTCAGGGTTGGCCCAGCTGAGGCGGGCACAGAGCCAGCCTGCACAGAAGCATCTTAGAGGGCCTGAGCCTCCCTATAATACAAGAGAAGGGACCCTTTCGTATTCCCACCAGCAAATGCACCACCACCACCACCACCTCCACCACCAGCAGCAGCTCTGCAGCACCTCCAGGCCGGAAACACAGCAGAGACCTGCAAACAGTGGCCTGGTGTGGCTCAGTGGTCGAGCGCCGGCCTATGAACCAGGAGGTCACGGTTCGATTCCCGGTCAGTCAGGGCATGTGCCTGGATCGCGGGCTCGATCCCCAGTGTGGGGCGTGCAGGAGCAGCCCATCAATGATTCTCTCTCCTCATTGATGTTTCTCTCTCACTCCCTCTCCCTTCCTCTCTGAAAAACAACAAACAAACAAACAAACAAAAACCCCTTCCAGCCCTGCCCTGGCCCAAGACGGAACCTTTGAAAGCAAGACTTCTGGTCTCTGCACCCCAGTTTCTTCATCTGTAAAGGGCTGGCTGGTCATACAGTTTGGGAGGGACCCAGGGCCATGGGGCCACTGGCACTCCGCAGCATTCCTGCGAGGGGCTTGATGGGCGTTCATCTGGGCGGCAGAAACAAGTCTTAGGGCAGAAGCAAATAATTTGGGGAAGGTGACGCCAAGGGCTTTTTTTTCTCTTTTCACGAGAAAAAAAAATGTGTGAGGCTGAATCTGGACATCATCAAAGTGGAGGTTTGGCCTTTGCACCGTGTAGACCAGTGGTCAGCAAACTGCGGCTCCCGAGCCATGTGCGGCTCGTTGGCCCCTTGAGTGTGGCTCTTCCACAAAACCCCACGGCCTCATAGGTAAATAGAGGCCCGGTGCATGAATTCGTGCATGGGTGGTGTCCAGCCAGCCTGGCCAGGGGGAAAGGACATGGGCGGTTGGCTGGCCTGCCTGCCTGCTGGTCGCACTCCTGGTCGAGGGGACAATTTGCATATTAGCCTTTTATTCTATAGGACACACACGGAGTAGCCAGATTATGATGTGTTCAGGGATCATCATCATCATCATATGGCCTCTGAGTGTATATTCTACCAAAGTGATATCACAAATGGCTTTTCCTAGATGGCCGGGTGCCCATTGTGGGTAGGGGGCCCACACAGCGTGTCTGACCTTGGGCACAGACCTGGCAGGGAAGGAGGGTTGCTCATTTTGGCCACTAGGCACCATCGCCATCTTTTTAAAAAAATATATATATTTTATTGATTTTTTACAGAGAGGAAGAGAGAGGGATAGAGAGTTAGAAACATCGATGAGAGAGAAACATCGATCAGCTGCCTCTTGCACACCCCCTACTGGTGGTGTGCCCGCAACCAAGGTACATGCCCTTGACCGGAATCGAACAGGGGACCCTCCAGTCCGCAGGCCGATGCTCTATACACTGAGCCACACCGGTTTTGGCACCACCACCACCACCATCTTGAATGACCACTGGCCCCTACCCTCCAGGTAGTCCCAGGGTCGATAAAAGCACATATAAAACCAGTCAGTCAACCAACCAGGCTATCCAGCTGCCTCCCATTTTACCCAAGACGGTCAGCCACCTGCTGCCTGCTCCCTCCCCAGTGACCACTTCTTGCTTTGTCTCCTCTCTCAGTGGGACAGTCCGATGTCTCCTTCTATCCTGGCAGGAGCGCAAATGGATCCAAGGGAAGAACCGGGTTCACCAGCCCAAGGGGACGAACAGATGTAAGTACAAGTGGGATGACATGTACCCCCCCTGCAGAAGGCACGTGGCCTGCCAGAAGCCGCCCTGCTTGCTGACTTGCGGGTGGCTCGGCTGTCACACCACCTCCGATGAGCTCACCAACTCCTCCCCAGGCACCGGAGTATCTGGGGCAAAATGCTTCTCCTTCAGGAACCCTACTCCCTCCGTGTGCTTATTCTCTTGCTCTGAACAGACGTAAAGACTCCCCCGGCCTCAGCCCAGCTGGGAGGAGCCCGCTGGGTGGCCTGTGGCAGTTTCTAGGGTTGCATTTCCCTGATATTTGGGGTTTAAGCTTCCCCCCTCCACCTCTTCACACCTTTCCTTCTTGACCTGGGAGTTTCTCAGTAAGCTCCTGGGGCAGCCTCTCTCTCTCTCTCTCTCTCTCTCTCTCTCTCTCTCTCTCTCTCTCTCTTTAAAGATATATTTTTACTGATTTCAGAGAGGCATGGAGAGGGAGAGAGAGAGATAGAAGCATCCACAATGAGAGGGAATCATCCATCGGCTGCCTCCTGCACGCCCCCTATTTGGGATGGAGCCCGCAATCCGGGCATGTGTCCTGACCAGGAATCGAACCGTGACCTCCTGGCGCCTAGGTCAACGCTCAGCCATGGAGCCACGCTGGCTGGGCTATCCCCTCAGCTTCTCAACCTGCGGGATCGTGGCCTGGCTGCCTCGGGGAGGTGAGCATCTGGCTTCGGGGACCCCATATCTCCAGGGAGCCTGTGAGCTGGTATTGACTGGGCACCTAACTGGCCTTGCCCACCCCTGACCACGTGAACATGTCGCTGAACAAGTGAGGAAGGTCCTTGGGAGAGTGACATTCTGTGCTTTCGTGTCAGCCTGAGGTTCAATGCCCTGCATACCTGGGGCCACACCTTGGGAAAACACTCGGGGCTGCCTCTCGTTCTAAAGCAGCGTTTGGGCCCCGGTGTTTACCTCTCCCCGTTCCAGAATGTTCTCTGGGGAAGAACCAGCTTAGAACCACTGACGCACCGAGAAGGCGAGCGTCCGGACGCACAGGGAGCCTGTGTGTGTCTCTCTCTCGGATCCGGCTGGAGCGTTTTTGGATTAATGAACTATTTGGTGCCACGCACACACAGCGCAGACACTGAGCCACGGGGAACAGATAACCACGACATTCATCAAGTTCAAGGTTGTTTGGAGAGCGGCTTAGGCGAAGCCAAGGGAGAGAGGCTCCCCAGCGGATGGAAGGCGGGGAAGGGCGCCGATCCGGAGGGAGCAGATGTGTCAAACGTACGTGACCGTCCCTTCTATCCACCTCCGTGGCTTTTCTTCTTAAAATCGGTTGGCACCCGGCCGAAACCGGTGTGGCTCAGTGGATAAGATAGAGCGTCAGCCTGCAGATTGAAAGGTCCCGGGTTCGATTCCGGTCAAGGGCATGTGCCTTGGTGGCGGCCTCTGGCTTTTTCTGACCGTGTGATCTTGAGACGGCCAAGGCACAAGGCCAGGTGCGCTTCGGGGTAACGGGGGAAGGGAGCATCTGGAAACGAGCATGCTGAGAACCGAGCATCGGACGACGTGAGCTGATACTGAATTAAAAATAACACGAACTCCCATGTGTGCCGTTTCAGGGCACAATGACCCCCCCAAACTCAGCGACGAGGGGCAAGGAGCAGGTCCGGGCCTGTGAGAGGGTGCCCTGAGGAACCTCAGCTTGTCTACAGATGAGTGTGCAGCCCTGGGCGGGGCGGTCCTTGCTTTTATCCCACCGCCCTGTTCACATTGCTCCTTCCTAGCTTTACAGCTAAAGGGAGGGAACACATGCCTGCCATCTGAAGGGGGCTGGAGAGCAGGCAGACGGGGAAGCTGGAGCTCCCTGCCTCAGGTTCAAGGTCTGCTCAGTGTGTGGATGGCGTTTGGAAAGCAGGGGCCTTCAACATGGCAGACGCCTATGCTATATCTGACCCTTCCCTGTGGGATTGTGAGTCAAGTTCGCAGACGATGCTCTTTTTTTTTTTAATGGAAGATGACTCTGGAGTCTTCCAGAAAAAGCAAGTGTCACTGGCCTCAAAAACGTAGATTTTTTTCCAAACGTAGGGAATGCTATTTTAAATATATTTTATTGATTTTTTTTTTACAGAGAGGAAGGGAGAGGGATAGAGAATTAGAGACACCAATGAGAGAGAATCATCCATCAGCTGCCTCCTGCACACCCACCTCCTACTGGGGATGTGCCCGCATCCAAGGTACATGCCCCTGACCGGAATCGAACCCGGGACCCTTCAATCCGCCGGCTCACGCTCTATCCACGGGAAGGCAAGCCATCCACCTTTCTACGTGTCTATTCAGAGAGGAGTCACCTGTCCGCCATCTGGGAGGGAAGGAAGGATGGCAGCTGGGATGGTGAGAAAAGGAGGCGGGAGGTCTCTCTTACCAGCATCCCTGCGCAGAGGGTCTCATCCCTAGTGGCTGGATAAATAAATTTGGGGGCCACTATCGTCCCGGTCAGAGCAGGGGCGCCCAGCTCACTGCTAATCCCAGCAACACAGAGCTCCCTGGATGTGGGGTGCCCCGCCCAGGGCCTGCTCCATACCCAGCGAAGTCTGCCCCATTGTCACTGGAGTCTATGTCCCTTTATATATATTTTAAAAATATATTTTATTGATTTTTTTCAGAGAGGAGGAGAGAGGGATAGAGAGCTAGAAACGTCGATGAGAGAGAAATATCGACCAGCTGCCTCTTGCACATCCCCTACCGGGGATGTGCCCGCAACCAAAGTACATGCCCTTGACCAGAATCGAACCTGGGACCTTTCAGTCCACAGACCGACGCTCTACCCACTGAGCCAAACCGGTTTCGGCTCTACGTCCCTTTATAAAGGGGCTTGTCTGTCGCCTGCCGTGGCCGTGGAACGGCAGGAAGCCTCTTCTCTGTAGATGGACAGACGGCTTTGTTGTTACCCCGCACAGTTCCTGCGCAGACTGGCGAGAGACCCCTCCAAGGTCTCCTCCAGCTGCCCTTCCGACACAGCCGACCCCCCCTTTCCGGGGACGGCAGCTCAGGATTCCCGGGAAAACCCACTCGGGAGAAGAGCAAGGTCCGTGCGTGGATTTTCCCAGCTCTCTGCCGTAGGTGCCTGCAGAGCGGGCCCCCTCTTACCGGCAGGTGCCACGTTCTGTTTCTGCTGGAGGACCCCAAAGCCGGATGGGCAGGGGATGGGCCTCCTCGGGGTGACCAAGCCCCTCGGCATGACCTGCGATTCGATCTCTTGAGCTCGGAGGTGCAGACACACAGGGGATTGATTGCTCTCCCTTGGAGACCGGTTCGGGCCTCCTGGCCTGCCACACAAGATACCTCTGGCCCAGAGCACACAACCTTGCAGCCTCAGGGAGCTGGGAGCTCACCGTTTTCCTCTAGATGGCGCGATTTCCCCTAATTCTTCCGCAGGGCACCCTCCTTATAACATACACACAACCCAACGCCTTCGGACACCACAGGGCATACATACATACTAGCGGCTCCAAGGCCCCCATTAAAAAAAAAAAAATCACCATCTGGGGGAACTGATCCTACCTTCGAGCAAATGCAATGAATATGCATGAACAGGATGCACCCCCCACCTCGACCCTCGCCCTACAAACACCTGCCCCCCTGCCCTCCAGGACAGGAGCTGGGTGCAGAGTCACCGCCCTGCATGGCCCGAACCAAAGGTCCCAACCACCATTCGGGGGTGCAAGGGACCCTTGGCCATCCCAATCCTTAGCGCACATGTCCCGATGCACCTGCGCTCCCTGCAGTGGGCAGCGCGGACCCCAGCCCAGACCCAGACCCCAGTTCTGCCCCGATGCCCCCGGGGCACAGGCGCTCCCGGCTGGCTCTGCCCGGCTCAGGCAGGAGGAGGAGGAGGAGGGACTGGGACAGCCCGGGGTGGCCGGCTACGTCCCAGGCTCCCGGGGGAGGAGGAGCCGGTGCGGCGGGACACGGGGAGCTCCCGGCCCCGCACACAGTGGCCACGTCCACCCGGCTCTCCAACCGCGCGCGCCAGAGAGCCTTTTAGGAAAAGAAAAGAAAAAGAAGAAAAAAAAAAAAAAAAAAGAGCGGACACCAAACCGCAAAAACTTTGCTGCCAAGCGCCAGAGCCATCGAGGCGCAGCGAGGCTCCCGATCCGGGCAGGAGGAGAGGTGGGGTGGGGAAGGAGC